>NC_090277.1:69223536-70423536 GCF_040414725.1 Anabrus simplex
CGAGAATTCCTAAGATCTGGCATCACTCGGATAAAGGGATGTGAAATATTGGGACAGATAACGTTACAAGTGCACACTCCACATTTTCGTCTCATAGTACGTTTTCATTTCGCATTATGTATTCTGTTCTTGAAAATCGGCATTTTATCTCACGGATATCCAGAACATGCAATAGGCTATATAGTATTTGATTCGTAGGGAACGGATTTCCATGTAGTAAATGAGTTAACATTTCAACGAGTAGAAAGCTTCTTCTAGCCCGCACGTAAGTTCAGTAGGGACAGTTGCCTAAGTGGCAGGGTTTTTAAAGGGACAGAATATATATTAATCTATACATTATTCGTTAGTAGACAGCAGATTTCCTTGCAATAATTGGTTAGATATCAATGAGTAAAAATACTTCTTCTAGCCGGCACGTACGATCAGTGGGTACAGTTGCATAACTAGCAGGGGTTTTAAAGGGTCAGAGTATACAATAGTCTATTCATTATTCGATTAGTAATGAGCAGATTTCCATGTAATAGTAGGTTAGATTTCGTAGAGTAGAAGCTGCTTCTTGCCCGAAAGTAAGTTCAGTAGGGACGTTTGCATAAAGAGCAGGGGTTTTAAAGGCTATGCCCATAATATATATATATATATATACAACATCTGCGGAAACACTAATTAATATATGAGACATTTATATAATCTGAGCTATAGAAACTACATTTTCCGATCACCTATATCTTATGCATTTTTCTGTCATGGACTACAATACTAGATGTTTACTAATTGAACATTTTAGCGCGAAGTTCATCAATGCCGAGGATCGCTCACATGGAAAAATTCTTCAATCTTAAGTCGATTGCTGACCAATATTAGAGGTTATTCGACTAGACAAAAAAGTGGTTGAATGGCCGGCTACATTTCTATAAAATAGAACTCAGAAAATTAGAAAAGGTGACCTTCCAACGAGCAAGAGGGGTGTTCCTCAGGGAAGTATTATTGGACCTTTAAATTTACCTGTGTTTAAACGACAGGAACCGAGCGAAGTGGCCGTGCCGTTTGGTTCGCGTAGCTGTGAGCTTACACTCGGGAGACAGTGGGTTCGAATCCTGAAGATGGTTTTCTCTGGTTTCCCATTTTCACACCAGGCTGTACGTTAATGAAGGCCTCGGCCGTAACCTTTCAAATGTTAGCCCTTTCCGTCGCCGAAAACCTTCCATGTGTTAGTACAATAGAAAAAATAATAGTGCGGATTTAGTAGAGAAATCGGTACTCTGGTAGGCCACCTGTGGCTAATTTTGTCACTTAAATAGAAGCCATGTTTCCCTTTGCGAAAATGAAATGATCATAAATATCCCTCGGTCATGGCCATCCATTGACGGCTGCTAATTTCAGATGGCAACGAGCCTGCACTCTTGTTAGGTAACAATACTTTACATCACAGCCTGCACGGTTGCTAGGTAACAATACTTTACATTACTGATTGCACGGTCTCTATGGTCGCACATTTTGTGGCGTCACGTTACACAATGACCCCCACCGATAAGACATATTTATCTAACTAATCTGTGCCTTCAGTCAGTTTCCTGATGACTGTAAGTTTAGTGAAATTCATGACTTTCAGATGGAGATCATTAAAGTTTCAGTGCCAAAATATACCCAATCCATCATTTTTACTTGCATACAATACAATGTTTTAACAGAAATGACTTGCATAGTAACGTACTCATTATATCAGAATAAGTGTTAACGTGAATATTCAATTCAAATTTTCCTATCTGAGCGTTTTTGTCTCTCCTGAATCATTTTACTTTTGGATTTGGTACATTTTTGGAAATGCGCTTCTCACATTATCTTTGAAATATAGAATATACTGGCTCATACATAGTTTTCTTATTTCTGTCGACCTCCTCAGGTTGTGTGAAATAGAGTCTTCCAAATGGAATGGTAGGATCTGAACTTTTGTTGCGATTAATGGCGATCATGTCTATGTGACCATGTCATTACTTCAAGTACATTGATTCACATTATTTTTAAACCGTGTTTGGTGTAGCAGACTGAAAATATTTAAGTTGTGTCTAGAGCCCGGATGTTTAAGCTAGAATGTAAACTTACTGTATTCTCTACCCGGACAACAGTTCTGCTATGAGATTTGCAAAAACATTAGGGGCCTGCCCTCTTATGACCCCTACAAGTTATGTTAATCTCATTACATTACGGAAGAGCGGGCTAGTCGACACTTCCTGCTAGACAAATTAATTTGCATTAATACTTAAATATCCGCCCTCAAGTTATATCTAGTCATATACTGGTCCCGGTTGTTCATTAGTACACTTTCGGAAGACGGGTGGAACAGCATAACATATCTGGACTCATGGTCACACTAATCTTTAGACTTCGGATTTGTATGCAATAACAGGTTAGAATTCAAACTAGTTCGGTTATTAGGAAAAGCCGAATAGCCCGTTCTTCCGTTATGTAGCGGGAGTAACATAATTCTAGGAGTCTGATAGACCGTATATTTATACAAAGCTCATAGCACCATCGTTGTGATTCTATTCTCTTTCTTGTCCATGTTTCATTTTACGTACAATGCCAAGCAGGAGATGAAAGAATTCATAAATATCTTTCTAATTCCTATACCAATATCCGAAGTGAACAATTTTCTTTTCCTAAGAAAGGCTTTCCTTGCTTGTGTTAGTCTGCATTATTGTTCTTCCTTATTTCTGCCACAATTATTACTTATTATTACTTATAATAAGTAACCTATTACTGCCCAAAAATCCGGGACCTACAGTAATCATGAAGGTGTGAATTACATCCATGGCAGTCCACAACATCTTGTTCTGGTGTGCGATAACTCCAGTCATTAGCTCGTAAACTAACGTAGTAATTGGAATGTAATATTACGTTTCTGAGAGATCCAATGTCGTAACACTCACAGTGTTAATTATAAGTGCGTGTCCTAAAATACTGATGAGGCAAGGTTGTGCTGCCTGCTGATCGTCACGCGCGTTATTTTGACGACTCTTTCGCTCATTGACTGAGATATCTTCTTGGAATGTATGTTATTTCCTCATCATATCTCCAGGTTCGTGTCCAAGTGAGGTAGCACCTTGCTACAAGAAAAGTTAGTCAGCAGTAATTCTGCTACAAGGATGAGTATAAAAATGCCACAGAATACACAGTCCATGTTTGTTGCTAGATGCTAGAGTTGAAATATGATTCATCTCTTCCTTAATTTCTTGTTTGGGTCATTCATCAGTCCAAAGACTGGTTTGATGCAGTTGTCCACGCCACCCTATCCTTTTCATTTCTACGTATCTACTACGTCATGTATTTACCCAATTCAGTTAGTCATATTCAAGCCTTGGTCTACCTATACAGTTCTTACCACCTACACTTCCCTCAGAATATAACTGAACAAGCCCTGGGTGCCTTAAGATGCGTCCTATCATAACATTTCTTCTTCTGGTCAAATTTTCCAAGCTCGTTCTCCTATCAACAATTTATCTCATCATTCGTGAACCGTTCTAGTCATCTCACCGACATCATTCTTCCGTAACACCACATTTCAAATGCTTCTATTCTCTTTCTTTTTCTCTTTCTTGTCCATGTTTCATTTTATATACAATTACAAGCTGGAGATGAAAGAATTCATAAATATCTTTCTAATTCCTATACCAATCTCCGAAGTGAACAAGTTTATTTTCCTAAGAAAGGCGTCTACTCCCTTTAAGATTTTACTTCCTAATCTAGTATTTCCTCCATCACTTGACTTTGTTCGACTACACTCCATTACTTTCGTTTCGTATTTATACGTTTCCACCTTGTAACTCTCCAATACTGTGGCCATATGATTAAGCAGTTTCTCCTAATATTCTGCAGATTAGGCAAAATGAAAAAATCATGAGCAAAAGTCAGAGTTTTGATTTCGTCTCTTAGGATTGCGATTGTTTTTCTAAATTCTTCTTTGATTTCCTTTACTGCCTGTTCTACATTGTTTCAACAATGAAGAGAAAAGGGGACAAAGTGCATCCTTACCTCACTCCTCTCTGGTTTGCTGCTTCTTCAGAATGTCAATGAAGATAACGAGGCCCCAGAATGCCGCATGTAAATCGCGAGCTTAACCCTTTGAACCCCAAGAGTAAAAATAATCTTAATACAATTTGTATTTGTGCTGTTCCATACTATTAGGTCACATTCAAATGCATTTTTGCCATTTTCAAAAAAATTCCCTCCCAGACTTGGATTTTTGAACATGTTGCTTCAGAGCTACATTGGGGCTCAGTGGTAATTCGAAGACAAAATAAACTGAAATTTTAAATATTCTACTCTACTTTATTAAGACATTACACAGTACTAGAAACATTACAATATCATAATTAAGATTAAAGTGTACAAGAAACATTAAAATATAAAAGGAACATGTTTTTGAACACTGGATGATGGGAGAAATGTCACATTACTTTAACAACTTTCCTTTACAAGAACTATCATTCCAGAAACAAATACAGTACACAAGAAAGGCCTACTTCGTATGGAACAGAGTGAAGCAATTTTTTGCTGGCTGTTAGGTCATCAGCCCAGAGGCTGGTTGGATCCTCAAACAGCACCACTAAAGGCTATGCAGCTATACGAAAACCACAAAAAACAATGACAGCACCAAAATGAGGCATACTTGGCAAGACGAGGTGTGAGGCAGTTTGCCATTGCTGCAGTTAGGCACAAGTTTACATTAAATTTTGCACATACTACTTGAGTGAATCCACCTGGGCAAAATTTGCGTCTACCTTTACCAGAGTATCCCGGCCAGTGTTCATACCCGTGTACCGAATGTCATCATCTGGGCGGACTGCAAATGTTCGCCTTTTAGTGGGTTCTTTGAGTGCTTCACTGGAGCGACGTTTTGTACCTTTCCCTTTCCCTGATCTCGTAAGCGCACTTGCAATATTTGCCTGGAATTTTGCCAGCGAATATTGACATTTTTTATGTCGTTGAACCAGATGTCAACGGTACAACAACCATCCATTCACAAAGGCAACACTAATACACCAGTATATAATTCTAGTGTACCACTTCACTGATCTCAAATCAATTCTGTACAATTCCTGAAGCATACCAGCCTAATCTACCCCTCCAATGAAGAAGTTATACTCTTTTGTAACACTGGGGCAATCTATTTCCATGGTTACCTTTTGTGATGCATTCCACCTCTTACATTCCCCTGCTGGATCAATTGCAGCATTAGTTGATATAAAATTCACTTTTTTTCTCTTATACCATCTTGTAAGTGCCACATTACTGTTCTTTTCCACACGCCAGTCGTAGCTGACTCTTCCAGAGCGTTTCAGTTCAGCTTCAGACATCACGGGACACTTGCCCATCCTGTCATTACGTAGTGTGCCCACACAGAATAATCCCCCTTTCTTTCAGTGCTATGGCAAGTTGAAGAGAATAAACCAGTTATCGAAGTAAACTTTGAAGTTCTTGTGTTCAGGAAGCTCATTTGTAAGAACCACAAATATGCTCGAAGAAATACGGCTGTTTCATCTTCCGAGTCCTCAAACTCTCACAATTCATCTATTTCAGAATTAATTCCATCTGATAACTGTTCAAGAATATCAAGAACGTCCTTTTTGTTCCTTATTTGTGTCGGTTTCATGTTGGGTATTGGCATAAAACAAGTATAGAATGGAATTACAATCCGGTTGGTAAAAGTTAGGTTAGAATGATTTGTTTATACTTAACCCCAATGTAGCTTGAGAGCAACACCATTTTCTAATCAGATATATTCACAAGCTATGATATTTATTTCAGTTTATCGTGGTACATAATCTTACAACAGGACATTAAGTTGAGAAATACACTAATATAAAAAGTTAACAAACAATTAATTGTTCTGAAAAGTGATTTTGTAACACTGGCGTAACTAGATCACAGCCAGCTGATTCACTTCACATACTAAACGCACACACTGCCACCTAGATCAGTGTTGTAAGTGGCATTTGTAGTCATTTTATGAAAACACATACCTGTAGCTTTATGGCAACAATGGGATTGAAGGGACCACTCTAAATAAAAACTGGTGAGGTGTCCTTGAAATACACGTTGCTTAGGAGCAACACTGGTAGCGATAGGGTTAAGAGGCCCATCACCAGCGCCTGGCAGCAGCGGGCTCGCCACAAAGACGCGAAGAGCAGAACCTGATAAGTTGTTAAGTAAGTCAAGGCAAAGTTAGCGTAACGATGCAACATCTCCCCGCTCGTGCATTTTTCATCCACAACGAGTGAACAAATCCATCGATTTCAATTTTTTGGAATGAGATGACAGAGGAAAACAAGGGGAGCAAGACAAGGCTGTTGTTTCTCGCCAATAGTGATTAACGTGTGTTTGGAACATATTATTCAGAAATGTATGGAAGGAAGCAAAGAGAAGTGGTAGGACGATAGAATGTATATGATTTTCTGATGATTTGATGCTATTAGCAGGAGAATGTTCGTGGCTCAGACGGCACCGTTGGCTTCCGTGGTCACACCATGTGCGAATTATGCTGGACAAAGCGGAGGAGGTACAGGTTTTCTCCGGGTACTCCGGTTTTCCCTGTCATATTTTATTTCAGCAACACTCTTCAGTAACATTTCATCTGTCATTCATCAATCATTGACCCAGAGGAGTGCAAGAGTCCTCGGCAGTCAGCACAGTTCCTATCCTCGCCGCTAGATAGGGCTTCATTCATCCCATTCCTGATCCTGCCCAACGACTGGAAACAGGCTGTGGATTTTCATATGGTGTTATTGGCAGAGATTTATACTTGGAATCATAAAATAATAAAATAACACTAGTGAGGAATTCGGTATATGGAGCTGAGGCATGGGCACTGAGGAAATAGGAAAAAGAAGACTGTATGCTTTTGAGATGTGGATGTGGAGGAGGATGAGGAGGATAAAATGGATAGAGAAAGTGAGGAATGAGGAGTTGCTGAGAAGAGTGGGGAAGAGGAGGATACTCGATTAGATGAGAAGAGATTGTTTACTGATGGATGCTATGGAAGGACGGTGACTAGAAGATGAAGATGCAGAGATACCAAATGGTTGGTAGTTTAAGGATAGATGCCAATTATGAGAAAACGAAGATAGCAGGTGTCAGGATTGCATGCAGAGCTGCCCTACGGCAGAACACTAATGGTGATGACGCGATGTCTGTAAGAAGAGAGGCTAACAATAACACAGTTTGTGAGCAAATGACTGAACATTGAAATTTGGTGACATATGTTTTAATAAACGACACTTTTGCCTTCTAAATATTAAGTCAAGTCTTTCACTCACCTAGGTGAGTACACAAGTACGTTAGTAATGAGAGTGTAAGTGAATATACACTAAAATCTAAACATTACAGACCGTTCCTTCAGTGTGATAACAGTTTTGAATATTAATATAATTTGTCTCGTTGCGAATAAAGACTAGTTAACACTGCGACATTAGATTCCCCAACTAATTTCATAAAAATACTTATTAGGGATTGGATTTTAATGCAAGAATAGGTTAGATTTCAACGAGTCGAAGGTGTCCTGCACGTAAGCTCAGTAAGAAAGTTGCATTACCATTGAAATTTTAAAGGGCCGTGCCCCTAATGTTTATGCAACTCTTTAAGCAAAAGCGTTCTGCGGCTTGCGAGAAGCTTTGTAACATAATAGAGTTTGAGGGATGTTCCACCATTCAACATAATGTAAAATGCTTGAAATAAAAGGCCAGCACGCTAACCAGTTAGTCAAGGGTACAGATGGCGCACGATAAGAGCTCGCGACTAATGCCGGGTTAATCCCCAAACAGAGGTCAGAAACCTCTTCGTTACTGAGGTTCCCAACTTACCTCACGACAAGTTACGGCACTGCAACTCCCTTCTCTACATAGTAGAAATAAGAGACGTTGTAAATGGTACATACGCTAAAGAAGTTTCTTTATAGCGTTTACCTCTCATTTTAAAATAGTATTTAATTTCATAATTAACTATACGTAATTAGCAACCGTAGAAATGTGTAGTTTGTACAATGTAGCATGGTTTGGGGTAACAGTAGCCTGAGCCACGCCATATAAAATAAATCAATAAATACAAAATAAAACACATCAACACGCCTTTCCGTCCACCAAAATGGCGTGCACTGGTTACGGTGTCCGCGCTAATTCCAGATTAGTACCAGTCCAAAAGCATATCCGTGTTAAAAGCAAGTTAGAACCTTTCCAAAACGATCGGTTCAGTTGCTTCAGCGAGAAGGATTTATTAAAACTCATACATACACGTTTTGGTGCGATCTCGTTTGCATAGTGTCATGCTTTGAATTTCCGTGGAAATTCTCAAGAAAGTTCTGACGGCAGATATAACACATGTTTTGAAAGCTATGGGATGTTATTTTGGCTTCGATGGAATGTAACATCTTTCCTACTAACGTGCACCCTTCATGGCGACTTGAAGTATTGACGAAGAAATTGCATGTTAAATAATGATATAACGGAGAATATATAGGGAACGATATTGAAAGCGTCAGAAATAGTAGCACTGAAGAATCTGATGGGGAATTCTCGCCCGTTCCTCGGGTATGTTAGTGATTTAGTTAATAGCAGTTGTTTCATTAATAGTATCAGCCATGGAGCGGAGGGGGTTCAGCCGTCCTAGGGAAGGTTTTCTGTCCTTTCCCTTTTTCACTCCCAAAGCCAATATCAAGACAGCCGATTCCTTCGTTCTTTTCATTCACCATCACTCATTTCATCTTCGTATCTTCTCAGCTGAGGTTGGTGTCAGGAAGGGCATCCAGCCGTAAAATATGTTGTACAATAACATCTCAGGGCCCAGAGGGTTCGTCTGCTCATCAAAACTCCACTATAACACCTTGTATTGACCATTGCTCTTTAAGAGATAAGTCGTTTGATATTAAAAGAGTAGAACAATGGAGGCTGTTCTCCTTATTGTAAGGTCGTGACTTCCCACCAGAAGGTCAGAGGAGCTTCTTACCTTTCCTCTGCCCAGGGCAACAACACATCCCGGATAAAACCAACAAGACGGCCTTCAAGAGTCAATGGATCATAATCGCTTCCGAGAAGAGGAAGAAGTCGTCTACACATCAAGATATGTCACGTCGGGGAATGTTACACGACTGGCTTAGCGGGCGGCCTAGCAAAGGGGCCACTCGGAACATACATTATACAGTCTAGAAATCAGTAATAGGATAGAATACAGCCTTACTGAGGCGAGTAACAACTTCAACACAGTCCTGCTAACAGATTATCATAAACATTACCATTAATGTAACTCGGGTACAACGCACTAGCTCACGTTTCCCACTAGCCAAATTAGTTTGCATCTTAACCCTAGTTATGTCTTTCAGCGCTCATTCTGAAAGCCTAATCAACTTACTGAACAGCCCTCTATTTGTGTTCCATACATCTTATCATTAAATCATTAGAAACAGAGTATAACCATCGCCGTCCTGATCTCCCTATAATTCTCTTACCAATCATGACCGTGTCCTTTATTCTCCTAGGTAATCTACCCCTCCTCCATTCGCTTCACAAACAAAGCAGTGGAGCCGGTTTATGCGTACAGCTTCATTCCTAACTTAGCCGCTTTCTGTTCATTATGAGCACACTCTTGCCATTATTTCCACCCGGTTTGTACCAGTGATTATTATCTCTACATTCAAGTCTTTTATTTCTAACTTATGAATAAGATATACTGAGTCTATCCAGCTTTCACTTCCGTCAATCAACGCTGGTCTGAAAACAGATCGGTGTAAAGACAGTTTCGTCCGGGAGCTGACTGTTGATCGCAACTGCATTAGGTTTGCTGCGCCTTCTCACTTTACCGCCCTGAGTGAACGCACATCCTAAACACTTGAAATTATCCAGCTGTTCCAGCTTTGTATCCCCAATCTCACATTCAGTTCTCTTGGATTTCTTGCCCCCTAACAACAATTTAGTCTTGGAGAGACTTACTTTCAGCAGAATCTGCCAGTAAGAGCAAGTCATCAGCCCTTCGTGCCAGATAATACCTTTCAGCAGATGATCTCTGTAAACTATGAATAATAAAGCGAAAAGAATGGGCAGAAACTTCATAGTTAGGATTATGTTTGGAGTTAGCCATGTCGTTACGGATACTATAGTGGAACATAGCTATAATTTTTCAATGCGCATGAGCACTTCTTGTATTAGAATGTAGTATCCTTACAGTACACCAATAAGGTGACTTCCGCAGACACTGCCTGTACCATAGGGACTTTTTGTGTTGTTTCGGAGCGTACTATCCAACCCCAATACTTACCGCATATTTACAATTAGAGCCCGGATGTTAGTGGAGCGAGTAACAAAGATACTATACTGGAGTTGTGCTATGAGATTTGCATAATCATCAGGGGACCGGTCTATTAGAATCCCTGGAACTTATGTTACTCTCGCTACAGTACGGAAAAGCGAGTTAGCAATGTAGAGTTGTGGGAGGGTGGCGCAACGGTGAGTAAGTGCTGGTGAAAGTTCGCGCAGAAGATGAGAGTAACCTTAGAAGATGAAAAACAAGGCAGCTACATTGTAAAGAGGTTACTCGACCAGTGCTCTGCTCCTTGCGCCATCACGGTAATAACAGTGGCTGAGGTCTCGCTGGGTCATCTGTGATTACCGGCCATTCTGACATTTCGGGAGCATCTTGCGGTTAGCAAATACCTTACACCAAGATGTTCACTTCTAGATCAGTTAGCGATATCACTTTCTCTCGTTTTGCGACAAAACTGAGCTAGGGAAACAGTTTCTAGATGTTAAGTGTGTACCAGCGCTGAAACAGCCTCGCCTCAGTGGCGCGTACATCTCGGTGTCACGTCATCGTCTTTCTTCCGCGAGTCAGGCGAAAACTCAGGTGTGATGTACTCAAGCTACCATCTTTCCCAAATGTTGGAGTCGAGCTTTTACAGTTCCAGTTTAGGAGAGGTTATTCCAGCAAAGCTCAACTTGTACGATTACAGCACTATATTGCAGATATTTAGGTTCAGGAGGTCACATGGAATGTATCGCTATTGACCTAGCCAAGGCTTTCAATACGGTAGATCATGGGGTGCAACTGGACAAGACTGACTGAATGAGTGGCTGCATTTCTTTATGTATTTGTGGCTATCCGTATTACCCGAGTTTTACCTCGCATAATCGTGGTTCAACTCATACGGTCGGTTGACACGTCGACTTGACAGACCCTCTGGTTTGGCGCAGAAAGCAATGGGAAACTATTTCACCTCCCTAGTATGCCTCATTAGTGATACCTGACAGCTGACGGTTCAGCTGTTGAAACTCAAAGTAGCCAAGGATGAGGTGATCATGTCCATACAAGGACTCTGATTGCTGTCATTACCTCACCATAACTAATATTTAAACAATAAGTGACACATTTATTAGATGCATCATAGTCATTTAGTCTAGTCAATGTTAAATTTCTCCAGTAATTTGCAGTAACGATATAGCAATATCCCACTTGTCCTTAATCACAAACCTGAATTGCGAGAGTCAATATTTTCCGCCCTGACAACTAGAAAAGTATTTAATCTAAGACAGACTTTGAGATTCAATTACATCTGTGATGAAGCTAGGAGTAACGTATAACGAGAATTAGTTCAATTAGAAACGCCATGCTTACTAATCAGTGTTACTCTTAGTGGAGTTACAGATTATCCCGTGAACTTCCAATAAGGATCTAGGCATACAGCAGTAGATACTTGGTTAATACGTCATCAAGGACTCGATTTCTGGACCCGTGGACATAAGAAAGTTTCTTGTTTTCTTCGTTTATGCTCGGCCCAAGATCAGTGGATGAAGTTAGTGGGATTTTGCATATATTTCATCTTATCAACTATTGAAATTCGTAGACATCTTATGGATGGGTTTTCTTTTCTTTGGAGAAATTCAAACTTCCTTCATTGTTTGTTGGTCGTTTCAAACGCATGCGTAGTTCATTATTTATGTTCTATTCTTCAACATCTTTTTTCAAGAATGTACTTGCTCTATATACTACATATAGTATACTAATATTTGTTTTATTTCCTTATGTTATAATTACAGCCGAGGTAGGTGACAGGTTAGAAGCTGTCCATCCTGTACAACGGGTTTGCTTAAACATTAGGGGCTCCAATCCCTGGAATTTATGTTACTCCTGCTACATTAATGGGCTAGTCGATAATTCTTAATAACCAAATTAGTTTTGAGTTCTACCGTATTCGCGCCTGAAATCATTGTTATTACTGAACGGGTAAGAAAGTATCTGAGGTGTCCTTAGGTTGCCCTCTCCCATGGGCGTATCTTTATTAACTTAGGACTTGAGATCAATTTCCTAGATTTTAACTTAGGTCATAATAGTCTATGATACCTTTCCGTGGAAGTACATTTATTAAGTATTCAGACGTAGAAATTGTGAGATATTTACTAGATTTTAACTGAGACATGGAGTCCATCGTAATTTTTCATAGACACATCTTCATTAACTAATCAAATGTGGACCTAGTGTGGTATTTATTACACTTTAAGTAAGCTATAGAAAATGGGGATGCCTTCTCATGGACGCATCCTTATTACCCTACCAAACTTAGCCCACGGGAGGTGTTTGCAAAACCGTAATGAAGTCAAAGAGAATAGGATAGCTCGTCAGTAGCGTATCATATCAAAGTTACATTATTAAGTATTTTGTTGGTGCCTTGCGATGCCGATGAAGACAGGTTTCACTGCACTGGTAATTCACACAAGGTCGTCAACGTCAAAATATAAATGTTAGATCAATAGTTCATATTTCGAATACAATAGCTATTAATCAGCAGGAAATGAATTTCAAGGATAACTTATCGAAGGATTACTTTTATGAGGATAATTTACTCCGTTGATTCTTATCCGTCATGTAATCATCTTCTTGACTTTTAATTGGTCATCGGCGCGCTCGCACAATTAGTCATGCTTCATGTTATAGACTGCTGTCGCTATGTCCGCAAACTCTACTTGATGAAGCAAGTGTATCCAGAAACCTCTGTTTCCAAAGAATAATGTGTCCCTGCCTTGAAATCATTAACTCATGACTTACTACCTGGATAAATATACTGTGGGAGTAAACTGCCCCTGGAAGAGGGGTGATATATACAAATAATAGAAAAGGCAAACATTAGGTTCGTATCGATAGTTATTGGGGGCGCTGACATGAATTTGGCACTTCGGATGTCGTTTAACTGCAACTTCAGCCTTTATCGGCATGGGGGTGAGAAAGGGTGAAAAGGAAAATACCCAAAATGACCTGTATTAATGCTGAATCCAGAGTCGCAAGACTGATTGGCGGCAGCGAGCATCATATCTACTGTATAGCACGAAGCGTAAATATCACTTATTCGTATTATTTATTAGAAAGTATCAGCTACTTACAGATAATCGGGGCTTGCACAAGGTCAAGTTTTAACGTGAAACAAATAAACTACAACTTAAATACATAACAACAGAAACGGTAAAGGAACAAAATACTTCGCAAAATATCAACCAACGTCACAATAAATAAACCTACAAAAATTCGCTTCACGGATAATACAAATCTTAAAAGTAAACATTCACAGAGACGCGCGAGCAGCGCCGGGTCCTACAGCTAGTAATACACAATGTGCATGTTACGTAAACTGGTCAATGAAGTGAGACAAACATCAACAATTCACAATCATTGACAAATTATTTATAATTACAGTCTGGGTGTTTACACATTTATAGCTTAATTTTTTAAATTTTATTTTAGAATTTGCTTTACTCAGCACCGCCGTGTTGTGGCGGCGATGGAATAAGAAAGATCTCGGAGTGCGAAAGAAGCGACCGTGGCCTTAATTAAGGTACAGTCCCAGCATTTACCTGGTGTGAAAATGGGGAAACCACGGGAAACCATCTTGAGGGCTGCTGATAGTGGGGTTCGAACCCAGTATCTCCCGAATACAAGCTGATAGGTACGTGCGGCCACTTGCTTGGTGCAAACTTACTGAAGCGTGTAACAAGCACACACTATCCCGGACAACAGTTGTGCCACAAGATTTGCATAAACATTAGGGACCCTGCCTTTCGCTACGTTAGGGAAGAGCAGTTTGCATTCTAACCTGTTACTGCCTGAACATACCGCGCTTTGTTTATAATACTAAGGGAGGAGACACCAGTGCCTCTGTCCTGATCTGAGACAACTCCAGCGTTTCACGACGAATAATGTTCCTCGCAACGACAACTCAGCGTTCCTCACAGCGTGGCTAGTGATCGTTGATCTCGAAGCGAACTGTAGAGTCGATAACGAGACCAAAAACTTTTATTCGATCGACGAGGACAATGTCAAATTTCCTTGTTGAGCCGTCTGCACCCCTCGAGGCTGTGGAATAAATACCACCCCATAAATACCTGGCCACATGCAAGATCCAGATTATGAGCTCGTTGATTTCTAAAGCGATTCGTTTAATAACATTATTTTAAAATAGTTCCAACTCATCAGGAATAAAGTTAGAAACACAGTTCGCAACAAATGCTTGTTATAATAGAAGGCGAGGCAGAGTTCAACTACGCCGATGTTATTATGCTGGAAGAGTGAATTAGATGTTATTGTCATTAACTATTTATCCCTGAATATAATCAGCTCAGTTTAATATTATGGTTCTTTTGGAAGATTCAGTTGGTTGAAGGATACGATACTGGTCTACCTTGTTGATCACCGTACGAGCATGTGACTATGACTGCCTGAGCCCAACGTGGCAGGTTCGATCCTGGCTCAGTCCGATGGTATCTGAAGGTGCTCAAATACGTCAGCCTCGTGCCGGACTAGCACGTAGCACAACTCCTGCGGGACAAACTTCCGGCACTTCGGCTTCTCCGAAAACTGGTACAGTAGTTAGTACTTAACATCTCTTCAACACGTACTACATGTACGTAACACGACCTAATACGTTGAAAGTCTGTTTCGATTACAATGCGGTCGTGAAAATTCAATATTCATTGAATAAAGAGATTAGGGAGACGTGGTTTGTGTCTTCGTACTCAAGAAGCTGTTCGCTCCAATATTTCCAAATGCAACTCGAGTTTTAACGTTGACTAGGTCAAAATAATGTACGTTCATAAAATAAACTGCAAGAACTTGATCGTTTTTAATAATACTTGATTTAGTACTCCTACTGCAGTGCATCACCGCCGTCTCAATCCTCCTGTACTATGCGAATAGGCTGCGACAAAAATTCTCCGCTAGATGGCAGACATGTTCAGCACTATACAGTATGTTATGCCAGACTGAGTGGCTGCGCTGGCCTTCTCAGGTTCTGTCCTAGCTCAGTCCGGTCGTATTTCAAGGTGCTCAAATACGTCAGCCTCGTGTCGGTAGATTTACTGACACGTAAAAGAACTCCTGCGGGACAAAATTCGGGCACCTCGGCGTCTCCGAAGACTCTAAAGTAGTTATTGTCATTACTATGCAGTACGGACATATGTTCACTGAAGCTCGTGAATTACATCAGTAATGTTACATATCGGCAATATCATCTGAAGGAAGTCGCGGCTGGGCTCTTCGTGTCTCCTGGACGATCCACCGGGCGAACGCAATGTCAGTCTTACGAGCGTGGTTACGATAATATCACGAACAGTTTGCTGATAGTCGCAAGTCCTCGTACTACACTCCTCGACAAACTCCTGCAGATACTTCACCAGAGCAACAAAACAAGCTTTCGGGTATCGAACTCGTGATGTCCAAGCTCTAGGCAGTGAGATGTTGCTGACGCAAATGTCACACTCTTCAACAACACGAACCAAGTACTCGCAAATTAGGATTTGATTTCCTATTCCTAGTTTGATTGGGACATTATCGTCTGGATATTTGAGGTTGTCCATGAAGACGTTTGTTTTGTGATTGCTCGCACAGTTCTTATCACAACATCCTCCAGGGCTGGTGTAAAGGCTACAGATGCGTGACTAACCTGAGGATATCCATTATTAGTTCCTTGCGTAGATTAAGCCGAGAGCCGCTTTTCTCTTAATTCTCTTCTACACTGTATTTCATGGAGTCGTATATCTTCTGCCGAGATTGGCTAAATGGTGCACAGCAGTTAAATATTTCAAGGAAAGAATCTGAAGTTTGAGTTTTACAAGAAAATATAACTTGCACAAACATGTTCATAAGCATAACATGATTAATTCATTTCACAGTTTTGTACAAAATATCTCTTGTACGAACGGAAGTCAACAGACATGTATACTCGATGCACAAAATAACTCAGCTTTTCACACACATTCATGCACCAACAACACAGTGCTACACCCACACTGACAGCGAAGATTGTGCGTCTACTACTGCACTCTTACGGCGACTTGAAGAAATATTGGTGTTTTCGCCCTCGTGTGTTGAACTGGTGGCATAGAGCAGGCAGTATAAGACATCGGTGGTGTGCATACGACAAGGAAGACTCGAGCCACAGGACCACGAGGTCGCCCCTGTCTATTCCACGCGGTGGAAACAGAACGACCTTGCCAAGGAGGTAATAACACAGATTATTATAATTTTAGCCAGAATATCACCTCGGCCGGTGGGAACAATGCAAATGGCTAATTGAAAACAATGACAGAGGGTAGTCTTGTCTTTCAGCTCTTTCATGTAGCAATAAGGTTTCTGTCATACAACAAAGAAACTTTAACAGGATTTGCATTCCTCTCTGACGATAGAGTTTATGTGAAATATTATTCACGTTCCAAGGACGATTAACCAATGCCTTGAGATTGTTCATGTCCTGTTTGAATAATGTTTTGCATCACATTTATTGCAGGCTTCTTCCCTTTGTTTGCTGTTACATTATTTTGGTACTTGGGAAAACTAAACACATAAGCGTACACGATTTTTAAATTAACAAAGCATCTGTAAGCGCCATGGAAACTTTCGCGTTGTAAAAGGTCCCGGCTTCGATTGCTGGCTGGATCGGGGATTTTAATGGCGTCTAATTAATTCTTCTGGCTCGGAGAATGGGTATTTGTATTTGTTCGAACACGTTTCTGTTCATATTCAGACAACACACTACACTTCCAACCACCAGAGGAACATGCAATAATGATTACTAGTTATGTATTTAAAAGTTATTTTAGTTGCCTAAAATAGACTCAAATGTGTCGTAAACATGGACATATTCAAGGAGTTGATAAAATTAAATATCTGGAACAATGGATCCAGTCAAATGGACTTCTACTTTAGGCACCACAAGAGCTCTTGATAAAAGGTTCTTTTTTCCAAACGAATAAATAACAGTTTGCTTAAGCAATTAAAAACACTTGGAGAAAGAGTCTTTACTTAGGATACACCAACAACTGGCCTAACATTTCTTTAGGTAAACACCTTTTAGCTTGGCGAAAGGCAATAAAAGCCAGTCCGTGAAAATCCATATTTCAAGATGCACATCTCGAAGATTAGAATAAGTTGAAGGAGCATCGCCGGGCGAGCTACCGGCTTGCAAGTCCAAGTGAGGACAAAACTGGCATGGCTCGAAATGAATGACGAATGCCGAACACACGGCAACCAGGCACACCAAGATGCAATAAGCCAGATGGACGATGCGTGCCACAACTGGCGGCGAATGCTAGCCAGCGCCAGACATACAACATGCAGAAAAACGGCCCGGAAGGACGGCCGATGGAGTCAGCGCATGCCAAAACACGCCCACATGAGGGGCCCTTCTCACGGAGCGACGGCGAAGATGGAACCTCCATAATGCTGAAACATACAAGTTTAAGGCCAGCAGTTTTGTCTTCACAAGAGCCGATAAGATCTAAGAGTCAAGGTGGAGGGAGACGATCACGGGTCAGTGCGCCGGGCGTGGAGGTAGGAGGCTAGGTAGGGCTGCAGGAGGGCTCGCATACCACATTTAAAAACTCTTACAGACTAAGTAAAATACAACTCCCTATAAAATACAGAAGTTAGCAAAACAACAGGGGAACAAACCCCGCAACCATGAACACCACAGACGTATCGGTTTTCGCCAACCCATTAAAGCAAAAAGTTAATTGAGCAGACTGAAGTGAGAAAGATGAACACGAAAAACTCCCTCGGTCGCGGGGTCTCTCACCAACAGGGTGACCGGGGTAAGAAAATCAATAATCCGAAAAGGACCACGGAACCTGGGTGCCAACTTCCCAGAGGGAACAAAATTCTTAATGAATACCTCATCCCCGACAGCCAGGCTGGTAGGCTGATGCTCCTTATCGTAGCGCTCCTTCTTCCTCTGGTAGGAGACCTGAAGATTCTCTTTAGCTTTCTTCCAGTTCGCGCGAATATTAAGAGGATCCACCCTCTCAGGCAACAAATCATCAATATGCCACAAATTGGAAAGCGGCGAGTTCGGAAGAAACGAAAACATAAGAGAGAAAGGGGAAAACTGGTGCGCCTCATGGACCGCAGTATTAAAAGCATAAGCCAGCCACGGCAAAGTGGTGTCCCACCTCTGAACATCGTGGTGATGGAAAGCAATGAGGGCCGAGCGTAAATTCCTATTAACTCTCTCCGCGTACGAAGGCTGGGGGTAGTAAGGGGAAGTCGTGACGTGAGTAATCGACAGGCTAAAACAGAAGTTCTTAAAAAGATTAGACGTAAAGGCTTTAGCATTGTCTGAAACCAAATACTGGCTAGGACCAAATGATGAAAATATGGTTTTTAAATATCTAATGGTTGTTTCAGCGTTGGCCATCCTCGTCGGAAATAACCATGTAAAACGAGTGAAGCCATCCACGCAGACCAATATAAACCTATTTGATTCAGATTTCGATCGCGGGAGAGGTCCTACGAAATCAATATATAGACGTTGCATAGGACGGGTAGCTTGGGTAGAGGATAGCAACCCAACCCGAGAATTAACACATGGCTTGCTAATCCTACAACTCTTACAAGCCTTAACAAGTTCGCGAACGTCTCCGTCCATTCCCTTCCAGATGAAATTTTCTCTGATCTTCTCCCTTATTTTAAATACTCCCTGATGACTTGCGAGGGGAGTTTCATGAAAATACTTAAAGATCATAGGGACCAATACAGATGGAATTACAACCTTCATCCTACGATCATGACGGGAGGGGCAACAAAGAACTCCGTTCCTCAATACATACGGATCGACAATTTTCCCATCCTTCAAGTCTTGGACGATAGGAGCCAAGAGCGGATCTTCCAATTGAAATTTACCTATATCGTGATACAAAAGAGGGGTATCAGATAAAATCGCTCCAACCAAAGATATTGCTAAAGAGAACTCAGAAGGACCTGGTTCGTCATCAAGAATAGGTTGTTCAGGAAACATCCTGCTGAGAGTACCCGCTACAACGTTCTCAGAGCCCCGAATATGGCGGACGTTGAATTGAAAGGCGGAAATTCTAATGGCCCAACGAGCCAAGCGACCAGTTTTCCGTGGTTTCCCAAGCACCCAACTTAACGCCTGGTTATCAGTTTCAAGCTCAAACTTAACATGCTCTAGGTACACACGAAAGCGTTCTAGAGCAAAAAGAACAGCCAAACCTTCAAGCTCGTACACGGAGTACTTAGCTTCTAAAGGGGTAAGAGCTCGTGAAGCATAAGCAATGGGGCGTCTCCCTAACTCAGATTCCTGGAGCAAAACGGCTGCGACAGCTGACGAAGAAGCGTCGGTTTGCACTATGAAGACCTTAGTGAAATCCGGCATAGCTAACACTGGAGCGTTAGAAATGGCCAGCTTGAGATCGTCAAAAGCAGCCTGCTGAGAAGCTCCCCACTGAAACCTCACTCCCTTACGCCGGAGTGCATTAAGAGGGGCCGCACGACTGGCAAAATTCGGGACGAATTTTCGGAAGAAGTTAACCATTCCGACAAAGCGGGACACACCTTTCACATCTTGCGGAGGAGGAAAATCCTGAATGGCCTGAGTGCGGGAGTGATCGACCGAGACACCGTTAGAGGATACAATATGCCCCAAAAAGGACATCTGAGGTTTGGCGAACGAGACCTTGGACAATTTGACTGTCAAACCAGCCTTCCTCAGGCGTGACAATACTTCATCGAGGTGCTGGAGATGATCCTCGAACTTCTCCGAATACAAAACTACGTCATCAAGATAGTGATAAAGGAAGTCAAATTTAATGTCGGAAAACAACTGATCAAGGAGTCTCGTGAGAACGGCGGCGCCTGTCGAGATCCCAAAAGGCAGCCGGCAAAATTCATAAAGGTTCCAGTCCGTCGCGAAGGCCGTCAGATGACGAGACTCCTCCGCGAGCGGAATCTGGTAATAAGCTTGATTGAGGTCCAGGACAGTGAAGTACCTCGCCCTCTTGAACCATGAAAAACACGTATGTAAATCCGGGAGCGGGACAGACTGCAAGACCACTTTACGATTAAGAGCCCTGTAATCCAAAACAGGCCTATAACCACCCTGGGGCTTGGGCACCAGGAAAATGGGGGAAGAGTAAGCCGAAGTAGAGGGCCGGATGATCCCTTCCTCAAGCATGTTGTTAATGATCTCCTTTAATGCCTGCATCTTAGGAGGAGATAAACGGTAGGGCGGAAATCTGACAGGGACCGAATCCGTGACCTCTATTTTATACTCTAAGATATTCGTCATCCCCAATTTCTCAGTAAACACATCCGGGTAGGCCTCGCACAACTCCCTAATACGCTGCGCCTCATCCTCAGTCAAATGGCTAAGATCTGACACCACTTCGTCCTGAGGCGGCGACACCGACGACGCTGAAGCAGAATTACTAATGTGCAAAGGTATTTTATTCATTGGTGAAAACTTAAACCAACATGAACGCTCCTGAATATCTAAGACTAAACCAGAATGTTCGAAAAATTTGAACCAAGAATGACAGGATACGGTAAATTACTCGCAACATACAAGGAAAATTTCCAAGTAAAATTGGAAAGACGAATTTTACATTTTACCAGTCCCAGGACTTCAATTCTGGAAGAATTGGCTGATACAAACGAATGCAAAACCGGAGATAAATGAGAAAATTTACAGACAGCTTTATGTAAAGCAAACCATCTTTCACTAATAAATGACACCACACTACCAGAATCAAGAAGGGCCGAAACGGGCTCATTGTTTATTTCGACCTCAACCAACGGACTCAAACCTTTAATTTCCGTAGATATCTCTAAACAGCCCACAGGGCAAATAGGAGCCGGTTCACCAAACGAACAAGATGTTTGATTAATAACAGGGGAAGGCGAGGCGGTACCATTGTCCTGCACCACCTCCCGCTGTAGTCAAGAACTATTTGAATGGGTGGTACAATGTCGCGCAAGATGACCTGCGACCCCGCACCGAAAGCATACAATATTACTGGTTCTGGGCGGAACCTCTACCCTAGAACCAGTACTAGCACCCTGACTATTGTTACGAGACCGAGAGGGGCATTTATTACGCAAATGATTAGAAGCACCACAATTATAACACTTTCTTAATAAGTTAGGCTTACGAACCACCACAGACTCCCTGTCATTAGAACCAACCTGGGGCAAGCTAGCAATACGAAGTGAGTCCGCATGGCGAACACCTTCAGCCGATACCACTATCGCTTCGAGCTCCGCAAAACTGTGAGGTTGAGCAGCAAAACAAAGACAGGAGCGGTATAACGGGGAAATGCCCTCTACGATCGTGAGAACGATCTCCTCTTCTGTATAATGTAACGCAAACACCCTAGCGTAAAATTTAACATCAGCAACATATTCTGTTAAAGGCTCGTCCGAGCGTTGAACCCTGAAATAAAATTTCAGCACTAGAGAGCTGAGAGCCCTAGCCGGAATAAAATGAGTAAGCAAATAAGCATGAAACTGCTGAAGTGACAACTGATCAGAAATAGCACTAACTATTTTATTGGAAAACACCCCTGTAGTATACGGATAAAGAATTTGCAATATTTGAACGTGAGTTAGCCCGAACACAAGAGCATGATCCTGAAATTCCACAAAAAATCGCAAAAAGGTAACTACATCATCGGCAGAATTTACCGAATAACGAGGAACGTTTTTCAACATACTACTTAACGGGTGAGGGATACTAGAAAAGGGCAAATTCACAGAAGGCGAGATCGATTGCTGAACTGGAAGATTAGCCTGGGGGAGAATCCTAGGTAAAGAACCTTGCTGCGATTCCAGCAAGCCTTGCACACCATCCAACTCAGGATTACCAATAACCTTATTGGGTTCCTCGTCAACCCGATTAACAGAAGGAGTGACAGGTTTAGATTTAATGGAGAGTGCGGCCAACCAAGCCTCAACCTTTCCTAAAAGTTGGACCGCCTTGTCCTTCAAAGCTCCAATTTGACTTACTAGTTCCTCCTTTAATTCTAAGGAGAGTAAATCTTCCGTCCGATAAACATAATGGGTTAGACGCCCTTGGACTCGTTTTAACTGATGGAGAGACGCTACATCGTTCTCTAAAAAATCCATAATTGAGGATATTTCAGTCAAATTGGCCTGAATAAGGGACGCCACACTCGCAGCCTCACCGTCAGAGAGCTTGGGTACCACAACAATTTTATCTAAATTAGTTCGTAATAATAACTCATCCGCTTTAACTGTCCCTTTAGACTCTACATTACGAATTGACAGTTCGTATAACAACTCTTCTTTTCTAAGAGACCCAGGATATGCCACGTCTCGAGTAGCCATGGTAAAAATATCTCCGGCCACCAAGCTGAACGAGAAACACCGTAACCGAAAGAGAGAGAGAGAGAGAGAGAGAGAGAGAGACCACGCACACTCAAAATTGTCCGAAAGAACTGGTAGGAGCACAAATAAACGCTCTGCTACCAGACTGCTGCACCAAGTAAAATTGGCAGCGATGTGGAAATAAGGAAGGTGCGGGCTTCAAGACCGAAGGCTGAATACCAGTGACGGACAAGGAGAGCCATAACGCAGTCAGTGAAAACCGAGTCGTTGTAATGCTGAACATTTATTACAATAATAAGTGCGCGCAAATAAAGTCCGTATTCATTGGGGAACCTGCCCTCCAACAATTCAAATATTACAACTCTCAATTCTCAATTCTTAACAAACTCCTTTTAGTGACAACATGTTGAATTAAAAGAAACCCCATTAACACATTAACTTTTACAGAAGCAAACCCTCTTACTATTTACTGAGGCTCTTAGCCTCTATTAACAAGAGAACAAACACGTTACATTCTCAATATAAGACAACTCCCTCCCTAAGCCTAACGTTGGTTGGTAAGCTTTCCTACCTCCACGCTCGCGGCTAGATGACCAAGCTGCTTGCTCGCTCCAAGCGAACTGAAGGAAGTTTTCTGCGAGCACCGTGCCATCCCTCGTCAGAGGCGAGGAGGGGCAAGGTGGAGAGAGAACACGACAAGTGCGCAGGTCGGAGGAAGGCTTGCCAACACAATTTGGAGGGTGCCACCAGGGCGGAAATAATTTCGCATTTCCCTGGGGCCATACGGGAACGGGACAACATTTGTACTTTATTAAGATAGGAAGAAAAAAAACACACATGTTACAAGAATATATGCAGATCGATCTGTATGAATTGTAAATTTAAAAGTTCATGACGAAGGAGAGTTCCTCTTGGTACAATGATGACGATAATAATAATAATAATAATAATAATAATAATAATAATAATAATAATAAAATTGTCATACTTTGTTACATTTTATTTGCCTAAAATTCCTAGGTCATATCCCTGCGGCGAGTTTCCTGCCCGAGGATTTTCCCCCCTGATTAGTGTCAACGGAGAATGGCTGCACTTCGTCTCAAAACAATAATCACTAGAGCCAGTATTTTTGTGTTTTTTAATTTGGTTTACGTCGCAGCGACACAGACAGGTCTCACGGCGACGATGTCGGTATGAATTTGAAATAATGTTTTATTACCACGGTTCGACTCATTGGCTGAATGGTCAGCGTTGAGGACCTCGGTTCAGAGAGTCTCAGGTTCGATTCCCGGTTGGGTTGGGGATTTTAATCGCGTCGGATTAATTTGTGTTTGTGTTTGTTCCAACACTTTCCTCTTCAAATGCAGACAAGACACCACAGAAACACGCAATAGTGATTACATCCCTCAATATAGGGTTGGCGTCAGGAAGGGCATCGGGCCATAAAACAGGGCGACCACTTCGAACAATCAGTATTTTTGCACTACTCACTAGCGTCACGATATTAATTGAGCCCATAATTCTACCTTGCTGCAATTTCAACTACAAGATGGAGTGCATCCCTATTTTTATTGCAAGCTCATCTCGCGTTCCGTGGCATGACACTCACAACGGGAGGCGACCCACCAAAACATTTCGGAAGACCTCGGACATTCTGGCTAATAACTCTCATTGTGAACGATTTCGGCACTGTCATTAACAAAGAAGTAAGGAATTATTAATTTGGAAAATATTTGATGAAGCTAAACTTCACACGGCGGAAATGTGTTTAGTTAGGGTAGCATCCATCTTGGTCGAGAGGAACACACGTGTCAAGGACGTACTGTCAAAATGCGGGGCAACCGTTGTGCATGTAATTAATTAATTATGCCCGTTAAAGAAACAGGAAAAAATCAGCGAACGATAACATCATGACTGGAAAATTAGGTGAAATCTCTGGGGTGAGTCTCAAAAAATTCGGTCCAGAGATCATCAAATGGAATGATTGCACCACAGTAGATAATGCCAATCAAAGGGTCGCTAGAAAAGGCATAAATACCCCCTCCTCGACCAAGAGAGTCAGTCATCATTCAAATATCTCAGAGGGTGAACGTACGTCAGGCGAAATGAAGAAGACTTAAAGTGGGCGAAGTAGACTTAAAGAATCTCCAAAGCTAGTTAGCTTCAGGGATGAAAATTTTACCGGGTGGTAATGGTGAGCGAAGACAGTTTAGATATTGAAACATTGTATTTATTACATCCATTCCGGTCTGGGTAAAAATCACCAGTTAAATAATTGTACGATTCCTGAACTTCTGCATATGGAGACAGCAGATTCATAGATAGCTCCTTGAATGATTGCGGACAAGGTTATTTTGACAATCGGTAAGGGAGAGCTGTGGTATTCTGGCAGAGATAAGTTTTTGTCTCACGGTCATTCACATCTGTGAACACATGGAGGAAAGCAGTTGGAAATTTCCGCGAACTGCATCAGGTGAATTCTCGACTCGTCGCTATGCGGTTTAATTGTTGTATATACATACAGAATAAAATTTATTGCAGAGTTTCATATAAGAAATTAATGTGCGTTGCTTCAAGATGAGTGCAGCATCAGTGTATTTATAAGGTAGTATTTAAGCGAAGAATGTGTCCTGCAATTATGAGGAGCTAAGTCCAGAGGTGGCTGGCGTAAGATGAAGCCGAGGTAACGCCACGCCAACCGGTGCAATTACATGGCTGTCTAATTTAAATATTATATTTTTTTAGTTAGAGATGAAAATGATTGTCCCTTTAAATTAATTAATAAATCATAACATCGCGTTGTATATGTAGCGTGTGTAAAGTTAAATATGGTGCGATAATGATGATATGCCTTGTCGTTATTCCATTGTGGACGCGAATTGTCTTGTTTATGCCAGCGCGCGAAACTTTAAACTGTGTTTAAATTTCTAAAAAAAAAAAAGTGAAGTTAAATATTGCAATGAAATAATGTTCGGGCCGGTGAAAGTTACAATAATGATACCGATAGAGTAGCCGTTATGAGTGTCATAAAGTCAAATAACGATGAATCCAAATAATAATAACAATAATAATAATAACAATAATAATTTTCACGTCAGGATAAAACTGAGATAATAACGCGTTAAGGAGTTAGGTAAGCGAGATTCATGGTTTATATCGAAATCCAGTGAAGTATGATAAAGTTTGGCATATTTGGGAAATTTACATTTTGTGACACCGTGTATTGGTGACATGGAAAATCACAGCATGTTATTTTGCTGGTGACGTCCGGAAAAATTCGAAAAGTTACAAAGTTGTTTGGTCGTGGGATCGCTTGTATTTTGTAAAGGAGCTTCAAGCAAAAATAAAATGGATTGCAATGAAGTGAAATATTGTGAGAATAATTAGGAAGATGTTAAAGACAGAGTGATCCTGCATTTTATGAGTGATGTAGAATAAGCGGGATGCCGAGGATAAGAGATGCTGTAGCTCGACGGAGGAGAATTTTGTAACATGGTGTATAGGTTGTGGTGTAATATTTCTGAGACAGGTTGTATAAGAGGAGCGATGTCCTGTATCAATCCAGAACGATTGAAGAATGTAAGCGTTGTCACATTCAAGTCGATGCGTCGTAACGCTTATTTTTAAGTACAAGTTGATGTTCTCCCATGAATGTTATTTTATTTAAGACCCTCGGTAACGGTAGTTAAGTCAAGGTGACGATTCTATTTGCTACCAGCGAAGTGCAATTTGTGATAGCCGACCTCACGAACAAAATACATTCTGACACGCGGTCAAGATAATACTTCATTATTGTAAATTGAATTCTGTTCTGTATCTTTACGAGAGGAAAATATCGCTGACTGGAAACATTGCGGGTGCAAAAATGAATCTTATTAGACTGAGAGTTTAGCTTGCTTAGGTTGATGAGATGTTACTTCACTGGACAGCTCTTGGTGATATCTGTTTGGAGTGGACATGGCAGGTCACTCGAGTTATGTCGTGAATATCGTGATGGTAGTGATTATTGTTTTCAGCGATAAAAACGAGAGCTGAGTTTATTTTTATTCACCACATGTGTTTAGGAATATTGGAACGTGTTGTTTCATTTCGATTCTAGACAGTAGTGATATTCGAGTTCATTTTTGTAGCGAATTTCACTTCATGTGTTGGAATTTCAACGAGGATCAGATTTAAATGTCCGGACATTGTGTTAAAGTTTCGATTTCGCCTGGCAGTATGAATGATGTCATAACGTTGGCTCAACGATAGATAATTATCATAATACTCATGTGTATTATATAACTTAAGGATAAGTAACGTTGACTCAAAGAGGACGTCGTCTGTACATAACCAAGACATAGGTTAGGACTTGAGCGATGTTAGTGTTTGCAGTAGTGGATGCCAGTGTGAAGGTACTGTTTCGGCATTATTCTTACTAGACGGAAGGTGCTCCCATAATAGCGTTGCATCACTAGCGGCATGAACCATCCAAGGTATCCCATGGCTCCGTAAGAGGCAAGCAAAAGGGGCCCCACGTCCATCACGGGCCCTTAGCTGAGTCCTTCCATTGCTTACACTTACTTGTACCAGGCTCCTCACTTTCCCTCGGTTAACTGTTGTTCTTTTCCGACCCTGACGCTATTAGCTTCCGGGACCTAATAAATCTTTCATTTTTACACTCTCCCAGTTCTTTGGCTGATATCTTCATATTTCGAAGTGTCGGACTCCTATTATTTTTCCCCTCTGAATATTGTTAATAGAGGATGGTTGCTCGGTTGTACTTCCTCTTTAAACAATAATCACCACCACCACAATCTGTTATGCATTTCAGCGTTCAGTCCACAAGCCTCTGTGAATTTACTGAACGCTGCCACAATCCTGCAACTAGTGCTGTGGCCTCGTTTAGTTCTATACCGCTTATGTTTAAGTCGTTAGAAACTGAGTCGCCTTAGTCTCCCTCTACATCTCTATCCTAACATGACCCCACCGCCGAAGTCAGTTTATGAATACATCTTCATAAATCGTGTTCTTTCCTAACTTTCCTCATTCCTAATTCCGAGTACCCTCCTTTCATTGTTCCCACCTGTTTGTACGCGCGATTATTCTCGTACTTTCATGTCTGTAGCTTCTAGGATATCGTGAGTCCACCCAGCGTTCAATCCCTTACAAACATGTTGCTCTGAAAACAGACCATCTCCGTACAGAACACAGTGTAGTTTCTGCTGTGGGAACCACGAGCAACAGCTGAGTGGTTCTCAGAGTCCGGAGATCGTCTCACTGTCAGACAAATTACGAGTCATGGCCCTCCTTGTGCTGAGGAGGTTAGGACCATACAGTCAACCGGTTAGAGGGGAGATCCCCACTGGGATTCACGGACATGATCAGAAAACGCCGACTAATGTTCTATGGGCACCTATAGCAGACCCACAAAGATGTAGCTAATAACTCTATAAAGAAAAACAATTGGATGAAAGAAATGCAAGAAGATCTACAACAAGCAAGTATTTTTTTTTATTTGCTTTACGTCGCGCCGACACAGATAGGTCTTATGGCGACAATGGGACAGGAAAGGGCTAGGAGTGGGAAGGAAACGTCCGTGGCCTTAATTAAGGTACAGCCCCAGCATTTGCCTGGTGTAAAAATGGGAAACCACGGAAAACCATTTTCAGGGCTGCCGACAGTGGGGTTCGAACCTACTATCTCCCGAATACTGGATACTGGCCGCAATAGGGAACATGCATGATCCGGGGTTTTAATTAAAAATATGCTAATCTGATTCAAAATTTCATGCAGAATTCAAAAATGTGATCAGAATGTACAAATAATAACTCCAAACGTGATAAAAATCTACGAAAATGTCACGTCACGCAAGCACGCGATCTCATTGGTCTGACGTCATCGTACAGGTTGACTGAATTAGCAGACGAAGTAACACATAGTGTGCTGTGAGAAGCAGGATACACTTCGCGTATTTCTACTTTACGTTAGTGTCTAGTATGGTTAAATTCGAGGTCTATACATTGGATAATAATCTGAGTGGTATATTTTAGACTTAAAATGAATCCTGCGCAGACAGTGAGGCAGAAAACTTATAAATGGTGTAGAGTTCCGATGTGCAATAGCACATCGCATACCGTACCAAACAAATTGTTTATAAATGTTCCAAAGACGCTAAAACGAGGGAGAAATGGATTTTGGCGAGCCGGAGAAATGCTGGTGATATATCGGAAAAGTCTACAGTTTATTTTTTTTGTTTTTTTTTTTTGAAGATTTTAACGTAAGATGAATTTGTTTGAATTTTCAAATCACTTTTCCATGTCAGCTGTTCTAGTGGTAAAACTTTAAATTTTAATGTATGATGCTTTATTTAAATGCTTCAATTACATCTTGGAATATGAAAGTAATAACCAGTGCATTAATTAATGCTGATTATTAAAGTATTCTCCAAACCTAACCTATGTTTTGGGTGATCCATGTCAAGATAATAAATCAAAGGGGTTATGGACCATTTTGACAGCTCTAATTCTACCAATATATCTTGGCATGGGACAGTTATGTATGTCTTTATTGAAGAGCTTAATTGGTAAAGAAATTTAGGCTATATCTAAATACTCTATAATGCTACAAAGAATAGGCGTGTACATCATGAAAGGAAACAACGTGAATTTAACAAATGTATAACTTTACACAAAACCAACGCTTGTCTGTTGGGGTCTTATAAGTTAACAATGCTCAATTATAATAATTATCATAATATTAATGAAATAAATAACATAATTGCACACAGGTGAAAATAGTGATGTAGGTGTTTAAAATATTATCCAACTTAGCCTAAGTTTTAGGTTATACAAGCCAAGTCAATAAACCGAAGGGTAAAAATACCGCGCGAGTTGGCCGTGCGGTTAGGAGCGCGCAGCTGTGAGCTCGCATCCGGGAGATAGTGGGTTTTGAACCCCACTGCCGGCAGCCCTGAAGATGGTTTTCCGTGGTTTCCCATTTTCACACCAGGCAAGTGCTGAGGCTGTACCTAAGGCCACGGCCGCTTTGTTCCCATTCCTAGGCCTTTCCTGTCCCATCGTCGCCATAAGACCTATATGTGACGGTGTGACGTAAAGCAAACAGCAACCAAAAAAAAGTAAAAGTCACAGCACCCAAAGACATTCCTGTATTGAGCGACTAAAATGTCACCGGGACACTTTTCTTTCCTGATATGCTCAGCTTGTTAAAAGCCAAATGTAATTAACGTTATTGGCTTCACGCCCCGCTAACTACTTCTACGATTTTCGGAGACGCCGATGTGCAGGAATTTAGTCCTGCAGGAGTTCTTTTACGTGCCAGTAAATCTACCGACACGAGGCTGACGTATTTGAGCACCTTCAACTACCACCGGACTGAACCAGGATCGAACCTGCCAAGTTGGAGTCAGAAGGCCAGCACCTCAACAGTCTGAACCACTCAGCCCGACTTGTGAAAACTAGATGAAGTCATATTTATCTTTATCATGTTTAACTTTTTCCCTCCACAAAGATATTTAATTCTCTTTCATGGGCCCTGGAAGTGGGTAGGCCAGTTGTCCCAACCATAAATATATATTTTTTTGGGAATGATAGATTATAGCCCTATAGTACTATGATCTTTCTTTCCTTCTTTCTTTCTTTCTTTCTTTCTTTCTTTCTTTCTTAATCAGTGTATCCTTCAGGGTTGGTTTTCTCTCGCACTCAGCGAGGGATTTCACCTCTACCACTTCAAGGGCAGTGTCCTGGAACGTGAGACTTTGTGTATGGTGATGAAACTGGTGAGGAGGGCCATTACCTCGCCCAGCGGCCTCACCTGTTATTCTCAACAGGGGCCTTGTTGGAGGATGGGAGGATCGGAAGGGATAGACAAGGAAGAGGGAAGGAAACGGCCGTGGCCTTAGGTGCCTGGAGGAGAAGTAGGAAAATACGAAAAACCACTTCGAGGATGGCTGAGGTGGGATTCGAAACCCTTCTACTCAGTTGACCTCCCGAGGCTGAGTAGACCCCGTTCCAGTCCTCGTACTATTTGTTTTCAACTTTCATGGCAGAGCCGGGAATCGAAACCGGGCCTCCGGGAGTGGCACACATTAACCACTACATCACAGAAGCGGACTAGTACTATAATGCTACCTATATGTTTATGTTAGTGCTGAAATCCGATTTCTTACTTTACTAATGCTGAAAGCCCGAAAATGTAATGTTATTCTTTAATAGGGGAATCAGTCTAGAAGGAAATGTTGAAAGTGATGTGATATCTATCCAGGTTCGTTGTTATCCTAATACTATGGGTTACAGTACATTGCACGTATATAAAAGACGCCACTTACAAACTTGCTTGTTATCCGCGAATTTCTGCGGCCACAAAAGTCACATTTTTCAAGAATGATGAGATCTACACATGGTAGATTGTCTGACTGTGCTGTTTCGAACCTTTCTTCTGTCATTTCGAAGTTATTCGCAATCGTGAATAATAAACAATCGGCTTTTAGCAACGGCTGATGCACAACGGCTGGTAGAGCTCCATGCGGTACTGGATCGTGACGTCACAGCGCGCCGCTTACGTCAGAGGCCGTTTCACTCGCCTTGCGGAAAGGCACTATTAAATATTTTTTTAATGGTAGAAAACAAGGCAACATACCACAATGTAATACGTTTACGTACTATTTCATTGGTGTACTTTTCAAAAAAAATATTTTTGAAAATGATGCATGTTCCCAATTAAGCGACTGCAGCTATCGAGCTCGGTAAGCAAGTATCGACAAGGCAATGATAAATGAAAGAAAAAATTCAGAAATAAAATAGTGAATGCGAAATTTGAATTAAAACAGAGTAAAAAAACCAGGGAAAGTATAGGCTGAACAAAGGAACCAAGAACACAGTCAAAGAATGAATAGATTTTGGGAAGGGGAAAGGAAAAACCCAAGACGAAATTGAATAATAATAATAATAATAATAATAATAATAATAATAATAATAATAATGCCCTGTGGCGTCGGGAGAGGCCTTGTATATGTCTTTTTAGTTGACCCCCATGGGTGACCTGCGTGTCTGTGAGATCTGCATCCTATATAGGATGAAAAATATTATTATTATTATTATTATTATTATTATTATTATTATTATTATTATTATTATTATTATTATTATTATTATTATTATTATTATTATTATTATTATTGTTATTATTGGTTTAACGTTCCACTACGTTTACAGTTTTCAGAGGCGGGGAGTGCCTGTAAATACGAGAGTGACGGCACTAAGCTGGGGTCGAACCCAATAATATTACCTCAGCGTTCTACCACCAGAGCTAGCTAATGTTGAAGGCGGCACGAACACCATAATGTATAAAAGAGACTGTGTCGTTGACGAAACACTGACTTCCTTGTCTCTCTCCCGACTTGATTACAATAACTGAGCATGGTGAGTAGAAAAACATTGGATACAGCTGAAGCAATATACTGTAAATTAATTCATTCGTGAATGTGGCACATGTTCCTAGAAACCGGAGACTGTTCACCATTGTGGGAGAGTTGTGCTGTCCCAGAAATAAAAATAAACAGTAGAATGAAAGAATATTCCAAAAGAGGGTTATTTTTGTAAAACTCTGTCGACAGCGATTCAGGTCAAGAATGGTAAAATGAAAGAAACTTCTTTGAAAAAAGGAATTTGTTCATTCATTTAAAAATATCGAAGGTCTTATTCTTGGAATTTAGACAACTCCAAGAAAAAAATGTCAAATTCTTACAGCGTATTTGCGCAGAGTATGAGAGTATTTGTAGGACTTACTTATCGGCTCCGTACAGCAGAACTTGTTTAGTGGTTTGTCAACAATATATCTTATTTTAATTGTTTTTAATCGTTGATTGTTTGATTGTCCTTAACTTGAGTATTACTCGGTACGTTCTGAAATGAAATGTCGTATGGCTTTTAGTGCCGGGATATCCCAGGACGGGTTCAGCTCGCCAGGTGCAGGTCTTTTACTTGACACCCATAGGCGACCTGCGCATCGTGATGAGGATGAAATGATGATGAAGACAACACATATACCCAGCCCCCGTGGCATGGGAATTAACCAATTAAGGTTAAAATCCCCGTCCCGGCCGGGAATCGAACCCGGGACCCTCTGAACCGAAGGCCAGTACGCTGACCGTTCTGCCAACGAGTCGGACGCGGTACATTCTAAAAAATATTGACTTAAATAAATTAATGTTAAGGTGAGCGTGTATTCCAATTACAAGTTATTCAATCAACATAACACTTAAAACTAAATTTAGATACACTTGTCAGTTTAGCTTCTTCGTCCAAAATTGCATACCACATATGTTAGAGGGTTGGCCACACTGACATTTCCCGCTGCTCTGATCTCCATCACTCTTTGGTCAGCAATCAGTTCGAAGGCCTGCGGTATCGTATAGACAGCACCACCGTTACCCATGGCTATCTCACCGTCAAATAGCTCCACATTGTAATCGCGCAGGATGAGTGGACCACGAACCAACCCTCAGATACAGGTAAATGTCTGGGAATCGAAACCGGGGCCACCGGGTAAGAGGCTATTCCTAAACCGCGCAGCCGGCTGTTGAAAATAAAAACTGTAACCTGACGGCGTTAACACTTGTAAACTGAAACAAAGGGAGTATAATGTCCAACTAAACAGTAACTTACTGACTCTTTGGAGAAATATGTTTATGGCCGGTTGCATGAAAAGTTAATCCAAGATCACGCAACGAAATAAACTTAGGCTGAACCTAGAATTATGGTTGCATAAAAATTAATCCAAGATCATTTTAGCTTGATCTAAGATTATCGGAAGCTACATATTTATTCGTGTTTACCGTTAAAATAAAGAAGAGTGGTAAGAGTACGAGTATGGATGGCACTTAACACTCTAGGAACAATTTATCAAATTTTCTTGTACATGTTTAAATGATTTTATATCTTTTAACTTCATTAATTGTTTCTTAAAATTTTTATAAGTGTGTACATTCAACTTTAGTATCATTTTTTAATTTTTTGAGTTGCTTAAAAGCTATATCTTTTATCACTGTATTGTTGTCTTCAGGTAGAACTAATAATAAATTCGCTTATGTGTTGTTGTATACTAAAAGTGAAGTAAAATATGCGTTTATCATTATGAGATTTCTGATTTCTCTGATATTTCGACTGAAAACGAAGGTCTTGAACATCAACGGGCTGCTCGTATATTTCAACATGGAAGAAATCTTCGTGAAATTAAAATTTTAAATTTATATTATGCGCCAATTTCTTTTCAAGCATTCTATTTTCTTTTCCTCTGTCGATTTTCTTGTTCTCAATCACTATTTTGACTTTGAGAACACGATCGAATCTCTCTCTGCAATCTTTTCTTGTCAAAACCGTCTGTTCCTAAACAAGTTTATGCAGCAGTACGTAAGTGAGAGAGATCCGCGCTCTCTGGTCAGAACATGATCTAAGATTGAGAGTTACAGAGCGCTGGCAGAGACATTTCTGAACTTCCATCAAAAGTGAACCACAGTTAGAAATTGTTATGCAATGTACGTACAACTTGCAAATACCGGTTAAACCTTGACTGTGTGCAACGTCACTTGTACTAGGTTAAAATGCAAACTAATTTGGTTACTAGGAAGTGTAGTGAGAAAACATAAGTTCTAGGGGCTGATCCCCTAATCTATCGTAGCATAACCATTGTGCAGCGTACTTGTTACGCTACATAACATAGAAACAATAGGCCTAAGAATAGGAGTGAGAGTTACTGACCCCACAAAGAAGCGGGAAAATGCTTACAAAAAGAAGAAATGAGAAAAAAGGATTTAGAAAAGGGAAACAAATTTGCTAAATGAAAGAAAGAAGGAACAACTTTATATGTGCAAAAGGAACATCCTTTATTTCACATAAATATAATTGGCAACATTGTCTCTCAAACAAATTGAGAAATATAAGTTATATACATTAAGAAAAACTAAAAAAGTAACTTTTAGGAAAAACATTTGCTCTTCAATAAAAACAAGAGAAGAATTAAATTAGTTTCCATAATCAAACAACATTTTCACTGTAAAAAAACATTTGAACCTCATCAAAACTGAGATTCTATTTTCATAACTTAAAAACATGCTGGCCTCCCAGCACACAGCGAGTCTCTCTTGGGATGGAGCTTGTTGGCGTCGTGGGGATGCGGATCACGTTCGGGTAAGAATCAAGGCGCCATCTGTTCGCCGGGTCGCTGGCTGCTGGGGGCAGACAGTTGTGGTCAGTCGTCGAGTGATGCCGAGTACAAGAGGAGCGATCTACCCTGAGTAAGGGGGTAGGTACTCTCTGTCAGGTCGAGCGGCCTGAGTTCCGCCTGGAGCTCCCGGACCTCCGGACCCTCCACCTTGAGGTCCGCCTGGACCACCGGGGAAGCCACCGGGCCTTCCACTTTGAGGACCGCTTGGACCTGAGGGTCCGCCAGGACGGCTTGGATAGCCTCCGGATCCTCCACCGGGACGGCCTCCAGGACCTCCGGGTCCTCCTGGACCTGTTGAACCACCTCCTGGATAACCTCCGGGTCCTGAACCTGGCCGACTTCCAGGACCTCCGGGTCCACCTTGATCTCCAGGTCCTCCGCTTGGATAACTGCCACCAGGACGTCCACCTGGCCCTCCAGGTCCGCCGCTCGTGTAATCACCTTGGATTGTTGGACGTCCAGGTCCTCCAGGAGCTCCACCTGGTCGACCTCCGGTACCACCGCTAGGGAAACCGCCGGAACCTCCTGGGCGACCTCCAGGTCCTGCGGGGCTGCTGGGGTAACCCCCTGGACCGCCTCCAGAAATCCCACCAGGACCACCTGGCGCTGTCGGGTAACCACCTGTTCCAGTTCCTGGGAATCCCCCTGGACCACTACCTGGTCGTCCACCAGGGGCTCCTTGTCCACCACTAGGGAATCCACCTGTTCCAGTTCCTGGGAATCCCCCTGGACCACTACCTGGTCGTCCACCAGGTGCTCCTTGTCCACCACTAGGGAATCCACCTGTTCCAGTTCCTGGGAATCCCCCTGGACCACTACCTGGTCGTCCACCAGGGGCTCCTTGTCCACCACTAGGGAATCCACCTGTTCCAGTTCCTGGGAATCCCCCTGGACCACTACCTGGTCGTCCACCAGGGGCTCCTTGTCCACCACTAGGGAATCCACCTGTTCCAGTTCCTGGGAATCCCCCTGGACCACTACCTGGTCGTCCACCAGGGGCTCCTTGTCCACCACTAGGGAATCCACCTGTTCCAGTTCCTGGGAATCCCCCTGGACCACTACCTGGTCGTCCACCAGGTGCTCCTTGTCCACCACTAGGGAATCCACCTGTTCCAGTTCCTGGGAATCCCCCTGGACCACTGCCTGGTCGTCCACCGGGTGCTCCTTGTCCACCACTAGGGAATCCACCTGTTCCAGTTCCTGGGAATCCCCCTGGACCACTACCTGGTCGTCCACCAGGGGCTCCTTGTCCACCACTAGGGAATCCACCTGTTCCAGTTCCTGGGAATCCCCCTGGACCACTACCTGGTCGTCCACCAGGGGCTCCTTGTCCACCACTAGGGAATCCACCTGTTCCAGTTCCTGGGAATCCTCCTGGACTACTACCTGGTCGTCCACCAGGGGCTCCTTGTCCACCACTAGGGAATCCACCTGTTCCAGTTCCTGGGAACCCTACTGGGGCACTACCTGGTCGACCAATAGGACCTCCTGTAGGTCTACCTCCATCAAGACTACCGAATATGGTGTAGTCGTAGATGAATTCATTGACGCCGTACAGACTAGGAGCAGAACCACAATCGAATTGGTCCCACCAGACACACACGAGATACTCCTGGTGGAACACTGTGCCATTCGGACAGAGGAAATCGTAAGTGCGATTGTTCGCGCAGATATGGAATACTTGGCACTGTGCCTCCACGTCCGCATAGTAGCCAGGGAATCGTTGACTATCACAGCTGAAGGAGGTCAGAGGAATTTCAGCATAAATTGGGTAGTCTTTACCGGGTTCACCGGGGATGGCTGAGTAGTCACCATCATCGAACGGGCCATCAGGTCCGGGGCTGCCGGTAGGGTAAGGTCCGTCAGGACCAGGAGAGCCCTCTGGGTATGGACCATCAGGACCTGCAGGGCCGGTACCACCTGTACCACCTGTACCTCCAGTACCACCAGTTCCGCCAATACCACCAATAGGACCACCAGGGCCGCCGGGACCGCCTGGTCCGAATGGTCCACCAGGGCCAGTTGGATAATCACCAGGTCTTCCTCCAGGTCCAAATGGACCACCGGGTCCGCCGGGACCAGTTGGGTAACCACCAGGTCTTCCTCCAGGTCCAGCTGGACCACCGGGTCCAGCGGGACCGGTTGGGTAACCACCAGGTCTTCCTCCAGGGCCAGATGGACCACCGGGTCCACCGGGACCGGTTGGGTAACCACCAGGTCTTCCTCCAGGTCCAGCTGGACCACCGGGTCCACCAGGACTGGTTGGGTAACCACCAGGTCTTCCTCCAGGTCCAGCTGGACCACCGGGTCCGGTTGGGTAACCACCAGGTCTTCCTCCAGGTCCAGCTGGACCACCGGGTCCGCCGGGACCGAAAGGTCCGCTGGGTCCTCCAGGTCCAAATGGCCCACTTGGTCCGGTTGGAGTGTCATTTGGTCTTCCAGATGGATATTTCCCAGGTATACTTCCTGGTCCACCGGGTCCACCGGGACCAGTTGGGTAACCACCAGGTCTTCCTCCAGGACCGCCTGGTCCACCGGGTCCACCGGGACCAGCTGGGTAACCACCAGGTCTTCCTCCAGGACCGCCCGGTCCACCGGGTCCAGCTGGGTAACCACCAGGTCTTCCTCCAGGACTGCCTGGTCCACTGGGACCAGTTGGGTAACCACCAGGTCTTCCTCCAGGACCGCCTGGTCCACCGGGTCCACCGGGACCAGCTGGGTAACCGCCAGGTCTTCCTCCAGGACCGCCTGGTACACCGGGACCCGTTGGGTAACCACCAGGTCTTCCTCCAGGGCCGCCTGGTCCACCGGGACCAGCTGGGTAACCACCAGGTCTTCCTCCAGGACCGCCTGGTCCACCGGGTCCACCGGGACCAGCTGGGTAACCACCAGGTCTTCCTCCAGGACCGCCCGGTCCACCGGGTCCAGCTGGGTAACCACCAGGTCTTCCTCCAGGACTGCCTGGTCCACTGGGACCAGTTGGGTAACCACCAGGTCTTCCTCCAGGACCGCCTGGTCCACCGGGTCCACCGGGACCAGCTGGGTAACCGCCAGGTCTTCCTCCAGGACCGCCTGGTACACCGGGACCCGTTGGGTAACCACCAGGTCTTCCTCCAGGGCCGCCTGGTCCACCGGGACCAGCTGGGTAACCACCAGGTCTTCCTCCAGGACCGCCTTGTACACCGGGCCCACTGGGACCAGCTGGGTAACCACCAGGTCTTCCTCCAGGACCGCCTGGTCCACCGGGTCCACCGGGACCAGCTGGGTAACCACCAGGTCTTCCTCCAGGACCGCCCGGTCCACCGGGTCCACCGGGACTGGCTGGGTAACCACCAGGTCTTCCTCCAGGACCGCCTGGTCCACCGGGCCCACCGGGACCAGCTGGGTAACCATCAGGTCTTCCTCCAGGACCGCCTGATCCACCGGGTCCACCGGGTCCACCGGGACCGAAAGGTCCGATTGGTCCGCCAGGTCCGAAACCGGGACCACTTGGTCTTCCAAATGGATATCCCACAGGTGAGCTTCCTGGTCCACCAGGACCGCCTGGTCCAAATGGCCCACTTGGTCCGGTTGGAGTGTCATTTGGTCTTCCCGTTCCTCCGGGTCTTTCGGACGGATATCCTCCAGGCCTGCTTCCTGGTCCACCGGGACCTCCTGGTCCTCCTGGTCCTCCTGGTCCTCCTGGTCCGAAGGGTCCACCAGGTCTTCCCGATGGGTATCCACCGGGTCCTCCAGGTCCACTAGGGCCGCTAGGTCTTGTAGATGGGTAACCACCGGTTGGTCCATTTGGTCCTCCAGGTCCACCTGGTCCTCCAGATCCTCCTGGTCCGAAGGGCCCACTAGGACCTGTAGGACCTCCTGGCGCAAACCCTGGGCCACTTGGTCGTCCAGAGGGATATCCTTGATCTTCGGGAGTTGTCGGGCGACTACCGGGCCTGAAAGGTCCGCTAGGTCCTGCACCTCCAGGTCTTCCAAACGGGTATCCGCCAGTTGGTCCTCCGGGACGTCCTGGACCTCCAGGTCTTCCTGGTCCGAAGGGTCCACCAGGTCCACTAGGTCCAGTACCTCCAGGTATTCCAGATTGATATCCGCCAGTTGGTCCTCCGGGACCTCCAGGTCCTCCAGGTCCTCCTTGTCCGAAGGGTCCACCAGATCCGGTACCTCCAGGCCTTTCAGATGGGTATCCGCCAGTTGGTCCTCCGGGACCTCCAGGTCCTCCTTGTCCGAAGGGTCCACCAGGTCCAGTACCTCCTGGCCTTCCAGTTGGTCCACCGGGTCCTCCAGGTCTTCCTCCCGTAAAATCACCTCCAGGACCAGGAGGAAAGGGCTTACTTGGCTTGGGGTAAGAATACCCTTCTTCACCCTAATAGGAAAGTACACAAACAAGTTCATATTTTGTTTACAAATGGTAGCAGAACGACAAAATATAATTTAGGGGCGGATATTTAACCACTAGTGGGGAGGATTTCAGTAATGTATTAATTATGAGGCCGATCTGTGTAATATTAAAATATATTACTGTACAATCAATCTGATTTTAATGGTCTATAACCTGCAATAATTTTTGGGGGTAGGTTGCATAAAAATGAGGGGTTGTAAAGGCATTGCTCCTAATTTTTATGAACTCTTAAAACATAGGTGTTGGACGGCCCAGGCTTTAATTGCTTCCTGTTGAAATCTGACCTATAACTGCAAAAAGAATATTTCCATATGAAGGCCTTGTGGTTTCTTTGCCAGCTTAGGGAAGGTTGCATAAGTGGCAGGGTTAACTACTCCATATTTCATGCAATATATCGTACAAAAATATAAAGCGGGTAATATTATGTAAATATTTAATTTGAAACCTATCCAGTAATTATCTTTAAATCAACTAAATAAATATAATGGAATTAATTTTCTGTAGGTTTTTCTTTAAATCAACGTATTTGTTTAAAGCAAATATTTATGTAATAAAGAGTCACTTACCCAAGCTGCATGGCTTATGGCAAGGAGAGCTGAAAAGAGAAGAGATAAATAACTGTCTGAATCTCCTCTCACAATACAATGTATGAAACACCTTAATCAACGAACAATCAAAAGATAAAGGACAGGCTATGTCAGAGTGTTGCGTTGTAACATACTTCTTTCTATTTCTCCTGGTTACCATTATTACAAGTTTTCAACTGAACTGGCCACGAAATAATGTGAGTACTGCACAAACACACCCTTGTGCGTCATAAGAGTGGGCATGGAGCACAATGTTCATCCGGACAGAACGCCTTTCTTCTTGGACTCGAAAGTTATTCATAAAATTACCTCTTAATGTCACTCATACTTCCAGAAGATTGTTATACAAATTTTGGTTATTCGATGAGGGCTGTAATGAAATGGAATCCCTGAAACTACTTGATATATTTATGGTATCACTGTAGATCATTCTTCACTTTCATGATTTCAAAGATTGAAAAGTGGTCCTAAAACATGATATGCAACGGGACAAAAGTAGGAAGTACACAGAAGATAAACTTTCAACAATTGAAATTTAATATCACATACATCTAAAGGAAGGGGACTATATTGTAAAAACCATATAAATTGGCAGAATTTTGAACGAAAGGCTGAACCTTAGAAGACCAGTGATCACCACATCCTACAGGATATTGTTTCATCTAAGAAGGGATTAATTTTAAATATTAAGTCATGCTGGTAATCCTGTTGGTTCGCCCGGAAGGACGTGAGTTCGAATCCCCGTCAGGAAGTCATAAAATTTAAGAAACGAGATTTCCACTTCCGGGGGTGCATATGGCCCTGAGGTTCACTCAGCCTACACCAAAAATGAGTACTAGGTTAATTCCTGGGGGCAAAGGCGGCCGGGCGTAGAGCTAACCACTCTATGCCATCACGTGCCGAGGTTACGGAAAGTGGAAGCCTTTACCTTCCACTCCTCCAACGGCCTTCATGGCCTGTACGAAGGTGACTTTGCTTTTTGGTAAACCTGTTCTGTTTACATTGAAACAACAGCCGCTAAGCACAAAACGCTTAATTAATTTGCAACAAAAATTCAATTATGTCTTTTACGTATAGGTTTCATCATACTGTACATTTATACAAGTGATGTAGCCAGAAATTGTCTTCCAGTTAAGAACGACGATACGTAAATGGAAGATGCAGTATAAGAAAGAAGACCGCGGGTGAAACGGACCAGCGAGTGAATACGGATTTATAATGTATTCTAAAGATGAAAAGTGGCCTGAGGATCTTTAACCTATACGTAACGAGCATGGCACAGAACAGATTTCACTTCCGAATGCCGTTTTTAAAGTGTTCTCAACCTCCGAACCCATGGCAGGGCAATATACGTCTGGAAAGCTGTGCTAGTCATTGTCTGCATTGAGGGTTGTCAATAAGGCACGAATACGTTAGTTTGCTTCCGGTCGTGTTGCAGCGTCGAGCAGATAAAATAAATTTTGGGTGATAATTTCCCAAATCGAACTTCTGCAGTCTGGGTTCAAGCCTTCAAATTAGTGGCATGTACTGGACGCTCCGTGTGAGGTTACGTCGGACTGCCGCCCACACATTTCCTCATCAGTAGACGCCGGAGTTTTTGGCAGTAATACGTTAAAATGCCAACTAATTTAGTTATTTGGAAATGCCGTCTAGTCCGTTCTTCCGCGATGTAGCGGATGGATCGTACCCCTAATGTTTATATATAACTCGTTGTGCAGGATGTTATTACTAGTCATCATTTAAGCAAGGTGCAGACATCCAACCTTCAATATTCGATTGCAGAACACGGACACAAGGCTCACTTGCGCACCTGTAACCTGGGTGTATGTGTACCTCCGCCACTGCAAGCATCTGCTCGCTAACGTAGGAAGTAAAATTCAGAGGGCTGCCAGTGTATTCAACATTTCGCAACCCTTCCATATCATCTAGGAACCGTTTTTGGCTTATGACAATATTAATTCGATTGATCGCTTGGTTGGCTGCGCTCCGAGCTGCCATAATGACCGTCATTTAGGTTATGCATGGAAGATCCAATGCCTTAATCAATACAACCAATACTCTCCAGCAGATAGATATTAAGACTTTCACTTTGACCGACTTTGATATTCTGCAATCAGGTCACTGTTGGATAGGGGAAATTACAATTTAATTCAGGGTATGTTTATGAAAAGTTGAGGTTATTTCTTTGCAAATTGAGTAGACACCCGGACAAAAAACATTTCATTTTCCATTTGATCGACCTGATATAGCACAATCCTCGTTCCCACATTCCAGAGTTTCACATGGGACTGTCGTCTCCCGTAACCAAGTCGTTAGACTGGATGGGATATTCCTCAGCTGCTCAGAAGGGATGTCGAAAGACTATGTTGTGTGTGAAAGAAGGCAGCTACAGTATTCATGCATGTTCACAAGAACTGCATTAATTAGTAGTGTTCTGCTGCAAGGGCGAGTCTTTGTTCTATAATTGTGTCATAATGGTGTTGTTCAGCAGTATTCTCACGCGATGGAGGTTACAAAGATTATCTCACACGAAAAGTATTTTGCAATTATACCGCTTCTACAGTCTCTTTCGTGTAATGGCGCATGAGAATTCCTATAGCTGCAACTCGCCAACAAGGGAATGTGTTCTTACTTAGCCTTCCACTACAACTTAACAAAGTACCAAATGAAGGATTCTCAGCCGTTGTGAACCAAGTACGCATTTTGACGTGACGTTGTCTATAAAACCAGACTTTACACATTCCAACCTTCTTGTAACAAAGTCATGTGCTCACATTCACGCTTACAGTTCGGAAACTACCCGATCTGATCTGAATGGTTGACAAACAGCTTGATAGAAAACATGAGAGAAAATACGACACGCACTGGGTCTCAGTTATTTAAATAGTGACGATTTTCATTAACACTATTTCGTTTTCGAATAAAGCCTCTGAGAATAAATGACGTACAAAAAGGATTAAAAGGTTTAAAGGCAGAAATTTTGGCGCTGTCCAAGGTGTTCTTAGCATTCTTTGTGTAACCAGATGCCTAATCTGTTTAGGATGAAAACTGTTAACTAGAGCACAGAAAACATGGAGACTCTATGCGTGTGTCACAGCCTGTCGCGTTTCGTTACAGGTTCAGGATATGAAGTGAGATGAATCTTCGTAAGGTGCTTTTTACGTCTGGATGCTCAACCTGAAGTGAACGACGAGAAAGCGCCCCATGCCCTCACTCAGGTATTCGGCACTCAGAACACCTCACCTACTCGTATCCCCTGCCTGTAGTACGGGGCCCTTAGCTGAGTCTTCCACTTAGTTGTGCCAAGCTCCTCACCGACCTCCCTTGGTCAACTCTTGTTCTTTTCCGACTCCGACGGCTAGAGTGGACTTTTCTTTCTACGACTAACACCATCTTTTTTCAAAGTGCCGGAGTCCTCGTTGCCTACTTGTATTCCCTCTTAAAACAATCATTACTACCACCATCTCCTACCCTGATGGTCAACATTCTGATGGTGAAATATTTTTCGACCAGCAGATCTCGAACCGGCTAATCCCAATATCAGACCATTGTAGACTTGACGTGGTCACCAGGGAGGCTCCCCATGTTGAAGATTATTCTTGTTCAAAATTAAATTTTCAAGAAAATAAGTTTCTTGATACGGAGTTTGATTTGAGAAATTATTATCTGAAACCGTAAGGCTGAATTCATAGTAATATTGCGCCGGAATGGCGTTGTCCTAGGTCAGGCGAGTGTTATAGTAGGCTACGGTAAACGTACAACTGTGAACGTTCCTCATCGAGGATCAGGGACTGGCTGTCACAATATCTCCACCCATTTGTTCACCTCCAATCGTGCACCAGCCAGTGGTCTCCAAATTTTGTCTGATTGGAAGATGCTTGCCTGGCCCCCAAAGTCTCCTGATCCTATCGTATGCTGTCGAGAGAGGTGTGGACTCCCTGGACACTGTTCCGACCGACCTTCGTGAAGTGGTTTTGGATCATAATGATTATCAACGCCTCCGGTGTCCTGTAGAGTCCAATGCTCCCGTCAGCAGAGCAAAAGGAGGTGCTTCATGCAACTAGCCTCGTATATCTAATTCAATTCTTCATCACTGCAAAATCACCTAAAGAGGTAGCTCTTTTAAGATAATGACTTTTGCTTCTAGATCCCTGATTGAATTAAAAATAATAATTAGAGCACGGATGTGCTAGTGGGAAGTGTCTTCCACAATGTCATTAGAGTAACATAGCATCTGATAATCTTAACGGATGTCCGGGCTACACTTGCTATTCACTTGAGAAAGAGAAAGTGAAGGCCTAAATATCCTGTATCTAGTAATCATATTACAAATCTGATAATCTGAACAATTATTCCTTTAGTGACTTACCTAGAAGAAGAGTTGCGCGCCCCATGATGTCGGCGCAATAAATTAATGCCCTTCAAACCTGTGAAAAAAGAGAAACAATTTTAAATTTGTCAAAATACATCCTAAGTATCTGTATCAGTTCAATTGAACAAAGGACATGAATCACTAGAACTAAATCATACAGGATACAAGGAAACTCAATATGTTTTAATGCTTGGTGACTTTCTATGCTGTAATACGAGTCGACAGCACAACATGTCTTTCATTGGGGTTGAATGCATTATAGTTGTCTTTATGTTCAGTTGAAGTTCAATCGCCAGTAAATCTCTACGCCACCATGTAATGTTCCTAACCTCTGTTCTGGATGCTACCCAGATGCTACATAAGTTTGACAGAAAATTAGTTTCACAAGTAAGTTTTGTATTCGACTTGTCATGCAGCACGTATTGGACTCTATGAGAGGTGAAATTCCCTTCAGATATCAAAGAAGAGACGAGATAAAATACTTCAAGAAATGAAGACGTGAAAAGAGGATTGGAGATTCAAGACTACAGGACAGGATGGAATGAATAAAGGTGAAATGGTACGGACACATGATATGAATAGGAGAAAGTGTTTTACAGAGAAATTGACAGGAAAGAGACTACGAGAAAAAGCCTCAAAGGATATGGAAAGATACGATGCAGGATATGGAGCAGATTAGAGGAAAGATGGAAGTCAGGAAAGAGTGCTGCAGTTCTTTGATTTATAAAACTGCTGATGAAGAAGAAGAATTCTGCAATCTGGCATCGTCATTGGAACATTTTCCAATTGCAGTGTATTTATTAATATTGATGAATTTGTTATTGGCATTATCGAAGTGTTTCCGATACACTCTTGTCGTTGATGTACCAGAGCTTTTATTTAGCGATGAGGTAATCCCGGACCGATCAGTGATGTCCAGTCAGGAATCTACTGCAATAACTATGATGACGTAACGAACATACCAAGGATGCAACAAAGTAGTAATTTTCTGGGGAGTGAATCATCAATAGAATACATGAAGGTGATGTCACAAGAGCTGTGCATGTGTGAAGGCTAACACTCGTCATTTCGGAAACACAGTACAATAGTAGCGTTTGCGCACGGTTTCACACGTATGGCCATTTGTGTAAATGATGAACACGAGAAATCGTATCGGGATACGTTCAGTATTCTTTTTATAATGTTTAAGATCGGGACTTTGCAGGTTTGGATCCTATCCCCAGACAGGATATTCCGGGTAGCGCCGATGGCCAATAGAATGCTGGCTGCTCATCTGCGGCGGTATAGCCACGTCTTGTGGAGTGATGGCAACTCGGCTGCGAAGACCGAAGAACCTTCCAGGACGCCGACCGCCATAAAGATCCAAGAAGTGATGGCTTGACACGCTGAGACCGTAAATGTCATCCGAAACGACGTGACCAATCGTGCGAAGTGGAGAACTAATTGGGAGCCTGTTCTAAGGCGAGATGAACGCTGTCAGAAAAAAATAAATAAATACGCGAATGATGTGATGGTATTAGCGAAATCAGACAAAAAGTTCTGAATGAAGGTTAACATTGGCAAGAGTTTGGTAATGAGAGTAGAAAACTGCCGTTAATGTAACACTAGAAGCAACGAAATTACAACAAGTAAATGTCATTCTGATATTTGAGGAGTCTGTGAACATAGGATGGAAGATGGACAGAAGAAAAAATAAGCAGAACACCTACCGGGAAAGTGAGAGGGCTTTCGGCGTGTAAGACAATCCCTATTAATTTAAGAAAGATGTTCACGAAGTGTAGAGTGTGGCGAAACATTGACATCAAGACAGATGACAGATGGTTGTGGAGAAGAGACAAGGAAGGTTGCTCCAAATTGTGTTCTCATGGAGGGAAAAATAGATGGAAGAAGAAGAGAATGTTAACAGCTATGAACAACAGAAACAATACGCTCAAGACAAATTCACAGGAGAGGAAAGGATTTGTTTGTGTATGTAGGGATGTTTAAGAAAGAAGAGAGTAGTCGTATTATTTCGAGACAACTATTTAAAACTTTCTGTCATGACTTGAGTCCGTGCATTTTTCTCCATGATGGGGAGCATATGTCCTATTTGCTTCTGCAGTCCTGTGTCCTGCCTGTCGTAAGAGGCGACGGAAAGGGGACCCCAGGGGCTTTTGCTTGTGAGCGTGGGTTAGCGACCATAGCTGATTCCTAACATTGCTTCTACTTACTTGTGCAAGGCTCCTCAATGTCATTTATCCTGTCCGACCTCCCTTGGTGAACTCCTGTTCTTTTCCGACCGCAACGATATTAGGTTGTGAGGCCTAGGGAGTCTTTCAAATTCACACCCTTCGTGCTCGCTGTCTTTCTTTGACTGATTCAATTGTGTCCCTCTGATTAGTGTTAATAGAGGATGGTTGCATAGTTGTACTTCCTCTTGAAACAGTAATCACCACCACCATCACTGGTCGACCATGACAACTGCAACCTCATTCATAGCGCGACAGTTGTAGCGGCCCCTGTGGTTATGGATGCCAATATCTTTAAAAAAAGGAACGACTGGAATTTTTACAGATTACTTCAGAGATGATGGAATATATGATCTAACAGATGAACCCACAAAACGAAGCTTCTGTAGTGTATAAAACCTCATAAATGGACAGTTATGTTTTTAGTTCAGGACCTAGCCATTTTTGTAGAGTTCCTTATAGCGAAGGCTGGCAAGCATTTTTCGCGGCATGCCATTTTCCAGCGCATCATCGTAATTAGCCTAAATATACTGTGCGTGTTAACAATTAGCCGGCCTCAAACTGGTTCTCCTTGTCGTGTCGAAGAAGATGAAGCAGTGTTAATAGGTTCACGGTAAAAGCATTTCATTTGCAACACGTACGTACGCTTTTCCATATGAATTACACTTGGTAATTGGGAGGATAATACTAGTGTACCTTGCGGCCACACCGGCGGAGAAGTCAGGCAGTGCCTCAGGCTTCAGATGTCAAGGCCTATTTAACAGCAGCAAGAGGAGTAACTTGACATTTTAAGTATCCGTCAAATAGGCGGAAGACCGTGAGGAATACCGATTTAATTTTGTAATGGCGTAGGCCTGCCGTGAGGTCTGCTACAGGTGTTTCGATTTCATGCCAGTCCCCGAGCCACGGAAACTAACCAGTGACCCGCCCAGGAATCTCTCCCAAGACCTCTTGGATCAAGGACTAGCATGTTATCCAGTCAGCCATGTAGCCGGACAGAAATATACATTATAACATTTTACTGCATTCGATAAGAGAACTATAATAAGAAAGAGAGGAATCTTGCAATTCCACGTGACTGTCGATACGCGCTGGATGTTCAGTTTTATCGAGCACTAATTGAGGTTCCCGGTAAAAAATGGTGAAATACAAACGCTTTTCTCTTTGTGGAAATTAAATGACCATCAACATGCCTCCCGGTCATAGCCATCCATCAACGGCTGCTAATTTCAGATGGCAACCAGTCATAAGACATGGCCTGCATGGTTGCTAGGTAACAATACCTTGCATTACAGCCTACACAGTTGCTACGTAACAATACCTTGTATCACAGCGTGCATGGTTGCTAGGTAACAATACCTTATATCACAGCCTACACAGTTGCTAGGTAACAATACGTTGCATCACAGCCTACACAGTTGCTACGTAACAATACCTTGTATCACAGCGTGCACAGTTGCTAGGTAACAATACCTTGTATCACAGCCTACACAGTTGCTAGGTAACAATACTTTGCATCACAGCGTGCATGGTTGCTAGGTAACAATACTTTGTATCACAGCCTACACAGTTGCTACGTAACAATACCTTATATCACAGCCTACACAGTTGCTACGTAACAATACCTTGTATCACAGCGTGCACAGTTACTAGGTAACAATACCTTGCATCACAGCCTACACAGTTGCTAGGTAACAATACTTTGCATCACAGCGTGCATGGTTGCTATGGTTACACTTCCATCAAATATTTTGTCGCGTCACCTTACACAAATTTGTAATAGGCACAATGCAAACTTGACGCGTGCAAAGTCGTATATAAAGGCTAATTTATCCCTGTAGGTATGTATATAATTGTTATATTCACATTACGTTTAAGTGGCGATCAACCGTGGAATGAGCATAATTTAATACGGGTAGATGTTAGGTAGCATATATGGTTAAAAGTCACTAGCTGGACGTTCAATGCAACAGACTGTGAGTTGAATGACATTAGCTCTGTACGAACGGAAGGAACCTTCACAAAACAAAACGTCTTCCTTGTACAATCTCATTAGTGTCATGACACATTTTGAGAACTTATCCTACTTGTTTTGCTGTCTTGTCTAGACGAGGAATTCTACAGATGCTTTCATGGTCTTTTCTTTTTTGTAGCATCTTGCAGTAACTCATTTGCATACACGCTTGGCTTACCGTAGGTCAAGACTGGTCCTGGCAAGTTTTTTATTATGTACAAAGTGAAAGACAGAAGTTCTGGATGCAAATTATGGATGTACTCACTCGTTCTTAGTGGTGTGTTTTCTTTGCCATTTCATCATTAAATTCCTGTGGTAAGTGGAGATCAAGAAGTGTAGCGAATTTCAACGGCAGAATTTTAAATGCCGCACGTGGTTCTTGTTTCTCTGGACTTAGCCCAGCTTTACGGCTGGATACCCTTCCTCATGTCACTCTGTGCTTTCGGATGTATTAACTACTTCGTGTAGATGAATAGAAGTGTGTTAAGACAGCACAAATCCCCAGTTCCGATCTCGAAGAAATAGATACAGTTAAAATACTCGGCCGTCCGAGAATCGAACCCGTGACTCTCTAAGCCAAAAGGCTTAGATTTATCGTAATTCTTTAGATTTCTGCTACGAAAGTAGTAATTGATAATGAGACACTTGGACTCATAGACCGTATTTGCCTCTTATCTGGAGGCCCCGGCTTCGATTCTCGCCAGGTGTAACATTTTTACCTGGATCTGAGGGCTGGTTCGAGATCCACTCAGCCTACGTGATTGAGGTAGTCGTCACACGACATCTGCTGAGGCCATGGCCATATGTTAACGCCTTGATAGAACACGACTCGATACTCTCTTAGAAGCGGTTATCCAGAGCGGATTTTCTTCGATTTCTCCTGATCCCTACTGACTCATGCCCTGTGTAACTCCTACGTGATTATACGATGATTCACCAAGCTCCAACATTACCATCGTCCTCCAGAACTAAGTGTATTGCTCCACCCTTATCAACCTTCAGGACGTGAGGTTCGTTACCTGGAGACTACAACGATGGGTGGGAAAGGTATCATCGTGACATTTACGAAGGATATGAAAACGTCTGCTCATTTCGATGACCTTACTCGAGACTGAGCCTCTCTGATGCGGTGTCTTAGCCAATCAAATGTGATCACATTTACCGTGATCTGCTCGTGGGCAGGGCGTTCCCTCCATTGTTAAAGTAGCACTTGAATTTATATAGGGATCATATTCAATTATGACAATCTGAACTGATTTCTCTGTTAGTCTTTCCATCCAGTGAAACATTCCTCCTCATAAGATTGGCGTCAAAAAGAACATCCTGTCCTAAAACTGGGCCCGTTCCGACCCAAAGTAATCGGGAAAAGCCCAGCGATTATCATGCAGTATAGAGGCTGCCGAGTAGAGGCGTGCTTGATTCATTCGGGAGAATGAGGATTCGATTCCTCGTTAAGAAGTCGAAATATTTACGAACGAGATATCCAAGGGTCACTCATCCTGCAACAAGAATGAGTATCAGGTTATTTCCTGGGGGCAAAGGTGCCCAGGAATAGACCTAACCAGTCTACCTCAAATACAGTTTTTCTCTACATCGCACCGACATATATAGGTGTTATGTTCACCCATCCAAATATTGTGAATGCCCAATCATGCTTAACTGCAGTAATCGAACAAGAAACGGTGTATTAAACATGGTATGGCCGTTAGCATGTGGGTCGTTTGGTGACGATGGGATAGGAAAGGACTGTGAAGGAAGCTACTATGTCCTTAATTAAGGTATAGGTGCAGTATTTGCATGGCGTGAACATTAGAAACCACGGAACCGATGTAACCCTATCCCTCCCTAATCAAAGCCGACGTAGAATAAGGTTTAAATTTTGATAAGTCACTCCTTAAAACCCGTTTGGAATGACCTAGAGAGAAAATTTTTGCTTTTCTTATACATATTCTCACCCAGAAACTTCTTCCAGACTGTCTAGATTTTTATTGTGAAGATAAAGAAAGAATTATCTTAACTTTTGATAGATATAAAACGATTTTTCTAGTTTAAAAGAAATTTCATACTTCACAGTATGATATTAGGAGGCATCAAAGGCCAGTCAGAAAACTGCAAGACCTGATTTAAAAGAAATAATGAATGTATAGGATCTAAAGGAACAATTATTTCATGCGGCTTGTATTTTTGGAACACGATTTGCTGGTAAAAGTCACCACACACGTTCTTTTTGTTACTCCCATCGTTTCAGTTCAAAAGGCAAGTACAATAAAAAGAGTGAATTAGCCCACATCCTTGATTACATACCAATATCTAATGACCTCTATAACATCCTCTATTATTATTGTTAAAGAACATTCCTCTCATTGTACTTCTCTGCTGAGAAGTATAATCTCTCATTATACACGCTAAGCGTCTTTCATCGTCTCCATTATTTCCTAAAACAAAACTTCCGTTATGCATGGCATTAATCAGTTAAAGAACAATGGAGTAAGATCCTCAAGTCTGTTAGCTCACTGGTTGAAGTTTCCACACAGGCGATCTGTACGACATAATAAGCCTCAATATTCCTCAAGTTATGTCCGTACTCCTTGCGAGATTTCTTCTAATAATCACGACAAATAAAATGTAGTGTTATAATGATATTAACAATGTTTTCTTCTTCTTCCCCTTCTGGTGCCTGGTGAACACTTTTTTTCCTATCTTGTGTTTCTCGTATAAGAGTTGTCGTATCGTGGATATCGACCCCATCCAGCGTCTGGTCGGCTGATTATTTCATCAGATATATCAGAAAATGGAAACTGGTGATTGAAACAGAACTCATAGCACTTAGGTAGAAAAACCGGGCAAAATCTTTATGCTGTTCGACAAGGGTGGATCAGCACTGTAAAATGTGACTCGTACCCATGAAAGGCAGGTTGAAATATCTGGTAGAAGTACCTTAAATTGATTTTCAATTTCAGGAAGGTTATGGGAGAGTACCTTAGCCACTTCTTTCCCACACCAAATTAACACAGATTGTCGGACAGAATGTAAAAGATGTCTCATTGCTACAAGAACGCGCTTGACCAGAACATAGGTTGTAAACACAAGATATTAGAAGGATTTGCAGTTTTGGGAGTGTGGAGAAATCTTTCTTTTTTTTTTTTTTGAGTTTACACTAGAGGGATTCGGCGAAAGGACTAGAAATATGTGGAGAGAAAGTGAAGTTATTACATCCAAATGAAATCATTCGCTGTTTGCACGGCTACAAAATATTCGTTACAAGATGGATTCATTGAATCTGAAATAAAGCCGGTTAATTCTCATTCATTTTGTGTGTGGATTTTAAAATAATAGCAAACGTGACACAAATGATTAGACCGAGCTCGATAGCTGCAGTCGCTTAATTGCGGCCAGTATCCATTATTCGGGAGATAGTAGGTTCGAACCCCACTATCGGCAGCCCTGAAAATGGTTTTCCGTGGTTTCCCATTTTCACACCAGACAAATGCTGGGGCTGTACCTTAATTAAGGCCACGGCCGATTCCTTCCCACTCCTAGCCCTATCCTGTCCCATCGTCGCCATGAGACCTATCTGAGTCGGCGCGACGTAAAGCAACTAGCAAAAAAAAACAAAAAAACAAATGATTAGTTTTATACACTTCTTACTTGTTTCTATTATCACCTTATACAATAATCTATTAATAATTTATTTCAGAACAAAAGTACAATTTAAGACACTCTGATGAGTTCTGCAGCTGAATACTGTGCCCTAGTTAAGTTTTACAGTCCTCATGTGAAGATATTCAACACGCGTTACTGATCGCTGGCTTGATCAGATCGACTCCCACTTGCTGGGTTCCAGTTTTTTGGCATTACCATGCAATCTCATCTGCGCATGAACTTTTCCCTGATTCGAGAATTCAGGGTCTTGGGAAAGCTGCACCATGACGACATCTCTTATGTTTAAAGCCGAGACGCAGTTTATCAGAGATCCATTTTGACGCAAATGTCCGAAGTAGAGAAAAATGGAGTTTATATGGCAGCCCTCCTTTACACCCTCCTTTTAAATAGAAAAATTGAAAAAGTGACCTGCACCCAGTTTTCATCTAGTAATGAAAATGCGGGCTGCTCTTAACAGGAATCGGACCAACCACGGAATCTCTGCTCATTCTTTTTCCAAGTGGGACACAATTCCAACTCCTCAAGATACCGTTGAGCTCCCATATAGTGTATTCGAATATAAGACAAGGAGCCTTGTCCGAATTTCTGTTGGCGTCAACCGCACTCCTCGAATGGATCAGTTCTCGTTTCACATTTGTCCATAAATAAATAAATAAAAAGTAAAGATATCGAAAGGGGGCAAAATGTAAGATGTAGCCCCACGGTCCTCCATCCAATAGAGCTATAGCCTCTTCCCCATCTGTTGTTTCGGGGCTAGAATGAGGTTAAAATACTAGCAAAAATTATGTGCAATTTATTTGGAGTCTCCTCGGTTGAAGGAGATGTCAGTGTGTCAGAAATTTGTCTGATTGGAAGTCAGCAGTCTTCGACCTCATTTTAGATGTAAAGGGTATCTTGAGAGGAGAATTACAAGGAATGATAAGACATTCGTGAGAAGAATATGAATGGATATTCGTCGTCAGAATAGGATGTAAGAAAGCTAGAATGGATTTGGGGCACATTGATTGCTGAAACCTTGTGTCAACTATCCACGTTACGGAGATGAGCATCCCTCTTATTGAATGTATTTCATGGTTATTTACATTTCAGTAGCTGCCTTCAAGATTACAGAGTGAAACCAACTGGAATCATCGTCATACGATTAATGTGTTAATGATGTCAAAGTAATTCTTGGAACTAAGGCCACTTACCCTTTCATGTTCTGTAATTTAGGGACGGACATTTAATGTCTAACGGCACTGAGCTCCTCGCGAGTCAGAAACTCTTAAAGGCTAACAATAAAGAGGGCGTTGTTATCTGAGGAACTGGACTTTGGACGTGTCAAGAACGGTGAAATTGTTCCTGCGAGTTAGAGGAAAAATTAGGGTAAATATTCGTTTAAGGGGGAGGAATTACGAATAGGAATAATTTACTAAGGAAAAATATTCTATAAATTTCCAACTTTTTCGAAAACATTTAAGAAAAGACTGGGTAACGTGGGTGACAGCCGCGAAATGCAGACCAGTGGATACTGTAGTTTTATCTCCTTTCTCTTGGACGGGAACTGTCGATGTATCGTAGAATATTGAGTACACGTCTACTCCGTCGTGCCGGAAAATCTTAACTCTCACTAAAAATAGGAGAACATCCTATTTCGGAAATAACAAATAGAGCCTGGTCCAACTGATCATACATACGACAAGGTGGACGTGGACGCAGAATATCCTGGGTTCGACATCCAGGACACAGCAACTCTGATACGGTAAAGGATGGTCCCCAGCTTTCTGCACGCGAGGAACAAGAAGAGAAATTCCTTCCGTTCTCTAGGAAAGCCTCTGCCTATTCATTTGACGAGTATCAGCAGACGTCTACAAGGATCAAGGAATTTTGATTCATTTGCAATTATCGAGTTACTGTCCGGCTCCGTGGCTGGCCTTTGGTCACAGGGGTCCCGGGTTCTATTCCCGGCAGGGTCCAGAAGTTTAACCGTCATTGGTTAATTCCGCTGGCACGGGGGACTATCATTTCATCCTCATCACGTCGCGCAGGTCGCCTACGGGAGTCACCTGGCGAGCCGAACATGTCCTCGGACACTCCTGGCACTAAAAGCCGTCCGCCACGCGGTTTGGAACTTGCATTCTGGACATAGGTTCGAACCCCTCTGTTGGCAGTCCTGAAAATGGTTTACATTGGATTTCCATTTTCACACCAGGCAAATGGGACTGATAGCCACGATCGAGTCCTTCCTTTCGGTGCTACGAAACACAAAGAGCAAGGGCAGTTTGCATTTTCTCTAGAATTAAATTATGAAGGAAGAGTGAAGATGGACGATAAGTTTATTGTACGTTATCTTCACAGTGTTAGAGATTCTTCTAATGTTAACAAATAACATCCCTATTCTACCATAACAAGTATTCGGGGAAAAATGGAATGTCCGAAACAGGAAAGTGATATATCTTTATGACATTTGGTATGTCAAGATTAGGATTAATCATAGCGCTTCCGTCAAGGATGTCTCATGAAATGTGTATCTCTATTTCTGGTGAAATTTTACCATATAGTTCTCCTTTCTCCAACAGGATTTAGTGCTCGATCCGTTGTCTGTAACACCACATGTCAAAGTCTTCTATTTCTTCTTTCTGAGCTAGTTATTTTCAGTGTTTCAGGAAGAATTTGAATAGACATAATTCTGGATTGTATACGGGTCAGATGTGAAATATATATGTCATCAAATCTAATTGTGGTCGGAATTTCCCTCGTGTATTAAAACTTAACAAAAATGTATTTTGACCTCTCAAAAGTCAAAGTTAAATATTTCCGTCCTTCACCATCTCATTATACGGGAACTACAACGATGGCTCGAAAGGTAACATCGCACCATATTATTTATGAAGGATGCGAAAGCACTTTTACTGATTACGATGACCTTACACGGGAATACGAAACGCACGATATGCGGGTTATTATTCTTCTTCGTCCAATCACGCCTGCATGGGTATTAAAATATGAAATTGCTGAAGAATCACGAGAGGTTAAATAATATAAAATTTAATGACCCAGTCCTTAGATTTGAACTTTTCTTCGGACTAATGATACTTGGAAGGATGTTGCGTATGTAATATTATGCTGGGTTTATACGTCCGGTCTTAACTTTTTATATACCGACTGCTATCGGAATAATCAGGATAGATTGTTTGTTGTGGATGAAGTTTTCTTACGATGTATAACGGTTTGGCTCATCGTTAGTTTGTACTTCTGGAGACAATTAGTCATTTTTGGTGTATCTGGAGCTAAGGAGGTTGGAGACTCCTCCACACAATTTAGTGCCGAGGTTATGCTTAGCCAAAACGTTTACTGTCCGAGGGCCGTCAGGGGGTGTATGGGAATGTCCTAAAATAGAGAAAACTCCGTGTGGGTGAGGGCAGTAGAATACAACCTGTCTGTTGTGAGGGGTGATTAAAAGGGAAACCTCAGGGTCTCTCATTTTGGTGGCATGCATTGGCGACCACGAGGCCTCCACCTGATTCTCACATTGCTCTCACTTATCATTTCCATCCGACCTTCCTTGGTCAACTCTTTTCTCTTGCAAACCGATAGTGTGAGGTTTGGGAGAAATAGGATGTTTTTCATTTTCACTCCCTTCGTGGCTCTTGTTTTTCCTTGGCCGATACCTCCATTCTGCGAATGGTCGGACTTCTTTCTTTTTCCTCCTGATTAGTAGAGTTTAGGCATTTATACGTTAGAATGCAAACTTAATAAAGCGAGTAACAAGTAGACTCTAGCCTGCACAACAGTTCTGATGTGCGATTTGCATACAATGTAGGCGTACGGCTGATGAGAACCCTTGGAAATTATTTTACTCTCGCTACATTACTAAAGAGCGGATTAGACGACAATTTCTTATCATCCAAATTAGTTCGCATTACTGCCTGAACACGCGGGCTCCATGTTTAGTGTATTGTACTTCCTCTTAAAGCAGTAAGAGGTGGCATTCTGTACGTTTTAGCATCAAAATCCCTAATGTGATTGTTATCAATTATACTTTTAGGTGTCGTCTCTTGACATTTGACATGAAACGTGACCCATACAAGAATTAATATCCAAATATTCTACTGTTAAGCCTATTTTAAGGTAAGAGCATGATGAATGTTTGCAGAGAAGAAGGTCAGAGCTTCCATTATCTGCAACCTCTGCACTAAGGGAGACAGAGTAATTAGCTCTACACCCGACCACCTTTATCCCCAACAACTAACCTGATATTCATTTTTTGTTGTACAGTGAGCGTACCTCAGGACCATGACACTCCAGAAGTTGAATTATCGTCTCTAAATTTTCGACTTTCTGATAAGGGATCGAACCCATGCTCTTCTACGTCGACTGAGCGTTTACTGCCTTGCCTAGACAAACCCAAAGCCTATTTAGAGGTGAAAAATATTGTTATCCTGAATTCTTGTCATTTCTTATTGTCTTGTTCCAGCTTGGAAACAAGGTCCAGATTCAGAACAAAAATTATTCAGCCGTTTTGTGCATGAAAAATTGATCCGTACGCTAAGTTGACTTGAAATTCAGGAAAGGCTCTCTGGGACAGTCCCACTGGATAAGAGGTAATTTTCCCGTCATTGTGTTTGATATTATGGTATCTTGTGATGATAAAGTTTATCATTTTGCTTCAAGAACTTATAAATGTTCCTTAATGTTTTGGAATATCTTGCGTCCAGTACTGAGCACGGAGTGACGGACCTTGGTAAGCCCGCTGATCATTCTTAGCAAACATTGGAAAATGGTCCTTTATTTAATTTTATAGATTTTCTTCGAAATAGTGCAACTCTGAATTTGTTAGAAATAGTTTAGTTGTTTACATTAAAATGAACCAAGTGGTTTGTTGCACGCAGCAAGAACATGAGATGGACGGTATGATGCTCTTTCCCAAAGGAATATGACAAAGCGTTTGTAGGAAATACGTATTGTCGCATGAGTCTAGAGTAAATCTGTAGCAAATCTGAGTTCATCTTGAACAAGTTACAGAGGCCCATTGAGGAGGTGAAGGTAAATGCTCCCATTATCTAAATGGCGTAGAGTTACGATCTTTGGCTGCATGAATTAACCTGCTGCTCATTTCTGGAGTGGGATTAGTAAACCCCCACGGCCAAACTTTTCTCGAGTAGTGAAAGCTTCTTTTCAAACGTTATGGACTTTCTGACAGTGAATCAAACCTACGTCCTTCCCATGTCAGCGAACACATCTTCACATTTTGGCTTTGCAACCCATTGTGATTAATGAGGCATTTGCTCGATATTTTAACAATGAATGTATTTGACAGCGTCAGTAAAAATACAGTAGGTCTAAAAATTATGTTTCAAAGGTTATCATTATATATAATGATCAAGAAATGAGAGAAAAATATGATACCTAAATAATATACCTAGAAATTTATTTCATTACTTTAATTAGAATTTGATTTTATTCAGTGTTATAATAATAAACTCTTCTGTCTTCAAAATTCAAAACTTTAACGCTAGTTTTCGTTTCCAGGGTAACACAGTACCAAGATAAGTTAAAATCAATATCAAAGATCCGTACTAATAATCTGATTTCATCTCATTTTGGACTAAAATTAATATTTGAGTTATCTATGAACTCATGGGCCCACCCTGACTGGAAGCTTAATAGTAACTCCATTAGATCTCTGTCAAGATGGTGAGTGACAGAGCAATCTCGCCTTGCACTTTTCTTCGATTTGATTTCATGTGATCGATTTCTTCAGAATGTTTAAAAAAGAAAAGTTGTAAACTTGCAATATTCTGAATTGTAACTTTAATCTGGAAAATATCGCCAAGTTTAAGTTATGAAATTCTATTCAGTTTTCTGAATGTTTAATAAATAGTCAACATAAAGTTGACAAGACTGAAAATAATATTTTTTGCTTCACAGTCGTTCAATATCAAATTGAAAAATAAACTGCCCAAAATTTTAAACTTTAAACTTGGAAAAGTAATTTTCATAACTCTCATAAGCAATTATAAACTTTGATTAACAATTGATGAAATACATATTTTTACATAATGTCAAATTTATGTTATTAGTTGAATTTTATTCCTTTAAAACAAGTTCAGCGAATCTAGTAACTGATAAATATACATACATCAATAGACCTGTATCAAAATATATTTATTTTTCAATATATCGCCCCCATATTTGACACCAATTATGTTATCTTAGATTATGTTCATTGATATATTTGCTGAAACAATTTGTATGTATCAGGTTAATCTTAGTAAATATCTCCAAGTGAAATGTAGAATTTAAAATTTCAACATTAAGTATATAAGTTAAAATAAATTTAAATTTTCAAAGAAATTGTGCGGACAAATTGCCTTATAAATGGATTAGTTTACACTTTGTATTTTAGAGAGAAGTTTTTTTTTCTCTTACAAAAATCAAGCAGAAATTGTGTTGTAACTTATATTCGTTAGTAGGAATCTATTGAGAATATCAAAATAGAATCTTAAATATCAGAGAGACGTATAGACAAAATTGGTTTGATGATAAATTTGTGAGATTTCAGAATCATAAGTTTTGAAAATATCCTTTAACTTATGTTGTCAATTATAATTTGTGGTGTTAAGTATTTCAACCAAGAAAATCACTAATATTTTAAGGCCCACAGAGTGGTGTTCACACTAAAATGTTTGGAATATCTGGATAATGATTTTAGACGTCTTACAAATGAAACATTGTGTAGTGTGAATAGAATAACATTTTACACACAGTTTGAAATCAATTGTGTATTAAGCTCTGTGATTTTGAGTTTTAGAATCAACTGATATAAGTTAATTTTGAGTACACTTTTGAAGATGTGAAGTGTCTGAAGTTATGTTTTATCACAGTATTAGTGTTTATATATCTTACCTCGCCAAGTTGCGAAGCCACACACGGTTGAATGTTTTTGTCTGATACTTGTTTGTGTGGTGTGAACCACTACACTGACGGTACAATGGCTCGTTTCATCTTTATATACCTCAAGTAGGGCCACCCTTCACCCTCAAGGACCCTGTAAACGACCGCGGAGTGGTAGGGAAGAAGCAGAAGACACGATCTTGGGAAATAGAAAAGGATAGTGCTGCCGTGAAGAAGATCATCTCCAATGACCTGACAATAGACGAAACGTTAATCCTGATTGGTTAATATCAACCATTAAATTTATGAGAAAACTGGAGAGAGGGGGAGAGAGAGAGGGAGAGAGAGAGTATGTGTGTATTTTTGTCTACTAAGGTGTTACGATGTTTCTTTCTTTTTTCAATGACGTCAGAGATTATGCGATCGTCGTAACTGTGCTCTGTGAGTGAGTTGGTGTGGGAATAAGAATTTCACTGTTTTGTAGTAAGAGTATGGAGGGGGAGAAGAAAAGGAAGGTACTTTGTAGGTGTAAGTAGTTAGAGGAAGATGGAGGAGGAGGGATTGAGAGGAGGAGAGGGGAAAATGATGAAGAAGTTCGGATGTTAGGATGAGACTCATCGCACGCCGCAGCGCCGACCTGTGACTTTCACTACTTTGCAACAAGCCGCTTTGCTATCTGGAAAGAAGAAGTAGGGTAGTGGTCCAGCTGTCTTCATTCTCAGTCATTCCAGTGTATTCAGTGGCTTTGCAGCAGTGTACTCAGTTTAACACGTGTATAGTGAACATTATGGCTTATCAATTTACTAAATATTAATTTAAAAATATCGATTAATTGACATAACCCAGATTATTGAGAAAAGGACGATAATTAATACTACAAGGGAAATACATTTTCATAGAAAATACTTGCTAATTGTTGGCAACAATAGGATGGTCTTACGCTAAACTTTTTTTTTTTTTTTTTTTTTTTTTTTTTTGCTAGGGGCTTTACGTCGCTCCGACACAGATAGGTCTTATGGCGACGACTTACGCTAAACAAAGCCAAGTGATTCCGAGGGAGACACAGAGAACTTTTACAAAACTAACTTACTGTACGTGTAGAAACACCATTTACTTACCTTTTAAATGATTTGCTAATAAATTGTTTTTTATTAAACAATTTGGCCAGTTATATAGACAGCTTGGAGCCTGGAGAGTATGGTACAGTATTTTCCTTTCTATTTTCTTCCCAGAACTTGTTCACATGTCGGATGATCGCAGGCCACTGTTTCTCCGATAACACTCTCCAAGTTTGATAAAGAATTTCCAAAAGCAAAAATTGCGCATAAGTCATCTATCGCTGAATATTTATTATGTCCTCTATGATCTGCAGCCAATCGCTGGTGTGTTTGGAGATGTTATCAAAAATGTCTTGTTAGTTTCATTCTGTGAAAGTAGTCTTCACCTTTTCATTGTGTCTGTACTATTTAGTGGACTTCATATTTCGTCTTCATCTAAATATCCTTATTATTTTTGCGACCCAAAATTTTTCTAAGTTTTCTTGTATCTTTCTTTGCCACTTGATCTTGTTCACCTCTTTCGTTAACGTTAAACATCCATATAAAACTTCTGGATTTATTACAGTTGGAATGTTATCGATCGAATGTTGTACGGTTTTGAGTGAGTTTATAATAAGCCTGGCTTTCTTCTTCAAACTCTCTTCGCAAGTAATAATAATAGTAGTTTATAATTAATGAACCATGTTGAGCTACAGTAATTCACACTCATAACTTGTATGACACTTGTAGTACAAAATGCGCTTTGCCGCTACGCCTGGATATTGTACTTCAATCAGTGCTAAGGTATGGATGATCTGACAAAATTACAGTATTAATCAGTTATGAATTGTTACTAGGGAACTGGGGAGATTTTACAAAATATATCCGGTTTTAAGAATTGGCTTTACGTCGCACAGACACATGGCGACGATACGATAGGAAATGGCTAGGAGTGGGAAGGAAGCGGCCGTGGCCTTAATTAAGGTACATCTTGAGCATTTGCCTGGCTTGAAATTAGGAAACCACGGAAAACCATGATTACTATGAACCCACTATCTGCCGAATCCAAGCCGCGCGGCCACTTTCTCGGTGGAATATTTTGAGTTCCTCCGAAATACATTGGGCATTCCGTACCACCACATTGTCACACTCGTCCATTTTGTGTAATAATTATCGTATGAAAATGTTGTCCTTTCCTCTTGTGAAACGTGACTTTCAATGTTGCCGAAAGAAGTTTTCTTTTCAATTTGGACATAAACATGTCTTACAGTTGCGGATCATCCGAAAATGTGTGCAGGCTGTGTCTTATAGATCATTCGATTTTCGCAAAGTGGTTTCTTTTTGTGTGTGTTTACGATATTTTCACATTGTACATTACATCTACATTCTGGATCATTTTGGTCACAAACAGCACGTGTGATAATTATCCTTTAGAGAAAGAATATCAGTGTACACGGTGCGTTCTATTGGGAGCGCGCGGCTGTCAGCTGTGGACTCGAGCCCCACTGTCGGCAGCCGAGGCGAATGCTAGGACCGCTACCCTCACACTCATAGCCCTTTAATATCCCACCCGAAGTAAAACTCACCGACCTGGCCGGGTTATAATAATAATAATAATAATAATAATAATAATAATAATAATAATAATAATAATAATAATAATAATAATAATAATAATAATAATAATAATAATAATGGCATGGCTAGATGTACTTGACGCCATTTAGGCCCCCTGCGGCACGCCCTGATTTACTCTACCACATGCAACAGAAACGAACTTTTTTCGTTCTGTGGTTGTGATTTTGTTTAATCGACTTCGCAGACAGTCGTTATTTAGTGTCCCTTCAACGTGCTCAAAGACTTCTGTAAAACAAAATTTCGACGTTTTAATGGCTTCCAAAAATTTATAAGAATTGAATAGAGGTGACAGTAAATAACTTTATTATATATTACGGTTAATATTCTTCAGAGGGTTGCGTCATCAACAGAGCCCGGATTATGCAGGGAGTAATAGGTTATAACACAAACGTACTGAAGCGAGTAACAAATATAGACTATACTGCATAATGGTTGTGCTCTGAGTTTTGCCTATGCGTTAGGGTGCGGCTCATCAGGACCCCTAGAATGTATGCTACTCTCGCTACTTAACGGAATAGTAATATCCATATAGTTTGCAATTCAACCTATTACCACACAAAAATCCAGGATGTAGTATACGTAATCATCATGCACACTCCAAAGAAGAGGTTTTAGATAGGCGTAATGCGTTATTCGGTTGCCGAGCCGAGGTGGTTAACATTCACCCGAGAAGGCGTGGGTTCGATAACCCGCCAGGAAGTCTAGAGGATAACAAGACAGACTTCCACTCCTGGTGTGATTAGTGGCTCTAGAGTTCACTAAGCCTGCAACAGAAATCAGATTCATTCCTGGGAGCAAAAAGATGGCTGAGTATAGTGTATATCCTGCCCTGTGACGAGGACAATTGAAATTAATTGAATTCAACTGAATTTATTGGTGATTTACATGCCACTGAGGTTGAAAAGGTAGCGTCTTCGTCTAACACAATGCAGGTTTATGAACACAATCACTACATTCTTATAATGTTAAACTAAACATTAAACTTTGAAAATGAAAATACAGAAACCAAATTCAGTAAAATTAAAACATACATTATATGATAAGTAAGAAAGCACATCATTAAACCCATGTGTTGTTTTACACTACAAGGACCTAAAGAATACAAAACTAAAGCAGAAAAACAATTTTCTTAGAAATAAACATATTTGTGATTGTTTGCCTGATCTCAGCCTCTTGCGTACTCCTCCAGAAAGGTGGATGTTGAAGGCTGCTTTAGTTGGGTACAGTTAGTGTTACTTAAGAAACGGCGAAGATTAAAGACGTTAAAGATACGTGATGCAGTGCAAACAAAGGATTTGTTAACTTTAGTGGTAAAATGAAGAGGAATCTGAGGGCAGTTTTTGTAAACCTATTATCTTTGTTATGTACCGACTCCGTAGGTTTAATTGCATTATAAAGGTAGGATGGGGTCTTCAGTTTGAGAATTTTGTAAGTAGCAACAGCTACTGAGATTTCCCGACGTTCATGGAGTTTCAACCATTGTAGCTGTATGTAATAGGGTGTTATGTGTTCATCACGCCTGGCATTTGTCTCGTAACGAACACATGCGTTTTGTACCCTCTGTAGTTTTATGTTCAAAGTTTCAGATAAGTCGTTGTATACGACTGAACCATAGTCAATTATTGGGAATATAAGACTTTGAACAAGTAGTTTTCGCATGAAAGGTGGTGTACATGACACATTACATTTGACGTATGATCAGACCAGGAGAAGGTTCTGACCTAGATTGTTAACGATGTCACTGTGTCTAGATTGTTTTAGGGATTTGAGGTCAACAGTTTTCAGGAGTTTTGTGTAACCTATGCATATAAGCTGGGTCTTGGCCACGTTTAATTGGAGATTATGATTTTTGCGCTCCATTCGATCAGTCGAGAGATGCCATGGTTAAAATCACACGGAATTTCCGAACAGGTTATTAAATTTAATTGTATATAATAATAATATTATTTTCATATAAGTCCTTATTTGCATAGGCTACACAAAACTCCTGAAAACTGTTGACCTCAAATCCCTCCCAGCAATAACGCTGGGCAAAGGATACCACCCTAGCCAATAGGGGATTGGGATTATTATTATTATTATTATTATTATTATTATTATTATTATTATTATTATTATTATTATTATTATTGAACTCACACATCAAAGGATTGTCGTTATTATATGTCTATATCTGATATATCGCCTTACAATGTGTCCGGTTCCCTGCATCAATCGTAAGCGTAGTCACATTCGGTCCAGAGGACCCCGGGTTCGATTCCCGGTCTGGTCGCGGATTTCTACTTGGTATGCTCGGGGACTGGGTGTTTTGATCGTCGTCATGTAGCATCGCACCAAACTACCAGCCAATAGTGAAAACATCCCTCCAAGAAATGTTGGTCACAAGAAGGGCTTCCGTCCGTAAAACTAGGCCTTAAGAAATTTGGAAGCAGTATAAGACGATGAAGAAGAAGTTCTCTACGTGAAGACCAAAGTGTAATTTACCAGCGCTGAAGGAAGGATGGGCATGTGGGTGTCAGTGTCAAAGGAATGTATTTCTTTAGTACTCATTTGAACAGCAGGATGAGTCGACCAGGAGCTAACTAAAAATATAAGTGATCTTTAATCCTTGTAGATTTTCAGTATTACCCGTGAAACATTTATCACTCTGTCCGTTTACCATCACAACTCTCTTTTTTATACGCCCTTCTTTTTCTGCTGCTTTTTCTTCACACCCTGGTTGTCACACATATGTAATTGGCCCTGTTTTGCTATTGAATGTTTCTCTACTGGTTGGTGGTGTAATGCGTGTGTACAACAAGAATTAAGCAAATGCGGCGGCTAATGAACCCGGGACCCTCCAAACCTGAGGTCTCATACCCAGATCCTTCGTAGGGCCACTTGTAAATTGGTAGAATCTCGGGGTACAGCAAGAATAATTAATCAAAGGAAACTGACAATTCTCGACAAGGTACTAACTTTGTCACTTAGTATGCCTCTTCAGCGACGCCTAGGACATCTATAACAGATGTTGGCTGAATTGTTGACGATCGGACCTTCCTTCGAGCTCAGTACTCAACACACAACATAGTGGATGGAAAATACCGCTTGTGCATGAATGAGTACGAACATTGAAAATTTTCAACCAATTTTTTTCCGCGATTGGTAACCATTCAACACTCGTTGATGAAATATGAAGAGAGCTCATTAAGGCAAACATATTGATCTACGAATCGACAAGATATCTATCAATAGTAGGGCTCCGATTTCCAGTCAGTAATAGATTAGAATGCAAACTAACTTGGCTAGTGCAAAGCGCCGGCCTGCCCGTTGTTCCGAAATGTAGCAAGTGTAACATAAATTCCAGGGGTTCTAATAGCCGTGTATGCCTAACGTTTATAGCAGGACCGTTGTGCGGTTCGGGTAGACTTGTTACTCTCCTCAGTGAGATTGCCTTTTAACCTATTACTGCTTGCAGGTACGAGTGATTTAGCAGTGCCGCACCGGTAAGTCAATTCCACTAAGCCGTGTGTTCACATTGTTAGTAGAATTTTAAAGCTTTTCATTATATGAAGAACACTAATTATAACATGCCCGTATTGCATTAGCGCGTAGTGAGTGCCACGCGAGACTAAAAGTCTGGAATGTGAGATGAGATTTTCTTATCCTTACTGACAGCGCTTTCGCCACTCCAGACGTTTAAGTAGGTTATTATTTCTCTGCCTTGATTCTAAGAGGGCAACTGTAAAAAAAGAAACCTATATTCAAGCAATGAGCAATTCAAGCTTTGCTTATAATTTTCCAATATTTTTTCTACAACTAATTTTAAATACGTTTACTGATTTTATGTCGTGCCCTCATGGTTTAGCAGTAGCGTGCCTGCTTCTTATCCGGAGGCCAAGGGGTTCGATTCCCAGCCAGGATGGATCTGAGGGTTGGTCCGACGTCCACTCATCCTACGTGATTACAATTGAGGATCTATCTGACGGTGAGGTAGCGGCCCCGGTCTAGAAAGCCAAAAATAACGGCCGAGAGGATTCGTCATGCTGACGGCACCTCAGCCTTCGAGCCGAGCAGCGGTCGCTTGGTAGGCCAAGGCCCTTGACGGGCTGTTGCGCCATTTGGCTTGGTTAGGTTTTAGTTTAGCTTTTACACTTTTTATGTGCAAATCATTTGATTCAATATTCCATTTTTCTATCATGTTTTCTAAATTTCCCAAATCTCTCATTTTGTCAGTAATGTAACATTATTTACAAGGTGTTATTTCATTAAACGTTAGCTGTTCGTTTTATATTTATCAGACATTAGCCATTTTAATGCGTTCTGTTCCAGGATGAAACGCTTCTTTCCCTCTTTCTATCTCAATTTTTATTTGCAAAATACTCCTTCATTAGTTTCCGCACTTTTAGTTAATCAAAATCACACTTTGAAGATGAACAAGAACACTTCCCGTCATCTCTCCACAGAACTGACATTCAACACTGTGAGAGAGTTTAAGTAAGGTATCTAACGCGCAATACTTGCCTAATTTATAGACCAAACTCTTTCTAAGCTAACAAACCTTTAAGGGTACTAAACATATAAAGCCATTGTCTTGTTATCTTTCTCTCGTCACGAACACCGATGGCCATGTAGACGACTTCAGCTCGTCTTTTTGTTTTCAGTTTGTGCGTTACTTTTTATGATTGTTATTCATGATAAAAACATTGCAGCCAGCTGCAGAGCCGCGACAAGCTGCCAATAAACCAAGCTCCTTCTTGTATTTCGTGGACTGAGTAGACGTGATCTTAAATTAGTGGTGACCTTTAACATTTAGTAAGCTCTAAAGTTTACTCGAAGGAAGACTAGCGATCTACTTCAAGCTGACCACAGAAATACTGTCGGCTAGTCGTTGTTTCTCTGATTCCAAAATACTGGGTTCGATTTCGGCTGGAGTAGGACGCATCAAGTTTAAGGGGACACATTCACGAAAATTCATTGATTTTCAAAATTCTCTGTAACATTGTTTGGTTAGAATCACGGAACTTTGAACACTGATGTACTATAAAATGTTCTTAGCTACGAACATTAATCAGTTACTTTAGATGAAATGTTTTTGAAAACTATTTTCTTTCAAATTCGAATTTCTGTCGTGGTCAGCAACTCTGAGGTCCTGCACTTTGTAAAATTGTTTACTGATTTCTAAGAGATTTAAGACGTGCAGGCGTTTTTTAATTTCATGCCTATTTTCATTTTAAAATTGAATATATTAAGCTCTAAAGTCCATAAAGTGACGTAGTTTGTGTTTAGTCAAGTTTCAGATTGAAACCTTTAGTCTTTGCGGAGAAAAAGTACACTTGTCATAGAAGAAGTAAGCCTAGGAACTGACGATCGAATTTCATACCATGAAACCCCGCGCTGTATCTCTCAACCTTGACAGCGCTTGACCAACCGGAAGCTATGGTTCACAGCCTTCTTCAATACTCGTCAGACTGATACCGTCAACTGCCTGTCTGAACCAAGGTAAAGAGAAGGAGGCGCGGCACCTAACGTGCATGTGTTCAGTTCAACCAAGTCCTTTCGGGACTATTCGCAACATAATAAACTAGTCATTTCAGCAAAACTAATCACACTTCTGAAGGATTTTGTGCACGTGTCCCCTTAAATATGTCATCTCTGTAGGGCCATAAAGGAGGAGAAGAAGGTAAAAGCTCGGGTGTCTTTGTCCTCAGGAATTCATCTGGTATTCACTTATTTGGTGTGGGGCTGAGTGAAGCTTCTCCGCACCTCATTCCTTTTGTCCTCGGAAAGACGTCGTGACTTCGTGTTATCTCCCTGGTTAGCAGTTTGGAAACATAATCCAGTACGATTTACGACCTGCGTTATCCAGCGCTCTTGTGCCCACAAGAACCTGCTTAAGTAAAGTGAAATACCTCAGTGCTTGTTCCAGAATCCTATTTAATTTATTCTGAATTCATTGATCACAAATTGCCACTAAGGCTAAAATACCTCGTTATGTAGTATGAGCTTAAATAATATAGATTGTAATTATTACAGTGAAGATTATTTTGTTCTTGTTTAACGTCGTATTAACACATCGGAAGTTTTCTGCGATGGGCGGACGGGAAAGGGCTAGGATTGGGAAGATAGCGGTCATGGTCTTAATTGAGGTATAGCCCCAGCATTTGCCTGACATGGAAATGGGAAACCGCTGAAAAGTACTTTCAGGGCTGCCAACGGTGGAATTCAAAACCCAACATCTCCCGAATGCAAGCTCACAGGTGCGCGACCCAAACCACACGGCCAACTCGTTCGGTTTACAGAGAAGCAAACAATCAACTTCATTTGAGGAATCTGAAAACAAACTTACACATATAAAAATAATATGCAGTGGTTAATCTCAAATTAAGCTCCAGATTATAGTTAACAGTCTTGCTGAAATTCCTTGTTCTTTCTTGCGATGTGCTATTCATAGAATGCAACCTTACGTAGCACCTCATCTCAAATTACAGTTTTCACTAGTCACTCTTGTGTGATTGGGAAAACGAGAGAATTGACTTGAGTCATGTTTAGCGACTTGGATCTTTCCACTTGCATGTCATTTTCACCATGCCTGTTTTAGTGATGGAGTTTGTAGTCCAGGCACTTCATAACTAGCAATAACTTTTTAGACATTACTTCAGTCTTGTTAGTATTAATCTCGTCGTCATCATGCTAGTGTTCCCAAATACAGAATGGAAAGCACTCGCCTTGACCGTCTTAAATAGGCTGGAGACGTGCGAGCGAACAGTAAAGATTAGAAGTCCTCTCGGTGCAAAAGTAGTATGGAATGCCAGAATTTTGCCCTGAAAGGGGGAATTTTTAACATGCCCTGCCCTTTGCTGAAACCGTATTCTAGAAGCTCGGCCATGCAGTAGAATAGGGCAACACTGTTAAAAGCTAATCGAACCAGACCTGACGGGCCGCGAGGACTGCACAGCTCCGCAAGTCACGCGTCTTCAGCTCTCGGCCATTTCTAGACCGGGGTCGCTATCTCACCGTCAGCTTGCTCCTCAGTTCTTCTGGCGTAGGCTGAGTAAACATCGAACCATATACACGTAAAAATACTTGACCTCGCCGGGAATCGAACAGAGAACCTCTGGATTCGCTAACACTAGACTACGGGGATGACAATACTTTCAAAATATGAGTGAAATACATTCAATCAATCAGTCAATCAATCAATCAATCACGATTGATCCGATTTAGAGCTGTCACCCAGGTGGCAGATTACCTATGAGTTTATTACCTAGATTTTCTTAAGTGACTTCAAAGTAGTTGGTAATTTATCCACCATCTCCCATTCCTCCGTTATATATGAGATTTTACCCCATCCTTCCTGCTGAAGCGTATTTCGTCTTGAAACATAGCACTTAGTCGAGCATCGCGTCTCCTTACTCCCAAGTCTTCCCAGCCCAAAGTGTGCAGCAAATAGTGTTGTTTTCTTTTGAAACTTTTTCAGTTCCTGTCAGGGTGCTATACATTACAACCATACTGCATACGCCCTCTCCTTTACATTCTTACTACTACCCTTCAGTACCCTCATGACCTTTATTTATGTGATTACCCCAATGAAAATCTTTACTTATATTAACATCTAATAAGCGTTATACATCATTGTATTATTATCAGCGAGCGAGTTGGCCGTGCGGCTAGGGGCGCACAACTGTGAGCTTGCATTCCAGAGATAGTGGGTTCGAACCCCACTGTCAGCAGTCTTGAAGATGGTTTTCCCCAGTTACACTCCAGGTAATAAGGCCTCGGCCGCTTCCTTTCCACTCCTAGCCTTTTCCTTTCCCATCGTCGCAGTGAGAGCTATCTCTGTCGGTGCGACGAAAAGTCGATACAAACAATTCCTCCTCTGACCGCTCCGCTTAGTCTCTTTACTGCCAAGTCTTCCCATTAAGAATTTCCAAATTTTTCAACATTTGCGCAATAGTATTCTTCTTTCCGAAATGACCCAGAACAAATCTTACTTCATTCCTTTCAATCTTTTCTAGTTTCTTGCCGTAGGTTCCATATACTACAACTATACCCTAATTGGGATTTACTACCAGAGACTTGCACTCTTTATAGCCTGTCTACAACCCCTAAAAGCCTCATAATCCTATGAAGAGATCTGCAACCTTTATTTAGAAACCCCTTCATGTGATTACCCCAATGGAAGTATTTCCTTATCGAGTATTTTTTCAATCTTTCTCCTAGTTCCTTCTTTCTGCTCTTCTGCATACGACGTCCCATTTCTGCAGTGTCCTGGAAACAGCGGTACATTTTGTCGAGTTATGTAAATTGTCTTGTCTGTGATATAATATTTCGGAACTCCCATCTTCGTTAAGTCTAACCTCACTTTTCGAAAGCATTTCATCTGTGTCTCCCTCTTCCCCAAGAATTCAAAGGTTCTGTTCGTTAGTCTGTTATCCTCCATCCTCAACAAATGATGCCCTCTCTTCCTCATCAGTTCAACGACTCCTTCTGTTTGTTAGACTTGATCTCCTCATTAATTTTTTTTTTCCATTTGGACCAAAAATTTTAAAAACATTTTTCTTTCCCTTTTCCGTGTTCCAATAATATCCAACATTATTATATTAGGGGAAGTAATTATTCAATACCTCTATCTCTCTTTGTTGAAGACGTTTTTCTTCGTACCTGGCAACGCTTAGTGTAACGTAGTTTCTCGCACAACTCGTGAGCTGGTCCGCTACTCGCTCTGCCAGTGAAAGCGGGGACTCCCCGGTTACAACTCACAGTCCATCAGCCGTGTCACGAACATGTGGAGCATTAGCTCGTGATTCGGAGAGCTTCTTAGATAAATCTTTGATCTGTAGATATAGGAGTGGCTTCCGCATTGCTTCACATTACCACAGCCTCTAAAAGGAGACGTGAGGTGAGGGGTTTCTGTAGCAACAAGGCCACAAGGTGCAACCCAGGGTAATCTCATTAACGAGTTTGTACAGAAATGGAATACAGAGGGCCTATAGCGCACACCAGCACTATTTGATACCAGAATTGGAAAAGATCCCAATGAAAGGAGCGACAAGGGAGCAAACATATCAAACTTTGGGAAAGAAAGCATTGAGGGTAAGGAGATGAGCTGCTCGACTAAGTGGTATGTTCCTAACTGTCAGTGGCGAGTAAGGACATTAGTAGAAGAATAACCTTGAGTGGAATCACAATATGAAGATAAAGTTGGAATTCAACAGCACACGTTGGGGTAAGTAAGCAATTACGATAATAGACTGGATAAATTTTCAACTTCTTTGAAATCATTTTAAAATGTTAGGTGAAAGATTGATAGGGCGACTGCCATCACAGATGACTGATTGTGTCTGTCAAATGACACATCCGGAGGGTCGCTGGATCCTCAAGTATTCCCACTGAAGTTTTTAGGTAAACCGTAAAAATTAAGGCGTGCTGAGCAAGATTACGAATGAGGTGGTTTGCGAGAAGCCCGACCAAATCGACATGAGCCGTGCATTCGTAAGTTTCCTGCAAAATGTTTCGTACGACGGAGCTCTAAACGGAGGAACAGTTGTACATATAACACAGCTTTAAAAATAATTTAGTTTATTGCTTGGTGCAGGATTTAACAGTGTTTTGTGATAAGAAGTCAAATTACAAATAATTATTGCTTAGCGTTACCGAGCTCAACACAATTCAAACTAATATAATATGAATAATCTAATCCGATCTCTCCTTGGGCTTGTACTGAAATCTCCGACATGCACTGTGATGGATTTGGATGGGCAGATGTTCTATTTTAACATCTTGAAGGTTGGAGCGGCACTCACTATTATGAGTCTAAGAATTTATAATTTTGTAAATGACCTTTACCGTATTTTTCTTTTTTCCATATTCTGAACTCTACATTTGTACATCTATCAGAAGTTCGCTTTATGAAACATGTGAATACTGAGATAAGCGAGCTTCTCTGACTTTCTCAGAAACGTGCACCACGTTAAGACTTCTCCTATTCAGTTCATTTCGCCCTTTGTCAAATAATAATAATAATAATAATAATAATAATAATAATAATAATAATAATAATAATAATAATAATAATAATAATAATAATAATAATAATAATAATAATAATACCGTAAATAACAGAAATTAATCGTAGTACTGGCCAGTTGCTTCAGTACCACATTGCAGTTTGCTCTTTTGTTTGATGTCTCGGTCATTTAGCTGGTGCCAATGTATAAAGATAACGTCCCCGGCGGCCGCGACCGTTAAGGCGTGTGGTTCGTAGGAAGCTGATTCGAGGTCCATTCGCTATGAGAACGCTTGCGGACAGCGAGTTCGTTTGTTCATTGACCAGTGTCAGCGCCATCCTTGACAGTGACAATGTGAAAGTGATGTGAGCGATGCTAGCAACCATTGAACCTTTTAGGTCCAGAAAGTTTACAGATTAGATTTTAATTCTGAACAGTTGACAGAAGAACTGTGCAAATCCGCCTCTCATTGTGCCTCTAGCTCCAAATTCTCTAGGCATTAACTAACATTGTCCGTCTCCATGGCTAAATGGTCAGAGTGCTTGCCTTCTGTCCAGAGGGTTCCGGGTTTGATTCCGGGCCGCATGGGGGATTTCAAACTTTTTGGTTAATTCTAATAGCTCGTGTATGTTCTTTCTTTCTTCTTCAATCCGTTTATCGTCGAGGGTCTTTTTTCGCTCGGACTCGGCGAGGCATCCCACCTCTACCACCTCAACGGCATTGTCCTGGAGCGTGAGACACTGGGTCGGGAATACAACTGGGAAGGAGGACCAGTGCGTCACTCAGGCGCCGTCACTTGGTACTCTGAATAGGGGTGTTGTTGAGGGATGCGAAGATTTGAAGGGATAGACAAGGAAGGTGGAAGGAAGCGCCCCGTGGCCTTAAGGTAGGTACCATCCGGGCATTTGCCTGTTTGAGAAGTGGGAAACCACGAAAAGCACTTCGAGGATGACTGAGGAGGGAATCTAACCGTCCATAATTTACTTGACCGGTTTGCAGCCGTCGTACCACTTTTCAAATTTCGTGGCAGAGCCGGGAATGGAACCCGGGCCTCCGGGGGTGGCATTATTAGAGCCCGAATGAGAAAATGTCGTGTAGGCCACTCTTCCGTGAGACTAACTTACACTTCTGATTACCTCATTTTTATGCAAAATCCTTGTGCAGGCTAGAGTACTACTCTCCTTAGACTAATGTTTAACTACAAAGTGTGGACTTTGTTTTACCAACACAGATAGGTCTTGTGGTGACGATGCCACAGAAAAGGGCTTGAAGTTGGAAGTATACGACCATGCCACTAACAACCCTAACATTTGCCTGGTGTGAAAATGGGAAAACACGAAAAATCCTGAAGGCCTGCCGACAGTGCAGTTCGAACCCGCTATCTTCCGGATGGAAGCTGACAAGTACGTGACTCGCACTGCACGTTAAACCAACGAAATATAATACGCGTTATGAAGTGAGGTGCAAAGTGTATTTGTTTTACAACTCATTCTGTCTGTTTTCGCCTTCATCATCTTGTTACAGAGACTGTGTTTATTTCGCTCTGTCACTAAAATGTGAATGTCTTGCTGGTCTGTGTCACAATTGTATGTCGCAGATGGTGACATTTTCATTTCTTAACTTTTACTTTGATAATAAACAACTGACTAGTTGTCTCCTTCCTGGAAAGCGACATTTTCTGGCTGGGTGTGGACTATCGAAGTTATGACAGCGAACATGCAGTTATGAGTCAGCCAAAGTAAGGAAATTATCTGGAAGGTAAAGGAGGGATTGGCTTGCTGTTTTTTCTTTGGTTGGGAGAAACACGTCTAATTTCTCGGTAGCGGGCCTATGTCCTTCAATTCTCGTTCAATTCATGTGAGGATTTCAAAACCAAGTTTCTGTAACTTGGATTCACCACAAAATATATTCTTCTTCTTCTTCTTCTTCTTCTTCTTCTTCTTCTTCTTCTTCTTCTTCTTCTTCTTCTTCTTCTTCTTCTTCCAGTGTATGACCACTCCAAAAATGTTACATGAAGTTTCAGTAAATAACTTCAGTCATCGACGTCTGTGGTTTAGTGGTTAGTGTGATTAGCTCCCACGGCTGGAGGCCCGAGTTCGATTCCCCACTCTGCCAGGAAATTAGAAAATATGGTACGAGGACTGGAAAGAGTTCCGCTCAGTATCGGGGGATCAAGTGAAAAGAGGGGTTTTGATTCCCACCTCAGCCATTCACAAAGTGGTTTTCCACTTCTCCTGCAGGCAAATGTCGGGATGGTACCTAAGTTAACGCCAGGACCGCTTCGTTCCGTCTTCCTTGCTTCTCACCCCCCACGAGGCCCCTGTTCATCATAGTAGATGAGGAAGCCTGGGTGAGGAACTGGTCCTCGTGCTCAGTTGTTTCCCCGAGAAAATGTCTCGCGCGTCGGGACACTGCGCTTGAGGTGGGAGAGGAAACAACCCTGAATGGTGAACGAACTAAGAAAGGACGAATGAATGAATTCAGGGAATGTCAATGGCAAAAGAACTTTCAGCCAATGGTTTTACATCTATATGGTGTTTTACTCATTTTTACAAAGCTTGGTGGTATGGTTGTGGAACAGATGACGTCAAATATCGCTCTTCACTGCTGCCAACCTGACAGGTTGAAATGACGAGCTGAGTGTAAATGGAGGTTCCCTTGCCCAAGTAAATGATCTCATCAAGATGTGAACTGGGATCAGCCAGCTCAAACAACATGGAACTGCCCTTCCTGTGATCTTTACAAACACCACTCACACTTATTCTTCTTGTAATACCATTTCACGCCATCTCTCCAGTGAGAGTTCGGAACGTACCACTTAGTCAAACAGCTCGCCTCCTTACTCCCAAGTCTTCCCAGCCTAAAGTTTGCAACATTTCGTAACACTGCTCTTTTGTCCGAAATCTTCTATAACACAAATAAAAAGACTTTCCGTGTATATCCTGGTATCCAACGCGCCTTCTAAACATGTTGATTCAAAATATGCAAACCATTGTTCTGTATGACCCAGCTTTCTGGAGATATACGAGACGAACCATTTAAATATGTGTAATATTTTATCAAGGAAAAACACGCACAGCCTGCCTGATTGTTACATGATTCGTGCAAATGGGGCACATTGGATTACCTGGCCGCGAAACAATGTCGACTGTCACTGACAATAAAAGAGAAGAAAATTAAATGTTCGGCTTTATATGAAAAATAACGAAAAACTATGAAAACAATTCTCGAAAAATAACACTTTGTCAGCATCTCCAGAATCTGACGTGGTGGAGCAAAACTGTTTTCAAATTTCAAATCGACATGAAAAAATTGCACTGAAAACAGTAAACATCAGATCAGTTCTCGGGAATGTCCTCTAAATACCCCAATAAAACTGTACCCTTTATCTACAATCCCTTCCTTAGGGTACGTGCAAGATGCAGTCGGCGCTGACTGCCTGACTCCGAGCGGCAGGTCAGTCGGCGCTGACTGTCTGACTCCGAGCGGCAGGTCAGTCGGCGCTGACTGCCTGACTCCGAGCGGCAGGTCACTCGGCGCTGACTGCCTGACTCCGAGCGGCAGGTCACTCGGCGCTGACTGCCTGACTCCGAGCGGCAGGTCACTCGGCGCTGACTGCCTGACTCCGAGCGGCAGGTCAGTCGGCGCTGACTGCCTGACTCCGAGCGGCAGGTCACTCGGCGCTGACTGTCTGACTCCGAGCGGCAGGTCACTCGGCGCTGACTGTCTGACTCCGAGCGGCAGGTCACTCGGCGCTGACTGCCTGACTCCGAGCGGCAGGTCAGTCGGCGCTGACTGTCTGACTCCGAGCGGCAGGTCAGTCGGCGCTGACTGCCTGACTCCGAGCGGCAGGTCAGTCGGCGCTGACTGTCTGACTCCGAGCGGCAGGTCACTCGGCGCTGACTGTCTGACTCCGAGCGGCAGGTCACTCGGCGCTGACTGTCTGACTCCGAGCGGCAGGTCAGTCGGCGCTGACTGTCTGACTCCGAGCGGCAGGTCAGTCGGCGCTGACTGCCTGACTCCGAGCGGCAGGTCAGTCGGCGCTGACTGTCTGACTCCGAGCGGCAGGTCAGTCGGCGCTGACTGTCTGACTCCGAGCGGCAGGTCAGTCGGCGCTGACTGCCTGACTCCGAGCGGCAGGTCACTCGGCGCTGACTGTCTGACTCCGAGCGGCAGGTCACTCGGCGCTGACTGTCTGACTCCGAGCGGCAGGTCACTCGGCGCTGACTGCCTGACTCCGAGCGGCAGGTCACTCGGCGCTGACTGTCTGACTCCGAGCGGCAGGTCACTCGGCGCTGACTGCCTGACTCCGAGCGGCAGGTCACTCGGCGCTGACTGTCTGACTCCGAGCGGCAGGTCACTCGGCGCTGACTGTCTGACTCCGAGCGGCAGGTCACTCGGCGCTGACTGTCTGACTCCGAGCGGCAGGTCAGTCGGCGCTGACTGTCTGACTCCGAGCGGCAGGTCAGTCGGCGCTGACTCCCTGACTCCGAGCGGCAGGTCAGTCGGCGCTGACTGCCTGACTCCGAGCGGCAGGTCAGTCGGCGCTGACTGTCTGACTCCGAGCGGCAGGTCACTCGGCGCTGACTGTCTGACTCCGAGCGGCAGGTCACTCGGCGCTGACTGTCTGACTCCGAGCGGCAGGTCAGTCGGCGCTGACTGCCTGACTCCGAGCGGCAGGTCAGTCGGCGCTGACTGTCTGACTCCGAGCGGCAGGTCAGTCGGCGCTGACTGTCTGACTCCGAGCGGCAGGTCACTCGGCGCTGACTGTCTGACTCCGAGCGGCAGGTCAGTCGGCGCTGACTGTCTGACTCCGAGCGGCAGGTCAGTCGGCGCTGACTGCCTGACTCCGAGCGGCAGGTCAGTCGGCGCTGACTGCCTGACTCCGAGCGGCAGGTCAGTCGGCGCTGACTGTCTGACTCCGAGCGGCAGGTCACTCGGCGCTGACTGTCTGACTCCGAGCGGCAGGTCACTCGGCGCTGACTGTCTGACTCCGAGCGGCAGGTCAGTCGGCGCTGACTGTCTGACTCCGAGCGGCAGGTCAGTCGGCGCTGACTGCCTGACTCCGAGCGGCAGGTCACTCGGCGCTGACTGCCTGACTCCGAGCGGCAGGTCAGTCGGCGCTGACTGTCTGACTCCGAGCGGCAGGTCAGTCGGCGCTGACTGCCTGACTCCGAGCGGCAGGTCACTCGGCGCTGACTGTCTGACTCCGAGCGGCAGGTCACTCGGCGCTGACTGTCTGACTCCGAGCGGCAGGTCACTCGGCGCTGACTGCCTGACTCCGAGCGGCAGGTCACTCGGCGCTGACTGTCTGACTCCGAGCGGCAGGTCACTCGGCGCTGACTGCCTGACTCCGAGCGGCAGGTCACTCGGCGCTGACTGTCTGACTCCGAGCGGCAGGTCACTCGGCGCTGACTGTCTGACTCCGAGCGGCAGGTCACTCGGCGCTGACTGTCTGACTCCGAGCGGCAGGTCAGTCGGCGCTGACTGTCTGACTCCGAGCGGCAGGTCAGTCGGCGCTGACTGCCTGACTCCGAGCGGCAGGTCAGTCGGCGCTGACTGCCTGACTCCGAGCGGCAGGTCAGTCGGCGCTGACTGTCTGACTCCGAGCGGCAGGTCACTCGGCGCTGACTGTCTGACTCCGAGCGGCAGGTCACTCGGCGCTGACTGTCTGACTCCGAGCGGCAGGTCAGTCGGCGCTGACTGTCTGACTCCGAGCGGCAGGTCAGTCGGCGCTGACTGCCTGACTCCGAGCGGCAGGTCACTCGGCGCTGACTGCCTGACTCCGAGCGGCAGGTCAGTCGGCGCTGACTGTCTGACTCCGAGCGGCAGGTCAGTCGGCGCTGACTGCCTGACTCCGAGCGGCAGGTCACTCGGCGCTGACTGTCTGACTCCGAGCGGCAGGTCACTCGGCGCTGACTGTCTGACTCCGAGCGGCAGGTCACTCGGCGCTGACTGTCTGACTCCGAGCGGCAGGTCACTCGGCGCTGACTGTCTGACTCCGAGCGGCAGGTCACTCGGCGCTGACTGCCTGACTCCGAGCGGCAGGTCACTCGGCGCTGACTGCCTGACTCCGAGCGGCAGGTGGAATGTGGCCATTATGAAAGCTGGTTGTCAGAGCTGCCACAAAAGAACAACTGATCAGTGTAACATGGAACATGCTGCAGCTCTATAAGTAACAGTGTTACAACCAAGTTAAAACGGATGAGAAGTGATATGAATCCAATTAATGAATTAAGATCTATTTACTGGGAGTACAAACACCTTTTTCCACAGTTACTTGCCGACGAAAACAGATTTTTCGAATATCATCAGTCTTCATTTCTATAGAAATCTTTCTCCAACAGCCATCGACGATGTTCCTTATCCCATATCGGAGAATTAAGCTGAACTTTTGAAATCAAATTCTCGATATCCATCGTTAAAAAATGTCAAACACCTCAACACGAAAATCAACAGCCTGTGCGCCAGGTTGTCTGAAACCAGAACTAATCATTCCGGTAAACATCTGAGTCAGACTACCAGTGCGCAGGTGCATTGTGGCCAGTCCCGCTTAGCAATATGCCGGCTGTCTGACTCAGAAAACCAGCGTGCATCTTGGACGACCCTCATATAGACACCTAGGTATTTCAGTGATCGTCAACACTGTATTGAAAACAGAGAAGATAATTTCTTCTCCATTACTGAAGAGCGCTCCTAGCCAAATTCTAACTTATTACTGCCTAAACATCCCGACTCTAATAATAATAATAATAATAATAATAATAATAATAATAATAATAATACCGAGGTCGATAGCTGCAGTCGCTTAAGTGCGGCCAGTATCCAGTATTCGGGAGATAGTAGGTTCGAACTCCACTGTCGGCAGCCCTGAAAATGGTTTTCCGTGGTTTCTCATTTTCACACCAGGCAAATGCTGGGGCTGTATCTTAATTAAGGCCACGGCCGCTTCCTTCCCACTCCTAGCCTTTCCCTGTCCCATCGTCGCCATAAGACCTATCAGTGTTGGTGCTACGTAAAGCAACTAGCAATAATAATAATAATAATAATAATAATAATAATAATAATAATAATAATAATGTATTACTTAGTACAACTTTCAAACATAAAGCCACTTATTACGATCCTTATCTCTGCCCACCTCTGATATAACTCCGCACTGCGGAACTGTTTACTGGACGACTGCGGCACGTCATTGTGAACCTGAATGCTACATGTTTGAAATTTTTATTTCCTGGAAACAAGTCAATTGCCGGAGTCGAACTTACAGTTCACTGCTGGAGAACAAACGAGCTAGGCTGTACACATTACCTGCAGATGAGAATCTTCCTGGATGCTGCACGAACTGTGTTCTGCTTTCTCTACCATGACGAGTGTGAGAAATCTTCATATAACATGTCGTCTGATATGAACAGACTGTTGCACTTCATCGCACAAGTGTTATCAAATTTTCATCGCTACAGCGGAAATGTGAATTTATCAACCAACTTCAATACCAGATGCGTCATTCTATTCGAAAAGGATTTCGCTTTACACCTCATGTCTGGGCTGAAGCTCTTTGCGCTCTGTATTATCTAAATGAACTATAATCTGCTGGAAATCTTTGAACTAACTGTTGCGAATGAAATATCAGAACCAAGCATACTGGGTGGATGGGATGAGGAATATTTTGGAAAATGTAGGAATGGGATTCTTACAGAACACTGTTGATCGCAACTGCATTCGCTTTACTGTACCTTCATACAATCTCACTCCCTACACTAGCATCCTGGGAGAACACACATCCTCAATACTTAACATTACCTAACTGTTCCAGCTTTGTATGCCCAATCTGGCATTCAGTTCCCTTGGATTTCCTACCTACTGCCATCTTCGAAAGGCTAATTTTCATACCATACTCATTGTACCTATTTTCAAGTTTCAGTATATTAGACTGCACATTTTCAGCACGATTGCCATTATGACAAAGACGTCAGCATAGGCCAGATTGCTTATTACATTTGTAGCTAACTGAATCCCTCCTTGCCACTTTATACCTTTTCACAAATAATACCCATGTATTTCCGTTAAATTTCTTCCACCTCTAATTTGACTTCAATTCTGTTGATCAGTGGTAGAGTGTCAGCCTCCGAATCCTTAGATCATGGATTCAAACCCCTCAGAAGCGATCGGATTTCTGACGGACGGAAAAAAGTCAACCTAGTTCGACGTGTCAGCAATCAGCGTGTGACACAATTGATGTTCAGTCGCTCAAGAGAGGTCTGCCTTACGCTGCCATCTGGAAAGGTAAAACGGAAGGTATAAATTGCCACGCAGGCAGTCTAGATTTCTTCAAATCACAATATCCATACATAGTTGCTGAGGCCATACCACAAATATTACGCTATTATATCTTTCTCCATACTAGGCCTAGTGATACTTACTGCTGTATTATTATTATTATTATTATTATTATTATTATTATTATTATTATTATTATTATTATTATTATTATTATTATTATTATTATTATTATTATTATTATTATTGATAATTCAATCGGTGTATCAAATGGCTTCAGTCCATGGTACATAGTTTTGAGAAACAGTCTCACACACATATGGTAGTGTTTGTTACAGTATGTTGTATTGTTTCTGGTGTGACCTACAAAAAGAGTATTTGCTTTGGACTGAAAGCACTTTCAGGGTAGCATGGGAATAACACTAGTTATAATAAGTGTAATTTGTGAGTTTAATGCATTTACAATATTTTACACGGTTTTGTTAAAAGAAATGCGTGTTTTAACTTCTTCCTCGATCATTTATATCTTAATAATCAGATGATTGTATCCCACAAAGAGCCACTTTTATTGTGGATTATGTTATTATTTCCTTCCTCTCAGAAATGTGATTGTACATAGAATGTGTGTGTTACTACATCGCCCAGAAATTCACTAGCAATGATGCAGCCTGGAGTTAATGAGCTGAACCTGAAATGTTGGATGATGCTTATTCCAAATGAGTTTTGTTTCCTCGCTGAACACATCTTGGTTTTGTTTTGTGTTTGTAAAGCTTTGGCCAACGACGTTTTAGGACATCAGTACAAACCTCTTTCAATAGTTTTGGGCTGGTTTCTTTAAGCATTTTCGTTATATCATGAGGTACCTACATAAAACCTGCCATGTCGCTAATTTTTAAAAGATTTCAATGGGAGAACATTCTCTATAACATGGTGGAAATGAACGCCTTCCTTCTTGATCCAGTACAATGTTGAGGTTTCCCTCCAAATTGCACATGAAACCAATATTATGAACAATGCATTGCCCATATTGCCAACAGATTTGAAATGTAAATAGAATATGAAGGCTAATTATATCCTATAAATATAATCTAATAGCTCCAAACTTGTTACATTATCTCCCTCACTAACTAGCAGGTATCAGTTTATTCCTGCACATTGATAAAGTGAACAGGGTGCATCCAGTCTCTGTTCAATAACTTTACATCGACATACAACTGAATCTCATTAGCAATTTTCCTCTTATCCACCTCACCCATACATTTCTCTCTTATTTCCCTTGCTTCTAATCAATCTTTTAAAAGATGTACCCATTACATTTCTTTACAACATAATGAATATCCCTATTCTGTCTGTATGCTTTATTTTTGTGTACTCCCATTAAGCACCATATTATTCCCCCCTTTTCCCTTTTTGTTATATTATCCACATTTGTCTCATTCTGCCAAATGCATTACAAAATTCCGCCATGACTTCTTATTTTTACAGTGTGAAGCAATTTCTTGCTCTTCAATGTCCTTAACACTTAGGACTTTGTTTTACATTCTTTCTGCTATAAGCAATCTCTCCCGGATTTGCTTTGCGGGAGTGAAATCTGGGTGGACTCACGATATCCTGTTCATAAGTTAGAAGTAACAGACATAAAAGTAGCGAGAATGATTGCTGGTAAAAGTAGATGGGAACAACGGCAGGAGGGCATTCGGAATGAGAAAATAACGGTAAGTTAGGAATGAACTCGATGGAAGAAGCTGTACGCAAAGAGCGGTTTTGCTGGTGGGGTCATGTGAGGTGAATCGAGGAAATAGATTACCTAGGAGAATAATGGGCTTTGTTATGAAGGGTAAGAGGAGTAGAGGGAGACCAAAACGGCGATGGTTGGACTCAGTTTCTAACGGTTTAAAGATAAGAGGTATGAAACTAAAGGAGGCCACAGAACTAGTTACAAATAGAGCATTGTGGCGGCGTTTAGTAAATCCACAGAGGTTTCCAGACTCAACGCTGAAAGGCGTAACAGTCTACAATGAATATGTATGTATGCAAAGAATGACCTTGTCTAATTACTGTTATGGCTTGAAGAAAGAACTCATTCTACCATAAATGATCAATGCTGTTTGATTGTTGTAATAGAGCTTGGCATTTTAGGCAGTATGAAAGCTTACCGAAAATAATAACAGGAATATTCTAGCCTGTACAACGGTTATGCCAAGAGTTGTGCATAAACATTAGGGGTACAGCCTGTCAGTACCCCTAAAATTTATCCCATTCTGTCTACGTTACGGAATTCCCCTACTAGCCTTCTTCAGTTACTTAATAGTTACTTGTAGTCCTGTCAATCCAAGTGTGCTGTGAAACGAAGCTGATAAACCAAAATAATGATTAGAGGAGTAGTAGTTGTAAAATTCAGTCACGGATTGCCTTTAATGTGGACACGTCTCCAGAGAATCGAGGTCGCGTCTGATGTGGGTATGGATCTCATTAATTATTCGAGATACGGGTTACATTACTCCATTCTTAATTAAATGACCATTTATATTTATTTACACAATTAAAGGTTAATAGTGTAAAATATAATGAAGTATTTATAATACCACACACCAACTTTAGACTGTTCGTTTTCACTAGAAGAGTCAGCCGTTAGTTTAATAGGAGGTTGATCCAAGGTTGCTGTATTCTCTCACCAACACAGGAGATAATCAGGTGGAAAAAAGACCGAAGAATAAATGGAGAAAGAAGATGAAGGAGAAGAGTAGTAGACCCCAATTAAGTATCGCATTGCACGAAGTACGAAAGGTCACTCATTTATGGCAGGTTACTGTGAGAACAATATGTCAGAATAAAGCAATTTCTGATATTTTTTGTGCGGGATCATCGTTAAATGCTACCTCTGTAGTATGTTAGACTAGCTCTTGTGAAATCGTCGTTTGACTTATACACTTTTAGAACAATACTTCCGCCGTCGCGCGTTTCAAAATTGAAATTATTTCCAGACAACATGTTCGACGATTGTTCAATATTTCGTTGTAAGAGGAAGACAATATGTACCAGGTTGCCCTCCAGCCCCTTACATGCTGTTTATAAATGCCTTGCATGCACTACTGATGAATGGGATGCCTAATGGCTAGTTTACACAGGAGCGCTACAATGTGAAACAAATAGCAGTCATTTTACTGGCCACCACGAGGCTCGCGAGCCGCATGCGGCTCTTGACACCAACCTTGAGTAAAATTAATGGAAACTAACAACATCTCGCGACCGGGGGAGTCAGTAGCAGCGATGTGCGGCTTAACATTATTAGCGCTTTAGATCGTTCTTTGAACGATCAATTACCTCTTAATTGCAACTCTATTCGGCGAAATACGTGTATAGGAGGCAGGACCTTCTACGACCCTCGGCTGCATTCCGACAGTTTCCTCTACAATTTGCTTCACGTCTCACCGAGACAGACAGGTCTGGTGGCGACGATGGGACACGAAAGTGAAGGAAGCGACCGGGATCTTAGTTAAGGAACAACCCCAGCATTTTTCGGGTGTGAAAAAGGGGAACTATGGAAAACTATTTCTTAGGGCTGCTGAAAGGGGGGTTTGAACTCACTATCTCCTGAATGTAAGCTGACAGCAGCGCGCCCCTGACCACACGGCGAACTCAGTCGGTAGGATAAAATGATGGCTGTGCATTGTTCGCTGCTGAGCACCCCAGCCATTGTCGACATGTTGACAGCAACTACTCAGTGTTCGAAAACATGCACCGAGCAGCCGTCCGGTTCTTATCTAACTAACCTGCAGGCATCACTAGTGCATGCGGGACACTCATAGTAAGGCGCCGTTATCGACTGGTGCAAAAGCTCCGCCATTTCCGTGCCAGGTAGCTAGACTTGCCTCAGTGAGTGCTTCAATTATGCGCCGTAAACTAATTGAAATAGAGGATACTGGAGAAAAATATGGCGCGGAGAAAGGAGAACACGTATGTCGAGTGTTATGGATGAAAAATCACAACTATGAAAGTCTCATTTGAGAGGACAGAGTTCGATGAGTGCCGAGAGCCAAATGATTTATCGGGAGCGTTAAGGGAGCTGAGCGTCACCGACAACGAGTACACCAGTAACGGAAAGTCCCTGGCTGTATGGCTCCTTGAAACCCAAAACTAACAAAAATCAAATGTAAACAAATATTGAGGAGAAAAAATTCCAAGTGATGAGAAAAGTTCCTGAGAAAACGTTGGCCATGGTAGAATTCAGTGTGAAAATTACCTAAAATACCGAAAGTGTTGACTAGTAGAGACAGCACTCCGCACCTAGGGTCTATAGCTATTCCAGGAAGCAGAAGATCTGAACCGAAAAGGAGCTACTGTGCTGTTGTCAATCACGGAAGCAACAACTCTGAACCTGAAGTACTGATGCAGATGAACAGCTGTCATCTTAGCGGTAATTAGCTCAGTCTAATAAAGAACAATACCTGTCTTTCACGATTAAAATTCAAACAGTCCTTAAGTGAGATATATACGGCAATTCATTTGTTTCCTGTTGAGAAACAGAGAGATGGCAAGGGCACATTTAATTGTTTTAAATGTACTGCAAATCGGTTCCTCATGATCGTATTAAGGAACGAGCTGGAATTATTGTTCTAAAAGCTGGAGTTGTACTTCATGTTCCCCGCAGGCTCGTTCGGAAGGAGAAGTTCCCAACTGTGAAGAACTATTATGTGGGAATACGCTCATCGTAAAGTTTAGGCCTATTGACTATTGTTACGAAGATTACTGTACCGGAAACACAACTCTAGTATATTCCTACACCAGCCCCTTAACAATTACCACGTCGACCTTTTCTTCTTTTGCCGGGACAGCGTATTGTCAATCAATCAATCAATCAAACAATCAATCAATCAATCAAGCAAGCAAGCAAGCAAGCAAGCAAGCAAGCAAGCAAATAATCAATCGATCGATCAATAAATCAATGAATCAGTAAAACAAACAATCAATCAATTAATCAATCATTTCATATCTGCATTTAGGGCAGGTGACAGATTCCCTGTCTGTTGTTTAACTATTCTTTTCTTAAATAACTTCAAAGTACTTGGATATTTATGGAACATTTCCCCGGATACATTTACTCTATTCCCTAATTCCTCTTCGTACGAGTATAAGTAAGTATTTGCCCCATTTTTCTCTTCTCTTCCTACCTTTGCAGCTTTCCTACGTCAACTCATGCTTATTCGCCCACCACGCCATCTCTCCACTGACAGCTCGGAACATACCTCTTATTCGAGCAGCTCGTCTCCTTCTTCCCAAATCTTCCCAGCTCAAAGTCTGCAATATTTTCGTAACACTATTCCTTTGTTGGAAATAAACCAGAACAAATCGTGCTGATTTATATTTGATCTTTTCTAGTTCTTATATTTTTCAGGGGATATTCGTCCTCCAGTTTCATCTGCCTCTAACCATTTCCTGTTTCATGTTTCCATGAAATCTGTTCATCCATCGGCATTCGGGGCGTCGTCTATTCCTTTTCCCTGGTGGAATCAATTGAATACCTCACCCCCCCGCCCCCTCATACTCATGATCTCTTGCCTCTACCATATGAGCTCAGCCTCTCTGACTTCCTCAGAACTCCTTCTGCTCATCTTTCCATTTCTCTCTTTGTCAAACGTCGTGTGTCCACTTGCGCTTCCCAACTCCTTGTTAACTGTCATATATCACTGCTCGTGCCACCAAGGCTTTATGTACCTCGCACAGCACTTTCTTCATCCCGACCAAACGCTGCTGCCTACTTCGTCACGTCGTTGGATAACTGGACCGAGATGTCTCATGATCTTGCTGCTAGGGTCTCTGGTCCAGTTGCCGCCTGGGTAGGGGCGAGATATCACAACGAACTTGCTGCTAGGATCTCTGGTCCAGTCGCCGCCTGGGTAAGATTCGAGATATCACAACGAACTTGCTGCTAGGATCTCTGGTCCAGTCGCCGCCTGGGTAGGGCGAGATATCACAACGAACTTGCTGCTAGGATCTCTGGTCCAGTTGCCACCTGGGTAGGGCGAGATATCACAACGAACTTGCTGCTACGGTCTCTGGTCCAGTTGCCACCTGGGTAGGGCGAGATATCACAACGAACTTGCTGCTACGGTCTCTGGTCCAGTTGCCGCCTGGGTAGGGCGAGATATCACAACGAACTTGCTGCTAGGGTCTCTGGTCCAGTCCCCGCCTGGGTAGGGGCGAGATATCACAACGAACTTGCTGCTAGGATCTCTGGTCCAGTCGCCGCCTGGGTAAGATTCGAGATATCACAACGAACTTGCTGCTACGGTCTCTGGTCCAGTCGCCGCCTGGGTAAGGGCGAGATATCACAACGAACTTGCTGCTAGGATCTCTGGTCCAGTCGCCGCCTGGGTAAGATTCGAGATATCACAACGAACTTGCTGCTAGGATCTCTGGTCCAGTCGCCGCCTGGGTAGGGCGAGATGTCACAACGAACTTGCTGCTAGGATCTCTGGTCCAGTTGCCGCCTGGGTAGGGCGAGATGTCACAACGAACTTGCTGCTACGGTCTCTGGTCCAGTTGCCGCCTGGGTAAGGGCGAGATATCACAACGAACTTGCTGCTAGGGTCTCTGGTCCAGTCCCCGCCTGGGTAGGGGCGAGATATCACAACGAACTTGCTGCTAGGATCTCTGGTCCAGTCGCCGCCTGGGTAGGGCGAGATATCACAACGAACTTGCTGCTACGGTCTCTGGTCCAGTCGCCGCCTGGGTAAGGGCGAGATATCACAACGAACTTGCTGCTACGGTCTCTGGTCCAGTTGCCGCCTGGGTAAGGGCGAGATGTCACAACGAACTTGCTGCTACGGTCTCTGGTCCAGTCGCCGCCTGGGTAAGATTCGAGATATCACAACGAACTTGCTGCTAGGATCTCTGGTCCAGTCGCCGCCTGGGTAGGGCGAGATATCACAACGAACTTGCTGCTACGGTCTCTGGTCCAGTCGCCGCCTGGGTAAGGGCGAGATATCACAACGAACTTGCTGCTAGGATCTCTGGTCCAGTCGCCGCCTGGGTAGGGCGAGATATCACAACGAACTTGCTGCTAGGATCTCTGGTCCAGTCGCCGCCTGGGTAGGGCGAGATATCACAACGAACTTGCTGCTAGGATCTCTGGTCCAGTCGCCGCCTGGGTAGGGCGAGATATCACAACGAACTTGCTGCTACGGTCTCTGGTCCAGTCGCCGCCTGGGTAGGGCGAGATATCACAACGAACTTGCTGCTACGGTCTCTGGTCCAGTCGCCGCCTGGGTAAGGGCGAGATATCACAACGAACTTGCTGCTAGGATCTCTGGTCCAGTCCCCGCCTAGGTAGGGGCGAGATATCACAACGAACTTGCTGCTAGGGTCTCTGGTCCAGTCCCCGCCTAGGTAAGGGCGAGATATCACAACGAACTTGCTGCTAGGATCTCTGGTCCAGTCCCCGCCTAGGTAAGGGCGAGATATCACAACGAACTTGCTGCTAGGATCTCTGGTCCAATCGCCGCCTGGGTAGGGGCGAGATATCACAACGAACTTGCTGCTAGGATCTCTGGTCCAGTCCCCGCCTAGGTAGGGGCGAGATATCACAACGAACTTGCTGCTAGGATCTCTGGTCCAGTCCCCGCCTAGGTAAGGGCGAGATATCACAACGAACTTGCTGCTACGGTCTCTGGTCCAGTCGCCGCCTGGGTAAGATTCGAGATATCACAACGAACTTGCTGCTAGGGTCTCTGGTCCAGTTGCCGCCTGGGTAGGGCGAGATATCACAACGAACTTGCTGCTAGGATCTCTGGTCCAGTCGCCGCCTGGGTAGGGCGAGATGTCACAACGAACTTGCTGCTAGGATCTCTGGTCCAGTCGCCGCCTGGGTAGGGCGAGATATCACAACGAACTTGCTGCTAGGATCTCTGGTCCAGTCGCCGCCTGGGTAGGGCGAGATATCACAACGAACTTGCTGCTAGGGTCTCTGGTCCATGGGTGATAGAGAACATCCTCGGTCCCACCTACCAGTTGTTAGAGGTCCCACAGGTTATCAAATCGCGAAGCCTCTAACTAGGCTCCTCACTTGATCAACTCTTGCCCTTTTCCGATCTCGACGGTGGTAATTTTGCGAGGACCAGCGCGTTCTTCATTCTCACACACTTCGTGGACCTTCCCTTTCTTCAGCAGATACCTCATGCTGCGAAGTGTCGGCTCTCTTCCACATTTCCTCTGATTAGGACTCACTAGCACTGTCCACTCCAGCCTCTCTGGCTCAGGAATTCCGGCTTCTTCCATGTAAACTCCTTCTCCCATGTAACTGTTGGGGTCGACTCAGTTTATGACGTCTTACAATTACTGTTAATCTTGCAGAGTGGCTCAGACGGTTGAGGCGCTACTCTTCTGACCTAAACTTGGCAGGTTCCAACCTGGGTCAGTCCAGTGGTATTTGAAACTGCTCAAATACGTCAGTGTGATGTCGTTAAAAAAATGCTCCTGCAGGACTAAATTTCGGCACCTCTGCGTCTCCGAAAACCGTAAACAAGTAGTTAGTGGGACGTAATAACATTATTGGCCATGGTTTTTCTCGCGGCTCTCCGTATAATGTTACATTTGTGGGTATAAGTGAAGTATCTTAACTTTTTCTGTAGGATTATAGATCTGTTTGGTTCACACCAGGTAAGTAGAATAGTGGCATGTTGGAAAATGCATTTGAAGAGTATCCGTGTTATTTCTACTTACAAAAAATAAATCAGTATTCCATCCACATGCATTACAGTATTTGAATATCCACGCCTGGAAGATGTAATTCTTTAAATGTTGTACAAAAAACCCGTTCCATGTGCCTTTTATTTTAGTTCCTTGTGCACTTTGTGAAGATCGAAGTAGCACACACTCTTCATTTAAGTGGCGTGAAATGACGACGGCAGCATTTTATTGATGCCGTCTTATTCCGTACGTATAGAATTCAAGTAGGATGTATACGAAGCAGGAACTCCGAGAAGGAAATTTTACACACATAAAACCAACTGAAATGGAGGGAAATTTCGTTATCAGTCTAATCTAACCTTGTATTGTCGCGAACCTTAGTGTATTCTTAGTGACTTATGGCATAGGTGTGTATGATTACACCGTGGTTTCGGTTCAGTGTACAAGAAATAGCAAATTTTAGAACACCGAATAATACGGTTATAGTAATGCGTAAAAATAAATAAAGGCAGAAACATATAACATTAAATAAAGTGAGGATGCGAGACTCTCACTGGGCTTGAAAACCGACTTCATTACGAATATTTTGACTGGTCATTTACTGAGGTAAGAGAACTTACACTGAGTTGATGGTTGGGTGGTCAAAAATGTGTTATTTTACCCGCCTTTAGGCATCTGTTCCATCTAACCAGGCACTGAAATATACTAATTAGGTTAAATACAAATTAAATTTATAATAATAGAAAAATGATGAGAGATGAAATTAATTTGAGATAAGCTAAATATAATAAAAGGAAAAATTTAAAAAGAATATCCTACATGTAAAAAAGCGGTAGTGTATAAAATGTAATAATGTTTGAAAAATAAAACGATTAAGAATGTTTAGCTAACCTTCCATGGCAATAGGCTGACCAGTTATATCTCGTATGTTCACACAGCGGCGAGATTTGCCGAGTGACAAATTAAAGTAGTCCACCTATGATACATCGAAGTATGGGACAACAAATTCAAATTTTGCTTATACAAAGAAACAGTGATGTGCTTGTCTTAAAGGAATGAAACATGCTCATTACAGAACACCGCTCTCGGTTGGAACGTTCTCTCACGCGGCGACAACTATGACAATGCATAGTCATAGTGAACATAACACTCCATCGTCTGAGAAACGCCTCGCAAACTATTCAGCGAATGAGACAGGTTTCATATCAAAGATACGGCCTGCCCTGGGAGTCGGCAAGTCTGGCCTGAGTTCCTCCATTCCCGGCTTCTTTCAACGTCAGTCACGTACCAAAAGGAGCTCAGTGGAAATAGTCAGGCGTTAAGTTGCACTATTTTCTCTCTTAACCGTTATTCGCCCTTCCTATCCAAGAAGGTTACCTTACATTGAGGCAATAACAAGAAGTGGCCTGATGCTTATCGCTCATCACAGGGAGGAAACACTGCAACTCGCTGACAGGACTTGCATCTTCCAAAATCCAAGTGTATGGAAATAAAAATGTTATTTATAGGAACTGCTGTAGGGGAGTGTGTGCATGGTGACTGATAGACTAGCAGAGCGAAACCAATGGTGGTAACACAGAACTGAGTAACTGTCCACTGTGTAAGAAAAATGTACATAATCATATTATTATTATTATTATTATTCTGTAAAGCAGTAAAATAAGTTCAATCATATCTAATTTTATGCAAAGGTCTAGCAAACATGCTATTCATACCTACGTAAGGCTGTGCTTTTTTCACACTTTCCATATTCCTATTCAGGATTGTTCTAAATAATTAATGCTAATGCTAGTAATATCTTTCTTTCTTTCTTTCTTTCTTTCTTTCTTTCTTTCTTTCTTTCTTAATTTATTTCTGTTTTATCTTCATTATAATACTCATCTGTTTTAATGTAATCAGGTCGTTCAACAATAAAATTATTTCATTCTGAAAATACTTGTCCTTTGTTTCTTGCTTTCTATTTCCCTACTCATTTTTCCTTCTTTCCTTTTCCCTTTATTCTTTACTTCTTTCAACTCTTTTCTATTCATTTATTTATTTATGTATTTTATTCTTTCTTTCCTTTACTCTTCCTGTCTTTCTTCTCTTTCTTTTGTATATCTCACAGTCTTCCCATTCCTTCCTCTGTCTCCGAAGATTTTTCTATCTGTCGCTCTATCTTTTACTTTTCTTAAGACTTTTTGTATCCTTCATTCCTTTTTCTACCATCCTCCTTCCATAGTTTACTTCTTCTTCCCTTGATCTTTTTCTTCCTTTCCTTTTACCTTCTTATGTTTCTTTCAACTGCATTTCACTCATTATTACTTTCTCCTTTGATTCCTTATTTCTTTTTATTTCTTTGGAAGAAAACAGAATTATAAAACCTCATTCCTTTGTGAGTTTTCTCTTATTATCCATCATCTGCCACGGAGTAAATTTCCCTACTTCCTGCTTTCATTATCAGACCTGCCATATCGTGGATATTGAAAGTTCTACGCCCAGGCAATCTTCTCCGCAAATATCCACGTTCCCTTTATATCTTATGTCCTATGGTGTGTGGCAAGAAGACACTGAAATTATAGGTCATCTGCTGTCAACATTTCTAGGAAAAATGGTCGTCCGCTGATTTATCACGCAATGTTATGGCGATAAATATTCGCAAGGTATGTATTATGAGAAAAGACGAACGACTTTTCCAGTTGCTAAAATCAAATACTTGTAAATATGTCTGTATATAGAAGGCAGTGATCTGACACGTGAGGCGAATATGACGAACAATGGTTTCCATAGTTACCAAGTGTCAGTTTTCTGTCCACGCTAATGCCAGATAGACCCACCCAGTCCCAAACCACACCTGCTTGAAGTTGGCACTTATTTGTGTCCTATTTTCTCCTTAGAAACCAAGTTTTATAACTTCAACGCTTGTTTGCAGACGGCTTCTTTTGAGTCTTACTTACAGCGTACGGACGCCTTGGAATGACGGCGATAAAAGGAAGAAGATGAACTCTCGATCGCCAGAGGAAGGTCATCACTTCGCTGCTGCAATCTGGATCCTATACGAAAGGTGAAGCGAGGCCAAGGCAACAGGAATGGTTCTCTAAATGTCACTAGCTACAGAAGAGTCTATGCTCTAGTCTCCGCCATGAATAAAAGATGCAGCGTCATCATTATGTGAGTAAAAGGGAATCTAATGTGTAATAGTAATCCTTGGAGATTTCAAGAGTGGAGCTTTATGCAGTGAAGTACACAGGCGTTATATTTACTATTATTATTAAAGAAAAGCAGTTGTTGTTACGATATATATTGGGAATAAGCACATTTCGACTAGAATCTCAACCCGAGTTTCTGATATTATTATTATTATTATTATTATTATTATTATTATTATTATTATTATTATTATTATTATTATTATAAATAAATGTTACAGACCTGTTCACATAGTTATGAGGTGCCGCTCTATGGCTATAAAGTTAGCGTACTTGCTTTAATTCAAGGGGTTGGGCGTTCGATTCCCAGCAGTGTCGGGTCTTTTAACCTTAATTAATCAATTGCTCTGGACTGAGGACCGCGTGTGTACCATCTTCATCAGAGATAGGGCCCCATGCTCATAGATACGCTGCTCGCCTATACGATTAATTGAAAAACCTGCACGAGGCCTATCTGGTTATAATTCTTATGACAATATATTGTGGCTGGAGTAAGGATGTAAAGTCACTGGTTCGACCCCAATTAGAGAACGGGACGCTCATCAGGATTACTTGATTGCGCCACTGTAAAATATCCAAGGGAAAGCAGCACAGTATGTTTCGTTTTCTAGGCAAAAATGTAATGTTACGAGAATTTTACAAACTTTGGGCTCGGACGAATGAGGAGAGGAGCTGCTCGACTAAGCGGTATGTTCGTAGCTGTCAGCAGAGCAATGGCGTGGAATGACATTGATAGACGAATAAAAAGTCTTGCTCGTTTTTCTTGTTAAGACGCGCAAAAATGTTCTGTGTGAAACGTAAAGACTTTCGCGTTGACGCGGCAGAAGCCCAAACGTTTGGGAGGCGTGTAATGAAGGTACGAGATGTTGTGACATAATGTGCACATTATTGAAACGAAGCTCATTGTTGTCTCGGTGGCGTTCACGAATGTCGGTCTAACTGAACCAAGAAATGTCGTAGTTAGCCAGCTTATTCGTCGCTTAATAGCTGAATGAACAATTACTTACGTTCAGCTACGCTTAGCAGAAAGCCGAGTGAAAAGCCACAATGAATAGCTTCGGTTTTTACGTTAAGGGCTAGAAAAACGTTCCTAGTTCGCAACTGCCAAAATTCGTATAAACGACGTCGCCTTTCTTTATGATTATTTTGTGTCTGAAATCACACACGAAATATAGTGTTGAAAGTACATGATAAATAAAAACGAACTATTCATGAAGTACTGGGCTTATGGCGTGTATCAACACACTCTAAGCACAAAATACTTACACGGGCCGTGGAAGTCTAAATGAGAAAAAACTATTAGAATTAAAATGGGATTGCTCAATCCCCTGAAGTGCAGAAGGAGAAGTTGTTTATATGTCAATGGTTCAAACGTTGGGGGCATTTAGTCTGTCGGGCCGCACTACAATCGCATTCCCCATCCTCCAAGATTTTCCTCGCTCTGTTTAAAGATACTCACATTTTTCGAGGAGTACCAAATCCGGGGCGAAACGCAGTGGATAAGAAGTATTGAAAAACAGGTTTCATTTATTCCTTCCAGTTTCTAAACAACAACATTAACCCTACAGGGGCCTCAGGGCCCACCGTCGGAATAAATTGCTTCTTGTAATGAGATATAGTCTTTGTAAAAAGTGTAAAGACATTATATTGTAATTTGAGTCATAACATTTCTACCATAATAAAACTAAATAACTTTGAAGCTTTTGTCTTACCCTAAAAGGGTGATCAAAACCACAATGGGCCTGCCTTTGGTCCAAGTAAAGATCAATTTGTGTACTTATAAATACCATTGCTTTTGACATCAGCCTTTCCCAAGAGGCAATGGTAATAAAATCACGAATGCCAGATTGTTGAAGCAAAAATACTGGTTATTGTTAGATTAGCAGTTACAGTCTCTTTACATATTGTTTATAGAAGCAGTGAGTCAAAGAAATAAATTTCGATTTGAAGAAATAAAAATAATGCTGGAAGAGGAGGACGATCAGAAGCTAAATGTTTTAAATTCTTCAGACGAACAAATTATTGTCTGATTTGAGTTTGTGATTAATATTTGGGTTATTTTAATTTTGGGCTCAAATTATGTTAATGAGTATGATAATGGGAGACATTCATTAAGAGGTAACTGTGTGACAAGCAATCTTGTTGAAAAATAAACCAGGAAATAACCCTGGCCGACAATAAAGATATTCGTGACTGATTTGTCTTTGTGACTTATATGTGGGCGAATTGAATTTCATTTTAATATATTTTACTGAAGTTTTCATAAAAACAATCATTGAATGCTGTTTCATAATTTATGAGAGTAGAATCCAGGCCTCAGAAGCCCCCCCTTGGTCCTCCGCGGAACAACCAAACCTTCATCCTTGTAGGGTTCGTGTTATTGCGATTCTACTATATATTGGGGCGTGGAGTTAAAACTGACAATTCAATTTTCTGTCCCAGCAGTTAGTGGTACGATCTGATGAGCTTGAACATTTCATCTAAATTGTCGCTAGATAACAGATAACAAAATACACTGACTGACAGAGCAAATGCAACACCAAGAAGGAGTGGTCAGAACTTTATGCCAATTGCAGGGTAGACTGACGTCACTGAGGTATGCTCATGATGTGAAATGCGCCGCTGTGCTGCACACGTAGCGAACGATAAATGGCACACGGCGTTGGCGAATGGCCCACTTCGTACCGTGATTTCTCAGCCGACAGTCATTGTAGAACGTGTTGTCGTGTGCCACAGGACACGTGTATAGCTAAGAATGCCAGGCCGCCTTCAACGGAGGCATTTCCAGCAGACAGACGACTTTACGCGGGGTATGGTGATCGGGCTGAGAAGGGCAGGTTGGTCGCTTGGTCAAATCGCAGCCGATACCCATAGGGATGTGTCCACGGTGCAGCGCCTGTGGCGAAGATGGTTGGCGCAGGGACATGTGGCACGTGCAAGGGGTGCAGGCGCAGCCCGAGTGACGTCAGCACGCGAGGATCGGCGCATCCGCCGCCAAGCGGTGGCAGCCCCGCCCGCCACGTCAACCGCCATTCTTCAGCATGTGCAAGACACCCTGGCTGTTCCAATATCGACCAGAACAATTTCCCGTCGATTGGTTGAAGGAGGCCTGCACTCCCGGCGTCCGCTCAGAAGACTACCATTGACTCCACAGCATAGACGTGCACGCCTGGCATGGTGCCGGGCTAGAGCGACTTGGATGAGGGAATGGCGGAACGTCGTGTTCTCCGATGAGTCACGCTTCTGTTCTGTCAGTGATAGTCACCGCAGATGAGTGTGGCGTCGGCGTGGAGAAAGGTCAAATCCGGCAGTAACTGTGGAGCGCCCTACCGCTAGACAACGCGGCATCATGGTTTGGGGCGCTATTGCGTATGATTCCACGTCACCTCTAGTGCGTATTCAAGGCACGTTAAATGCCCACCGCTACGTGCAGCATGTGCTGCGGCCGGTGGCACTCCCGTACCTTCAGGGGCTGCCCAATGCTCTGTTTCAGCAGGATAATGCCCGCCCACACACTGCTCGCATCTCCCATCAGGCTCTACGAGGTGTACAGATGCTTCCTTGGCCAGCGTACTCTCCGGATCTCTCACCAGTCGAACACGTGTGGGATCTCATTGGACGCCGTTTGCAAACTCTGCCCCAGCCTCGTACGGACGACCAACTGTGGCAAATGGTTGACAGAGAATGGAGAACCATCCCTCAGGACACCATCCGCACTCTTATTGACTCTGTACCTCGACGTGTTTCTGCGTGCATCGCCGCTCGCGGTGGTCCTACATCCTACTGAGTCGATGCCGTGCGCATTGTGTAACCTGCATATCGGTTTGAAATAAACATCAATTATTCGTCCGTGCCGTCTCTGTTTTTTCCCCAACTTTCATCCCTTTCGAACCACTCCTTCTTGGTGTTGCATTTGCTCTGTCAGTCAGTGTATAATACAGGAAAATAGCATTACTATCTAATATGATGGTTTTTCTCGATAGAACTACAAATCAAGCTCCAAAATGTGGGGTAACCAATTTGAGTGAAGTTAAAAATGAGACCAAACAACCAACTAAAGTTTCTGAAGTTCGCCTTCGGAACGAGCTAGAGCAGCTTGGTGTGAAGGGGATGACAAGATACAAACATGCGGACCGCACAGCCAGATGGGAATGGTGCTAAAGAGGAACAAGAAAAACACTGATGACCTTCAGTTACTCCACATATTGAGAGGATGTTTGCCAAACAAACAATCAATTGAATGTTACGAAGCGTGTTCCCCTCCCTTGAGTAAATAGAGACTTAAGAAATGGGCAGACTCGCTGCTAATTTAAGTAAACCATCTCTGGTGTTAAGAGAAATGCCAGTCATCTCACGACTCGCCAAATGGCAGCACGTTCTCTGGACGAGGGCTTATGATAACCTTTAATGATGATCTGTTCTAGCACGTCTGGTGCCACTTCTAATTGAACTTTACGGAACAAATTGCCTTTCTTCACGGACAGGAGCTCAACTTCACGATTATATGCATAAATTCCTTCAATTGCTGCCACTTCACCGACTCTAAGACGGATTGCCGTTCTAGATCTTGATAACTGTGCAGGGATTTTGTCCTACGCAAAGTGGAGATCGGACTAGGTTCCTCTACATCTCTGGCCTTCCATGTTAGAGGCTGCCAAGCCTCGGTTCACCCAGAAGACGCAGGTTCGAATCCTCTTTGGGAAGTGACAGAATGTAGAAAGTCCTTGAATAAAAGGTCAGTGTTCAGACCTTGGGCTCAGAGGACCCCGGGTTCGATTTTGGGCCGAGTCGGGGATTTTCATCGCTTCTGGTTAATTTCCTGAAAACATTTCTTAGCAGACAAAGTAGGGTCCCTCCTCAGCTGTGCCAAAAGTTGATGGACCCGGAAAGGTTTCAAATTCTGAGCCTTGGACAGCTCTATCAAGCTGAAGAAACACATTTCGAAAATCACTTCCGGCCTAAATGCCGTCCCAGAGAAATCGCGTCTTTCCTTACTCGTTTCATTTTTGATTCAAATTCCAGCGTAGCCAAATTAACTTAGTTACATACTGTAATTCTTTCTGTAATGCGTTACTTTCTTCAATAACTCAGGTATTTTTCGATTTTTGAAAAATGACTACACCGAATGTAGTTATAAGGGCTTAAGTGAAACAATGCATTGACTCACCTTAGCGCTCGTAGTGGTGCTCAAGTGAAACAATGCATTGACACACATTACCGCTCGTAGTGGTGCTTAAGTGAAACAATGCATGGACACACATTAGCGCTCGTAGTGGTGCTTAAGTGAAACAATGCATTGACACACATTAGCGCTCGTAGTGGTGCTTAAGTGAAACAATGCATTGACTCACCTTAGCGCTCGTAGTGGTGCTCAAGTGAAACAATGCATTGACACACATTAGCGCTCGTAGTGGTGCTTAAGTGAAACAACGCATTGACACACATTACCGCTCGTAGTGGTGCTCAAGTGAAACAATGCATTGACACACATTAGCGCTCGTAGTAGTGCTTAAGTGAAACAATGCATTGACACACATTAGCGCTCGTAGTGGTGCTTAAGTGAAACAATGCATTGACACGCATTAGCGCTCGTAGTGGTGCTTAAGTGAAACAATGCATTGACACACATTAGCGCTCGTAGTGGTGCTTAAGTGAAACAATGCATTGACACACATTAGCGCTCGTAGTGGTGCTTAAGTGAAACAATGCATTGACACGCATTAGCGCTCGTAGTGGTTCTTAAGTGAAACAATGCATTGACACACATTAGCGCTCGTAGTGGTGCTTAAGTGAAACAATGCATTGACACACATTAGCGCTCGTAGTGGTGCTTAAGTGAAATAATTCATTGACACACATTAGCGCTCGTAGTGATGCTTAAGTGAAACGATGCATTGACACACATTAGCGCTCGTAGTGGTGCTTAAGTGAAACAATGCATCGTCACACATTAGCGTTCATAGTGGTAGAGAAAGACAAACTGCTAATCTAATCGACCAAACTACGATGATTAAGAGACGGATTATAATTTTTAGGAATAAATACAGAATATATTCTCATAAGGTAAATACATACTGGATTAAAGCCACTATATACCGTATATTTAATAAAGCCGAACTTTTGGCCAAATTGCATTGGCCTTCATCAGGGCGTGTTAAGTTCTGCTTCAAACAGTGAGCAAAGAAACGTGGAAGTCATGCCGTACTATCCACGGCCTACCCCTCTAATAGGTCTCAAGGATCGTCGTGCTGTAATTCACCGCCCTCTGTCGATGGTTTCTTGAGTGCGTCCCGCTGTTCCATGGTGGTGTTATGCATGTATTTCTGCAGTACAGGTCTCCATGTATTTGATAACTTGAAGTCGTCTTCCCTGTTGACGTTATTTGGGCGCAGCTCTATCTCTATGGCTTCCCTCACAAGACGAGCATAGAAGTCCTTTACAGGTGCGATGACCTTCGCCTGGTCGGTACTGCAGAGATGTTCTGCTATGGCAGACTGGCTTATGGCATTCTCCGTGGAGGACGAAAGAGCGACATTCTCTACCGGTCTAAAGTGTTCTTTCACCCTGGTGCTGATAAGCAACCACAACCACATGGAATTTCATACTATGAGCCACGAAAAGCTACGTGCATCTCATTTCCCTGTAGTAGGTGTTTCCAACATTGAGTTGCTTACCTGGAGGGTACGCACTACACTACCAACCACCACAGAAAAACGCAATACTGAAAACATCCCTCAATATAGGTAGGGTATCCGGCCGTAAGACAGTGCCAATCCGCAATTGCGACAAGCGTGCACCAGTGACTCCATAGATGTGGTAAAAAGCGGTAGAAGAATAACACTGAGTTTTACTCAGCCCACTGCACAAATGAGAACCACAAACACAACCGGGCACTCTATCCCACTTAGTGAAAGGTTACGAAGAGTGGAAGCCTTAATTCTCGATTCCTCCAAGAACCTTCATTGTCTGGACGAAGTTGGCTTTGCGTTCTGCTCCAGCGAAGTTCCGTTAAAATTCAATTATCATTTTCGAACTTCCTTCTGAGGATTAGTGGCGAAGTATAGGCCTCAGGATCCCGTGTTTAGACACGACGGAAATAGTGGGATTATTTCGAGTGGTGAGGAAAAACCACTCATTAACCAGTGTCTCCATAAGTACGACGTAAAAGCAGGTTTAAAAGAGAAATATAATAATCGACAGTTCTGTTCAATGTTGAAAACATCCTACGGATATAGAATATAATAAAGTATGAGAGTACATTTTATTTATTCCTTAAAATTACAATCCGCTTCTTAATCATCATTATTATCAAGTCGATTACATTTGCAGTTTGCCTTTTTCTACCACTACGAGCGCTAACGTGAGTCAACGCAGACTTTCATTTGAGCACCACTACGAGCGCTAATGACAGTCAATGTATTACTTCACTTGAGCACCACTACGAGCGCTAATGACAGTCAATGTATTATTTCACTTGAGCACCACTACGAGCGCTAATGACAGTCAATATATTATTTCACTTGAGCACCACTACGAGCGCTAATGACAGTCAATGTATTATTTCACTTCAGCACCACTACGAGCGCTAACGTGAGTCAACGCAGAGTTTCACTTGAGCACCACTACGAGCGCTAATGACAGTCAATGTATTACTTCACTTGAGCACCACTACGAACGCTAATGACAGTCAATGTATTACTTCACTTGAGCACCACTACGAGCGCTAATGACAGTCAATGCATTATTTCACTTGAGCACCACTACGAGCGCTAACGTGAGTCAATGCAGAGTTTCACTTGAGCACCACTACGAGCGCTAACGTGAGTCAATGCAGAGTTTCACTTAAGCACCACTACGAGCGCTAACGTGAGTCAATGCATTGTTTCACTTGAGCACCACTACGAGCATTAACGTGAGTCAATGTACTATTGCACTTGAACACCACTACGAGCGCTAACGTGAGTCAATGCAGAGTTTCACTTGAGCACCACTACGAGCGCTAATGACAGTCAATGTATTATTTCACTTGAGCACCACTACGAGCGCTAATGACAGTCAATGTATTATTTCACTTGAGCACCACTACGAACGCTAATGACAGTCAATGTATTACTTCACTTGAGCACCACTACGAGCGCTAATGACAGTCAATGTATTATTTCACTTGAGCACCACTACGAGCGCTAACGTGAGTCAATGCAGAGTTTCACTTGAGCACCACTACGAGCGCTAACGTGAGTCAATGCAGAGTTTCACTTAAGCACCACTACGACCGCTAACGTGAGTCAATGCAGAGTTTCACTTGAGCACCACTACGAGCGCTAACGTGAGTCAACGCAGAGTTTCATTTGAGCACCACTACGAGCGCTAATGCCAGTCAATGTACTATTTCACTTAAGCACCACTACGAGCGCTAACGTGAGTCAATGCATTGTTTCACTTGAGCACCACTACGAGCGCTAACGTGAGTCAATGCATTGTTTCACTTGAGCACCACTACGAGCATTAACGTGAGTCAATGTACTATTGCACTTGAACACCACTACGAGCGCTAACGTGAGTCAATGCAGAGTTTCACTTGAGCACCACTACGAGCGCTAATGACAGTCAATGTATTATTTCACTTGAGCACCACTACGAGCGCTAACGTGAGTCAATGCAGAGTTTCACTTGAGCACCACTACGAGCGCTAATGACAGTCAATGTATTATTTCACTTGAGCACCACTACGAGCGCTAACGTGAGTCAACGCAGAGTTTCACTTGAGCACCACTACGAGCGCTAATGACAGTCAATGTATTACTTCACTTGAGCACCACTACGAACGCTAATGACAGTCAATGTATTACTTCACTTGAGCACCACTACGAGCGCTAATGACAGTCAATGCATTATTTCACTTGAGCACCACTACGAGCGCTAACGTGAGTCAATGCAGAGTTTCACTTGAGCACCACTACGAGCGCTAACGTGAGTCAATGCAGAGTTTCACTTAAGCACCACTACGAGCGCTAACGTGAGTCAATGCATTGTTTCACTTGAGCACCACTACGAGCATTAACGTGAGTCAATGTACTATTGCACTTGAACACCACTACGAGCGCTAACGTGAGTCAATGCAGAGTTTCACTTGAGCACCACTACGAGCGCTAATGACAGTCAATGTATTATTTCACTTGAGCACCACTACGAGCGCTAACGTGAGTCAATGCAGAGTTTCACTTGAGCACCACTACGAGCGCTAATGACAGTCAATGTATTATTTCACTTGAGCACCACTACGAGCGCTAATGACAGTCAATGTATTACTTCACTTGAGCACCACTACGAGCGCTAATGACAGTCAATGTATTACTTCACTTGAGCACCACTACGAGCGCTAATGACAGTCAATGTATTATTTCACTTGAGCACCACTACGAGCGCTAACGTGAGTCAATGCAGAGTTTCACTTGAGCACCACTACGAGCGCTAACGTGAGTCAATGCAGAGTTTCACTTAAGCACCACTACGACCGCTAACGTGAGTCAATGCAGAGTTTCACTTGAGCACCACTACGAGCGCTAATGACAGTCACTGCATTGTTTCACTTGAGCACCACTACGAGCGCTAACGTGAGTCAATGCATTGTTTCACTTGAGCACCACTACGACCGCTAACGTGAGTCAATGCAGAGTTTCACTTGAGCACCACTACGAGCGCTAATGACAGTCAATGTATTATTTCACTTGAGCACCACTACGAGCGCTAATGACAGTCAATGTATTATTTCACTTCAGCACCACTACGAGCGCTAACGTGAGTCAACGCAGAGTTTCATTTGAGCACCACTACGAGCGCTAATGACAGTCAATGTATTACTTCACTTGAGCACCACTACGAGCGCTAATGACAGTCAATGTATTACTTCACTTGAGCACCACTACGAGCGCTAATGACAGTCAATGTATTATTTCACTTGAGCACCACTACGAGCGCTAACGTGAGTCAATGCAGAGTTTCACTTGAGCACCACTACGAGCGCTAACGTGAGTCAATGCAGAGTTTCACTTAAGCACCACTACGAGCGCTAACGTGAGTCAATGCAGAGTTTCACTTGAGCACCACTACGAGCGCTAATGACAGTCAATGTATTATTTCACTTGAGCACCACTACGAGCGCTAACGTGAGTCAACGCAGAGTTTCACTTAAGCACCACTACGAGCGCTAACGTGAGTCAACGCAGAGTTTCATTTGAGCACCACTACGAGCGCTAATGACAGTCAATGTATTACTTCACTTGAGCACCACTACGAGCGCTAATGACAGTCAATGTATTATTTCACTTGAGCACCACTACGGGCGCTAACGTGACTCAATGCAGAGTTTCACTTGAGCACCACTACGAGCGCTAACGTGAGTCAATGGAGAGTTTCACTTGAGCACCACTACGAGCGCTAACGTGATTCAATGCAGAGTTTCACTTGAGCACCACTACGAGCGCTAATGCCAGTCAATGTACTATTTCACTTGAGCACCACTACGAGCGCTAACGTGAGTCAACGCAGAGTTTCACTTGAGCACCACTACGAGCGCTAATGACAGTCAATGTATTATTTCACTTGAGCACCACTACGAGCGCTAACGTGAGTCAATGCAGAGTTTCACTTGAGCACCACTACGAGCGCTAACGTGAGTCAATGCAGAGTTTCACTTGAGCACCACTACGAGCGCTAACGTGAGTCAATGCAGAGTTTCACTTGAGCACCACTACGAGCGCTAACGTGAGTCAATGCATTGTTTCACTTGAGCACCACTACGAGCATTAACGTGAGTCAATGCATTGTTTCACTTGAGCACCACTACGAGCGCTAACGTGATTCAATGCATTGTTTCACTTGAGCACCACTACGAGCGCTAATGACAGTCAATGTATTATTTCACTTGAGCACCACTACGAGCGCTAACGTGAGTCAATGCATTGTTTCACTTGAGCACCACTACGAGCGCTAACGTCTCAATGCATTAACGTGAGTCAATGCAGAGTTTCACTTGAGCACCACTACGAGCGCTAACGTGAGTCAATGCAGAGTTTCACTTGAGCACCACTACGAGCGCTAACGTGTGTCAATGCAGAGTTTCACTTGAGCACCACTACGAGCGCTAACGTGAGTCAATGCATTGTTTCACTTGAGCACCACTACGAGCGCTAACGTGAGTCAATGCATTGTTTCACTTGAGCACCACTACGAGCATTAACGTGAGTCAATGTACTATTGCACTTGAACACCACTACGAGCGCTAATGACAGTCACTGCATTGTTTCACTTGAGCACCACTACGAGCGCTAACGTGAGTCAATGCATTGTTTCACTTGAGCACCACTACGAGCGCTAACGTGATTCAATGCATTGTTTCACTTGAGCACCACTACGAGCGCTAATGACAGTCAATGTATTATTTCACTTGAGCACCACTACGAGCGCTAACGTGAGTCAATGCATTGTTTCACTTGAGCACCACTACGAGCGCTAACGTCTCAATGCATTGTTTCACTTGAGCACCACTACGAGCGCTAACGTGAGTCAATGCAGAGTTTCACTTGAGCACCACTACGAGCGCTAACGTGAGTCAATGCAGAGTTTCACTTGAGCACCACTACGAGCGCTAACGTGTGTCAATGCAGAGTTTCACTTGAGCACCACTACGAGCGCTAACGTGAGTCAATGCATTGTTTCACTTGAGCACCACTACGAGCGCTAACGTGAGTCAATGCATTGTTTCACTTGAGCACCACTACGAGCATTAACGTGAGTCAATGTACTATTGCACTTGAACACCACTACGAGCGCTAATGACAGTCACTGCATTGTTTCACTTGAGCACCACTACGAGCGCTAACGTGAGTCAATGCATTGTTTCACTTGAGCACCACTACGAGCGCTAACGTGAGTCAATGCATTGTTTCACTTGAGCACCACTACGACCGCTAACGTTAGTCAATTTACAGTTTCACTTAAGCTCTTATAACTACATCCGGGTCCGGTTCCATGGCTAAATCATTAGCGTTCTGGCCTTTGGCCACAGGGGTCCGGGGTTCGATTCCCGGTAGGGTCGGAATTTTTTACTATCATTGGTTAATTTCTCTGGCACGGGGACTGTGTGTAGGTGTCGTATTCATCATAATTTCATCCTCATCATGACGCGTTGGCCGCCTACGGGCGTCAGTTCGAAAGACCTGTACCTGGCGGGCCGAACTTGTCCTCGGACACTCCCGTCACTAAAAGCTATACGCCTTTTCATTTTATTTCACTACATTCGGTGTGGACATTTCTCGTAGGACCCTGAATGTATTGAAGCAAGCAACACATTACAGAACTGGGATTTAGAACAACAAGCTGCATTTAGGCCGAAGTGATTTTCTAAATTGTTTACTTTGATAGAGCTATCCAGGAATCACAATTTGGAACATTTCCTGACCCTTGGTCACAATTCAGGAAATGTTTTTCGCAGTATGGGGACCCCTAAGAAATGTTTGCATCATTAAAACAAGTTCTATTTCCAACAAAAAGAAAAAAAGAAGAAAATAAAGACATCACCATCTCACATACAAGAAGAAGAAGAAGAAGAAGAAGCAAAATAGAAAGGAAAAACCCTAAGGAAAATTATGGAACATATTTGCGAGAGTACCCTATACAAATTGAGACCAGAAGAAGATTTATACATAGCATCAGGAAAATAAATCATGCCCTCAGAAAAGAATGGATAAAAACAAATTAACAAAACACATTTTTGAACCTCCTTCTAACCGCTCTTGTTTTCTTCTTATACTCATCATATTAATATATTTTGCTATGCTCTTTACAACAATGCAAGTCGAAATCTCTCTTCTCAACACTTTGTGATCTCACAGCAGAACTGCTGTACGAGTAGAGTGTACCTGTTATTTCCCCTAGTATGTTTGCATTCTAACCTATTACAGACGGGCTCTAGGGGCCAATTATCTACGAAATTCAAATAACATGTCTCCTAGTTGGAATATTACTTTTAAATTAATTTTTATTTCTTCTTCTTTTTTTCCTTTTGGCCAACTGTGGACCACGTTAATTCGATTTCAGCAGCTTCTTGGCTTTGATCTGCGCCTAGTAATCCTTCATTCTTTCACTCTGCAACCCTATTCTCTCTTCCGTCCATGGTGTTTGGGTCCGCAGGCTAACTTTCTCTTGGAAACTCTTTGTGTTCTTTATTTTCAACTTGTAAATTTCTCTGTTGCTTATTTCCGATCCTTGTATTCCCATTTCTGTCAAGGCTCCCTTCACTTCCTGATGCCAGCGTACCACAGTTTTCCTGGTCTCAAAAACCTTACTATCTGGTTGGTCAGTCTTCCCGGGTCCGTTCTGTAGATGTGTCCAAAGAACATGGCTCTCCTCTTCCGGATTGTGTCTGAGACCTTTTGTATCTTGCAGTACAGTTCTTGGTTTGCTTTCTTTCTCTATGATCCATCCTCTGTTCTTTGGGCTCCCAGTATCTTCCTTAGAATTTTTCGCTCCACCAGTTCTAAGTTCTCGACCAATCCTGCCTTTATTAGGTTCAAACATTCAGCTTCTGGACGGATTACTGTCTGGTAATGTCTGAGTTTTACATTGATTGACATGTTCTTCTTGTTATAGGTGTTCATACTTAGCTTGTATGCCAAGTTCATTTTGTTGATTCTCGATATCTGTGCCTCTTTCTCTGACAGGTTGTTATCTATCCACTCTCTCTACTTTCCGAATCCTCCCTCCCTCCACTGTCATCCCTTTTGGGTGCTGTTTCGATGTTGGCCATGTACTGTGTCTTCTCGAAGGAGATCCGTAAGCCTGCCTTACTTGCTTATTCCTGGAGCTGGGCAATCTGGTTCCGAGCTTCCTCTGTTGACTCTGACAGAATCACAATTTCATCCGCAAAGGCTGGGCAGTGGACCACAGTCCCTCTCTTCTTATATCCTATTCATATACCACCTATTCCTTGCATTTTCTTGTGCCACTCTCTAATGACCTTGTCAAGAACACAGTTGAATAGAAGAGGAGAAAGCCCATCTCCCTGTCTGACCCCTGTTTTAATCCTAAAGGATTCTGATAGTATCCCCCTGAACGTGACCTTGGGTGTTGTGTCAGTCACAGTCTGTTAAATGAGCCATCCGGTCTTGCTATCTAGACCCATTTCTTCTAGGATACGGATCAGTGTTTCTCTATCTACCGAATCGTAGGCCTTCTTGAAGTCCACAAATCTGAGCACGAATTTCTTGTTTCTCTGTTTCTGGTATGCTGTGATCAACTTCAGGTTCAGGATCTGTTCCGCACATGACCTTCCCTTTCTAAAACCTCCTGATACTCACCAATTTGTGGTTCCAATTGCTTTTCTGCTCTATCTAGCAGTGACTTTGAAAACATCTTATATGTGACTGGTAATAGCGATATTCCTCTCTAACTGTTGACGTCTGCCTTATCTCCTGTCTTGTGAAGAGGGTGTATTAACGCTCATGCCCATCCATCTGGCAGCTTCTCTTCTTCCCCGATTGTGTGTAGGATTCTTGTCAGTTCAACGATCGCTCTGTTGTCAGCATATTTCCAAAGTTCTGCAATAATACCATTTTCTCCATGTGCTTTGTTGTTCTTTAAGGTCTTGATGATTCTCGTGACTTGATCCACAGTCGGAGGGTCCGAGTCTGGTTCTGAGACGGTGGCTCACAATTGAGGAGTTTTGCAAAGTAGTCCCCCCATCACTGTGAGCTACTTTTCCTTCTTGGTTTCTGAAGTTGAGGCTTGGTGGATCGTATCTACTCAATGTGTTCTTGAATGTTTTATAAAAGTCCCGAGTGTTATTTTTTTGAAAATCCTGTTCGATCTGAATGAAGCGTACCTTTTCATTCTTTCTCTTCAGATTCCTGCTGGTCTTGGATGTTCTTTTCCTTGTTTCCCGGAACTTCTCCCGGTTCTCTGGTGTTTTCTGGGAACACCAATTCTCCCACGCATTTCGATTGCATCATCACATTCAAGTGACCACCATGCATGTTTCCTCCTTTCCTCTAGAAGAACAGTGACTCTTGCAGAATCAATCATAGCCTCTTTTAACTGTTCCTATCCCTGGTACTGTCTTTTATTTAATTCTGTTGCAAAAACTTTTTTTCTCTGTCAAACTTTGTTGTTCGAGTTGTGTTCCTGTTTTTCTGGGATCTTGGGATAATCTTGACTTTGATCTTGGAGAGTAAGTGATCTGAATCTAAATTTGCACCTCTCAGGACTTTGACATTTTGGATCTCCTTTTCCGCATGTGTTGAGATCGCTACGTGATCAATCTGGAACTCTCCTAGATTGGGGTTGGGAGATATCCATGTTTTCTTGGGATGTGTCTGAATGCTGTAGATTTCATGACCAGATTGAAGATCCTACATAACTATCAGTCGCTCTCCATTTTGAATGGTCCTTTTGTGGTCTGGATAGTCTCCGATGATGGCTCTGAATCTCCTTTCATTCCCCATTTGTGCGTTAAAATCTCCAAGGAGTATAATCACATTGTTGTTTGGTACCTTGGAGATAGTTTCCTCCAAGTCTTCCCAGAATTCCTCTACTTTCTCTGGGTCTTTGTTGTTGCTCTCATTTGTAGGTGCATGTTCGTTGACTAGCGTGTAAAGTTTATTTGCTCCTTTGAAGGAAAGGGTGGAAATCCTGCCGTTCCTGGAAGTGAAGTCTGTGATTGCTCCTAGGATTCGCTTATTGATTATAAAACCCGTTCCCAGGTGATGGACATTTTTCATCACTCTCTTTCCTGGTTTTCCTTTCAAAATCCTGTACCCTTGTGATTCAAAATCTGACTCGTCTGTGAATCTGGTCTCCTGTAATGCAGTTATCAAGATGTCTTGTCTGGACAAGGTATTGGTCAGATGTTTGAGTTTTCCAACTTTAAGGAGTGAATTGACGTTGAAAGTTGCAAAGTGCTGTTGCTCTTTAATCTCTCGCATGCTGGTGCGAGCTCCCCAGAATCCAAGGGCTCGCTGACAACGGTAGATTGGTTACCACCTGGGGTAGTGCCTATGCTAGATTTTTCCATCATGTTGAGTCGAATGATTTTGGCTTGGGGCGGATGCCTATACATCGACAAGAGATACAACAGAGGTTGTTAGCCTGAGAGGAGTTAGGTTCACAGCCGCTCCTAACATGGAGATCAGACGCTGCCCCTGAGCCGCCCATTATGGGTTCAGACACTCAGAGTAGTTTTGGTAACTGCCTCTTAAGCCGTACCAAAGTCTACCTTCACCGCCGTAAATGCCGTTTGTCTTCGCTCGTCACCCTGAGCTGGGACCCTTGCCAGATGTTACACACCGGGTCAGTGTGCTCTGGGACTCACGTGGGCATCGTCGCCACTCCCTGACGTAGAGGTGCCTCAAAGAGGGTCTCTATCCGCTACCCATTATTTATTTATTTATTTATTTATTTATTTATTTATTTATTTATTCAACACTATACGCTGTTTTCATATCGTACTAATGCTCTTCAACGTTACGCCGTACTTAAATGCTACGAATGAACACTTGAATGTATGAGATTTGGAAGTACTGGAAACGTATGTACAAGTAAATTTGTCGGCAGCAGGTTTTCGTCATATAGAAAAGGAATTTACCTGGCCCAGGTCTGTCAAATGTTGAGAACCGCTGCCATGGACACCTCCGTACGTATCTGAAACGTCTAACCCAATTTGACGGAGTTGGAAACTGAAATTCACTTTACTTAAACTGTCGGTCTTCTGAGTTCCTTTGCTATTACTAATAATATGCAGCCATCGTGAGAACTAATATGCATGTAAGACCTTAACCTAAATGGTGTCAATTACGTTAAGTAACGCATTTAAAAGACGTAATATTTCTTTAAATGCTCGTGTTCTAAAACAGTCAGCTGGGCTTCGTCCTTGTATAAAGTACGGTACACCACATCTATCCGTGCCTCTAATTTCGCACCGTTGGGCTCTAAGTGTTCCAGTAGTGTAATTACAGATAATATTTAAGAAGCAGAAGAATAATATTTAAGAAGCAGTGTGATCAGAAGTTCCCTTGAGGACTCCCACGAATGCTTCACTTGTAATTAAGATAATTGGCTACACAATCTAGTTCGAACATAGCTAATTAATGAGCTAGTGTTAATTAGCACACAACGTTGTAGAAACAAATCATTTTGTTACAACATAATAGGTTGTCAAAAGAGATCTATGCTTCCCAAAGGAGTAGGAAGTACGTTAGTCATTGATACTGAGATGTCGTGCTTAGTTCTGTTTGAGGTTTGTATCTCACTTAGGCAGGTTATCAGTCAAGGATAGTCAGAAGCGAAATATTACAAACAATAATTTATTTTGGGTAACACGTGTGGTTTTTTCGAAATGTCGCAGACGACCTGATCGAGGATGGTACACTGGCGGCTAGTGGGAACAGCGTCCTGTAAAGGTGTGACACCGCTGCTAAGCCCGGCGAACTCCCTGAAGCGAGTAAGTACTGCACGTCGGTTATGCTATGAGTTTTGCATAAACATTAGGAGTACGCTCCATCAACACCCGCTGCAGGGTATCGTGGGTGTATTCCCCTGTCTCTTCGTTCACTCAGTTCTAAGGATCGTGATCTCTGGCGAGACAGGCTTCTCCATCATCCTTAATGTAGTATCACTCATATTGCCCGTAAGAGTGATGTCCCAGTTACACGCTTAATGGTGTCTCTCAGGTGCTTGAGAGCTCATTCATGATCTCTCTTTCCAGTAACATCTCCTGCAACAAGAAGACTTTGCAGACTCTCTTCTCTACGACGTACAATATAGTCAAAAGAATTATAGAATTCGTTGTTTTTATATATAGTTAATAAACTAATGTTGATGTGTAACTCCTTCAAAATAGAACCGTTGGTACAAAAAGATGCCCAATTGCATGAAAATCCTTCTCCAACACCATATTTCAAAGACGTCGATATTTTTTTCTCTAACTCAAAACGATGAAGGGTTCACGTCTCAACACCGTAGAGATAGACGGAAAGCAAGTCTTGATTTAAATGTGAGAGAGCTGGAAAGACAGATATGTCCTGACTAGATCGCGGATTTGTGTACATTAACAGGTAGACTGCAAACTCATTTGGTTAATAGGAAGCCCACTCTTCGTGATGTAGCTAGAGTGAAGGGGTTCTAATGGGTTCGTACCCCTATATTTACGCAAAACGCATAGCATAACCGCTCTGCAGGATAGTCTATACTGGTTACCCGCTTTAGTAAGTTTTCATTCTAAGCTATCACTACCTAAATATCCGGGCTCCAGCCATGACATTTTTGCCCATAGCAATACTGCTGTTTATTTCAATGTCACAGCTACCTCTGGCGCAAAATTTAAAATCTTTAGATGTTGGGTGCTGGCCCTGTTAACTATCATCATTATGGTTCCACTCCCATGACTATACCAAGGATATTTGGACAGTAATAGGTTAGAATGCAAACAAATTTAGTCCAACCCGCTCCTCCGTGATGTGGCGAGAGTAACATACGACACCAAGAAAATATTTGTGCAATGCAGATCCAGCTTGGACCTGTCATGGTCCAAAATTAACTTTATCAGATCAAGGAGACTGAACCATAGAGAATTTTAAGAGTTTCTTCATGACGTTGAAAGCAAGTATGGTGATATTCCGTATTATGAAAACGTGCGGTGATTAAGTAGAATAAATGTATTATATTGCTACTATGCTATTCATGGAAATGAACAAACGAACCACTAGAAGAACTAAGCAATGGAGAATGGATACGAGATTTGGCATTTCTAGTTGATCTCACCGGCCAAATTCCTCCCTATAAAGTCCATTCTACGGGCACTTTTGGGCTGTTTCCCCAATGTTTATGCAAAACTCATGGCACAACCGTTCTGCAGCTTGCAGTAGACTTTCCTGCCTAAAATTCTGGGGTGTACTAACGGCAGTTCTCTTATTTCAGTCTCACCCACGGCAGAGAGAGGAGCATCGTCTGAGTATCGGAGATTTGGAAATTTCTTACTCTCAACAGAAAATTCTCCGCCCCACCCATTAAAAGCAGTTCTCATGTCGAATTCACCGTAAATCTTGAAGGCTACTAATAACCTTTATGAACACGTTTATTCTGAATTCTGGAGAAATTTAACAATATACTCTCACAGAGGTATTTTATTTTTATTTGTCATGCTCCAACCTACAGGTTCCAATCAATGCGCTGACGAAGCAGAACATCGCCTCAGTAACTGACGCTACAAGAAGGTTGAAGGAAATAACAGACTGGCAGTAAAATCGAACGAGCTGGCCGCGCGGTTAGGGCCATGCAGCTGTGAGGTGCCATTCGGGAGATACTCGATTTGAATCCCACCGTCGGCAGCTCTTAAGATGGTTTTCCGTGGTTTCCCATTTTCGCGCCAGGGAAATGCTGGAGCTGTACCTAAATTTAAGTCCACGGTCGCTTCCTTCCCATTCGTAACCCTTTCCTATCCCATCGTCGTCATAAGACTTCTCGGTGTCCTGCGACGAAAACCAAATAGGAAAATAAAATATAACAAGGCAGTGACAACAAAAGTAGACTCCGAAATATTATGAGCGCGCTACAGACACTTGGGGGGATATCACGCGGCTCTGAAAGGTGGTTGGATTGTTCTTTGCAGCACGATAAACTATTTCGAACTTTTTTGTTAACTTTTGCCTTTGTTCAGGCATCCTATTGATCTTGAGGACATAATATTAAAAATGTTTAAGACTCTCATTGAAAATTGCTAACCATCAATTATATTTTGTTAAAGGTAAGTAAGTTGTTGATTTTGGGGATAGCTGCTGCTGCAGGATATCCATCAAAAATGAATGTGTATGGTGTATGGAATATAATAATAATGTTATTGGTTTTACGTCCAAATAATTACTTTTACGGTTTTCGTGGAAAGGATCTCAGGGAATTTCCAATTAATGGTGGTGTGAGAGAGAGGGATGGATTGTCCCCTATTCTTTTTAACTTTGTCTTGGAATAGGTAGCAAGAGTATGGGAAGAAAAGCTGAAACTAAGAGAAACTCACGGTGAGATAAGGCTGGGTCGAAATTTAAAGGGGTAGGTATAAATTGTTTAGCTTTCGCTGACGATATTGCAATCTTTTTTTAGTATATACAAACAGCACGTCTCCTGGTCAACCTTTTGAAAGGAACTGCAAAGCAAGTTGGACTTCAGATATCGTTTGAAAAGACCAAATTTATGACCAACATTGAAATTGGAGCTACAGTATTAATAACAGTATATGGAAAAGTCGACAGGGTGGAAAAGTTTAAGTAGGCCTACTTCGGGGAAATAACATGGTCTAGACAAATAAATCAAGAACAAGGAAATTTTAACAAGTTTACCAACTGACCAATGAAAACCACTGCAGGCACTAGAACATGATAATTTAACCTGAATGTGTCTGTGCTGCAGAGAACGAATGACAATCAGTGGATGTAACGTACAAAGAGAGACGGGAGTAACAGTAGATATAACACAGGACAGAGCAACTTGTACGAGATTGATACAAAATCTCAAGGATTTCCAGGAGAAAGGAAAGAAGGAACGCAGAAATATCTGAACAAAAGAGAGGAGGAGAAAACATAGCGAAATAATGAAGAACTATTGGAAAGCAAGAAAGGAAGTAGAAAACAAACCTAAATGAAATCAGTTGGTAATTTTATGTGCTCTTCACAAGACAAAATCGATAGAATAATAATAATAATAATAATAATAATAATAATAATAATAATAATAATAATAATCGTATGGCCGCAGCGAACGAGTTTATTTGATGCTATACAGGTTAGCTAAGTGCCAAGTTAACAGAGACTTTGCGTTCTGACTTCATGCCATGTTTATTACAATACGGTTTTGAATATCCAGAGTCTCGAGTAATTTATACTCTTGCAGTACAGTTTGTATTTTTTTTAGACAATAATTCTTAACTTTAAACAAAAGTGGTTTCTTTGGGCCTCTTCTATTATCCCTACAAGATTATCCTGTATGCTTGTGAGGAGGCTCGTACAGGATAAGGGTCGCAATGCCGGACTCAGCTTATGAGTTCGTGGTCACCAACACACGCGTCCAAGTGGAGCCCATTCCAGCAACCTTTTACCAGAGGCAGGCGATTCCATCGATGGAGACCCGCCATTTCCACACCACGGAGTTTCCCTGAATAAACAGAACACGACGTTCCCGAAGACAATTCTTTTTTTCATTTAAGATAGATCGTCAGTCCCTCGTTTTTTGAATAGGGTTGTGATTGAGTGACGTATCGTCATTACCTACACAATGGAAGCTCGTGTGCGCTCTCTTGTATGCAAGTGGGTTAAGCTTTTCTAATGACTCCTGAGAATAAGCCGTCAACCACAAGTGACAGATGGTGTGTCTTTCACATTACGGCCTGCTCCGTATTTGGTAACGGGAGAAAAAATGCGATGATAAATGGTAGCAGCTCATGTAACCGTTAATGAGAGCCTGGGCTGACTAGGCAAAGTGTCTTCCCCCGCACTGAACGTTGCATAAATATTAGCGGACTGAACAAAAGGGCTGAAGTTCGTGGCAAACAGGGCGTTGAAAATGCATCCAATGATGAGCACCTGATCAGCAGCAACAGAATTTACATTGTTGTATTCGATGATTCTGGACCTTACTGTAAACAATGTAATTGTATCTAATCATTGTATATTTGAAAACAGCCATTTTCCTTATGGATCCAGAGAAATGTATGCCTTTCGGATCAATACATCAACAGTGATCTGCATTCAGGGCAGTCGCCCAGTGGCAGATTTTATACCTGTTGTTTACCTAGTTTTTCTTAAATAATTACAAATAATTTGCAAATTTATCCCCCTCCTGGTAAATTATTCCAGTCCCTAACTCTTCTTCCTATAAACGAACATTTGCCCGAATTTGTCCACGTCAGTTCCAACCTTATCTTTATCTCATGATCTCTCCTGCTTTCAAAAGCACCGCTCAAGTTTATCCGTAGACTACTGCTACTACATGTTCGTAACGCTACCGCACACAGCGAATCGAGCTGCTGTCCTTTCGATGTTTTCCAGCTCTCGAATCAAGTAATCCTGGTGAAGGTCGCATACACTGGGACCAAACTCTACTTGGGATCTTAGCAGAGACGTATACGCCCTCTCCTTTACATCCATGGAAGTGTTTAGAATGTGCCTGTACCGGGTGGTACACCTCCACGCCGCGAATTCAAATATTGCGCCAGTTGAAACCTCTCTACAGGAGAAACTCTGAACTTTAAAATCTGTATTAAATCAAAGGTTTCTCGGAAGATGTCTCTACTGTAAATTTTGAAGTGTTTTGAACGATGTCTATTTCGATTTGTATTTGTTTGCTCTGTAGCAAGAAGTGTGGACATTCTCTTCTAGATGGCACTACTTAAAAACTATAATTGTGCACCCTAGTGCGAAGTGAAGGAACTGTTTTTTGAAGAAATTTGGTATTCATAAGTTTGTTCTTTGTTAAATTTCTTTCAGTAATTTTTTGGGTTGGCAGTATAACCCTTCTCTTTCCGCTTGTTTTGAATTTAGCCAATCCCGAATTTCTCTAATTAATTTTTGACCAATAACGTATGTCTTCTCCGATATGGAGATGTTGCTTTACGCTATCCAATAAAGTTGAGGGGGTGGGGGTACTCATTCTTGAAAGGTCTCGAATGTTCCACGAGGGTATTTAAACTGCTGATTTTCTTGTCTAGGTGCCACTTCATCGACATCTTGCTTAGTGTGCGATTATGTAGCAGGGGGCGGGTAGCGCCTCTTTCTTCGGGCAGCAGTTCATCCACAAGGTAATGGCCGTTTAATAACTTTATTTCTTGCTAGCTCAGCAGTTTAACCCTCGGGGCAGGTTCGAAACTTTTCTCATGTAACCTATCTTTAAAATGTAATAGACATTTGGTAAAATTTCGTCTCTTTAACTATAAATTGGGATAGAGAGTGCCTAACCCTCTCGAGTTCCCACTCATATTGTTTTGAGGTGACTACGTTTTCATAACCGTTTTTCTTTTCTTCGTAATGTAATCAAGTTTTCTTATTGATGGGATTAGCCCTTGCGTAAGCGGCCTAGTGCCAAGTAGGTTTCAAGAGTGTATTAGGAGTGCAAGCTTCGCCTCCATTCTATTTTGTATTATGGGCCAGTAACTTAACCTGATGTTTTATTTTTCTCATGTAAAGGCCCTGTAGGTTGGGTATCAAATACCCCTGTTTCCTGGTGTGCCTTAAGGGCAGATAGAAATGAAGTTTGTTGTAGCCTTTGATAGGCTTGTCAAATTGAGAGCGGGTTTGCTCTTTTTCTTAACACTGTAATTAGGAGCTAGTGCTCCTTGTACTTAGGGGTTTTATGCCCTTCAGCAATGGTAGTTATGAGCTGAGAGCTCAGGGATTATACTTGGGGCTTGAAGCCCAGATTTTGGTAATAACCCCCGAAATCTGGTAATTTCTTTGTACTGATTTTGGCTTGTTCCTGACTTGTTATTTGTTGAGTTTTGGAAGTCTATATGAAAATTGTTAAACCTTGTTGTCTGTTGAAAATATAACCTTTGTCAAAGTTTTAAATTAACTTTAATTCTGTAGTTGAGACCTATTCCAGCCAGCACCTTCTTTCACCTCTGCAAATCCACAAAACCTCGTAACAGTGCCAAATCCCTCCTTTTCTTGAATATTCCTTAAAGTTGTACGAGATGTACTTAGGAAAGTAATGAATTCATTTTTATGTGAACAAAATAAAAGTACTAAAATTAATTTCCAGTTGAAATTTTACAATCAGAGCGGTTCTTCCCCTCCTGTGAAACTTGCCTTTGGATTTTGGTACCGTTTAAAAATGTATTTTCGTTTTGTGTTAATGACTGTAGGTCTATAGGCTATTTTAGTTTAAATATGAATGTGTCTTATGGGTAGGGGTCATCTGAAAATTCCTGTAACGTGACAGGACAAAACGTGTGACGGAAATGACGTCACATCAGTCGTTATCGTAGGCCTTGGTCGCCAAAGATGCTCTGTGAAATGATGCAAATAAATGTTCGTGATCAATATTTGAGTTTCGTTTATTGAAAGACATATTCATGATCGTCAGAGAGAGTCGTGGAAATAGCAAGTGTTTCTTTGAAAACCCGACGGAGCACTTGAAACGAGTTTCATTGGCCAGCCGGGGACCGCCTTGGCACGCGCTATGAGCTTGTTAACAAACCAGGATTTTTGTTCCGGAGTTTATGTCACTTTTTCCTGGGTTTACTCCTTTATTCAAAGTCTTGTGCATCTCTTCTTTGTTGAACCCACGAGTGTACTTGGAAATAACGCCACTACGAAGACGGCTTTGTTTTGTTGCGGAAGAATCGTTTTTATACTAAAAACACTTTTATCGTTATCGTACGACATTAATCAGAGCTGCTTCGTGATATGGATCCATTTACTGCGACCTTGAATGTGGTCTTCCTCCACTTAGGAGGGAGTTAAGCTGAAGACAGAAATGCTCTCTGTTTGTGATGCAATCTCCCTTAATGAAGGCGTAGGTGGTGTTTAAGAGAAGCTTATAATAAAGGTCGAGACCACCACGACCCGTACTCAGGCATGGGATACGTTAACTTGTAGGCCTAGTTTTAGTTTGTGCGATGACAACATTATAGGCCCAGAGATCTAGGTTTTGCGTTTCCTATTGACTTTCCTCATTTTACGGAATACCAAGTGCTCCATGTAAGTATTAATAGGTTAGAATGTAAGGCGCAACTGTTCTACATTGAGATTTGCTTGGCTATGAGCGGTCTGAGCTCTCAGAACTCCTCACTTTCATAACTGTAGATCGCTTGGGCCTATTAGTGCCTAGAAATTATTTCCTCACTTACAACTTAGTTTTAGCTGCTCAGTGTTTATCGACTTATCTTTCTTCAATTGTCTTATCGAATTCGCACGTTGGTTGTCACCACGGCTACCAATGACTTGTTCATTGTTGTCGCGAAGTGTGACCTTGCCCGGTACCCATGTGCACGCTGTCCCTGACATACAGTTACATTGACTGTGGCGTAAGGATTGATATAGAAATTTGTTTGTATGTGTTTGTATATGTGTACTTTTGTATATCACGATTACTTGCAGAGAGCTATTTTTATCATAGCTTCATTTCATCTGTTTAAATTTATAAAAATATGGCGTTTTGCGAAATAAGTGATAGTATTCAGCATTGTTCTGCTTCATAATTGTTAACAGCAGAGTTGAGCATGTCCAGCCCCTATCGCCTATGGCAATCTTTAAAATAATTATTTACAAACTATGGCTTATCGCGCGTTTTATGACCACGCCGTGTTGAACACACTTAAGTATAACATATACATGTACCGTAGTTATGAACGCCCCTCCAAGCTTGCGCTATCTCATAACGCGCTCGTGACAGCTGTTTCTCGAGCACGCAGAACTGTCAGTCAGTCCCTCCAGGCTTCCCTTACTATCTGGTTTCCCTATTAGATTGACATGATGCTCTTTTCGCATAACGTGGCTCAAACATTCCAGCTTCCTCTTATTAATTTCCCTGATAAAATGAGGATGACAAACCTCATTTGTGATATCGTCAATCCATGAAACATTTCAAATCCGTCCCTACACCCATATTTTCAAATCTCCGGTATTTTGTCTCTAGATGAACATAGAACGGCATGTAGAAGAGGTCTCCTGTTTAAGTCTAGGCTCTCCTAGATCCTGCATGATAGAACATGTGGAGACCCTCTCTCTTGGTTGGTTCTCTGCTCCTTGTGGTCTACTCACATCACTGTATCAACAAGAAACTCAAGATCTTCCAGCAACAACAACAATAAGTGAGTGGCCGCGCGGTTTGTCAGCTTTCATTCCGCAATGAGTGCATTCGATTCTCACTGCCGGCAGCTCTGAAGAGGGTTTTCCGTGGTTCCCAATTTTCACTCCAAGAAAAGGTCTCAGCTGCACCTTAATTATGACTACGGCCGCTTCCCTCCCACGCCTAGCCCTTTCCTACCTCATAATCATCACAGTGTCTCCCTTCGTCTGGGCCACGTAAAACAACTCGCACCTCGCCGTCTCCTCAAAGTGGGACGTAAAGCAAACATCAACCTGACTACTTTTACGCTCTTAGGAGACGCCGGGGAGCCGTAATTGTATCCCTCAGGAGTTCTTGAACGTGTCAGTCAATCTACCTACACGAGGCTGACGTACTTGAGCACCTTAATAATAATAATAATAATAATAATAATAATAATAATAATAATAATAATAATTACCGGGCGAGTTGGCCGTGCGCGTAGAGGCGCGCGGCTGTGAGCTTGCATCCGGGAGATAGTAGGTTCGAATCCCACTATCGGCAGCCCTGAAAATGGTTTTCCGTGGTTTCCCATTTTCACGCCAGGCAAATGCTGGGGCTGTACCTTAATTAAGGCCACGGCCGCTTCCTTCCAACTCCTAGGCCTTTCCTATCCCATCGTCGCCATAAGACCTATCTGTGTCGGCGCGATGTAAAGCCCCTAGCAAAAATAATAATAATAATAATAATAATAATAATAATAATAATAATAATAATAATAATAATAGCTTTACCTTCGATTCGTTGGCTGAATGGTAGCGTTGAGGCCGTCGGTTGAGAGGCTCCCGGGTTCGATTCCCGGGTCGCGGATTTTAATCGCGTCTCATTAATTGTTCTGGCCCGGGAACTGGATGTTTGTCTTTCTCCGAACACTCTCCTCTCCATATAATGTTGGCGTGAGCAAGGGCATCCGGCCGTAAAATAGAGCCAAATCCACATATGCGACACAGCTCGCACCCGCGACAGCACAGACGTGGGAAAAGCAATGTTATTGGCTTTATGTTTTCTGAATTGGTCTCATTTAATCCCGCAGTAAATCTACCGACACGAGGCTGACAAAACCGCCAGTTTGAGGTCAGGAGGTCAGCGATCTACAACGTGAACTACTGAGCGCGCCTAGTCGAGCGAATATTGCAAGCTAATTGAGCTAATAGCTAGCCCATAACTTGTACGCCTGCTCCCTAATACTTATGCAAATCATAAAACAGAAATGACCGGGCGAGTCGCTTAGCTGTAAGCTTGCATCCGGGAGATAGTGCGTTCGAATCCCACTGTCGGCAGTCCTGAAAATGATTTTCCGTAATTTCCCGTCTTCACACAGGCAAATGCTGGGTCTGTACCTTAATTAAGGCCACGGCCGTTTCCTTACTCCTAGGCCTTTACTATCCTATCGTCGCCATAAGACCTATCTGTGTCGGTGCGACGTAAAGCAAATGGCAAAAAAAAAAATGTTGACCGGGATAAAGTATACTTGCTACTCGCATTCTAACCTACAACAGCCGAGCTCCGACATGTCCATTGGCTTTGGAGAACATCCAGTGTGTCTCAATGCAGGTTGAAGAAGGAATGTCTCATTCCTCGCGTTATTACCATTCTGAGAGCATTCTATACAATATTACATGTTCAAAACGTGATTGACCAAGCAAGTGGAGTCACCTAGCTGTCAACTTGCATTCCAGAGATAGTAGGTTCGAACTCTCTGACGATGGTTTACCGAGGTTCCTCAATTTCACACCAAGCAAATGCTGGGAGAGTCATTAATTAATTAGAATACCGCAGTGGCTGCATTTTACATATTATGAAGGAAAATGTTATCAGATTTTCCTTTGGGAAAATCAAATGGGAATAAAAACAAATGAAACTGAAATTTATAACGATTATTTTACTTTCATGTAACGACAGCCATCGGTATGGGACAAGTGTAGGATTCAGTGCATCGAAAGCGGGGTGTATGAATCTAACAGTTCGCTAGAGTGTGAGCAGATGTCTCTCAATCATTACCATCCATCAATACTTCACATCACAGCCTTCACGGTTCTAAATAACATCGCGCAAATGTTCAAATCACCCCCCACATAAGATATATTTATATAAAATATATGTGTATCATCAGTGTAAATACTGAGCTCGATAGCTGCAGTCGCTTAACTGCGGCCAGTATCCAGTATTCGGGAGATAGTAGGTTCGAACCCCACTGTCGGCAGCCCTGAAAATGGTTTTCCATGGTTTCCCATTTTGACACCAGGCAAATGCTGGGGCTGTATCTTAATTAAGGCCACGACCGTTTCCTTCCCACTCCTAGCCCTTTCCTGTCTCACCGTCGCCATAAGACCTATCTGTGTCGGTGCGACGTAAAGCAACTAGCAAGAAAAATAACATCAGTGTAAATGTTGGTGAGGTGTGACTTACACGATGCTAAAACAGCTGTTATGACTTTCTTGATGTTTGATCATAGAAAAGAAATACTTTGAACTTGAAAATCCACAAACCGGGAGAAGAGGAGTTCGATTTCAATCGTGCCTCCTAATTTGGAGAGGGGAGGGTACTACCTGATCCACAGCGATGATCGACAACAGGAGTATTTCTACTTCCAAAGGACAAGGCACATTGCCTCATATTGAAAGAGCATAACAAGACTAAATTCTTCCATGCACGATCCATCAATCAAATGACCTTTCCCTTCAGCCAGCACATGTGAAATGTGCAGTATTAGAGACCACGGTACGGCCAGTCAACCCACTTGACCTGGGAGGTTTCATCACCACTCCTTTGGTTTCCTCGAGAATGAAAGTTCAGCTCAAGTGACTCATTGTTCTACCTGTCTTGAAATATCAATTTACAGCACCACTCGCAGTCTCACGCTTTGAAGACCCGGGTTCTTTTCCCGTCCCGTTCTTTTCCTAGCGTCGTGACTAGAGGGAACTGATTCATGTCTTACGGTCAGACACTGTCTCATTTTGGAGACTAATTAAGCTTGTTATTATGAAATTAATTATAAGACTAATCTCCTTGTTAATACAGATTTTATTACATAATTTCCTGCTGTATTTAAAGGCTGGCATATCATTTACTTTGACGTCCTGTTCACTTGACTTCAAGTTCCTCCACTTTCCCTGCACTCGCCACTTCCGTTTCCGGTCGTATTTCTGAACACGACTTTCCGAAAATTCTCATTTTCGAAAAGTAAAAATTCAGGATGGCCCCCTCATCTGAACACCTGATTCCGTATAACTTATTTCCGAAATTGCAAACGAAAGTCCTCTAAATTCCATATTTCTAAAAACCATTATTTCCTAAATTAAATACTATCCAACATATTATATATCGCTGTTTATTCTTGTGCGCTTTCAAGTGATTCTGTGTACTCTGAGCAGATTACTTCGAATTCTGAAATACCACATGGCATGGCATACAGTAGCAAAGCTAATAATTTAATGTGTCCATGGATAATTTTATGTTTCGAAAAAAGGTTTTTGTCATTAATTATTTAAATGTCTTTCACTTCTGCATCCTCGTATTTTCACATAAATACGTCTTCGAGTCGCGCTTATCCACAAATTTGTGTAACGAAATAGTGTACATATGTAACAAAATGTGTAACGGAAGTGTTACCTGGCAACCGTGCAGGCTGTGATGTAAGGTATTGTTACCTAGCAACCGTGCAGGCTGTGATGTAAGGTATTGTTACCTAGCAACCGTGCAGGCTGTGATGTAAGGTATTGTTACCTAGCAACCGTACGGGCTGTGATGTAAGGTATTGTTACCTGGCAACCGTGCAGGCTGTGATGTAAGGTATTGTTACCTAGCAACCGTGCAGGCTGTGATGTAAGGTATTGTTACCTAGCAACCGTGCAGGCTGTGATGTAAGGTATTGTTACCAAGCAACCGTGCAGAGTGTGATGTAAGGTATTGTTACCAAGCAACCGTGCAGGCTGTGATGTAAGGTATTGTTACCTAGCAACCGTGCAGGCTGTGATGTAAGGTATTGTTACCTAGCAACCGTGCAGGCTGTGATGTAAGGTATTGTTACCTAGCTTAATTTATCGACCTGATTATCTTATTATTGCTAGTTCTGTAACTCACGACTGAGAGAAATGGAATTTGCGGTGAATGCAATTAAAGTTTGGGGGTTCGAGATATAGCTTCATCAGACAGTTCCTGCAAGTTTTTCCGAATCCCGTTTCGTTTCGGAAATGATTTTATTTCTGAAGCCATGTTTCCGGAAATTAATATTTTTTTCAGTTTTTGAAATCCATACTTAGGAAGAAAAACTGTTTCGAAAGAAATGGCCAGATCTTTGCAAGAGGTCGTTCAATCCTCTTTCCTCAGGTAATTCTTTTAAATTTTTTACATAAACTTTTACAAATTACACAGAGAATGTCTATGAATTAAAATCATAGAGTGCTGCTGGGTCCACAAGTCATTTCAGAAACCAAAGGGTAAATTGCAGTTCTTGAACGGATAGGTAGAAGCTGGTCCGCAGGGAGTGATTTCGGAAGTGTAGGAAAGTCCCCGCTAGATGGTGTACTTCTTGGTTAATCCCTAGAATCGCATGAAAGTAGGATACACAGCTTTAACCAACATCGTACCAACAATCTTTCAATAATTTCTTCCAAGCGGTTGTTGGTAAAGAACATCCAAGTTTCTAATCCTCCGTACAAGAATTGCAGCGAGACGCGAAATTTATGGTTACGGAACTCCAAATGAGACAGAAGTGAGTTTTCTGCCACCATTCGAAGCAACGTCCTACGACATTTCACGTAGAAGGAAGCAGTTGAGCACTAGGAATACCTGCGAAAATCATCACATGACATCAATAATAATAAGAAACAAATAATAATTTTCTAAACTGCGCTTCCTGTACAAAACACATCATAAAGAAACCACTTTTCCCTTTGCGGAAATCAAATGATCATCAGTGTCTCTCGGTCATGGCGGAGAGGACCGCCAGCGGTAGCGCTCGCAAGCTGAAGACCTAAAATCTAGCTAAAACTTACAAAAAGGCCTAAAATATTCAAAAAGCACGTGCAAATGCATTCATAATTTCAACATTCTGGTGGTACAGTGAAACATACAGCATGTGAGTGACATTATGTATTTTAGATTAAATAAAAATAATTCCGGGTTCACTAAAAAGTGCTTGAAGAATTTATAATGATTATTTTCCACCTGGAATGAATTTACTGAACCCGCGATGGACATTCTTGAGAAAGAAGTTGAAATAAGTAGAACTGGAATCACCACACTAGGGTTACCGGTACAGAAAGTGGTAACACGTTGCGAAACATCGACGGACGTTAAGAGTGATATCTTCCTCTTCAAAAACACTCACATCAGAATTTTTTCCTTTAAATATTTCACTTATTTTGCACATAATTTTATAACCCTGCTTATCTTCAAGGGCTAGTTTAATTTTTTCATTTAATTTCATTTCATATTCTCTTTTGGTACATTTACTAGAAAAAATGTTAAGAGGTAACGGATGAACTAATGATGATTTTAATTGAGAATATTCCCTGTTAAGACAAAAACCATCTTCGTGATAAGATGTACCTCGAAAATGATCTGCTATTCTACCATAATACAAAACATCTTTCGTGTCAGGCAGTATGTTACATACTTCAAATCCCTGACTTATTTTTCAACAGTTAGCAGAAGAAAACGATGGTTGAAAATGGATTTTTTTTAAATATGCTAGTACAGATCTGTTCATTTCAAATCCTCTACAATTAATAACGATTAAAACTTATGTCCAGAAATGCAGCTACTTTTGACGTTTACTATTTAGATCTGCCATGAAAAATATATCCAGCGTCAAGATTATCTCTTATGGTGCTCCCAAAGTAAATGTACTGTCTTATTTACATATTCTAACCACTGTTCTGTGAAATTTCCTTCCAGAAGATGATTAATCAGCGATTGAAGCAATCCCCAGAGCTGTGAGTGAAAGGAACTATTTATAATGTTTCATGGAGATAACATCCGTTTAACCTTTAAAGCGGCAGGAGCAGTCCTTGTCCTAGAGACGAGAGTAGTCGTGGCAGAACGAGAAGATTTCGTGAAGTCACAAGACACCTCATTATCCGATACAGTAATCGGTTTGTCGTTAATTACAAGAGTTTCTTAATATTTACTTTAACACGAAGTTCGTTTCGTTAACGCCGGTCTCCTAATTACTGCTGAAGCAACTCCTTCTGTTCGGTGTAGGGCTGTCTTCACGCTTTGTGACACCTCAAACTCACAACACGATGAAGACATTCTACCAGTTCAATGGACCTTCCACTAACACACGCGGTAAAGGAAATCAAAGTAAATCACAATCCAAGGAGAGCAAATCAAAAATATGCCGATAATATTGTTCTCTATTTCAGACTGAAAAATATATGGAGTATTTGTTGAGTCGTATGGACAGAGTCTTGGGGAAGGAGTTCAAGATGAAAATAAGTTCAAAACAGAAGTAATAGAGTTCAGTCGGGTGAAGTGAGGTGATGCTAGTAATATTAGATTAGGAAATGAAGTCTTCAAAGAAGTACAATAAGATTGTTACTTGGGTAGTAAAATAACTGACGATGGCAGAACTAAGGAGGACATAAAGTGCGGACTAGCACAGACAAGGACGAACCTTCCACCTCGACGATCGATATAACAATTATAAAGAGTCGAGCTTTTGAAATGTGAATGCTGAAGGTGAGCTGGGTACATAGAATCACGATGAATAAATACTGAGTCGAATTCGGGAGGGGAGGTCAATTTGGCTAAATTTGACGAGAAGAAGAGATAGAATGATAGGACACATTCACGGCTAGTTCCTGGTAAGAACAGTAACAACGAGGATAAAGTAAGCACACACCTACAAAATCCCTACGAGACTTAGAGAAGAAGTCGTGGTTACGACGAGCTCAGCACAGCGGGCGAACTGAAGGATCGTATTCGGAGAGAAATAGCCCCAATTAGTGTCTGAATCAGAGATTCCTAAGACAGTGTTCTGAGTTCTTCAAGCTCAAATACCCAGTTGTCGAGTAGTTAAATTAACCAAACATGGACGGGAATCGAAGCTAGGAACCTGTGAACGCTAAACATTCATCCAAGAAGCCGGACATGCTCTCATAAAGTACAAGCGGCTGAGCTTGCGTAATGTTCCTGCTGTTTATTTACTTCTAAATTACAACTAGAGCTGCTGACCTTCCACTTCGTCATCCCGAGAACCAAATGGCTGTGACGTGCACCCAGCATGACGTCACTTCCCTCCCGGAACAAGGAACAAGGACATACGAGATGAGATGGGATAGAGTGTAGCGAACCAGTTCTGGGAGGAACTAACCGTAATTCTGGTCATCTTCCGTGCTTCAATGAGTAACACGTTAATTTCTTGACCTCCAAGTCCAATAGGTCATTTTTACCGGAGAGAACGGGAGGTTTCCAAGGTCTTTCGATAGCCAAGAAGCGAAGATGATTCATCTGTATTACAAAGTGGTCGTATGATTACCAGCAGACCTCGAATATTTCAGCACTCAAAGTTGAAAATAGCTAGGCACTGCACATTTCAAACAAGGCAATTCGAAGTAATATCAATAGTTATAGTCCCTTCTGTGGTGTAGTGGTTAGTGTGATTAACAGCCACCCTCGGAGGCCCGGGTTCGATTCCCGGCTCTGTGACGAAATTTAAAAAGTGGTACGAGCACTGGAACGAGTTCCGCTTGTCCTCGGGGGTCAACTGAGTAGGGGAGTTCGATTCCTACCTCAGCCATCCTCGAAGTGGTTTTCCATGGTTTCCAATTTCTTCTTGAGGCAAATGCCGGGATGGTGTCTATTTTCAGCCTACGGCTGCTTCCTTCCCTCTTCCTCGTCTATCGTTTCCGGACTTCCCGTTTCCCCGCAAGGCCCCTGTTCAATAGAGCTGATGAGACAGCCTGACCGAAGTACTGGTCCTTCTACTCAGTTGTACCCCGACCAAATATATCACGCTCAGAACATTGCCCTTTAGGTGGTAGACGTGGAATCCCTCAGTGAGACCGAGGTAAAAGCCAACCCTGGGGGGGTAAACAGGTTAAATAAGTAAATAAATAAATAATCAATAATCATAAGAATATACCAACGTACACCACAACTCACCCCACCAGATCAGTATTTTACATTATTGCACATTCCGTGTAATAAATTGTTCCATGTGGTATCTGTGTTCAAGATCTGTCGGACAAAATCACCCCTTTTGCTCATCCTTTACTGACGTAATGGGAGTGTATCTACAATAATAATAATAATAATAATAATAATAATAATAAGAAGAAGAAGAAGAAGAAGAAGAAGAATAGCAATAATAATAATAATAATAATAATAATAATAATAATAATAATAATAATAATAATAATAATCTCAGCTACGATGTGCAAGCATTTTAATTGGCTGCCTCCTCGTCAATTTCGATGTTCCGGTCTATTAGATGGGAAAGTAAAGCGACTTTCTCTTGGGCGTCTAAGGCAGAATTTTAGTCGCGTAATCACCAAATGTGTCACCAGAGCTCCTTTACATGTCAACGTCGTTCAACATGGAGGGTTGAATGGACTTCTTTCCACCCTTCGACATCTGCCTTGTTTGAGCCTGTGATCTTGGGATCCACTGATCCACAGAGGCGGCTTAGTGCACCTGTAATAACACAGTGCGGATGAATCCTGCATTTCGAGACATAACAAGTGTTTACTTTTCCCCGTGCAGCACATTTGTGTTCTGAAAAGTGCCTCGTACCGAAACACGGAGGAAGCGAAAGTATAACCTTAAACTGAGGCACGAGTCCTCTGCTCATATCCCGAGCTATGATATTAACGCCTTAAAATTGTTTTTTGTTCCCCTATTTGGTCCTCATCTGCTGTCACAAACATATCTCAACTAAATAGTATTTTTATCTTTTTCACTTTCAATCCTGCTTTTGAGAACACAACTAAATCTAACAGAGGTACACTGAGAAGCCATTTACAGTTCTCCGATCGGTGTTACCTTCATAAAGTAATCAGTGGCTACTCTCCCCACTGGCATACTCGCACCTAACCTTACAACAACGCTCTATCTTCCACCGTCTCCGAACTGTTGGTAACTCACTATCCGACATATTCACACCCTTCGCAACCTTCAAACATAAAATCAAAATATATTTTGAAGTCCGCTGCTTCTTCCGTCCATTCAAGCCACGACCTTTCTACTGTAAGCCACCCTTGTTGTGTATACCGACTGATATCTTATTTAAATGTGTAAAATGGCCCTCCATAGGGTGTATCTAATAATTAAATTAACTAATTAATTATTTTAAAAAGTCTTAGAAAATGCATCACGGGATAATTCGAAACAAATATCTAGCATCAAGATATACGTCCAAGAATATGGCAGCTGATCCAGCAGACAACATGCTCATGCCATGTCACAAGATAGCTCCACCTACCAAGATCTACGTCCAACAACATGGAAGTTGATCCAGCACATACCATGCTCATGCCATGTCACAAGATAGCTCCACCTATCAAGATCTACGTCTAACAACATGGCAGCTGATCCAGCACATACCATGTTCATGCCATGTCACAAGATAGCTCCACCTATCAAGATCTACGTCTAACAACATGGCAGCTGATCCAGCAGACAACATGCTCATGCCATGTCACAAGATAGCTCCACCTATCAAGATCTACGTCTAACAACATGGCAGCTGATCCAGCACATACCATGTTCATGCCATGTCACAAGATAGCTCCACCTATCAAGATCTACGTCTAACAACATGGCAGCTGATCCAGCACATACCATGTTCATGCCATGTCACAAGATAGCTCCACCTATCAAGATCTACGTCTAACAACATGGCAGCTGATCCAGCAGACAACATGCTCATGCCATGTCACAAGATAGCTCCACCTATCAAGATCTACGTCTAACAACATGGCAGCTGATCCAGCACATACCATGTTCATGCCATGTCACAAGATAGCTCCACCTATCAAGATCTACGTCTAACAACATGGCAGCTGATCCAGCAGACAACATGCTCATGCCATGTCACAAGATAGCTCCACCTATCAAGATCTACGTCCAACAACATGGCAGCTGATCCAGCAGACAACATGTTCATGCCATGTCACAAGATAGCTCCACCTATCAAGATCTACGTCTAACAACATGGCAGCTGATCCAGCAGACAACATGCTCATGCCATGTCACAAGATAGCTCCACCTATCAAGATCTACGTCCAACAACATGGCAGCTGATCCAGCAGACAACATGTTCATGCCATGTCACAAGATAGCTCCACCTATCAAGATCTACGTCCAACAGCATGGCAGCTGATCCAGCAGACAACATGTTCATGCCATGTCACAAGATAGCTCCACCTATCAAGATCTACGTCCAACAGCATGGCAGCTGATCCAGCAGACAACATGTTCATGCCATGTCACAAGATAGCTCCACCTATCAAGATCTACGTCCAACAACATGGCAGCTGATCCAGTAGGCAACATGCTCATGCCATGTCACAAGATAGCTCCACCTATCAAGATCTACGTCTAACAACATGGCAGCTGATCCAGCAGACAACATGTTCATGCCATGTCACAAGATAGCTCCACCTATCAAGATCTACGTCTAACAACATGGCAGCTGATCCAGCACATACCATGTTCATGCCATGTCACAAGATAGCTCCACCTATCAAGATCTACGTCTAACAACATGGCAGCTGATCCAGCACATACCATGCTCATGCCATGTCACAAGATAGCTCCACTTATCAAGATCTACGTCCAACAACATGGAAGTTGACTTAGTACACAATTTTATGGCCATAATTATCCCCAAGATACGTATTATGAGAAAAATTCTGGTATCTTCACCGACGTTAGAGTCTGTAAGAAGCTTGGCTGACGACACGGCGCCATTTGTACGTCCTGTGTTCTAAAGTACGGAAGCAGATTAGGAGCAGTGGTTGCCTGTTTTCTTTCCACGCTAAATTGAGGTTCTAGTGGGACAGAGGAGGCTACGGCACTTTGACAAGGAGTGGGAATAAATTGAGTGTTCTAAATGGTTGTGTCTTCCAGAACTCTGTGGCGGGAGCTACGCCACGCGGTTCTAGTTCACAGCACGTGAGACGAAAATATTGGAAATGGCTAACGATTTATTTTTCAAGTTTTGTGGCATAGCTTCCTCTCTCACTACATCCCTCATTAATGAGGACGCTACACCCAGATTAAGATAAACAATCAATCTACAATTAGATCAATTCGAACGAAAAGTACGTGTCTTTGCGCTCGGAAATTTGGCCCTAATTCAAAATAAATTAATGATTTTATATCTTAATTAGAACACAAGCCTGGCTTCGAGTCGGAGTTACTGTCTATAAAGTAATCCGAAAATATAAATGGACTTCTTCTTTGTTCGTATCGGCCTACTAAGAACTCCTTCATTCCTTACCGATCTTCATCGTTTCTTCCTCCGTCTACGTCTTTCCTGGCTTCAGCTTTGCCCTGGATTCAACATTATCAGTGTGTGTGTGTGTGTGTGTGTGTGTGTGTGCACAGATCCATGTAATATTCAAACTAAGATCAAAAATCAATAATGAGTACTTCTGTTCCCATTGTTCTAGATTAGAGGAACCCAGAGATCACACAATTGTCGTATGATTTCATAAGTCTCGATCTCCATTGCAAACGAGAACGTGCAAGGTAGAATCGATTTTAGAGTAACATTTCTTCTAACGACAAATTAGGAAAACTAATATCAATTACTTGCAAATCTAAGCACAGAACGTTACGTAAGATACTTATGGATGGATGACAGTGTGTTGCAAATCTCGGCTCTGTTATTTTGGATCAAGGCTATCTTCGTGATATCGTGCTGGTCCTTGCAGCAGGCCGGCCTGGGAACACACACATCTCTCCTAAGAAGATACTGAGCTATGCTGAAGAGTTGTTTACCTGTGAGATCCCTCTGTGGGAGGCCTCCCTATCACAGTATCACAGGTTAAAACCCAGTGGAGATACACAGTTTCCTTTAAACCGTGGGGGAAAAAGTCGAGTGACTTTTGTACTGCAAAATTCTCTTTGGGAAGTCGGCAAACTTGAAGATTGTTTCCTGTGATTTCTTACTTCTACACCATCCAAGTGCTAAGGCTTTACGTCAATAAAGACACGGCTGTCAGTCTCTCAATCCTGGGTTTTTCTTTAGTCCAAAAATCACGGAAAACCTCTCAGTGTTGGCTTAATATTAAAATCGACAGTGAGGCGAAAACACCTATCTGTAGGATGTTCAGAAATTGCCACTTCAAACTCCTCAGACTTGTAGAGACGACTGTGTAGGAATCCAGGTACAACAGTTTGAAATGATATATAACTGTTAGGTTATTCAGTGTCCGCCTCTGTGGTGTAGTGGTTTGTGTGATTAGCTGCAACCGTCGGAGGCCAAAGTTCGATTCCTGGTTCTGCTACAAAATTTGGAAAGTGGTACGAGGACTGGAACGGGATCCACTTAGCCTCCGGAAGTCCGCTGAATAGAGGGGGTTCGATTCCCATCTCAACCATACTCGAAGTGGCTTTCCGTCGTTTCCCACTTCTCCTCCAGGCAAATGCCGGGATGGTACCTAATTTAAGGCCACTGCCACTTCCTTCCTTTTTCCACTTCTATCCCTCCCAAAACGCCCCTGTTAAGCATAGCAGGCGAGTTACTGATCCTCCTCCCCAGTCTCATCCCCCGACCCAAGGTGTCACGGTCAAGACGTTAGCGGCGTTAGAGGTGCGATCCCTCGCTCAGCCGAAGGAAAAACCAAACCTGGGCGGTAAATGGACTCAGAATGAAAGCAAAGTTTCTTCTGTCGGCTGAAACTAAATATGAACGTATAAACTATCTGATAAGAAACAAGTTTGAGACGATAGCTGCGACACCGACTTCCCTCATATATTATTCTTTAAGAAAGTACAAAAGTCGTGTCGTGTAGTGAGAGATGAGCCTGCACGGTTGCTAGGTAACATCGTGGCGTGTAGTGAGAGGTGAGCCTGCACGGTTGCTAGGTAACATCGTGTCCTGCAGTGAGAGGTGAGCCTGCACGGTTGCTAGGTAACATCGTGTCGTGTAGTGAGAGGTGAGCCTGCACGGTTGCTAGGTAACATCGTGGCGTGTAGTGAGAGGTGAACCTGCACGGTTGCTAGGTAACATCGTGGCGTGTAGTGAGAGGTGAACCTGCACGGTTGCTAGGTAACATCGTGGCGTGTAGTGAGAGGTGAACCTGCACGGTTGCTAGGTAACATCGTGGCGTGTAGTGAGAGGTGAGCCTGCACGGTTGCTAGGTAACATCGTGGCGTGTAGTGAGAGGTGAGCCTGCACGGTTGCTAGGTAACATCGTGGCGTGTAGTGAGAGGTGAGCCTGCACGGTTGCTAGGTAACATCGTGGCGTGTAGTGAGAGGTGAACCTGCACGGTTGCTAGGTAACATCGTGGCGTGTAGTGAGAGGTGAGCCTGCACGGTTGCTAGGTAACATCGTGGCGTGTAGTGAGAGGTGAGCCTGCACGGTTGCTAGGTAACATCGTGTCGTGTAGTGAGAGATGAGCCTGCACGGTTGCTAGGTAACATCGTGTCGTGTAGTGAGAGATGAGCCTGCACGGTTGCTAGGTAACATCGTGTCGTGTAGTGAGAGGTGAGCCTGCACGGTTGCTAGGTAACATCACATGACACATTTTATAGAAAGACATATTTATGATCATTTCATTTTCCCCAAGGGAAAATGTTGAATAATAATAACAATAATAACTAAAATAATAATAATAATAATAATAATAATAATAATTTATTGCAGCCAAAATGGTCACAAAATGTTCATTATTATTACAAAATCTAAACTAGAGATACTGATTTTCACATTATGCAGGAGTTTATCACTGATATCTTCCTATTTGTACAAGTTAAGATACGGTATCTTTCGCAGATATTTTCACATAAAATGATGTTTAACATCCTGATGCATTTCAACACTACAACAGCGTTTCAATGTAGCAACGACTAAATTCCAAACTTTTAACCGACAAATCATGTTCTGCTGCACTCGCCTAATCACGCCCGGGGTCTCTTGACGTGTGACCACAGCTTGAGCAAGCAGGCTCTCCGGTTGTATACGACTACAGGGCAATACGATATACAGATATAATATCCTCTTGACCCAGCAAAAACCAGGCATGTATACAGTTGCAAGCCCTAAGAGTCTGTAACGTGAATTTCGAAATATAACAATATACACTAATAAATGGAGGTATGAAGGTCAACTTGGCGGGAAGTACCTGGTTTTCCTTTTCGTGAGAGGTTCTTGTACAGTGGAGAACCTCATTTCCAATAGGTAGCAAATTGATGAAATGAAATGTCGTATGGCTTTTAGTGCCGGGTTCGGCTCGCCAGGTGCAGGTCTTTCTATTCGACTCCCGTAGGCGACCTACGCGTCGTGATGAGGATGAAATGATGATGAAGACAACACATACACCCAGCCCCCGGGCCATTGGAATTAACCAATTAAGGTTAAAATCCCCGACCCGGCCGGGAATCGAACACGGGACCCTTTGAACCGAAGGCCAATACGCTGACCGTTCAGCCAACGAGTCGGACTGATATGATGATGATGATAGAAAACATACGTTTGAGGAAGCTCCATAATAATGAAAAAGAAATCGTCAACAATGCCCGAATCCATCTGAAATAGGGCGTTGATGCTCTACAGTTCCATATATTTCAGGAATTCTGATAGTTCTGATCGCTAATATTCGTGCAAATTTCACTGCATGTTTTCCCTTGTTTTGCGGGCAGAAGGCACTTGCGCCTTGTTCAAATAAGTTTATATTCGGGCCTAAACATCCTTTCCCTAGAGTAACAAGCCCAGGGGATGAAACATAACGTATTTAACTAATATGTGCTAATTTTGATCGCTGTATATTGAAATATTGTCATTTTTAATCATTGTAGAGAAATTTACGATTTTGGTTGGAAGTATTTAGAGTTTCGTGCAAAAGAAAAATAATACTTCTTAAACTGCAAAAGTTATAATAGAAATACTTCGTATAATAATGCGTGTATTCTTCCTGAGCCTAATAAAAGCGCTAAAATGAATTTCCAGTTGAAAACTTACATTCTGAGTATTTTCCTCTCTCCTGTAAAATCTTGCTTCTCGTATCTTCTGCTAATTTCAGACTCGTAAAGGTTTTCTCAAGATCCCTTGGACCGATAGACGGGCATAGGGGTTTTATGTAGAATACATAGAAGGTCTATTACCGTAGTGATATGCGAACTTAATTGAACATTTTTAAGCTCATATCACATTTTAGGTGTAGCGTCTAGTTTAAGCCATAAATATTTTTTACAAACTAAGGACGAGTTTGTGCTTGAGGGATAGTAAGGATTGTTAAACTCTCCTTAACTCAAGAATTCCTTACAACACTTATCATCATTGTCACATTAGACTTTATAGGAGTAGAATTCTGTATTATATCAGCGGTCCCCATGCCTTCACTACAAGTACAAAGCACAACAAATTATAATAAAATATAGAAGAACTACGTACTAACCCTTAATTAATCATTTTTCATTCAACTGCCTTGTCTACCTCAGAAGTGTAATGGATATCGTTAATATCTGCCGACCTCGGAGGCCAGAAATTTAAGTTTGATAGGAGAACTGGTGTGTGGTTAAAAAGGTGGAGGTGTTCGTGGGATGAGGGCATGAATTTACCTCTCACTTGTTCACTAGCGTAGGTAATTTCAATTCTATCAGGTTGGAAGTATTTTGGCTTAATTGAAAGGTGCATTGTCTCGGAGTGCACGATGAACTTCACTACCGTTTTACTCTACAGCCAATCATCTTATGTTATTTGTGTGTTAGACAATAATTGCGCTCTTGTGTTATAGATTTTATTCAATGTGATTTACGTTCTGTAATGTCAGAGGAATGTATGATTGTAGTAAAGAAGAATTGGAAATTTACTACTCGAAGTCATCAATAACGACAAGGAAGAACACATAAGCGCTGCTCCTGTACTAGAAGATAGTAAACACGATTCTAGAATATGAGAATTAGCCTGAAAATATTCAACTGCGTTACAAGAGACCCTTTGTCACTGTGAGATAAAAAAAAATCATCAAATTGGGGCATCAATTTTCGAAGGATTCCTTGTCCAAGAAGTGAATTCTTTGAGAAAACTCTAAAAAACCATTCATCAAACTTATCCCTCGAGGTATCCTAACAATATTCTGACTATTAATGACTGCCATGATTTGGAGGAATCACAGCTTATAGAACCTAAGGTTTCTTAATATGATAAATAAAATAACTTGGATAAGGTGCCTTTAGGAATTCCTTGATGGAAATAAGCTACATTGGAAAATAATATATCGCGACTGCAATTCAGTAAGGATTAGATTTATTTTAAAGACAAGAATAATCAATATTTGTAACTTAATGTTAGCTCATTTATTCAATAAACTGGAAAGCACATTACATTATTATTTAGAAACCAGTTATGCCACCAAAAATTGAACTGCATCTTCAACATCCTTCATCAGACTGTGCCAGTTTTTTGGTAGTTTGCCTCGTTCATTCTGTATTATATGTTTCAGAAGTGTGTTATCCCGATATGGGATACAATAGGTTGTGCAATGTGTGAAAATCCTGAAATGCGACAGTTGAGGCGTAGAGACATTTTCGGTCTTTGGGAAATCTAGTAATGTTTGGAAACACTTGAAGCAATAAAGAATTCTCTATTCACCTGTTCTTTCCACCACATTGGATTTCGTTGTTCTTTTCCCTATCCTTTCTTTAAGGACATGGTGTCCGAGTTCCTTGCCGCCTAAGACCATTTTCATTGAGAGTAGATTCTTGCATCATGTGTGAAACTGATACTGACTTACCGGTATATTGCAAAAGCAGAAAACTCACCAGGAAATCCCATAAAGTACACTAAATTAGTTAATTATTGAAGTACGGAATACATATAAACATCGCAAGTAATTAATAATATATATATACACTTAATTCAAACCAATCGTTGACATAAACGTTACCAGCTTCCTGTCCATTGATTGTTTAAATATTGTATATCTCTATGAAAGCAATGATTAAACAATTCAATAAATAATATTTTCATAAGGTATGGTAACACTATTTCTAACACATCGGCAAAGGTCACTTTGGAAGTAAGTAAGGTAGCGTGCTCACCCTCGCAATGGGACAAGCAACATATCTCACGTCTGCCGTAACTTTGCAACTGCAAAGGATATTTGAGTGCAGTTTTTAGGGGTTTTGCAGCGTTTTGGTACTGTAAGACAAAATTAATCGCCGAGCTGAGTGGCTCAGACGGTTGAGGCGCTGGCCATCCGACTCTAACTTGGCAGGTTCGATCCTGGGTCAGTCCAGTGGTATTTGAAGATGCTCAAATACATGAACCTCCTGTCAGCGAAATTACAAGCACGTAAAAGAACTCCTGCGCGAAAAATTCCGGCACCTCGGCGTCTCCATAAACCGCTAAAGATAATTGCCCCGTGCACTACAGCCCTTGAAGGATCTTGGCCTACCAAGCGACCGCTGCTCAGCCCGGAGGCCTGCAGATTACGAGGTGTCGTGTGGTCAGCACGACGAATGCTCTCGGCCGTTATTTTTTTGTTTTCTAGACCGCGGCCGCTACCTCACCGTCAGATAGCTCCTCAATTCTAATCACGTAGGCTGAGTGGACCTCGAACCAGCCCTCAGGCCCAGGTAAAAATCCCCGACCTGGCCGGGAATCGAACCCGGGGCCTCCGGGTAAGAGGCAGGCACGCTACCCCTACACCACGCGGCCGGCCGCTAAAGGTAATTTTGGGAAGTAAAAACAATAGCATTCTTATTACGAGGACAAAATAAACCATTATACGACAAGAGACGAACTTCATGGTGTTGCAACTTGGGCGACAAGGGTCACTCTTCACTTCATATGCTCCTTTAGGTATGTAAATACATTATTTCAAGTTAACTTTGAATTCGTGAAAAGTTAGCAACGGTTATCCGCTACCATTACTCTGTGGAAAAAACTCTTCGTGCTACAAAATAAGTTCTTCTGACTGTTCACCAGTTACATTGCGTACTCATAAATTTCGATTTGTAATTTTATGGTAACAAATTCTGTGTACACAGTAGTTTTAGACTACCCTGCACTCTAAGTAGCCTCGTTTGACTACTTATTTCAAGTTCTCTCTTTTTTAAGTCCTATGGGTTTACTATTACACGTTTAAAACTTATTTATAGAAAAGCTAAGCGACTTCCCTTTCTTAATTATTAATCACGAAAAATCTAGTCTACTCTAAAACGTGTGAAGTTGGAGAGTGTGAAATAATCTAGATGGTGTCTAACCGTGATAGGAGCTTCCGTAAGTTCTTATGGAGATAATTACGTTATCTTCAAATGGAACAATGGTTGTTAGTATGCAAATAAGACATTTTAATCTTGTAGACACCTCACGTCTTCCTACGGTCTGTTTGCATCTTCCGCATTTCTTCCTTCCTTGTTCTGATATTGTAATTCTTAAGAGAGACCAATAAACGGTTCTAATGGCACAGAAACATGAAGAGTAACATGAAGCCATGACAGGTCACTGCTAGAAGGAAACAAGCGTAGACATACGCTGCAGCTTCTCTCGTCATCAGTCCCACTCATCGGAGGGTGGAAACTAGCGATTGGTAGGAGGAAGCCCTCCAACTTTCGACAGGGATATGACACGAACGATGATTTGTTTTCGGGCTAGCGGCACGCACGTATGAGTTCACGTGCAGAAAGTCGCCGTGGACTACGCTACCTGTTCCTGCACAGGTTGTTCAACTACACGTTCAGAAGGAAAATGGGAACTTTGAACAATACCTGGAAACAGTCTACGATCAGGAATTCTACGTGTAGGTAAGCACTACCATCCCAGAAGCCGTGAACATACACAGCGCAGATGTGTGCTATTTTAGCCACAAACACAGTTAACCGATGCTTCTCTGTGATTCACTCTCAATCAAGTTTAAACAAAAATGCCTATACGTTTATTTAGTGTGAATGATAATATCTGATGATGTTCTTCAAGAAGGAAACTCGTCAAGGTGTTCCTTTCTCAGTATAATTCTGTTATATATTTTATCAGATAGTTTATAGACAGACTGAAGAGAAACTGAAACGAAATGGCTTTAGATATTACCGGTACCAAAAAATAACTTTTTTCAACATTTCCCGTAAACTCTGGGCTGACTGGAGCCATTTGGGTAATTTTTAGTTTCTATCCGGAGCTTAACATTTGGTTGCTTTCCTGAAGCTTCTTGATTCTTTCAGATAAAAATTCCAACCTAAAGCATCCAGGATTAAGACCTTGCACACCTGCCAAGCCACTGAACTAGTGACGCTCCCACCATCTTCTGAGCCAGGCCGAAATGTATTTTTATACTGTGTACACCAGGTTCCTCAGTAGAATGGGTGGTCTACTTAGTCCTCTGGAGGAGCTTCCATTGTCTTGCACACGAAACGGCCACACGCTACAACGTAAAGTCTGAGATATTCCCGATTTGCAGCGGACAGAGATGAAAATCAGTTTGCAGAAAGTCCACCTGAGGGCGGCATGAATTGCTCAGGGTACAAACATCTCTAGAGTGCAAATAACAATACACAGCCATAGAACGTGCACTATAAGTAGAGAACGCCATTGCAATGAACGACCAGCACGACAGGATCCAGATAAACGACATCCAGATAGCACATTTCCTGTAGAAAATAAACTGATATTCTTGGTGTGATAATTCTCCTGTTCAGGACACGGAGAATGAGTAGAAAAGAACGTGTTACTTAGCACGGTAGCGAATTCAGTACCATCAAGGACATAGTTCATTCCCCTGTTGAAATCTCCACTATCCATAACGTGTGGAAGCAGAACTTCATCCTGCTTTAGAGCTATGGCACACACATTGGGAATACAACATGTTAAATAACCTGTAGTGGCATCACTTCAAACGCACCGTCTGTAACCAGATGACAGGCTTTCTGTAAAAAGATCGAAGAATTTTCTAATTCGTACCTGAGAACAGCTTACGTTATGTAGTACTTCCATGTCGTACGTTTGTTTGTTTTGTTCAAGAATTTTCGTCTCCAGTATAGCTCAATTAACTCTCGGTGGTCTTTCTGCGGGATTGTCTGAGCGATCAGATTTATGCATCAAGCTGCTCTTCTGAGTAAACTTGGTACAGCAATAATGTTAACAAGAGTGCGTGAGAGCTTAATGAGAAGGAGGAGGGAGAGCTTATTCCTAACACTCGTCATTATAGAATGTGCAAGAATATTCATAAATATTGTGATTTCCTGGTGCGGCTCCATGCAGAACATTATTCTGCCAACGAACTGCGCGGTACACCCCGTAGAAGATTATTATCTATGAAGTTTTTACAAAAGTTACAAAAGCAAGAATATACTTGTGTTTGGTTACAATTCAACATTAACAAAACATAACTTACGTACATTATACCCCAACTAGGTAGCTTCCACCGTTGCCTGGGGTAAGATCATGGACCTTCTGAGAAGGTTGAGGGGTCATATTTTAAACCATTCCCCTTTTCGACTGTTTCGAAGGTTCGGAGCGTCTTTTTTCAAATTATTAAATAAATCTTCAACTGACGACAGAGCTGGGAATCAAATTCGAACCTTAAAAGGGAAAGAAATGATAATATCAAGAAACTTTTAAGGCATTTTAGAATAAGAGTGAGATAAAGCTTTATACCCGTATGTTGTCATTCTTTCACCTCGAATGAGATTTCGAGAGCATAATGTCACAGACTGAAAAGTGCCATGTACTTGATAGGTGTAAAGCTAATATGCTAAGGATGTAAACGGTGCGTTAATGAAGTAGATGTGTCCGTATAAAATCGCTGTGAATGTGAGGGAAAATGTTTTCTGTAGAATAAATATCAGTTTATTATTATCTCGAACATCATATAGGTGGAACAAGTATGTATTTTCAAGATCTGTTCTCCCAGGATGAGATTGAATCAAGGTGCAGTTGCGATCTGTAAGAAGGAAGTCAGCTCCAGGATGAAACTATCTTTACACTGGTCTGTTTGCTTTAAGCTGCGTGCATTGAAGATACCTTATTCATAAGTTAGAAGTTTCAGACATGATAGTAGCGAGAATGATTGCTGGTACAAACAGGTGGGAACAATGGAAGGTGGATACTTGAAACGAGGAGACGAATCTTCGGTGGTTGGTTCAGGTGAGGCGAATGGAGGAGAATAATAGACTCTGTATCGAGGGTGGGAGAACTAGAGGGAGACCAAGACGATGATGGTTAGACTCAGTTTCGAACGAGCTATAATAATAATAATAATAATAATAATAATAATAATAATAATAATAAACGAGTTATAATAATCATAAATAATAAAAAGTAAACGAGGCCGCAGAACCAGTTAAAAATAGAGGATTCTAGTGGCGTTTAGTAAGTGCACTGAGACTTGCAGACTGAACGCTGAAAGGCATAAGAGCCTATAATGAAGATGCAAGTATGTATGTAATATCTCGAAAAAGTATAGAACCCTCATATGGTGTCATTTACAAAATACGATTGTACTGTATATTGTGAGTTTTCAGTAGATAAAGTTGCGCTCCGTTTTGAACTGGGAAGAGTGTTGTTGGGATACAAATTTGAAAGGAAAGTTCACTGTGTTTTATTTTAGATCATCGTCCAGCCTGTTTCTACCTTACTCTAGGGGTAACACGTTCTGAAGTGGAATTGGACTCATTTGTCTGCCCCACTCGGTTCCCATTGCGTGCGGACTAGCTTATTGGAATCACGTTACTTTGAATGTAGGGCAGTAAAGTTTCGTAAGTCATTTTAGATGGGAACACGTCCCACGGAGAATGACAGTGACAACGTGTTACCGAGCGCGGTAGCCAATTCACCAAGGACATAGCTTATTCCCCTGTTGAAATCTCCATTGTCCATAACGTGTGGAAGAAATTCTCCTGTCAGAATCTGACGTGTGTTAAAAGTTATCATTGTACAATGGTCTTTGAGATAAGACTGCTAATGAGAAAATGAATGTGATTTAAGATGCATGGGAAGATTGATATTCCAGAGGAACAACCAGTCGTTACGAAGGAAACATTCACCTATTCAAGGTTAAAAAGAAACGTACTCAAATAATTGATCTAGAGTAAAGGAGAGGTAATATTTACTAGAAATACTTCTGATGTCCAGTCGCTGAAAGGAAGCATGCGCCCATTATATACACTTTTTAGAATTTGCTCTACATCTCACCGACACAGGTAGCTCTTACGGTGACGATGGCATAGGAGTGGGGAGGCAGCCGCCGTGGCCGTAATGAGAAATCATCTTCACGAATGCAAACTGATGGATAGGTGACCCAAACCGTGCAGCTACTTCTCAGAAAAAAATTGACTCTACAGATAAAATGTTTGTTGTGGATACCCACAGAGAGGAGACTTACTGTAAATTCGAATAATAATAGAAATAAATGCGATAAGATATTAAATGGGAGAAACATGTGAGGAACATGTGCTCATTCTTTTTCTTTCGACTATATGTAGTAGAATGAATATGTCACCTGCATATTCTCTTGAATTTTGAAATGTTCGGCTTTATATGTGAATCGAGGCTCTGTTTCAGGCATTGTACTAATACGTTTCAATACTGCAAATTTTTTAACAGAATCTTGTGTTAATGTGTATATAGAATAGATTAAATAATTTTGATTATCACGATCCGTTGATCGCAGGCCCTGCGGTATAAGAATAGCGAGACTTCCTTCTACCCGGAAGCTCTAAGTTTGATTTTCGACCACATCGGGGATTTTTACGTGGATATGAGGGCAACTTGATAGCAATTGAGACGGTAAGAATACCAAGAACAACGGCCGAGATGATTCGTGGTGCTCTGCAGGCCTTCGGGGTGGTAGGGCAAGGTCCGTCAAGGCTATTGTGGCATGACGTGTGTTTTGTTTATGGTGCGACCAAAACATCGGCCGTGGCCAACACTGTGTTTGTGTTTGGAGGTTTAATTGACGAATAGGCTATTCACACAGCTGTATGCTGTGATGTGGCTTAACGTTCTTTGCGTTGCATACAAAATAGTGGTGGGAATTATGACAAGTATTACGAGCCACACAGATCATTGTAAGTCGTACTTCGCAATTAGATTACATTAGTGCGCAAATTGTACATTCGGGTACCAACTTATGTCGCACCCTGTGGTCATGAATCAAATCTTCGGCAAGAGCATAAATGAAAATCCTGTTCATTGATTAGTTCTAACGTTATGGAATATTAGTGTATTATCCTTGAGTGATTGAAATTATCATTCTTACCAGTTGAAATGGGCAAGAAACCAGCTCGGTAATGAAAAGTAAAGAGCATTACAGGAGGTAAGTGGCACTTGTACGCGCCACAGAGCCAAGTACAAACAGTAGTTGCAAGTGAGCATGTGATGCATGTGAGGAGCTTGTTCTCAGCACGGATAATAATCTCACTTACACACGCCTTTCTCTGAGCAGTCATAAGCTAATTACCTCATACATAACCTCTCAATAGTAAACAAACATTGCACAAGGAGAGCACTAGGGTGTCACTGTTCTAACGGCCGCGGGGTTTGCTTGACTTTATCATCTTAATAGAAATAAGAGACAAATATTATGTGGATAATTCAATAGAACCTGGCATTATGGGTCTGTGATATGAGAGAGTTCGGGAGTAATATTACGAGTAGAAGTGAAAAAGAAAACCTACAACCTGTTTCCAGTCAATGACCGGCATCCATCTAGCGGCGAGGATAGGAGTTGTGCCGGCTGCAGAAGCTTCTCGCACTCCTCTGGGGCAACGATTAATGAATGACAGATGAAATGAAATGATAGTGGAGAGTGTTGCTGGAATGAAAGATGACAGGGAAATTCGGAGTACCCGTAGAAAAACCTGTCCCGCCTCCGCTTTGCCCAGCTCAAATCTCACATAGAGTGACCTGGATTTGAACCACGGAACCCAGCGGTGAGAGGCCAACCCGCTGCCGTCTGAGCCACGGAGGCTACTTATTACGAGTAGAAGTAAGATCAAAATATAAATTGGCCATTGTGCTGGGAGAGTTGCGCGGCACAACATTCAAATTAAAGTGATGTTTGAGAAATTCAAATGCCTTTTCATTTCTTTGGATGTGTATATTAAATTTGGCCATCATGATAATTAGCTCATCAACATCACGATGTATTGACAACTGAGCGCGCGAGTCAACTCAGCGCCATCTAACAACGTGTGACCCTAGTTCATGAAAACCACTTCACGTTTTGTTTTCCAACAGGTAGATTCCTCTTTCATCTATCCATTGAGACATTAAATGCAGGCGATATACGCGTTCTATCTAAACACAGAAACGTCTTGAATTTTCTCCTTTCCATGTACCCGTTGTCTACGTTCATATTAAGAACAAGTTTTCTTCTTCATACGATATCCTCACTGTGGCAAACGCTCTTCAATCAGATGCCCGTTCCTGATCATTTTTCCTTATTTCTAAAATTATATTTTACTAAAGAGCTTTTTTCTTATAAACAATTCCCCTAAAATCTCCTCAAAAATATTTACCGTATTTAGACTTTTCTCAGTGCTGTATTCCTAACAGTAACTATATATAACGAATACAGTAAGTGAGGTCTGGTCTAATCTGCACAGAAACAGCGACTCAGAGGCTACAGAGAGCACAGCATTGTGCAAAGGAGAATTTCCTTCCTTGTCATATCTGCTTTACAATGTTATAAGTGTGCATTTACTTCTAGGGGTCGCTATCGTATTCAAAATGGAGTGAAGTGTAAGCGTTAAACAGTTAAGGTAGCAGTAGCTACAATTATCGTACAGCTTTGCTAATACCGGTACGTAGAACATTCAAAACTTTTAACATTTTGATTCATCCAAATAAATAAATAGTATTCATTTTGACAAATAAATTTTATGATATATTTTTGATAATAATGCATTAATGGAAAATTTCGAAGGTAAAATACCAAGGAAACGCCCTCGTGGAACACATTCAGGATGGAAGAGCTCTGCGCCCGCAAAACCTACTGCACAGGATCGACCCAGTTGGAGAAGACAAACTAGTCATTAGACTGAATTACTCAAAGAAGACGAAGAAGAAAACTGTATTACTTTTGTAATTAAAAACATCATATTTAAAAGAAATAATAAATTGCGCATTTAAAGGCTGTACAAACAGACTTTCCGCTGGGTACATTGTTTCTTGCAGACCAAAGAGTAATTAGTTCAATCTATACAGTCGGCTGCATCCTAGCACAATGGAATACGAAATATATCGAAATCAGAAAGTGTGTTTACGTGTAAACGGTAGTAGATATCGCCTTAAAAGTTGTGTTTAACTTCTTCTTCTTCTTTGTCGTTTAGGCCTACTGAGGACCACGGGGCTCGTATCTACTCTTGGGTAAAGTTGTTGCTTTCTTCTTCTTCCAATACTCCTTCATTTGTGTTTAACTGTTGACGTACTTCTTAACAAAAGTGACATGTTAATGTCGCCTTCTTACTCCTCTATTTCTACAGCAGAAGCAACACTCTACGCTGAAAATCCTCAACGTCCAGATGTTTCAATAAATTCAGTGTCCTCACAAAGTTACAGACTCCTTGTGGAGTATTCATGAGATCAACATAACGGAAAACGTATTAACTTCAAAAGTCGTGGAACAACTATTGGCTTTGTGCGGATCCCATCATGTACCGGAAACAAAAATGAAGGGAACTTTCCAAAACGGATTACTTTTGAATATTTGCATACACTATGCCACACGAGAAGGAGATGTTGAAAACAGCGTGCTTCTCCAAGAGGAGCACGAGCCAATCACGGATCTCTCTTGTGAGGCAGACTTGTTCTTTGTTTGCTCATTACATCGAGTCCTTCAAACTGCATTACCGAAGAGAATTGAGCACTTACAGCAACAATTTCCGACAAACTTTCACATAAACTTCAAGACAGAAAGAAGTATATCAAGCTATTAGGAAATATTTTACTGATATTACATTTCGAATGATAATAAAAATCATCAGAAAGTCAATATTGGTCAGGTCAGGTACATCCTGCTACCGTATGCGACTGTCTGGCCGAGGGTTGGGCGGCCGTTATCAAACCTGACGAACTAATGAAGAACCAATGGAGAGGAGTTCACCCTTAGGGGGCTTGTTGAAGCCTTTGTGTAGGAAATGACACATAAGTTCAACAAGAAGCTGCTGCCTTGCAGATGTGGCAGGGGACTGCTAAAGGCTAAGGGAGAAAACCCTGGCAGAACATCGTCTCTAACGTTAGGCCTAGCAAGTCAGTTGGAGAGTGATTGCAATCGATTTCAAGACAAATACGAGCCTCGGATCGAATAAATCAAGACACGACAGCTAGGTGCGTATGACGGCTTACAGCCTGATGGTTCAAAAGCTACGAAAACCAATCAACACCCAGTTGCCGCAATGGAACCTTCAATATTCTAACACTGACATATAAAACTGAAGAAATAGTTGATATGATAGAAAATGAGGAAAACTCTTATCATGGGGATGAGTGAAACCAAATGGAAGGCAACAGGAATAAGACACTTCCGTCTAGACTATAAACTATACTGGTCTGGAAAAAACTTGGAGTCAAGAAATGAAGTGGGCTTTATACTTCATAAATATATTGATGTTTGTATTCAATAAGATAGATCGTAACCTACGTTTGTACCCAGATTTAATTTGTCAGTGATAGAATAATTAAAGTGTCAGTAAATTAGAATGGAGACAGGTCTATACTCCACAATCAGGATCTTCAAATGAAGAAAAAGAAGCCTTCCTGTCCAACTTCGAAGAACATATGCATTGTGAAAATTTGGTAGTAATGGGAGAATTTAATGCTCAGGTTAGATCAGACAGACTGCGTTATGAATCCCCCTGGAATGTGGAAGAGGACGACAGAGGGCGAACATCTTATGGAACTTTGTATGAGGAACAATATGGTCGTAAGTAACACTTGGTTCAAGTAAAGGGACACGCATAAGATCACAGAGTTTGGAGGATCAATATGGAACTGTGATTGATTATACACTAGACGACCAAGAAGTTTGGAAGATTGTAAATGATGTCAAAGTAACTCCTAGTGAAAATTGAGATCGAGACCACAGGCTGTTGGTTGCAGATATCACAAAGAGAAGGCCTCCTAAAGTCTACAACATAAGAACACCAAAAATAACATCTTGGAGCCTGAACCAAGGGCGAAGAGAATGTTTCGAGGAAATGTTCGGAAGATGAAGTTCTGAGATCTGCAAATGAGGAATGGGATAACCTGCGGAGAGTACTGGTGATGACAGCCGGCAGAGTATGTGGAAGGCAGAGCCAAATGAGGAATGGGATAACCTGCGGAGAGTACTGGTGATGACAGCCGGTTGGTGATGACAGCCGGCAGAGTATGTGGAAGGCAAAACCAAATGAGGAATGGGATAACTTGGGGAGAGTATTGGTGATGACAGCCGACAGAGTATGTGGAAGGCAGAGCCAAATGAGGAATGGGATAACCTGCGGAGAGTACTGGTGATGACAGCCGGTTGGTGATGACAGCCGGCAGAGTATGTGGAAGGCAAAACCAAATGAGGAATGGGATAACTTGGGGAGAGTATTGGTGATGACAGCCGGCAGAGTATGTGGAAGGCAGAGCCAAATGAGGAATGGGATAACCTGCGGAGAGTACTGGTGATGACAGCCGGTTGGTGATGACAGCCGGCAGAGTATGTGGAAGGCAAAACCAAATGAGGAATGGGATAACTTGGGGAGAGTATTGGTGATGACAGCCGGCAGAGTATGTGGAAGGCAGAGCCAAATGAGGAATGGGATAACCTGCGGAGAGTACTGGTGATGACAGCCGGTTGGTGATGACAGCCGGCAGAGTATGTGGAAGGCAAAACCAAATGAGGAATGGGATAACTTGGGGAGAGTATTGGTGATGACAGCCGGCAGAGTATGTGGAAGGCAGAGCCAAATGAGGAATGGGATAACCTGCGGAGAGTACTGGTGATGACAGCCGGTTGGTGATGACAGCCGGCAGAGTATGTGGAAGGCAGAGCCAAATGAGGAATGGGATAACCTGGGAAGAGTATTGGTGATGACAGCCGGTTGGTGATGACAGCCGACAGAGTATGTGGAAGGCAAAACCAAATGAGGAATGGGATAACCTGGAGAGAGTATTGGTGATGACAGCTGACAGAGTATGTGGAAGGCAGAGCCAAATATGAAAATCCAAAGAAACAGCATAGTGAAATGAGGATATAAAAGCTTCTGTCAAAGCTAAAAATGGCACAAGAAGAGCTTTGTTCCGTGCCAGATTGCGAGGAAATTCAAGTGAAATTGAGGATATTGCGGAGAAAAAAGATTACAGGTGAAAAGAATCGTTGACAATGAGAAACGAAAGTGCAAACAAGATCTTGCCAATAGAATAGAGCAAGACAAACACACGAAGCTCATGTATATAATAGTATTATCACTGGGCGAGTTGGCCGTACGGTTAGGGGCACGCAGCTGAGAGCTTGCATCTGGGAGATAAAGGGTTCGAATCCCACTGTTGGAAGGCCTGGAGATGGTTTTCCGTTGTTTTCCATTTTCGCACCTGGCAAATGCTGGGGCTGTACCTTAATGAAGGCCATGGCCGCTTCGTTCCCATTCCTAGGCCTTGCCTATCCCATCGTCGCCATAAGACCTACCTGCGTTGGTGCGACGTAAAGCAAATAGTACAAAAAGTACTATCAACACAGTAGAGCTTCCAGACAGAGAGGGAAATAAAATATTACAGGAGCTCAGTAGATATTTCAACCACGTAATACAAGTGGAGGCAGAAATATGTAAAATGAAAAGCAACAAGTCTGCAGGATTGTGGACATAATCTAACCACTTGGAGAACCTGGAATTAAATGGTTGTACAGAGCTCGAAATGACATTTGGGAAGAAAAGGAAATCCCCAGTGACTGGAAGCAAGGAGTGAAGTGTAACAACTATAGAGGCGTAACCCTTCCATCTCATGGGTTAAAAGTACATGAAACCATCCTGGAGAGAAAAATCACAAAGATTGTTGAGCATAAACTTGAGGAAGAACAAAATGGATTTGGAGTGAACAGATCAACGCTAGACCACATTTTTCGACAAGAATACTGGGACAAGAATAGAACGGTTATAGTTGTATTCTTGTATAGTGAGAAGGCATATAATCATGTACCACGTAAGCACATAGTCTGAGACGTAAAGGAGTACCAGATGAGATTATAGCTCGAGTAAAGCGACTATATCGAGAGACAAAGAGCTGTGTACAGATTCAAGAAGGCAGGTCAAACTGTTTTGAAACCAAGCGGAGTCCAACAAGGAATTTGTCTATCACCTCTTCATTACAATAACGGATGAGGTTATAAAAGCAGTGAAAATGAAGGATCAGACAACAAATGCACTCGTATTTGCTGATGACGCTATGCTATAGGAGGAGACAGAAGCAGAAGTTCACGTTAAACTAGATCTTTGACAAAAAAAGAATTTGAAAGAATGGGAATGATCGTCAGCCGAATAAAAACCGTCGGTTTGGTGATGACTCGATATCCTGAAGCAGTCCACGTGCGAGTGAAAAGTGGACAAGTAGACATTATCAATAACTTCAAATACTTCTGACAATACCATAAACCAAGAAAGAGGCAATAGAACACAAGCTGCTTCAAAATATTACCACTCCATTCGTCAATTACTTCGGGATGACTCATTTCCCCAAGCTTGCAAGCTCACGCTGTACAAAACATCTCTTGTACCAATTCTAACATGCGGTCTGGAAGCAGAAACATCGACTAGATCTGCACAAAGTCACCCACAGGCCACTGAAATGATATCTCCAAAAGACAAGGAGAGACAAAATGAGGAATCAAAGTATTCGGCAATAACTTGAATTGGACAGGAGCCTGTTGGAAACCTTAGAATTAAGCAGATTACGATGAAACGAAATGGCGTATGGCTTTTAGTGCCGGGAGTGTCCGAGGACATGTTCGGCTCGCCAGGTGCAGGTCTTTTGAATTGACGCCCGTAGGCAACCTGGGCGTCCTGATGAGGATGATGAAATGATGATGAAGACAACACATACACCCAGCCCCCTTGCCAGCGAAATTAACCAATGATGGTTAAAATTCCCGACCCTGCCGGGAATCGAACGCGGGACCCCTGTGGCCAAAGGCCAGCATGCTAACCATTTAGCCATGGAGCCGGACAGCAGATTACGATGGTGTGGACATATGAGAGGGAACCCTTGAAAGGAATATTGTTGGTAAGAGGCCCAGAGGGAGGCTTCCTGACAGTTGGGAAAAGAACATTTTCAACGACCTTCGCAAACGCGATGTAAATTGGCACCAAAAGACGGAACATAAACTGCAAGAGGCTCGTAACACCCGCACCCGGCTTTCTGGAGCGAAAAATAGATGACGATGATGACTAAAAATGAAACCAACCGAAACTCCATGGCACAACAGCCCCGAAGGGCCATGGCCTACCAAGCGACCGCTGCTCAGCTCGAAGGCCTGCAGATTACAGGGTGTCGTGTAGTCAACACGTCGAGTCCTCTCGACCGTTATTCTTGGCTTTCTAGACCGAGGCCGCTATCTCCGCGTCAGATAGCTCCGCAGTTCTAATCACATAGGCTGAGTGGACCTCGAACTAGCCCTCTGATCCGGGTGAAAACTCCCTGGCGTGGCCGACAATCGAACCCGCGATCTCCGCGTAAGACGGAGGTTCAATACTCTGGCATCAAGAGCCAACGGCACGTGGTGTTCGCAAGCGGTTATCGATCAAAGTACTGACAGCGCCCAATGTTGCTTAACTGACGTGATCGACGAAAAGTGGTGTATTCAACATGGTATGACGGTTGACCGAATGATTCTAAGTGTAACCACCCGGCGTTAAGAGTATGTATGAGGAAAGTGAACAGCGCCCGTTATTACTTTTCAGCTCCTCAAGTGCGTGTTATCCATCATCCATTCTTTCATCAATCATTCGCTTTTTGTAAAGTGAATACAGGGAGTAACAATAAGGAACTTTCATAACACATTCCTCATACTTAGAAGAAGAAAATATAAGGACAACGCGTTACTAAAATGTTAGAACGGATTCTCTACAACTCTACATTGACCATAGGAAACATCAGCCATCATCAAACCCTAGATTTCTATGTAGGAATACAAACGAATTTGGTTTCTAGGAAGTGTCGACTAGCCCGCTTTTCCGTAATATAGTGAGTGTAATAAAAATTGTATTGGTTCTCATGGGCCGTACCCCTAATGTTTATGCAAAGCACAAAGCATTACCGTTGTGCAGGATAGACTATTCTTGTTATCTTAGTGTTGTCTCCCAGGAGCAGGATTCTTCAATCGATACTTGGATTAATCCTCGACATCAGTTGAATGAATGCCGCAGATACCTTGATGACCTTCCATCGTAGCTGTGCCACCTGGTCGTTGGCCTTCGACGGGAAGGTGATAGGATAGCGTAAGACGTGACCAAACCATCGTAGTCACCCCTCTCTTGGATGGAGGGGCTGCCAGAAAGTATTGTAGATCTTCGACATCAGATGAAACATAAAACTCCATGTTACATAAAATGTTCAAAATCCCCATGATACATGCATCAGCAGCTATTAAACTCCATTCCAAAGTGGAAGCATCAGCTGATCGTGCTCCAATCACTTCTTGTGCGGTGGGTGACCCAGATCTTCTTCGGACTTGTGGAGGCCCACTACTCACGATTAGCCAAGACACGTTCTCCGGCTTGCTCCATCCTCCAGGAGGTAGGCGACCCCTCTGACATCACTAATTGCTAGATGGCAGCTAATTAAAGGTAATTACACATCACATTTAGAGTGGAAACAGGGACATTTTATTTTTAATTCTCCTATCTACTGTCTATAGCCTTGACGATAAATTGCTATCACTTTATCTACTTCAATGTCATATCAATCAACGTATGTGAGAGTTCGGTGCTGTCTTAATAAACATTTATAAAAATTGTGACAATTACAAAGGGTTCCGAGTTGTAGTAGTAATAGTAGTGATTACTGTTTTAAGAGGAAGCACAATTGGGAAAGTATCCCCTCTTAACAGAAAAGATAGGGGGAGAAATGATCCTATATTTCACAATTTTTTGCGCCGCAGCGACACACATAGGCCTTATGCCGACGCGGGATAGGAAAAAGCTAAGTGAGGGAGGGAAGTGACTGTGACTTTAATACGATGTCACGGAAGATCATCGTGGGTGACACGATACTGTGTCCAAGCTATTCAACTTCAAGTTATCGCGCAACTATATGCTGTCGCATTTTATTGTAAGGTGAAGGTCCTCAGTATTTCTCTTCTCCAATGTCCAATGAGTAACACTCAGTGGTCGTAGAATTTCTCTCAAGATTTTCCTTTCCGCTTCTTTCGATTACCTGCAGTTCCCCTTTCTTATTCACTGTCAGACATTTTGAGCCTTAAATATCCACTGGTTTTACTACTGTGCTGTAAGGATATGCTCACTTGTTGTACCTGCTTTGAGTTAGTCTGTAGTCCTTTTCCAGTTTTCTAGATCTTGCCTTATTTGCCTCTTTATACATCCCACTGGGTTGTATCCACTCCCCCAGATATTCTGATGGTACCATGTTTCCCTTGCATGTCTCCCTCTCCTTGATATCTGTATTCCATGCACTCGGTCTTCTCATAGGAGAATTTAAGACCGAATTTCCCAGCGTTCTCATGAAGAGGCGTTATTGAAGGAACATTTTACATTGACACATTGCTGTACCTGTCTGACATTGGCAGCTCATAGCAACTCCTCGTGCACCTAATGTAAGATCAGCCACTGTGGGGTAAACAGGAGCGTGGTTGGTGGAGTATTTTACCACGGGGGAGCGACCTACCACCCTTTTATCCTGCACGATATTCGGCGTTGTGATTTTGCTACCTCGCAAGCATCACTAATCTCGGTCGGAATCGTACCCAGGACGTTAGGATTATGGATCCAATGCGCTTACCACGAACCCACCACCGCCGGCTATGGCTAACATTACTCAATAGGACAAAATGTATTCTAACACACTTGCGTTGCTGGAGTGTCCTTGGAACATTCACTTCCACTACTACTACTACTACTAATAATAATAATAATAATAATAATAATAATAATAATAATAATAATAATAATAATAATAATACCTTATCTCCTCTCGCTAAGTCAGAGCAAAAACAGAGAAACTACAAACTATTAAAAATGGATCTAGATAAGAAAATATCTACCCTAAAAGGAGAGCTTTTTTCCACGGCCACTCTCGATGGACAAAGCGCATTTTTAACAATTTTGACTAAGATCAAGAAGTCCTTGGTATAGAAACATAAAGAAAGTCCACGACCAGAAGATGAGCACAAACGAGACTTTTTGGTGATGAAATGAACAACTGGTTGCAAATGGTCGTGATGGACACAGCGAGCTAATGACTGCATCAAGCGAAAACTGAATATGGAACTTATCGCGGAACTCGGTTCATCGATTACGGAATATGTAAATAAATAAATATAAATAAATAAATAAATAAATGACAAACTGAAGAAGGAAGCAGTTCAGGGTGCATGTTTAGTCGAAGACATCCTCTAGCCTGCACGTAAGTTCAATAGGTAAAGGTGCATAAATATTAGGGGGTTTGAAGGGCTGTGGCCCTAATGTTTATGCAACTCTTCAAACAGAAGTGTTTTTCGGCCTTCAGAAAGCTTTCTACTCCTTTGAAATCTACTCAGGTTACAAATCTTCTCCCTAGTAATGATACAGAAGGAAGAAAATTACCTGGTCTGCGCAGATCTAGCAAACGCGTGAACTTTGAGCAGGTTGACACACGAAAAGAAAACCAACTATTAGATAATGGCAGTGAGTAATGCAGGACGCTACCGCCTTCATGCAGACAAGGAACGTCATCTTATACTTGATGCCTCCTGCAGTGAAAGCATAAACCAAATATATTCTAAACGTGAAGTGATTAAACTGAATGTTTACTCAAAAAACTAAAATGGTAACTTCTCGTAAGGTGAAGTTTATCAAGGCTTCGTGAAGGCATATCTTAAACCGGAAGCAGCTACTGTGCAGACACTAAGTAAATTCTTCCCTCTTATCTAATAAGAGCTTTCTACGTGAGTATTTTGCATTTTGTTTAAGGAACAAGATTACATACAACTTGTCGAATTAATGCTACAGCTTATGAATGTGATTATCTCTGAAGAAGGAACTCTGCTGTATAATATTTGACCTGAGACCTTGCAGGAGAAGCTCTTGAGCAGTTTCTAGTTGTTTGGTCAGTGAGTAATGTGGAGGGCAGAGAAAGTGGCTTAGCGCACCCTCACCGGCTACTTCCTACAGCAGCTCGTGGTGGGTGTGGTGATTTACGTTCAGGAATTATTTAATAGAATTCTGGCTTCGTGTACACAAGATCGTAGGGTTTAATCAGGCAGACTTCCGATGATGCAAACATTGCTATATATAGGGTGTAGCAAAAAGGCACGGCCCAACTCACTGGTAGAAGAATACGTCGCCATTGACAATGTTCAGGGGTGAGACTTAGTTCATGAAAAACTAAACTATAGATTATGGACCTTTTCTAATCAAATTTATAAGCTGAAATATTATCACTAGACCCTGAATTTTTATGCAGTAACAGGCTAGAATGCAAACTAATTTGGTTAATAAGAGGAGGCGTCTAGGCCGCTCTTCCGTAACGTAGTGAGAAAAACATAAAGTCTAGGGGTTGTCGCACCCCTGATGTTTATGCAGAACTCATAGCATAGCGTAACTCGCTTCAGTAAGTTTGCGTTCCAACCTGTTACTGCATAAAAACCCAGGCTTCAATTATCACATAGCGGGATTTCTACGCGCAACAACGACATGTTATATGGGTAATTAATTAATTATATTTCTGACAGATACAAATCCAATAAGTAGAAACACATACATATGATTTATACGCGATCTTTAGAAAACAAATTATTCTTAACTACATAATCATACTTAATACATTTGTGTACTGAAGTCTCCAAGGGGAGACCAATAAAAACGCTGAGATTTGACGATGATATGAGTGAGCAGACGATCTGGAGAGAGTCTTGGGGAAGGAATAAAATCATGGAGTGCAGTCAGGTCTTTAAGGAAGTAGTAGTATGATAAGGAGAACACAAAATGCAGACTAACACAAGGAAATAGGCCTTTCGTAAGAAAAGACATTTTGTACATTCGAACATTTATAACTTATAATTAACAAATATATTTTTGGAGACTTTCCTGTGGAGCGTGACATTGTTAACTAGATGTTAACTAGATCGGAAAAAGGAGTATAGAAGCTTTTGCAATGTGGTGTTGCAGACGAATGCTAAAACCGCACTTTCACGAAGGTTAATTTTTGACATTTTTCATGACCTTCCCCCTTTTTGGACTGTTAGTTTTTAGAGTTTGGTTTACCTCGTGCCGATACATGGGATGGGAGAGGTCTGCGAGTTGGTAAGGAAGTGACCGTTGCCTTACTTAAGGTCCAGACCCAGCATTCTACTGGTGTGAACATGGCAAACCACTGAAAACCATCTTGAGGACTGCCGACAGTGGGGTTCGAACTCACTATCTCCCGAATGCAAGCTGATAGCTACGAGACCCAAACCATGCGACCATTTGCTCGATTTGACTGTTAGTTAGAACACGCGCACTTATTTTCAAAACCCCGCCCGCTGCCCGTACAAGGCCCATCGCCGTGACTTCAAACTTGCCACCGTGTTAAGTTGTTATTGACGCACAAAACACTGGCTGATGGAATTCAGTATTACACTTCTTTTCTACCCGATGGTCATTAAAATTCATATGTTGTGAAATTAAAGATCCACAATAATAACCTCTGACCAGAACACTCCTCTGTTGTCAGTGAGTAGCATGTAACAACGTGAGGTGAACCAACCAAGTCACGCTCTGGTGTTACATTCCATCCATACCAATTATTGCGATTCAGGTCATGAGAATGATATTCAAACTCAGGATGAATTTTCGTGCAAGTGTACAAATGAACGCGCATATTAATTTCCTGTTGAGAAAATTTTCAATTGCTCACGAGGTATAGAAATAATCTAATTGCAAAAGCGAAAAGGTCGTCCCATTAAGCAATTCTTGCCCACTAATAAATTAACACAGAGATTTACTAATTGTACCTCACAATCAACATCTTTAAAGAAGAACATCAAAATCCACAGCCTGTTCCCAGTCACTCGACCGGGTTGGGATGGAATGCATGAAGCCCCATCAAGCGGCGAAGATAGGAATTGTGTCGCCTGTCGAAGTTTGTCGCACTCCTCTCGGGCAATGATGAATGACCGACAGATGAAATGGAACGATATTGGAGAGCGTTGCTGGAATGAAAGACGACAGGAAAAAGCGGAGTACCCGGAGAAAAGCCTGTCCCGCTCCACAATGTCCAGCACAAATCACACGTGGAGTGCCCGGGATTTGAACTACACAACCCAGCGGTGAGAGGTGGGCGCGCTGCCATCTGAGCCATGAAGGCTCATGTTCAGAGATCGCATTTGTTTCAAGCAGAAACGGGAGAAATGGGAAACAAATCCACAGAGCAAACTTACCATAGTAACAAATAAAATAATTCATTTACTGTAAATTGCAAATTAAACTTTGATTATGAATATTTTATCATTTAAAAATATAGAAGTAGTAAATTGTTATTCGTGGTTTGTTTCCTGCGTTCTTTTACACAATTATGCCGGAACTTCATCTGATTCCTCTCTTTAGATTGCGATTCTATTTCCAATTTCCTCCTTCATTTCCTTACTTATGTCTAGCGCCTGACAATGTGAGACCACTCGGCCGTGCTCGGGTGAGATCTGTCGGCTATACTCGGCCGTGCTCGGGTGAGATCTGTCGGCTATACTCGGCCTGCTCGGGTGAGATCTGTCGGCTATACTCGGCCTGCTCGGGTGAGATCTGTCAGCTATACTCGGCCGTGCTCGGGTGAGATCTGTCGGCTATACTCGGCCGTGCTCGGGTGAGATCTGTTGGCTATACTCGGCCGTGCTCGGGTGAGATCTGTCGGCTATACTCGGCCGTGCTCGGGTGAGATCTGTCGGCTATACTCGGCCGTGCTCGGGTGAGATCTGTCGGCTATACTCGGCCGTGCTCGGGTGAGATCTGTCGGCTATACTCGGCCGTGCTCGGGTGAGATCTGTCGGCTATACTCGGCCGTGCTCGGGTGAGATCTGTCGGCTATACTCGGCCGTGCTCGGGTGAGATCTGTCGGCTATACTCGGCCGTGCTCGGGTGAGATCTGTCGGCTATACTCGGCCGTGCTCGGGTGAGATCTATCAACTATACTCGGCCGTGCTCGGGTGAGATCTGTCGGCTATACTCGGCCGTGCTCGGGTGAGATCTGTCAGCTATACTTGGCCGTGCTCGGGTGAGATCTGTCAGCTATACTCGGCCGTGCTCGGGTGAGATCTGTCGGCTATACTCGGCCGTTCTCGGGTGAGATCTGTCGGCTATACTCGGCCGTGCTCGGGTGAGATCTGTCGGCTATACTCGGCCGTGCTCGGGTGAGATCTGTCGGCTATACTCGGCCGTTCAAAACGTCCAAAACATCCTAGGGATATGAGCTACGAATTTAGGTAAATAAAATATAATAAAGTATGATAATAAATTCTTTATTTATTCCAAAAAATTACAAATTTTTCTTAATCATCGTTGTCCGGTCGATTAGATTAGCAGTTTGCCTTTTTCTATCACTACGAGCGCTAATGTGAGTCAATGCAGAGTTTCACTGAAGTCTATATGACTATATTTGGCATTGATATTTTTCAAAAACTAAAAAAAATTACCTGAGGGTACTGAACTAAGAAACACATTACAAAAAGAATTGTGTAAATAAGTTAATTTTTCTAGGATTTGAATCAAAAAGAAAAAGAGTAGAGGAGCAAGGTTTTTAGGCTGGAACTGCCGCAAGTGATTTTCGAAATTATTTTTAAGTTTGATAGAGCTCACAGTTTGAAACATTTCTGGACCCTTCAGCTGTCGGCACAGTGTGTTCGCTGGAGCGCACATTATTTTAAGGGTAAGTTGTTGAAGTGTAGGAAATAAAACTGCTGGGAGAGTCCTATTACAGTGACCTGCAGTGGTTGCATTGATAGCCTGTGTGCCATTCCAGTGGGGACCAACTTGTGTTGAGGACTGAATGAACGTCTGCCCCTTTTTGGCGAATTTACCAACAAATAGACTGCCAAACCCAAGCACTAAAGTAATGTCTGTAATGGTCTTGTATAGTAATTTACCTCCAAATCTCAACACAAAAGACTAAAATCCTAGCAGACTCCGTACTCTAGAACGAAATGTCTAACTACTTTCCATTACTCATTTCTGTGCCTGTTTAACACCGTATATTCAAGAAGGTGTAATATGATTTATCTCTTCTTTTAGAAGCAAATGTTGTAGAATAAAATACACCTTTAAAAAGGATGCCTTTTGACCCCTACAGCGCTACTAACATCTTCATTGTTAGTGAACCTATGACATAATTTGTGTGGTGACCTTAAGGTCAAGGAGTCTTGCACTGGCCGTGGTATTCCCCTTGAACTCCTGCATTCCCATGTATCAGGTGAAGTTCATATAATCATTAGGATATTCTTTGTCCAGGTAATGTTTGCATGTATAATTTTGAAGACCGAAAGTTACGCTCTGTAATTTTCTCGGAACTTCCATGACATTCAGAAATCATGGCTATTATTAATTCTGATTTATTCACCCACGTAGAAAAGAGGGAATTGGGGTATCAGACACTTCAGCTGGGAAATTCCGCTTTGAATATGCGGAGTTTTACTTCACGATATACTCATGGCAGTTGTTCACAGGGGGTTGGTTGTTTTATGTGTCTCGCATCGGTGTTGAACGACGGTCGGCGTTGAGGATAATCTTCATCTTCTGCTTCCAGCCTTAGGCATTTATACCAGAGGAGGTACATAGTGTTTTAACAACTTGCTTCACGTCATACATAGGTTTTATGGCGATGATGGGGTAGGAAAGGCCTGGCCACAATTCAGTCACAGCTCCAGCATTTGCTTGGTGTAAAAAGTAAACATTGGAAACCACGGAAAACTATTTTCAGGACTGCCGACTGTGGAGTTCGAAACCACTATCTCCCGGATGCAAGCTGACAGCTACGCGCCCAGTATTCCGTCACTGCATTGTCCTAGATAGAAGGCTTCCAGTGGTGTATGGACATTCAATCTACTGTCCTGGAATTCTAAAATGTGGCCGACATGTAACTGGTATCAATGTTCCCTACAATCTTTCTCAAGCTCTGGAAGCTCTCAACATATCCCCGCTCGCTCGGTCACCAACTCCTTCCTCTGCCCCTAGACAACAACTGGTAACGTCAGGACACTGCAGATGGCACAGGCTCTGCTCCATAACCTACAAGTTTGGCGAAACTTAACGTAGATATTTACGATGATTACACCAACGACAATTTAAACTATAAATACCGTTTCGATTGTATAATCATACTAATAATTTACACAGCATTTCCCCTGTTTTATCATACAGAAAGAAATTCCTCTCTCTGACGTGGTGATTGAAATGTGACACAAAGATATTTTGCACACCAAACCCAGCCTCCGTTCAGACCCCGCTTCCAAGCACCCTTTGTCGCCGCCACGTCGGCACCAATTTGGGTCCCAGATGACTCATAATGTGTAAGTCCTGCGTCCTATTCACCATAGTTCATTGCTTCACCTCGCCTGGTCTTTCCACCGTATTTTCCCTATTCCTAAATTGGACACATTCATATTCCATCTTGCGTCCTCTTACTTTCTAACGATCACGCCACAGAAACAACCCCTTTTAACCTCCTTCGTTGAACTATTAACGTGGATGCCTTCAGTTCAAAGAGTCGCGCGTTCCATTCCCGACCGGGTCGGAGATTTTCGCCTGAAATGATTAATGGACAGTGTGGTTTTTTAAACATTTCTTTACCTGGCACAAGGGAATAATGGTGAATAAAGTATTAGATTTGCAGAAGCAGACTCTGAGAAGCTCAGAGTACGCACGCACAAAGCCTGCGCACTGCCTCTACGTGAGCGCAAGGCAGTAATGATTGATTTCTCAAGCGGACAGCGCACTTCAGCAGAGTGGCAAAAAGGTGTAATCGTGTTTGGCCGTGCCCATCGCCACACGGTGCGTGAAGCTGTTGGATTTGTTGGGGTTTCACAGCGGAATGCTCAATGTGGTCGGAGAGAGAACCGCCCCTCTGTTTGTCCTGTCCCTTCTTTTGTTGTTCTTTGAAACATACTGTTGTATGTCCGTCGCTCCCTTCTCGATCCGCCAGCCAGCTACACGCGTGCCAGTGTGTTATTCTTCGAGCCTCGACGCGCAGCCCTCAGTGCGCGTGCCTGGAACGTCGTGTGTGCTATAAAAAGGAGCTCCTAGCCTGTCCAGACCCCACTGACCCCGGTGTCCAGCTCCAGAATACACCCTACGTCGAGCACGGAGGCTACTCCTCTTGAAAATGTGCTTCGGCCAGGTGGACTGAATTTCTGGCAGTAAGAGGTCTCACCTCGGGTCACCGCTCCTCTTGCCTGTTCCGTTGTCCATGCCCAGTCTTATCATTATATGCCACTACCATTCCCTAGCTAATACAAGCTCCCATTATCAACTTAGTTTCGCTGTAGGAACTCTTCAGTCATTGAACTTACGTTAATGAACTCAGACACTTCAACAAGGAAGGACTCTCTGAGATATTTACGTCAGTGCTTCTGATAGTTTTCGACTATCAAGAACTTTTCATGTCACAAGGACTATCTTTCCGAAATAGTAGTGAACGTGAATACTCCAACGTGTATATAGTGTACAAAGACAGACTCTTTCTCCAAATTCATAGTTCAATTTGCTTCGAGATAACTTTCAGTTTTGTTAGTGTAAATTTTGTAATTTTACATGTGAAGCAAATAAAGAAGTTGTGTTTTTTGTAAACCCAACCTTGTTTACAACACATACCACTGAGGCCAGAAAGGGATGCAGACGACCTGAAAGGATGTCCACATAACGTGCACCATACCACACGCCGCCACTATTCCATGGTCCTTTGGATGTTCGTTTAGTGCTGCCGTAACTGTTTCAGTTGCAATATAGCCGGGGGTACTAAGTGCTCCATGTTTCAGTTTATGGTCTACGTCCAAGGTTAAAGGGCGGCTACTAATTTAGCAGTGTTGAAACGTTGAGCTCAGCAAAGGAACACGAGTTGGTTGTCGGTTGGTGAAGGCTATGCGGTGGAGTTGCCTTCTTACAGTTCTGGCAGAAGTGGCTTCCTGACTCCCAACATTCAACTGGGTGGTGATCTGACTCACAGACGCCCGTCGAGCGCCCAGTATGGTTCTGCGGAGGTGACGTGATGTCCGTTCGTTAAACACCTGTGATCTTCCTCTGGGGCGGTTTACGCGAGTTGTAAAATTCTCTCTGCGATATTGAAGATCCACCCTCGACACTGTTGAACTCGGAGAGCCGAATTCGCGTGCAATGCGTCGTGCGTCGATAATCATCGGTTAACTCGCGACGTGTCTGTGATACCTGCTCAGCTACGCCGCAACGCGACTCGCCTTCTCGGGACTTTTGACCACTCAGTGTATAAAGAACTGGAATCACGTGATGCCATGCTGTACATAATTGTAAATAAGTTACAGAAATGCGAGCGACTCCAAAAGAGCTCTATAATATAAACAGCACACAAAGGGGATGAAACCTCAAGTTGTGAATTTCGCCAACGGGAAAATTCCCCTGAGTTTTCAAATACATTTATTGATTTTATGTACCAGTAGCTGCTTTGTCGAATTTTGAAGACGCCGAAGTGGCGGATTTTTTTTTGCAGAGGAGTTCCTTAATGTTCTAATTTATCTACCCACACGAGGCTGAAATATCATCGGACTGAGCCAGGATCGAACCTGTCCTCAGGATGGACTCAGAAGTTGAGCGCTCTATCGTGTAAGCTACTCTCAGTTTTAATTACTGTGCTGATGGAGTTGAGATTACTTCATGGGAATCAGTGTAAGTAGCCAGGTAATAACATTAAAGAGGTTGTAGATAAGCGTTGTACAAGAGAGCGTATGGGACCCACACAAGGATTACTTGATACGAGAGCTTGAAAAGGTCCAAAGAAAAAGAGCCACTTTTTATTCTGGTTGATTTCTGGCAAAGGAGTAGCGTTACGAAAACGGTGCAAACTTTCGACTGGGAAGACTTGAGAATAAAGAAACGAGCTGATCGTCTAAGTTGTCGTCAGAGAGATGGCTTGTAGACTAATAAGTTTGAGCGGAGCTTTCGAAGGGATTGAGGATCATAATATAAATATAAAGTAGGAGTTACTTTATAGGATGAGGAATTTGAGATTGAAATAATTCATCAAGACATGTGTTCCATAATTTATACGTTCTTTGAAATAATTTAAGACAGGTAAACAGCTGATAGCTAAATGTTGATCAGTGATTACATTCTGATGCAAAGTTCTGATAGTGTACAACACCGGGTGAAGGCCACAGCTCCCTGTAAACCACGGCAGACACACTCATCAAGACGATGAATTGTTCCTCGAGGCTACTGAAGCCGGTTTCTCGCGTAAGCTGGGTAGCAGATATACTGCAGTGTTGTGAGTCGGTCAACTGTGAAAATGAGAACTTTGCATTTTCGAACCCTACGTGGAATGGAGATGGGCTCGTTAAGACCAACCAGGACGCGCCAGTCCCTTAGTTGAACAGTTACTAGGACTGTCACACTCAGATTCCGTACTGCCGAATAGTTCACATCGCACTGTCGAACGTAGAATGTCACCGTGCGGCGTATTGGCCTCTTCCCTTGCCCCCAGTGCAATTGTTTCCTCACTACTCCAGTCCAATTTAATAATATTTTCTACTAAAACTCCACTCAAGCTTATTCGACACTACTTCGTCATTACTAAATGTTGTTGTTCTTCCCCTGAAGGGGGAGGTGGGCCTCCTAGACGGTGACGTCGTCTCTCAGGCCAGCAGATTTGAGAAGGAGAGAGAGTTGGCATTCCTCTTAGTGCAGGACAACTGAGAGTGGGGACCAGCCTCTCTCCGTCTCCCGATTGCAGAGGCGAGGCGTAGAGCCGCTCTCCACCACTGTGTACTGAGGGGTCCAATATACCTATAATGAGCAGTGATTTATGTAAGGTTTTGTTGTCTCTGCAACCCATGCGCGATCTTGTGACCATAAGAAGGATCCAAGTAAATGACGTCGACAAACAATCTAGCACAGTTTTCAAATACGTTGAATTCTGTAGAAAGTGGAACAGAAAATGTTCACCAGGCCATTCTCTAAAATCATTCAATTTAGATTAAGTCGTAGACGCCATAATTGTGTTTAATGAGGTCCAGAAAATCTGCAACGTCATGTGGATAATGCCGTCAATTTACGGGGAGTGGGTGCTTATTATTATTATTATTATTATTATTATTATTATTATTATTATTATTATTATTATTATTATTATTAACTAATACATAGCAATTGGAAAATATCCTGGTGGCAGTGGTTACTTACATTTGTGTGATAATAAAGTTGCAACAACAACAATTATTGTTTTTAGAGGAATTACAACTGGGCAGCATCCTCTATGAAGAGTAATCAGAGGAATGGAAGAGGTTTAACACTTCGAAGAGTGATGGTAAAAAGAAATTGGATGGCCACGAAGACCGTGAGAATGAAAGACTTCCCAGGTCTCGTAAGCCTAATACTGTCGTTGTTGGAAAATAACGAGAGTAGACCAAGAGAGGTCGGATGTCACCGACCCCGCATACCAGTCTACTTGTACCTGCTCAGGATGGCGCATCACCACACTGCGATGACATGTCACCAGGACGAAGTGGCGTTGAATACATTTATGCTTTCATGTTGTCTTGTCTTCTAGTATTAAATTACAAACAACAAAATTAATCTTCGTCCTTCCATTCTCAGCGGTTATACTCTGAAATCAAATAATATGAGAAGGATTAGGCCTTTAATGCCTTTAAAAAATTAAATGAAAATATAACTTGAGCCTCCTATAATTTATAATTGCATTTACAAAAGAAATCAGCTGGCAGCTATCTCGTCTATTATTTCAGTAACAAAACAAAATTAAACTGAAGTCTTCCCTTTAATTCATTAGAGCTTCAACACGTGGTCAATGTGTACGTTACTTAAGGCAGGTAATGACATGTAGAAACTCTGCTATTAAATCTGAGTCGTTGGGCAAATGAGTCTCAATGGAAGTCATGGAGTGGCCAGTGTCTCCTCTATCCCCTTCTCTAGTGCTATTCAATTTTGCTTTCCCGGCTAGCATTCTTCCCCCTTCTTACACTTCTTTCAGCGCTTCCTCGTTCGTTCCTGATCTCTCTTTCTATTCTTCTCCAAAATAGATAATCCACCAGCCGGACTTCTTTTCACCTTTCTTTTGTAACAAGTTCATTCCTAGTGCAGTTATTGAATTTTTAAGGTCGGATGAATTTCCTGATGCCATTCGTATGTCCAGGATTGTATTCTCTAGTGCGTGTATTTGAGTTTGCTGGTAGTGTAATGCTGTTGAAGTGTGTTAATCCAACACAAACACTCACTTCCCGAGCTCAAGAACTAAGCACACGTTGCTAAAATTCCTCGTCCATTGGGGAATCGAATGGGAAATTCTACAAGCTGAAGGCCAGTATGCTAGAGAGTCAGAGCAGCACAATTTCCGATCAGTCTTAGGTTCGGGCCCAGATTCCCAGGCACTAATGCCAGTAACAAGTACACTATAGTGCACATGCTGAGAGTTTTTCTGTGCTACACGGAAAACCATAGAAGACGAGAGATAGAGTACAGATTATTTGGCTTGGACGACCAAGGGGCCCTTAGCTGAGTCCTAGAATTGTTTCCACATTCTTGTGTTTCGCTCCTGACTTTCACCTACCGTGTCTGACCTCCCTTGGACGACCACGGGGCCCTTAGCTGAGTCCTGGAGTTGTTTACACATACTTGTGTTAGGCTCCTGACTTTCACCTACCGTGTCTGACCTCCCTTGGACGACCACGGGGCCCTAAGCTGAGTCCTGGAGTTGTTTCCACATACTTGTGTTAGGCTCCTGACTTTCACCTACCGTGTCTGACCTCCCTTGGACGACCACGGGGCCCATAGCTGAGTCCTGGAATTGTTTACACATACTTGTGCTAGGCTCCTGATTTTCATCTACCGTGGCTGACCTCCCTTGAACGATCACGGGGCCCATAGCTGAGTCCTAGAATTGTTTCCACATTCTTGTGTTATGCTCCTGACTTTCACCTACCGTGTCTCACCTCCCTTGGACGACCACGGGGCCTGGTGAGGCTTTCATTTTCATGCCGTTCATGGCCCTTGCCTTTGTTTGGCCAATACTTCCATTTTCCGAAGTGTCAGATACCTTGCATTATCCCCTGCGATTAGTGTTAATAGAGGATGGCTGCCCAGTTGTACTTCCTCTTAAAACAATAATCACCACCACCACCACATTTCATTGAACCCAGGGAGCATCATGATCTACGTCCAACAAAATGGTCTCTGGTTTAGGAAACAATACCATGACCATAAATATTAGCAAGATACGTATTATGTGAACACTGAAGGTTCTCTTCAAACTATCTCTTGCTTTATGGAAAACAAGCAAACCAATCGAGAAGAGAGGTGAAGCGCTCAGCAGTCGGCAGTCCTGAAAATGGTTTCCGTGCTTTCCCATTTTCACACCAGGCAAATGCTAGGGCTGTACGTTAATTAAGGCAAGGACCGCTTCCTTCCAACTCCTAGACCTTTCTTCTCCCATCGTCGCCCTGAGACCTATCTGTGTCGGTGCGACATAAAGCCACTAGCAAAAAAAAAAAAAAAAAAAATAGGAACTTGTGATCTATTAGAGCAGCGTGTGGATGATGTTAGTGGCGTAATAGACATAGGTGACGTAACATTGGAGACCGTTACGTAAATGTAGCAGTGCACAGTTCTAAGTTCTTGTCTGGTTCTTTGAGAAATATTTATACGATAGTGTACTGCTCGGAGATCATTACCTAGCTCTAACACTGCTCTTTTCTTCTAAATTGTTGGCGTTACCAACCAGGGCACAAAAGAAATCATAAACAATGAGAGATTGGATGATAGAACGACGCCATTGATCAAGAAGTCACGTTGGTCTTACAAGGATGATACAGTAACTATGTCACCTGCTATTGGTCCTGCTTTCACATCCAATAAATAATTTTCTCCTTCCGTTCTGTTCATAATTGTCATTAATGTTTTACTTAAGAATTATTCGTCATTGTTTTGTTTACATCCTCCCTCCAATACGTCCAACATCAACATATTCCTAAAACATGTCCATTAAAGTGGCGTATGCCTGGTTACGACGGTGCCGGGTTTAAGTTGCTCACACTCTGACCTCCAGCGCATGTTAACGGCCCGTGACATCATGGAAGTGCGGCTTAGAGCGATTTACAAACAACCAAACTACTGCCTAAAAAACCAGAGACTTGCTTAGCGAAGGAGAAACCATTTTGGTTACAAAGTGCCAAGTATCAACTTTACTTTAAACGCTCGTCATACCACAAGAAAAATTACGGCATAACTGATTCACGTTAATATTTAATCAATTACTAAGCTGTAATAAATTCCACGAAGCTTATTTAGCATCGCCTTTTATTTGGAAAGCAATTTGCACCTGCAAATGGCAGATTGACACGCGAGATCCCGCGCTCAGACAAGGTCGAACAGATTGTACGATTATCTAAGACGGAACTCACGTATTCGCATTGATAATCTCATTTTATTTCAGTTCATCCGTCCAATAGAAACCCAAATACAAGTTCATGACGAACAAATTATGGTAAAAAATAATTTTATAACACGAAATTTACTTATTTCTGTCGTATGTCTGTAACATTATAGAAGACAGTACACAGCGCAGCCTACCAAGCAACTACTGCTTAGCTTAAGAATCATCTCGGCCGTTATAAACATCACTTACGTTTCTGAGAATCGAACCTCGCACCTCCGGAATAACAGGCAGTTTCGCTACGACACAGACAGAAGGGCGCGGGGTTAGAACAATACAAGAAAATGAGAAAATATATGACAGAAATGAACCACAGACTTGTTTTATTCAAAACGCAAAATCATGATGTCTTGCTCTAGAAACACCTAAGAAGACCTCTAAATCTTATAAATCAAAGACGAAGACGCTTTTTACACAGAACTTTTCTGAAAAAAGAGAGTGACTAATGGGCTATACCGAAACGGAGGCTTCTCTTTTTGAGCTCTTCAAAGTCTTTCACCAAGGGCTAAAGAGACTGTCCTTCCTGTCTTGTCGATTGAAGTGCCATTCAGCACTCTACACTCTTGCGTTGGAAGTTTTGTATCGTGCAGATTGATTCTGATAAGAACATCCTCCACTTTCATCCTGTCAAAAGGAGGTGGGAACTTGGTGATGATATTGGTCGTGTTCAGCATCTTTTTTTGCGTCCCACACTTGTAGGGTCTCCCCTTTCCATGGGTTACAGTTTGATACTGTCTGTTCCAGCCAACTTTTCGTTTATGGATTTGCACAGATCAGTACTATAGCTCCACTTTCCAGCCTTGGTGACTCAGACATACGTCTGACGGCGGCTTCATTTACGCTACCACAGCAGATGACAATTCAGTCACGTCTTCCTCCTTGAGTTTTCCATCTGGAAATGTCTAAGGTATTATTACGGCCTTAAGTGAAGATAGTCTTTGCGAGAGGGCACGACTATTTCTTCTTATGTTTCATAGAGGGTGGTTTTGTAGCCGAACTTGATGGCGTGCTTTCCTCCGACCTTGGCCTTTTGGGCGTAGTCATTGGCGTAGCGTCTCGCCAATCCCTGTTCCTTGGCTTCTTCTCCACCCCAGCCGTTATCTTGGCTTCTTTCCTCGCCTTCTTTCTCCTTGTAGTAGGCACTTGTGCGAGGTAGTCTCATCTACAGTATATGCATCCTATTTAGTTTTGATGCCGATATCTTCAGGTATTTCTCAGTTCCTGTTTCCTTTTGTCCAGAAGTCTGCTTTCCTGTTGCTTCTTCTGTTTCTTCTTCAAATTTGGATTCAGCCTGCCCTACTGGGTCTTCTTTCTCCATATTATTTTCTTGGGCCTGCCTCTGGACCTGCTCTTCTGGAGCTTCTATTGGTATTTTTTTAAGTGGTTCATTTGGAATGCCCATGGTTCCATATGACGTAGGGTTTTTGCCCCTTCTAGAGTGCTGAGCGGCGTTCTCACCATCCGTGATGCGGCATTCCGCCAGACATTGTCCTCCCAAAACCCAGGCTCTCCGTAGCAGGCACCACGCCCCTCAGCGGTCCGCCCCAGGCCGGAACTCACGTGGTTCCCACTTGGCATTCCCATGACTGAGGTCACAGCCTTGGGTTCCCCCTAGGTTGGGTGATGTGTTGGTTCCAGCACACCGCAGTCACCAGCACCCACTTCACCTGAACCACCGTATCACCGATGCGGAGGTAACATGGATGCCTCTCTAGCAGGTGTGGCTGAGGCTTCCGCTTCCAAGCCTTTGACTTGAGCTAGTAACCGTGGGGATATTCTTACGCCCCCCTTCACCTCCTCCTTCTTGTATAGAGTCTAGTTGCCGTTGTGGCTCCACACAACATCTCAAGAAAGGAGATACTAGTCCCCCTCAGCACGTAGAGGATCTTCAGTTTCACCGAGTAACCTAGATTATCCCGGTGCAACTGTAGAAGCACCTGTAGGGGGATAGATTATTTTACTTTGTTCTGAAATTTGTCCAATCTTAAACTTACAAATCTGTTCCACTAAGTTTAGATATCATTGCTCATTATTAATATGGAAGATTTTACCCAATTATTCACTCAGAATTGGACATGTAACAGAAAGAGCCGTCTCCATGCACGTTCGTATCTAAATGACCAATATCTTCAAAATCCACATAATTACTATCAAAAGGGGCAAAATCCAACATAAAAGCTATAATGACCATGAATTTCACATGCGATTTAGTTGAGTACCTACTAAATATAATTTGACGTGAAATACTGTATATGAAAATGAAAACTGGCCGTTCCGTACAATTCAGAAAACGGGGAATTATTGCTCTTGTTGTTGTTTGTCCAACCCTTGTGCCGTTTCTCTACGGGGTCGGTTATGAGGTGAGATGAATCTGTCGTGGCGGGTTTTTATGGCCGGATGCCCTTCCTGACGTCAACCTCATCAGAGGAGTTAATGAGATGAAAATGAATGACGTGATATATGATAGTAGGGAGAGGGTGAAACTCGGTGCCGGCACACAGCCTACTCCTGTCGAATAGCACCAAGGGTCTGCTCAAGGCTTAACGTCCCCATCCGACGGACGAATCACCATCAACAGCGTCATACTTCCTCACTCCATATGAGCACTGTGGAGAGATTTGGAATTTAATCCAGGCTTTTGGCACGCAATCTAGTGATTAGAAATTGTATACCACCAGCTCCCCTACCCTGCCAGCCAACACTCTGATGGTGAAAATTTTTTCTACCAACGAGACTCGAACCGGCTAACCTCGGTGTCAGGCCGTTTAGACTTCAGCGCCTTAACGATCATGGCCACCAATAGCACCATATATAAATGAGGTAGTTTTAGGTATCACACAAAGTTGAAATTTGGTACCATAGAACATAATATTACATCTTCATAGAGAAGTCGATATCCAAGTCGACCGAACTGGGAATGCAGGAATTGGGGCTGAGAAGTAAAACAGCATAAGTGCGACAAAGTAAGCCATCGTAGTCTTAAAGGTTTCTTTAAATTCCGAACTAACTTTAATAGGAAACCCTAAGAAAATATTGAGAGAAATTTTCGAGTTATTTAAGGGGCAAGGGCAGATTACAGCGGTGTATACAAAAGTAATCACCGCGTTGTTAGAATATTAAATGCAGCAGTTACATCACCTACATAGAACAGAGTGATCACATCACTCATGTGATTGAGACATTAAGGACATGAAGGTACCCTTAATTCGCAGCTCATCCTTTACTCCCACATAAAAGTAAATAATTACGATGTAGCAAACGAAGTGCAAAAATAAAAGAAAACGTCGCGACCTAAAAGTTGAGAATTGATGAATGGGCTCCGCTGGTGAAGTCATTCACGATTAAGGGCACCAACTTCTACTAGTTCAACGTGTTACAGAACGCTTGTTAACGGTTTAACGACCATCAAGAAGTGATCATAAAATTACGTTTTATCGTCTGTGACAAAGTGGATAATACTAGTGCCACTATGAGACGAGTGAACGGAAGAAATGTCAAGACATTGGAGGTGGAGAGGAGCGAAAACTTGTATTATTTATATATTTATTTATTTATTTATTTTTCTTGTCCTTCTTCCCGAATGGGTCACTTAGAGCCACGCGGGATCAACACTTCAGCCCAGTAAGTATGGAATGCGTTGCAGGGGCCATCATGTCGGTGTCAGTTTATCTCGGCCCAGTAGACTTGGTGATGTTGATTGCTTCAGGTCTTTCTCTGTCTCTTCATACGAGTTTGATCTATCGTTTTATTCTTTAAGAATGTGTAAATTCTATCAGTCAATCTGTTAGAGTCATTTCTTTGTAAGTGCCCCATGAATTCCATTATTCGCATGCACATTGTGCCTATAATTTTGGAGACTCGTTTATATATTTGCGCATTTGGTTTTGGAAAACGTACTTCATCTTTGATTCTCGCTCAGGATTTATCTCATTATTTTACGTCCCCTTAGTGTCTTGTGTTGGAAACTGAAATAGAGAGGTTCGGGTTTGTTTACTATAGTATAGAGTAGTTCCAGGAGAGACTGTTTTGTTGAAAGTACCTTTGTTAGCGAAAATGCAGTTTCCACTTACGATGAGGGACCCCGTTTCCTTCATCACTGCACTATTCTCCTCTCTTCGCACCACTTTGAACCGGGTTTCCCTTTCATTCTTCCTCTTCCTCGGAAGCCTATCATTCTTTAAATTCTCTTATTAAAAATCTCTCCTTTTGCAGTTTCCGCTTCTCTTATATTATTTCTTTCTTGGCCTCTTGTATGCAGCTCATTGTTGACTTTTTCTCGCAAAGGTACTTGAATATCTGTTTTGTCGATCTGTTGTCATCCATCACCATTCCATATGTCCTCCCTCCATGTTAACATTGTGGAGAGGTTTGCAATCAGATCCTGGCTTTTAGCACGCAATATAGTGATGCTATGTTGCTCGACAAGTCCGTCCATCCTGAACACTTTCCAGAGCCCCTCTTACTGGTGGACGCGGAAACTCTTGACTTCTTCTTCTTCTTCTTAATCCGTTTACCCTGTAGGCTCGGTTTTCCCTCGGATTCAGAAAGGGATCCCACGTCTACCATATCAAGGACAGCGTCCTGGAGCGTGAGAATTTTGATCGTGAATACAACAGGGGCGAAGGACAAGTACCTCGTCCAGGCTGCCTCACCTGATACGCTGAACAGGGACTTTGTTGGGGGAGATGGGAATTTTGGAAGGGATAGACAAGGAAGAGGGATGGAAGCAGCCGTGGCCTTAAGATAGCTATCATCCCGTCATTCGCCTGTAGGAGAAGTGGGAAAGCACGGAAAACCACTTTGAGGATGACTGAAGCGAGAATCGAATCCCCCTCTATTCAGTTGACCTCCCGAGATGGACTCGTTCCGACCACTTTTGAAATTTCGTCGCAGAGCCGGGAACCTAAGCCGGGGCTCCAGGTGTGGCAGCTAATCACGTCAACCACTAAACCACAGAGGTGGACATGAACTTCATTACGGTTCCATATTGACGTGCAAACTCTTGGCTTCAGTACTAAATAATAATAATAATAATAATAATAATAATAATAATAATAATAATAATAATAATAATAATAATAATAATAATAATAATAATAATAATAATAATAATAATAATAATGTTATTGCTTTACGTCACACTAACTACTTTTACGGTTTGGGGAGACGCCGAGGTTCCGGAATTTAGTCCCCCAGGAGTTATTTTACGTGCGAGGCTGACGTATTTGAGGCACGTTCATATAGCCACCGAGCCCGGCGGCTTCAGTTCTTAGGAGTTTTAATTTTTCACCCTTCAACATTTCACAGACCAACACTCAAGGGCAGAATGTTTTGACCAATTGTCGTCATCATCGGCTAAACATTAACATATTAAAATGTGTGGGTTAAAACATTATTTAAGTCACTCAGTAAATTGTCTGTCTTAAAATCATCTTTTGTTCTTGTTAAATGTGATCACAGGACGGGAAGTTCTCCATTCAAAACAAAATGAACTACTGAAAAACAGCCAAACAGTGTTTCCGCATTAGTCAAGTTCAAGGAAGTTTCCGAAAATAAGACGTCAACTTTTCAATATCAACAAGAGTAGTTTTAACGAGAACAGAAACGTGGACCTGAAATTAATATTTGTTAACACGAACTCCTCCCGCCGCGTACGCATGCGCAACTCGACTATGCATTGAGTGGTTTATAATCTCTGTCGGTCACTGGTAATATAAGCACACATCGTGAAACATCTTCACTTTCCTTCTTAATCTGTTTACTCTCCGGGGTTGGATTTTCCCTCGGACTTAGCGAAGGATCCCATCTCTATCGCCTCAAGGGCAGTGTCCTGGAGCGTGAGACTTTCGGTCGAGTAATACAACTGGGGAGGAGGAACAGTACCTCGTCCCTTGTGGGGGGGGAAGATTGGAAGGGATAGTCAAGAAAGCGGCCATGGCCGTAAGTTAGGTACCATCCCGATATTTGCCTGGAACGAAACTGGGAAAGCACGGGAAACCACTTCGAGAATGGCTGAGGTTGGAGTCGAACGCCCCTCTACTTAGTTGACCTCCAGTGACTGAGTGCACCCCGTTCCAGCCCTCTTGAAACTTTTCCAATTTTGTGGGAGCTAGTGACATTAACCACAGAGGCGGACTACTACTGTACATCACAAAACTTCAGTCAATGTTTCTGAGAACTCAATACGCACATTTACTCGTGTTTCGAGATCAGTGCACTTGCTGATGAGTGCATCACCGGAAAATATCATAAAATATTCTCTCGATGATTTTTCCTCAAGACACAGAGGAGCTTAACTTTCTTTTATTTCATGCGTTAACTCTCTGCAGAGTGTTGTCCCTAGCTCTTCCCATTGAACCCTGCGTTCAAATCTCGCCAGGACGGTAGGGCAGTGCTTGACGGACGACGCATTATACTTCCACACTGGGCTACTTCAAAACTACAACAACAACATTAGATAGATCTAACAATAACGTCCACACTTGTCAGTAGTTCCGCTCTAACTATGAGATTGCAACAACAGTAACAGTACATAGGTAATTTATAATTCGAGCACAGGCTTGACTTCCCGTCACCTGAACAACATCTCCTTATGGGTGGGGATGGAAGAATAACACCCACAGAATTCCCATCATGTCGTAAGAGGCGACTGAAAAGGGCCCCAGGGCCTCTGAACTTGCGACCGTGGATTGGTAACCACGGGGCCCTTAGCTGAGTCGTAGCATTGTTTCCAGTTACTTGTGCCAGGCTCTTCACGTTGATCAATGCTATTCGACCTCCCTCGGTCAACTCTTGCCCTTTTCCGACCCCGACCCCGACGCTATTGTAACATTCGAGGCCTAAAGCCTTCGTCGTTTTGGTGGAGCTGAACGAAAGTGTGTGTGGGCGGGAGGGAGTCACAGATAGCGGACAGGAAAGGGCTAGGAGTGGGAAGGAAGCGGCATCCTCAGCATTTACCAGGTATCAAAATGGCAAACCACGGAAAGTCATTTTCAGGGTTCCCGACAGTGGGGTTCGAACCTACTATCTTCCGAAGGCCAGCTCACAGCTGCGAGATCATAACCGCACGGCCAACTTGTTCGGTATTCTGTTTGCTATGTGTTGACTTCTTGCGCTACCTACGGGTCTTCTTAACAAACTAAGCAGTTCGACTCTTCGACGCTCGATGTCATGACAGCTTTCTGCAGTTGGTTAAGTAAATTAGTAAATGCTGTAACTGCCTAACAGTCAATAATTAATATCTTCTGAAGTGTTTTACCAATAAGCATGGTCACTTTTTTAAATGCTAATTTTAGAACCACAAAATCTCAAAAACGAAAAATCCAACTTTACGACCTCTTGCGAACAACGGATCACATTAAAAGATAGCTGGAAATTTATTTTCATAGTTCGCTTACAATAAGCGCTTCTATCGTCTTTTAGACGGACATAGTCTATATAATTTGAATTACACTCTGTATAAGACGTATTCGTGAAAAAGAAATTCAGTAAATATGTTTTGGCAGATTTTCAATTTTGAATATGTTGTTTCCTAGGAGAGTATATATTTTCGAAGGTTGCTCCTAATGTAAGCACTATGTAATGCGTCCTATCCAGTGCACGTTAGGTTGAAGAGACCTGAGCAGACACGGAGACTGGAAACAGCAATGAACTTGACTCCACAGAGCAAGACTCTTCAACTGGTTGTTGTGTCCAGCCAGCCGCTACTACTTCATTCCGGCTTCGAAGCCCACAATGGCGTCTTCAGAATTGTTTACTGAGATTTCCCAGTTTGATTTCCAGGCACATTCATCCACCATCGTCCATTTACCTCCATTCGCTCGTCAAGTGAGGTCGGCATGGAAGCACATCTCGTATGCGACCCCGTATCAACGAGACTAACTGGCGAACATGTTCTACATTACGTTTAAATATGGCATCAAATGTCTTTCTCCATTTCTTCACCTCCATTTTATTACTAACTACCTGTTCAACCCGTCGTTGATGCGTTAGTAATTGCAGCGGTAATGCCATATAGTGGAGATGAGTGGCAGTTGAAGAGAAAGAGGGACCACATCTCAGTGTTTTATTATTGTTGATCAGTTTTTCGGGCTTAGAACATTCAGTTTTCTTCCTGATCGCTGGCACGAGGGCGTCTGGAGTGATTCATTTCTATTTCCCGTCATGACCTTCTCATTTGGATGGCTAATTAATTAGCCATGCCATCGTCATCATGAAATGTTATACCTTATGAAACAATTAATACGAAGGCCATGATCGCAATTTAACTGGTTACCTTGACGATTGAAATGCATTTTCAAGTCAGTGACTTTTGAAGTTGATAGAATTTGCACTAAAAGCAAAATTCTTGCATATCTCTTTTAGCACAAGCCATGCGGTAAAAATATGACACACAAATAGTAGTTCCTACAAACATTTCAGTGATGGTTATTGGATAACGAAATGAAAAGGATATGGGAAACTACTGGGGTAGTGAGAGGTAAAAGTAACGATTTGAGCGAAGCAGCTGATTAGGGCAGAATGTAAGACTAAAAGACCATGTGAAATTATCCAAAATATGCCGATAAGGAAAAAGCTTTCAAACAGTAAGAGGTCCGATCTGGTGGCTAATGGGAATATACGAAAATAAGGGTGAGAGAGAGAAACACGACGGAAATCATTCGAGGAGGGGCATCTTGGTAAAGGAACTGATGCATTTAGAGTTAAATATTTGGGTAGTAAATATAAAAGAAAAATAGGACGAGAGAAAGATTTCTGTGCAATTGTAAAATTATTAAACAAAGTGTGGCTTACACCTGAAGAATACCGAATATATTTTATATGTTTAAAAATATGCGGCAAAAGGAAATGAAAAAAGGAATTATCGCTAACTAAAAGAATGAGCGTCCTAGAATACGAAGCATTGTACTACATCCAGGACAAAAATGTTAAAAGGAAAAGAAGCAAGTAATGATAATTTGTGGAAGTTTCACATGATCGGGAACTAGCGGATGTAGACCACGCTTGGAACTTCTAACTCCGTCCAGGGGGCAGCTCTCTGCCGGGGGTTTTCCTGAAATCCTTGGAATTCTTTCAGTGTATCTGTAACGTCCCTTCCCAGTTTCTGTCAGATGAGTGGTACGAACCTTCTTGTTCTGCCAAAAAATGAACAGGGCTTTTGGGAGGCGGATACTCTCCTTTTCCCAGCACAATCACAGATCATTTAAGAAAAGGTTATGAAAACAAGAGATAGGGAATCTGCCACCTGGGCGACTGTCCTAAATGCAGATCAGTATTGATTGATTGATTGATTGATTGATTGATTGATTGATTGATTGATTGATTGATTGATTGATTGATTGATTGATTGATTGATTGATTGATTGATTGATTGATTGATTGATTGATTGATTGATTGATTGATTGATTGATTGATTGATTGATTGATTGATTGATTGATTGATTGATTGATTGATTGATTGATTGATTGATTGATTGATTGATTGATTGATTGATTGATTGATTGATTGATTGATTGATTGTAGTAACGAAGCTCCTTTTTAAGTGTACAAGATTATCTTTTAATTAATAACTGGAGAGCACAATAACCTAACATATTCTCGGGGAGTATAAACCGAGTCTGTGAGAGCGAGAAAGTTTTAACATTTGTGTCGTAGAAAACTTCTTCTCTTAAAACGAAATATCTACTTAAAATGCAAAGATGAATTAACTCAGGAACGAATACGAAATGAAGATAGAAATGTACCATCAAGGACGGATCGTTGAGATGGTACAGTAATTAACTATAATGACTCGAATATGTGTTAACGTGCAGGAGCATGAGCATTGGCCATGTTAGAGGTAAGTTACGTACAAATAGAATATGAAAAGTTATTCGATTACAGAAAGTAAATAGGACAAGGATGAGAGATTGAAGTGAAAGACAGTAAATGGCAACGGAAATACGAAAGTGGTCTTGATGTCGTTAATACATCTGTTTAGAAGGCCGCGGATCGACACCGCAACTTTGGTCTTGGTAACATTTATACCAGAGACTTTGTACCTGAATTACATTACACGGCCATATTTTGGATTATATTGACGCAGAAAATATCTATAGTTTAAGAACCGAACGTGGAACAGCGAGTGTTACAAAAATATTCACGTTTCCTTTTGTGAAAAACAAATGATTATAAATATTGTTTTCAATAAAAAAATCACCTCAAATTGACTTGAAATTGACAGACAAGGCTTATTTCTTCTCGTAGAGGAGTTTTAAACTGAAAAGAAAACAAGAGACATCATAAAACTAACACTGACGGTCTCAATCTCAAAAGCAAAGTTCTTAGGAGAAATTTCTGATCCGTTTGAAATAGCGACAGGAGTCAGGTGAGCAGACAGATTATCCCCGATCCTCTTCAACATTTTACTAGAAAATAGTGAATACCTCGGGAGAAGCCTTGAAACTAGAAGGAATAAGCGGAATACACCTGGGGAAGAAAGGAGAGAACCTGGAAATCAAGTGTTTAGCTTTTGCAGATGCTAACCAAAAACAGAGAAGATACTCAAATGATACTAGAGAGCCTGAATAAAATCTCCGAAAAAGAGTGTCTCAAAATCTCTTATGAAAAACAATATATGGATTACAAATACCAAAGTGTGAAATATATACTGTAGAGGTAAAACAAGGGAAGATTTAAAGGACAGAGAAGCTGAAATTCCTTGGTGAATGGATCCAACCAAACTGACTGGATGAAGGTAAGAGCCAGATAATTAGATCTAGCCTACAAACTAACACACGACCGGCATAACAAACGGACATCATACAAAGCTGAAGTCGAACATTAAAAGTTACTAATAAAACTGGAAGGATTGTGCGCTTCAGAGAGCCTTATTTTAAATAAAAACGGGGGGCAGCAAGAAGGAAAAGAAGATTCTGGGACTTCTGACGGAACTTGAAGAAACTACGCTGAAGAGCGGAAACAAAGGCTGAAATTCTACGCAGACCGTGTACGAATGATCTTCAGATACATCGTGAGATCAAAGGCTACCTCTAAGTGGATAGAAGAGATGAAGAGGAATGTAGAAGAAGTTGGGATTGCCCTATAGATCATCCAAATTAGGAGAGAGTTTAGAAGAACAATCGACAGTCTAAAATCATTTGAAGAGAAATCACTAAAACGCAGACCCGAACGAATCACGTTAGAAGAGGAGAAAAGAATGAAGGAATTCTGGGAAGAGAAGAGAAGGAATGAAAGGCCCAAAGCCTGAATTTCTATGCAAAACAAAAATATTTAATTGGATAACTATGAATTAATTTGCATAATATTTCGCCAAAGTACGTACAGAGCCCTCCACAGAGTGGTCTTTGAGCGTATGACGGTTCGACTATCTCGCAGTATGAGTGGTCTGATCATCATCAAACGCAAATACACCGTGTGTTTCAGCCCTTGCTTGTTATGGCGCGGAGGTCTGTATTCAAGCCCCTCTCCTGGCAGAGCACATACACCGCCTCACTTGTGCAGCTCAAAAAAAGTCAACTGCGCGGTGTATCGAATTATTTCTTCCACATCATTTATGAGTACGACCTAAAACGCGTTGCACACCATCCTGTATATGTTTCTCACTTATGGCACATCACAGCCTGCACGGTTGCTAAGTAACATCGCATCACACATTTCAAATGACTCTCAGCATAAAGCAGACATACTACGGAGAGCAGGTAACGTTCTCATAGCAACTTACAGATGACACTACTGACCCGCAAGTTTTCGTGAAAATATCTCTTAAGAAGCATCGTAATGATGTAAGAACTCGCGAATTGCAAACTTGTAAGACATCACCTGTTGAAGTCTTTGCAGATGTATCTGACTAGCAAGTTGAATTATAATTATCCTAATCTGAATGGATCACTTGCCTTAAAATGAATGCAAACATGGCGGCCTTTCCGGGCCGACCCTTAGACAGTACCCGATGAAGACGGTGCACGGAGAATGGATCACTTATAATTCTGAGATAAAGGAACATTACTACGTAATTCACGCTATCGCACGGCGAAGTCTAAGATCGCTCATGCTTTGCAACAGAAAGGGTGGGAAGTGCGCGAAGAAATCCCGTGTGTTCCTCACATGGGTCTACCAGAAGAGTACTGACCCTTCTATCAGATTCAAGGTTGGTCTTCAATAAGCTGAGGACGTGGGTAACGAAAATAAAGCTATCTATGGTCCTACGATTAATTATTTCAAATGCGTTGATGTAAGAGGTCTACTGATGGGAGCTCAGGGTGCTATAGCTCGTTTTCTTAGGAATCTCGAAACAAATAACACATTCCAACGAGATGAGAGAGTCACCATACTTCTAAAGAATCACCACCTTAATCCACACATCTAGGTGTTGGAATTTATAGCATATTATTATATTTTAATACTTTAATGATAATTTTTATGTAAATTATTATTGTCATCGCACATCGAAGGTGACACAAGTAAGTGGAAACAATACCAGACTCAACTAGGAGCCCTGTGGACACCATCGCACGCTTCCAAATTAAGAGCCTCTGGGATCCCCTTTAGTCACTTTTTACGACAGACAGGAAATGAACCACTGAGAGAACCGTCATCAACAACAATATTCCCAATGTTAGACAATCAGGTCTCTTGTCGTTTAGAACTAACTGAAGCAGTGAGTTCAGAAACTCTTCATAAAGTACCGGAGCTTCTCTCGTAAGTCCTTGATCTGTTCTCGAAGACGTACGAGAAGCTGCCAACCAATTAAGTTCCATTCTCTTGAGCTAAATTAATCTTTAATTACTTCCCCCTTCCAGTGTATGTGAGTGCGAAGGTCTTCGAGTAGCTTTCAGAGCACTCCATTAAGTCACGAGAACAACAAAATTGCTGACATTTAACAGCAATAACAGCACAAGTTCTTCTCTGTTATTTCGAACTCCCAACTCACTTGAGTTAGTTCGTTTATCCGTTGTATAGCTTGAGAACGTGTGGTAAAGAAGCAGGCGATATTTTAACACAAAAACAGGCGGAGCAGCTGAATTAAACTGCTGTTTTTCTGGGATGAAAGTATGAAGGTATTTACTTTGGTAAATTTAATTCTGAAATCAGAATTGCGCTATCAGGGTTTAGTTTTCTATTAACCTGGACATATATATCATATGTTGTATCGTTATTTCCTGCAAATATTGTACTTTTGTTTTTAAAATTAAATAATTGGCAACATTAAATTTAATGTTTGATTCCTTTTCAGACACTGATGTTTTGTTCAGACAGAGAGGCGTGTTCACAGTGAGAATGTTGGACTTCTACCAATTTAAAATGTATTTATTTGGCTTCTTCAGATATACCAATATTATCTTACTCTGTATTTCTATTCGATATGTGTTTATGTCTTACAAGGAAAAGGAGCCTGGGTATGTTTCAACACAGAACTTCCTTGAAAGTAGAAGAGACCATAAATATAAAGAGCTTGTGAAAGAAATGATCAGAGCTTATAAATGTTTATGATGAAATATGTCCTTGAGAGTACGTGTAATGGACTCGCATTTATACTTCCTTCCAGACAGTTGCACTGGAGTATCACATGAGCATGGAGAAAGATTTCATGAAGACATAGCTCTACAGGGAAACGGTATGAATGGATACGGTTGCCCGCAATGTTAGCTAATTACTGCTGGAGTATACATTCGGGATAAGAAGGATGCTCAATACAAACGGAAGAAATAAGACATGAAAGTTTGTGGTGGAAAATTTCTGCCCATATTTTCCATTTCTTTAAACATTCCTGTGAATGACTGAGAGCAATATGTGAACACTTCAACTAGCACATTCTGTTACTGGCCCCCTTAATTGTATGTCTATGACTTTAAATTACAGTTTATATAATGAAAATAAATTACAAATCGGATTTTTCTTAAACCATCCCTGATTTATGAAAACTAAAGCCACCTTTAATTTAGCGTTAAAATGTCTGTAAGAATAACACATTTTCCTGTACAACAGTGTCACCGGGTCCAATCTACCGGGAGTAACTTCACGTTGTCCGGGCTACACCCCGTAAGTTTTCACTCTAACATATAAATGCCTAAACATCCGGATTCGGTCCCATAATACCTGCTCCTCGGCCACGTTGTGGGGGATGAGTAGCGGCAGTACAGTGAGGACTTCGTGAGCCCCGGTCACTATGAACCGTGACACCTTTCCAGGTGTTGGACATTTTAAAGAATTTGTTCATGTCATGGAACATTCTTCAAATAATAATAATAATAATAATAATAATAATAATAATAATAATAATAATAATAATAATAATAATAATAATAATAATAATAATAATAATAATAATAATAATAATAATAATAATAAGGTCCAAAGAAAACAACAGAACAACGGAAATTAAAAAGGAACAGGGAAATATACCAGAACATAGAAAATATAACAGTAAGAGTAAAAACGTGGGATCACTATTTTTGAAATCTCTATAGAATGGATGCCAACTAAGACAAAACAGGTAGTCCTCTACCTTTGCAAGGAAAAGTGAACAAGAAGTTAGATACAACAGGTGAAGAAAGATTTAGAAAATAAAATTACAGAAGAGGAAAATATAGTAAGAGAGATTTTTAAAAGGGTTCTGCCAATAGAAGGAGCAATGAAAAGGAAACCCTGTCCAAAGTGGTCTGAGGAGAGAAGCAACGGCAATGAAAACAAGCAGGAGTTCATCGTAAATAATAACAATAATAATAAATCATAATATTTTACATCTTAATAACTGCTATTACGGTTTTCGGTGACACGTGGGGGTACGGAATTTTCTCTCGCATGAATTCTGTTCTTCTGCCTCACGACTGACTCGTTGTGGCTGCCAACTCTTTGGTGGACCACACTTCGCCATTCTTCATTGCAGCTATCGAGAGGAAAGCCTGTTAGGGTCATTTCACGATAATAATCGATTACGTCAGTGCTCGTCTTCGTGCTCTAGTTCCTTGGATCTTGCCCTCATCAATGAACTCATGCAGACTACCTTCCTGTTCAAAGTAGCGTAGGATTCGCTGAGGGACTTGCATGACTCAAGTTTGTTCAGAATCGACATGCTCGTGGGATGAGGAATCCCCAGCAGTTCTATTTGTGCCAGACCCTGTGGTAGGGCGGTCCAGGTTTCTGCACCACACATAGGAGATATTTCACGTAAGGGTGATGTGTCTGAGCTTCTTCAAATACCGCGCCACTGAGTCAGTATTGAACCTTGTGTTCAGACTGAGTCGTTCGCTCCGGTCCAATACTTTCAAGCATGTTAATTTAGATGTCAAGCATGGGCTGTTGAAAGTAGGAACCTGCTTAATGCTATTGACATGTCAACACTTGTTACAATGGGACGGGTACTTACTGTAATGCTCACCGCACTAAAGCTGGTATACAATACGCTATTGTTGGAGGTGTCCGTTCTCATAGACGTCTCTATTCAACCGCCAGACAACTCCTCTACAGACAGCATCTTTAGAGGCACCTGGAGTAGAACGCTGAAGAGCATTTCGTACACATGAATCTGCTCGTGCTAAAAGAGCCTCGGTCATTAAAGTATCCAACACGAGTTTAGCCCATCTCTGCCATAGAAGCGGAGATGGAAAAACAGTGTGCTGTGCTGTAAGATCTTCCGTCAATGACCGAGGTCTTTCCGGTACTGTATCCGTTAGTGCCCTTAAAACGTGCTAAAATACAAGATGTCAGGACTCTCGTATGTTGGCCTAGTTATGGAAGTTAAGCTTCCGGCGCCAGGCTATTGTTATATGTCATTTTAGTTTAGGTTTGGATGTGTAAAAGTTGGTTTCCTGGGTCTTTACTGTTCATAACGCACACATCTCTTCTCTAGAGGCAATTAGAGGTAAGACCAGCACAATTCACCCGCTATAATGTTGTTAACATACGCGGAAATTTGGTAAACTTATACATGGTCACCTTTGTTGTAATCAAGAAATGCAGCTCATAAAGGCACAAGAATGAGCACCAACACCAGATTAAATATTTAAATGATCATTATTGTCTAATGAAAGTAAAAAAGGATGCTCGACAGAACAGGAATGCGAGACTAGCGGGGTAAAGAGATTCAGAACAAAGATAAGAAATTGCGCAAGAAAGTAACGATTAGAGTTAAGGGTTTGTGAATCAGATGATTATGGCAGAATGTACATAACACTAAAAGAACATTACCGGAATTCTAAGAAATTATCCCAAAAAAGTCAATAAAGAAAGAAAGGCTTTCTAACAGAAAATTAAGAGGTGTGGTGTGGTGGCCAGTGGGACCAGAGAGAGCCAAAAGTAACGAACACCATTGTTTATTTTGTGGACAAATAATGCAAGAGGTGCATCTACTGAATTTGTGTAGGGAACGGAACAACTTCGAGTTTAATATCTGTATAGAGAAAGAAATATATATATACAATATTAAATGATTAAACAAAGAGTGGGTCACCCCGAGATGAACAGCATTTTTTATTTAAAAGACATGTGGCAAAACGAAATGAAAAAAGTAACTAAAAGAATGAAGGATAAGATACGTGCTTTTCTCGGAATACTTTTGTACTGTATCTAAACAAAAAGACAGTTAGAAGAAAAGAAAAGGAATAGTATTTTGAGAATGAATATAAACATTATTATCAAGTATTTCTTTAATGTAGTAATAGTAAAAGAAGAATAATCGAATAAATTCCTGTCCGGGAACTAGGGCATGGGCGTGTTGTAACGCAATACTGCTGTTACTGAAATAATGTCAGATATTCGAGGAACGGCACATCACACGGACCGCGTCAAGTACTCATGCCGACGTTAAGCAGATGAGGGATTATTACACATTCTTCACTAATTTATATTTACAGCTCTATCGAGGATTTCCTTCCTTGATGTATCACGCATACTAAATAAGTGACGAATTTTGACATTAAAACCTGTCGCAATTGAGAGCTGTTAGAAGTGAAGAGTGACGTAAAAGGAGCGCCTCATCTTTCACAATACCAGTAGGAAGGTTGTGAGGATCAGAGCATGTCTGGCATTCTCGCGAATGGTGAGAAACAGTATTGTGTACTTTTGACGAATATGAAGCTCAAATGTATACCAAGCAGATCGTGGAAATTGGAAGTGTACGGAGAAGATGTATAAACACCGAGGTGATGTCTGAACGTTCCGTAGTTGACGAGTACACAAGAACCTCGGCCGTCCTGGGAATGGTTTTCCACGGTTTCCCATTCTCAATGCCAGGCGAATCGTGACGGTGGCCGAATTACCTATCCTTATTCTTAGCGGAAAATACATTCAAGAAGAGTGGACGCCGTAAAAGAAATACTGTACAAGTGAAAATAATGTTTTATTATTTACGATCCGGATAAACCGCAGATCCGGATTAATGAGGGCCGGATAAACCGGAGATCCGGATTAATAAGGGCCGGATAAACCGGAGATCCGGATTAATAAGTGCTGGATAAACCGGAGATCCGGATTAATAATGGCCGGATAAACCGGAGATCCGGATTAATAAGGGCTGGATAAACCGGAGATCCGGATTAATAAGGGCCGGATAAACCGGAGATCCGGATTAATAAGGGCTGGATAAACCGGAGATCCGGATTAATAAGGGCTGGATAAACCGGAGATCCGGATTAATAAGGGCCGGATAAACCGGAGATCCGGATTAATAAGGGCCGGATAAACCGGAGATCCGGATTAATGAGGGCCGGATAAACCGGAGATCCGGATTAATGAGGGCCGGATAAAGCGGAGATCCGGATTAATGAAGGCCGGATAAACCGGAGATCCGGATTGATGAGGGCCGGATAAACCGGAGATCCGGATTAATGAGGGCCGGATAAACCGGAGATCCGGATTAATGAGGGCTGGATAAACCGGAGATCCGGATTAATAAGGGCCGGATAAACCGGAGATCCGGATTAATGAGGGCCGGATAAACCGGAGATCCGGATTAATGAGGGCCGGATAAACCGGAGATCCGGATTAATGAGGGCCGGATAAACCGGAGATCCGGATTAATGAGGGCCGGATAAAGCGGAGATCCGGATTAATGAGGGCCGGATAAACCGGAGATCCGGATTAATGAGGGCCGGATAAACCGGAGATCCGGATTAATGAGGGCTGGATAAACCGGAGATCCGGATTAATAAGGGCCGGATAAACCGGAGATCCGGATTAATGAGGGCCGGATAAACCGGAGATCCGGATTAATGAGGGCCGGATAAACCGGAGATCCGGATTAATGAGGGCCGGATAAACCGGAGATCCGGATTAATGAGGGCCGGATAAAGCGGAGATCCGGATTAATGAGGGCCGGATAAACCGGAGATCCGGATTAATGAGGGCCGGATAAACCGGAGATCCGGATTAATAAGGGCTGGATAAACCGGAGATCCGGATTAATAAGGGCCGGATAAAGCGGAGATCCGGATTAATGAGGGCCGGATAAACGAGGTTCTTGTGTATAAGTGTTGTTTTTTTTGCTAGGGGCTTTTACGTCGCACCGACACAGATAGGTCTTATGGCGACGATAGGATAGGAAAGGCCTAGGAGTTGGAAGGAAGCGGCCGTGGCCTTAATTAAGGTACATCCCCAGCATTTGCCTAGCGTGAAAATGGGAAACCACGGAAAACCATTTTCAGGGCTGCCGATAGTGGGATTCGAACCTACTATCTCCCGGATGCAAGCTCACAGCCGCGCGCCTCTACGCGCACGGCCAACTCGCCCGGTAAAGTGTTTAAGTGTATACCTCTTGCAGTTAGTTTTGATTTTAACAGTTGGGAATAATAATTACCAAATCTAAGCGAGAACTTCGCCACACCAACTGGGCGAGTAATAAGAAACACACTATTCTATATAGATTTTGTAGATTGCGCCGAGTATGGGGAAGTTGGCGATAGATTCGTCTACCTACGCATGTCTGGCAATACAATTTTCGTAGAATTTAGATGTTTAGGCTGCAATAGGTCAGAATGCAAACATACTTAGGCAAATACCAGGTATACTCTACCCGAACAACAGTATTAGAGCCCCTACAATTTATGGAAGTCTCTCTACATTACGGAACATCGGGCTGACGACACTTCGAACCAGATGAGTTGGTCCTAGTCATCATCATGTACTGTACAACTGTTTTGTCCCTACGAGTCTCTCTCTTAGGCTGTTCTTTTAGCTTCTTCATAATTTTTCAGTACAGAACAGCTGAAGAAGGTGTGTTTCCTTGGCTTTCTAAGGGAGCGTTGCCCAAGTGTTCTGCCCTCAAGTATTTCAATGATTAAACCGCCATATCACAATTGTTGGATGTTGATCTTCTTTCTCGTTAACTCGCTCGAGAATGTCCACATTAGTCATCAGCTCCAGAAGTCGCCAGCACCATATGTCACCTTTCCTGAATGCTCAGGTTTCGCCACCAAATATCGCAACTGTCCACAGGTCTATCTTTTTTTCTTAAAGTTAGGGACATGTTGCGATGAAAACTGTACGAAACAAAAGTTCATTATTCACTTTCATACCTACATAACATACGAATATAGCTTGTTTGCAACAAAACCATATTAAATTATTATATTAAAGGGCAGACGTAAATTCAAAATCTAATAAGCATGAATATACCGCGATTAGTTATAAATAGTGCCTGGATGTTTAGGTAGTAAAACCAATTTGGGTAAAGGAACAGTCATCCATCCCATTCTTCCATGATGTAGCGAGAACAGCATGATTTCTATGGGTACTAATAGACAGTACGCCCAATGTTTACGCTAATCTCAGAATAGAACTGTGTTACAGGTTAAAGTATACTTGCTACTCAATTACATTTGTATTTCAACCTATTAATGCCCGATATTTGGAGCTCTGGACATCACCCATAATTGTAATTGCTATCCCAGTAACACAATCGAATGATTTCTTTTAGTTATTGTAAGAGAAACATTTATTTCTAGAGTAATGAGCTGTCTACGCCCGCAGCACAAACATCCCTGCAGTACAGCACTGACGTCTAGCTGGTGGTCGACCCTATGTTAGGTACAGCATGAGAGGCGCCACTGCTGATCAGCGATCTCTACGAGTTAGTATCGCACCAGAGCTTTCTCCTGCACAACACTCACTAGCTAGAAATGATTGGAAGTTCAGTTAAAAATCTTCCTTGAGATCCTTATTATTCATGTTTCATTGCTTTCGGTCACCTATTTACCGCGATACTTCAATTGCTTTCTGCATTAAGATGTAACGTTTGTCTAACATTCCACTTTACTTTACCTTATTCAGTCCGGGCTTCCTTTTCTTTTCGGCTTAGACGTCTAATTGAAAGCTTGCTTATTCAATGTTTGTTCCTGAGATGACGAAGTCTTTGGACGTCCCCATTTGTGATGCCCAATTCTTGTAAATCAATCCCCTTCATTTTCTAATTAAAAATGATCGAGTTAAATAGTTCGTTCCGTACAATTTGAGAAAACTCATAATTATTCGAACTAAGTTTGAATGAAATCTCTAACTATTGTGAGAACGACCGGAAACACTGACTTCCCTCGTGGTGACACTAAGGAAGCTGCCTGCTATGGGGATAGTACAATTGATCTTGGTGCGTCCAAGTCTTTTCTTGTGACAAATTCACGCGACTTTGTTGCGAACTGATTGATGAGCAGAGACGGTAGTGTATGGAGATGTGCCTTCTCTTTCGATCCTGACCTGCCGTGTTCATGACCGGAAAAGCTCGTGGTTTTTAACAGATGGTGTATCGAGCAAAGGGCTCTGCGGCTTGGATCACGTAGATATCACGAGAGATAGTGGGTTCGAACCCTACTGCCGGCAGCCCTGAATGTGGTCTTCTGTGTTTTCCCATCTTCGCACCAGGCAAATGCTGGGCTTGTATCTTAACGAAGGCCACGGACGCCTCTTTCCCACTCCTAGGCCTTTCCTGTACCATCGTCACCATATGTCGGTGTGAATTAAAGCAAATTATTAAGAAAGGAAACAGTCACTGGTAGCCTTCCAGAGCCTCTGCATGAGTTCGGAGAAGGGTTCAAAGGTCCCATGTGAATTCGCTACGGCTCAGGCTTTGACCGCATTAATCATCTCATAACAAGATGACAGTGAAAGCGAGTGAATTATGGAAATAGCTAAGCTGGTGTCTCACCAGTTGATAATGGAACAAGTCACTGAGGTATGCGCTCGCATGTCGACCACACTTACGTAAAGAACATTCCGTGGCAGACAAAACATCTACACTCCTTTTAGATCCACTTTCCTGTCTTCTTGCACTAAGGATTCTGATGGTTCTTTAAAGGAATACATGTAAGCTGTATTAACCAGCGCTTCGTCTTGCACCTGACACTGGACTCATGACAGTGGGATGTGTCAGGCCTTCCTGGAATCTAAGTCCCTCATCGGAACATAGACTTTCTTTAAATGATGGTAGCGAAGAGTTTGCCTGTGGTATTTATTTATTTATTTATTTATTTATTTATTTATTTATTTATTTATTTATTTATTTATTTATTTATTTATTTATTTATTTATTTATTTATTTATTTATTTATTTATTTATTTATTTATTTATTTAGATAGTTTGTTGGTTATTGTGTAATCACTTGTAGGACTGGTTCCCCAATCCTTCTCACCTTCCTGCATCTCCTACTCTTCTAATTAATCTACATACTAGAGCCCACCCGGCCCTCCGTGCTCACCTAGATCACCACCAGAGCCTGCACATTTAGGTTGGACTGCAAACTTACTAAAACGGGTAACAAGTATACTGGTCAACAAGTCTGCTATGAGGTTAGGCCTACTGCTTGTTAGAATCCCTACTCTCGCTAAGTTACGGAATACTTCCTACCAACCGAACTAAATTGTCGAAATAAAATATCTAGTTAGTGTTGGTTTGAAAATGTTATTGTCAATATATTTCATTTCTTAATTCTGAACAAATGTACGTATGTTCAATACAATGGCTCAGGAACATGTGAAATAACATGCACAAGGAAAGCGATCGACGCCATTATTAAATGTATATTTTGTAGTACGCAGACCGGTGGGGGCTTTCACGGCGTCACCGGAGTCTCATCACTACGGACCGAATCTACATGCAGTAATAGATTACATCTCAGTGAGTCGAAAGTATCCTGTACTCCGCACCTAAGATTACTAGGAAAAGTTGCATGAATATTAGGGGTTTCCTAATGTGTATGCAACTCCTTAAACAGGAGTGTTGTGCAGCTATCAAAGAGCTTTCTACTCATTGAAATCTAAGCTATTACTGCTTACGAGTCCGATCTATACTCAACTTCATCATCATCTGGCTTCTTAGTTTCTACATCCACGTGTTTCAAATAATTTCCTACCACTGGAGACACGATACGTTGTCGACTGAAGCTTAAATCTCACTCACACCCGATCAGACTGTTGACGGTGATTTCGGACTTACTGAAGTTTTGGCAGGCAGCTCTGCCCTCTTGAATAGGTTTTCGACCATTCTCGGAGAAGTAAACTAATCACCCGTTACATCATCGGAGCTCGGCCTACATCGCAAGAACACGAACCAAGCGCGGGCATCTCTACTTTGACAACACTTTCAATCAATTGCCGATATATCACGATATTTTGAGAAGGAAATAAATGTTTGCAGTCCTTCACGCCACAGATTTATTTAGCTTTGGCGTGTACTTGTAGAAATCACTGAAAGAAATCCGACGGCATCTCACGTGACTTTCTTCCACGCCGGAGTCGAGAAATAGATTGCTAGCCGCGCGACACGACGATTTTAATACCTCAAGATGACGGTGCAGTTGAATCAACCGATCAACTCTTGCTGCTGGATACGTATATCTTTCCTCTTTACAATGAAATATTGAACACTGCCGTCGCTAATCTTACTGAAAGGACAAGCTTGCCTGCATAACGATTACGGTGTGAGATTTGCATCAGCATTAGGAGTAGGCTACGGCCTATCAGAACCTCTACGACTTATTTGACTCTGCCTACATTTTGGAAGACCGGGTGGCATTCACATCCTGTTTCCACTCATTCGATCGGATCAGGAATGGAATAAATGAAACCGCCATTTAGCAGCGAGGATAGGAATTGTGCCTGTCGCTCTCCTCTGGGGCTCTGAAATGATACTGGAGAGTGTTGCCGGAATGAAAGATAACAAGGATTACCAGGAGCTGCCTCTGTGGATCAGCGGTAGAGTGTCAGCCTCCGGATCCCAAGATAGCGGGTTCAAACCCGGCAGAGGTAGTCGGATTTTTGAAGGGCGGAAAAAAGTCCATTCGACACTCCATGTCGTACAATGTCGGCATGTTAAAGATCTCTGGTGACACATTTGGTGTTTACTCGACAAAATTCATTAAATCTCAGCCATAGACGCCCAAAAGAGTTTCGGTTTACTCGGTCTGCCATCTAGTGGGGGCCTAGAGTAAAACGGAACGTCGAAATTGACGAGCAGACAGCCAGATGGCGTCAAATTGAAATGTCTGCACACGGTAGCTGAGGCCATACGATTATTATTATTATTATACCAGGAGAAAAACTGCGCCCCGCCTCCCCTTTGTTGTCCAGCATAAATCTCACATGGAGTGACCGGGATCTAGCGGTGAGAGGCCTGAGCGAGGGACGCTCCAGCATTCTGACCTGCTGCTGTCCACTAATAACACGCGTTGTCCAGAAATTATTTAGATTTTAATGCCTTCACCGGCCCATGTAACGGTTCCGAAGAAATTATAGACGATTTCCACTTCAAAAGTAACGCCACCAAATGACACAAGGTAGAGAGGAAAATACCCTTTTCGGTTTGTGGGCCATTTCACAGCAAGCACTTTAGAAGGGTTCCACTTAATCACCAGCCTTTCATTCGGAATAGTCTGGTGTCTAAACAGCCGACCCGGTAAGTATTTTAATATGTTATTCAGGAGATAACCTGGCTAGCGTGAGATCCTTCCGAGCATGTGATTTAGCAAGCATTCTCGGAGAAGTAAGCTAATCACCCGCTACATCATCGGAGCTCGGCCTACATCGCAAGAACACGAACCAAGCGCGGGCATCTCTACTTTGACAACACTTTCAATCGTTCGTCAAGAGAACTTCTTTCTCGGCGTTGAACTGGTCCACTTTCACTTCCTTGAGGAACAACTGCAGACCGGTCCAGGGTGAAGTTCTTGGTCGAGAGAACTGGAGCACAACGCATGGACCATGAACTAAATCAAGATCAAGTGAAGGAAGCGGCCGGTCACTGATCTCCACATTCACGTAATCACACATTTAAAACTACTCTCGATATTACTGTTCATACCTTCAGGCGAAATGAGCAGAAGCGTAACCTAATGTGACTATTTAGCTCATCAGTCGCAGGTCAATCCGGTGTAAGAAACACAGCTGCCTCTCACCACTTTTTTATCGTTTACGTTTTAACGCTTCACTTGTTTTTATCATCAGAATGGCTCAACGAATCGCCTTCTTTCTTCTTTGATACCACATTCGACCACAGAGAGCGAACTCCGAAATATTGGGAGACTGCGGATCAAAGAGTTTACAAGGAACGCTTCGTACTGAAAATGTTGTTGCCTTGAAATAAGGAAAACAAATACCTGATTTGTTTGAAATTTACTAACCTTTGTTTAATTTTGTTGTTAGTCGCTAAAGAGTCACAACGAAAATATCATCAGCTCCTGGTTATCAAATGCTGGACCTCTCTTTAACCTAGGACCACGCTGTGGGCGACTCTACAAACACACCACAAGGATTTATCTTTCTCTTATTCACTCTAACTTGAAAATCTCGGTGATAGTTTGAGTTCTAACAATAGTCTTGTGGTTCGGGTCACAATACCTTTGACGACATGACATATTGTATTTACGCATCACATAATTGTCATATTTAACTGAATAACTGTCTGAAGCATGGAGCTGTTCAAGGGGTGATCTTCAGGCAGGTGAAATTTCCAAAATAACGAATGATAAAAAGCAGCACATGAAATGAAAGTGAACAGTTTAATTTAATTTCGTGTGGCTATTTCTAGCCGAGTGCAGCCCTTGTAAGGCAGACCCTCCGATGAGGGTGGGCGGCACCTGCCATGTGTAGGTAACTGCGTGTTATTGTGGTGGAGGATAGTGTTATGTGTGGTGTGTGAGTTGCAGGGATGTTGGGGACAGCACATACACCCAGTTCCCGGGCCATTGGAATTAACCAACGAAGGTTAAAATCCCCGACCCGGCCGGGAATCGAACCCTGGACCCTCTGAACCGAAGGCCACTACGCTGACCATTCATCCAACGAGTCGGACAAAGTGAACAGTGAGTTGAGGAACTGGCAGTGACGATGATGAATCTCAAACTGAAAAGAACGAATCATTTTCGAGGCATCTGTATGGTATATGAGCCGACAGTGAAAGGGGGAAACGAACTCAGAGCCTATGGAAATAATCAGTTCTCAAGTGTATGTTGAGATGAGGCCTCTGTGATAAAAGATAATTCTAGATGTCTCTCAGTCGTGGTCATCCATCAATACTTCGCATCACAGCCTGCACGGTTGCTAGGTAACATCGCGTTACACGTTTTGCATCGCTAATTTTTTGATGCAAATTTTCAGATGACCCTAGTCAGTAATAAAGTTAAGTCAAAAAACCTTGGCCTACCAGGCGATCGCTGCTCAGACCGTACACGATGATCCCTAAGCCGTTGGTTTAGCTTTCTAGACTGTTCCATAATTCCTCAATTGTAATCGCGTAGGCTGAGTGGACCTCTAACCAACGCTCAGATCCGTGATCTGGCCGGGGATCGAATCTGGAGCCTCCGTGTTGGAGGCACGCTCGCTATCCCTGATCGGGGAGCTGGCTCTATAGAAAGACACTGTGCAATAAAATACGAAATCAGTTTTACTGTCTGTAACGTAAACTACTATAAATATTGACTGCTCTATAGTTCGTGTTGAAATCTGTGGCTCGCAACTCGAAAGATCATCCCTTCAATTTCCGGGCAATTCATTACTGACACTTCACGAGACACGATGCAATAACCAAAACTCGATTTCACGTAATGAAGTTATATCATGAAGCAACGAAAAAGAATTACTCATGTCTGATCCCTGAGGGGGAGAATCAAACTGTTGACCTCTGTAATGCTGAAATAAAGACGTCATGATTCCTCCACGCCCACACATTAATGCTATTGATAAATCGTGCGCTTTACTTTCTATAAAAAGCCATTGAGAGAATCACACAGATAGTAACTAATGGCACACTATTGGGACACACTGTGGATGCGCAGTCGTGACTTTTCTAAATGGGTTAGAGTGCATCTCTGTGTTAACTGGGGCCAACCTTGAAGACCGCGTTGCACCACACTTGTAGTGTCCCGCAGCATCATTCTCCAGGTGCCGTTCTGAGATGCAGAAAGTACCCACAGCCTGAATGTTAACATGGTGTTCAATGTGTAGGCAGAAGCTCTCCGCTCCTCATAGTCCCTGCATGTGATTCATTTACCTCAGCCGAGGTCTTCCCTTGGTTCTTTTCCTTTCTACATGCCCTTCAGTTATTGTTTCAGGAGCCGTTCATCTCTGATGATGATGCTTCTTCTTTAAAGGGGCCCAACATCTGGGTCATCGTCCAGCTGCCATCGTCGGGGGCCCGGTTTCGATTCGCGGAACTTACGGCAGGAGGGCTGGTACATGCTCGTGTGCCAGAAAAGAGCCGTATGAGGACACGAGGTTACTTCCTTTAATAGCGCCAGATGAGACAGCTAAAGTACCCACCGATCAGAATTTTAAACAATATGATGAAAAAAGTCTATGTATTTAAAGTAATCAGTAGATCTAATTCGCAATGCATTATTTTATAAAATGATTAAAAATTGGAATAAAATTAAATAATGCATTGCTTTTAAAGTCAAATCCCGTAGTTCATAACGTTTAAAGAATATATTAATAATACACAAAGACAGACAAAAAGAGAATAAAAATGTGCCTAAGGGAATTTAAAGGCCACTAAGGATGACAGCTCTGGTACTCGCAATTTTTACACTACGCTAGCAGTGGGTTGCATCTCTCCGTATTCCTGATTCCTCTAATCGTTCTCAGGCTAGTTATTTGGTTTCTTTTCTTACGATTTGCGTTACCTCGCACCGACACAGATAGATCGTACGACAATGGAATAGGAAAGGGCTAGCAGTGGGATGAAAGCGGCCGTTGCCTTCATTATAGTATAGCCCCAGTATTTGCCTAGTGTAAAGTTGGGAAACCACGGAAAACCATCTGGTCTGCCGACAGTGGGGTTCGAACCCACCGCCTCCCGGATGCAAGCTCACACCAGTAGGTCAACTCGCCCGTTCAGCCTATTGGAAAGAGGAGCGACCCACTATTCCATTTCCCAATGAGACATGATCTCAGCTGAGAACGAATGACACTGGCTGGAACTTTATAAGACAAGAGTGGGACAACCATGTGGCTTGAGAGCCAACAGGTCCTGGATGCGCTGCACTGTAGCGAACTCAACGAGCGGTAGGGCTCGCAAGCTGAGAGTATCGGAAGACGAGGCACAAGTTTATATGTTCATTGTGGATCATTGTAGGTCAGAAAATGGTGCCTTTTATTTGTCTCCTTTTGCCTTTTTTGGTGTTTTTGGCTTATTGTTCCTTTTTAACCTTTTGTTATGTCTTAGCGGTTGTTTTGCAACTTTTGACTACATTTTTACTATCCGTTCTCAATTCAAATCCTCATTAGTTTATCCACCACCTCTTTAAAATTTCTACAGGAAGTGCATGTATTTGAACAGTATCTGAAAAGAGAGAAAACGGAAATGAAATTAGTGCCAAAAACAGGGGTGACAAATTATGTGCAAGGAGAACATTTTGATGTGAGTGTTTTGATGTGGAGACAAGATTTGGAACGCGCTGTCTGAAAACCGAAGATCCTTTACGCGTAAGAACCTGGAGATGACTCTTGTGATACACTGCAAAGCCAACTGAGGTCTGATTTCCAAATTCCAACTTCTGTGACCCTAGTGTGGTTAAGCCAAATATGATTCCAGTTATACTACATTGCGCGTTCGCTGAATTCATTCTAGGTGGAAAAAGTATGTAATTCGGAATTCTGAAGTACATTTTTTAAACAAACATGGCCACTTCACTCTGTGTCTCGGGCACTGAACACCAGCCATTTCCCTGAATTCTCGAAACCACTTTGTAGTGCATATCTTAGTTTGATATAGATAACAGAAATAACGTAATTCTAACACTCGTAGATAAAATTGTATGTAGCGTTTCGCTCTAAGAGAGGTTTACGGCGCGAAAGCCAAGCACCTTGTCTATAGATTAAAGAGTATCAACTGTCATTTTCATTCTGGTAGAGTTCATAGATTGGAGGAACAAAACTGATAAAATGATCTAATTTTCAGTGGTGAAACTTGTGTGCACCAGTCATGTGTTGGCTAGTCTGCAGAAGGACGAGTGTTACTCGTGGAGTAAGAGCGGGAATAATTGATGACTGTCTTCGCTCTGTGGCGGTCCATTATTGTTCTCCAGCCGTGTAATGCGCCAGCTATAAACTCACATTATTTGCTACAAGTTGCTTTGACGTCAGACACTCATAATACTGTCGAAGAAAATTAGCAGAACCATTTCGTAATGATTGTGATATAAACGAAGCCGCTGAAGTAACTGGACTCAGTGGGACAAAGCAAACATATGAAAACAAAATTGTACACACTCATACAGCGGTTCCGATAATCTCTTCATCCTCTCTTCTGTCCACGCAGTTGTGGTTTGTTCACCAACGCTCTAAAGGTAGGTCTGCCACGTGCTATTCTATCTTCTTGAAGTCTTCCTAAATGTCAATTATCCAGTTATACTCGACTTTTATTGAGGAAACATAATTAAATATCCTTTTAGCGAGGCTTTCATTGCCCATTCTTTGAACACGGCCACAATATTTCAGTCGTTTTTAGTGTTTAGTTGAATACGGCATACACACGCAACCCACGAGCCAGGGGTTGAAATCCTCGATCAGGTCGGGAATCGAACCTGAATCCGCTTGGAACAAAAGCTGTGAAGCCGGACAGAAAAAGTACATCATAATGAAACAACTTAAATACAATATGAAACACAATACTTGATGACGTAAAGGGAAAACGAGTTTGCATAAGGCAAATGTAGGCCCGCACTGGCCCATAGCGTCTCTCCTTCCTACCCCTGGCTTGAGTGAATCCTCATAAACGATTTAAAATGACGAGTGGATAATTTCCGGCAAAAGAGTACTATTACGAAAAGTTGCAGACATTGGGCTGGGGAGACTTAGAAATAAGGAGACGAGCTGCTCGATTAAGTGGAATACTTCAAGCTGTTAGTGGAGAAACCGCTTCCAAGGACTTCAATAAAGGAATAAGCTGAGATGGGGTTTAAAAGTAGAAAAGATCCAAATATGAAGAATAAAGTTGGAACTCAAAAGGAGAAACTAGGGAAATATTCGTTCATAGGAAGAAGAATTTGGAATTGGAATAATTTATAAAGGGAGATGTTTGATCAATGTTCAAGTTCTATTAAATCATTTCAGAACGGACTAGTTAAAAAACTGTTAGGCAATCTGCCATCTGGGCGACAACCCTAATGATTGATTGATTGATTGATTGATTGATTGATTGATTGATTGATTGATTGATTGATTGATTGATAATCTCGCCTCTTATCAGAAGCTACGACATCAGTGAAGGAAGAGAGTCATTTACCGTTCTGCCCTTGAGGTGGCAATTAACTGCAGTGTTTCTCTGTAACTTCTCACCTCTTTCCCCCATAAACTGAGACAAGAATCCTGGTCATGATTTGAGGCTCCGAGCGATCCACAGCATCCGGCCGAGTAATCATGCGGGAAATTTAAAAGAGGTTCACTGAATTACACACTGATTTGAATATCTGAGCAGATCTTCTTTATTGCCCCGGAAAGGTTAGTTCACCACTTGCAAGTTCTGTGGTCGTAGCTACTCAATCACATTTACATAAAGTTACCACCACCTTGTCATTCTTGCGAGACGGTAACCTGTCTGTTCGGTCAAGGCGGTAAACGCAGGGAGCTCATTACTCTGAAATACACAGTATTCTGTCCCGCACAATGTTTGTGTAAAGCGATTTGCACAAACATTAGGGGCCTCATTCAGCACATTGTGTCACAATGCAAGCCAAGCCTACAGCCCTACAAAGTAAATTACTGCCTGCACGGATATCCGCGATGTATGGCACTACGGTTAATTTCTAAATAGTGAAGTTTATTGATTTCACTCAGGTACTGTCTTATTTTGCTTTTGGTTAGACAACCCTTGACAGTGTATGGGAGAATGGACTTGGAGCCTTGAGACCTTAAAGCCGTAAATAAGACCGTACCCTGACCGGCTCCTGTCCATAGTTAATGGAAGGAAGGAACAAAGGCCAATACATCGGTAGTTGTCGCAAGGGGAAGTTCCTGATAGGTGTTCTGGTGCCAGGTGTCAAGCCTGTATCCACGTGGGTGCATAGACTCTTGTTTGCAGACGAAAAGCAAAGGCGTGTAGACGTGTGCAGAGAGCTTTTGCAACGCCATGATCAAGATCCAGCCGACTTCATGGCTAGGCGTGTGACTAGTGATGAGACATGGCTCCATTACTATGAACCACAGACGAAACAACAATCGATGTAATGGAAGCATAGGGGCAGTCCACCGAGAAAGAAATGTCGAACAGTTCCATCAGTTGGCAAGCGAATGGTGACAGTGTTCTGGGACACAAAGGGCAACATGCTCATTGATTGGCGGGAAACGGGGGCACGATTAACATTGCAGCATATGCGCTTACGTTGTGCCATTTAAACTAAGCAGCCAGGAAAATGGGCTAAAGGTTTGCTCCTGCAACATGACAATACCCGGCCCCACACTGGCCGAGAGACCACCGCTGCCATTGATCAAATGGGATTCACGGTGCTGCCACACCCACCATATTCTCCCGACTTGGCACCAAGTGATTATCAGCTGTTTTCGATCATGAATAAAACTCTGCTTGGTCGCCGTTTTGCGTATTTTGCAGAACTGGATACAGCTGTCGAGGCATGGATACGCAGCACTCCGAAAAAATGGTTTCAGGAAGGTCTGGAGAGATTGACACATCTATGGCATACAGTTACAAGGAGAAGGTGGACGTAACAACTGATGTGTAATGTTCTTCATTCAGGTAGAAAAATAAAGTGTAAAACAATATAGTACGCCCTTCGTACAATATCCGCGGAGGGCTCTAGTTCTAAAGTCTCTTTCTCATATGACGAAGCACATATTTCTGTAAATATTTGTGCTGGAAGTTTCAAATACATCCGGCCCCGCGTTGTGACAGTAACGTTCCTGTATCTCACACGGAGATCCCGGGTTCGATTCTTGGCCAGGACAGGAATTTTTACCTGGACCGAGGGCTGGTTCGAGGTCCACTCAGCCGATGTGCCATCTGACGGGGAGATGGTGGCCCCGGTCTAGAAAGCCAAGAATAACGGCCAAGAGGATTCGACGTGCTGACCACACGACACCTCGTAATCTGCATGCGTTCGGGCTGAGCAGCGGTCGCTTGGTAGGCCACGGCCTTTCGGGGCTGTTGCACCATGGGGTTTGAGTTTCAAATACGTACTCCGCAGGAGTGTGATGCCCTTCCTATGTGCAGTGATACATTGAACTTTCGGATGTTCCTGACATTTTGCTTGGTGTGTTGTATAAAATGCGGAAGGATGTGATAAATAGAGCTAGAATTTTGATAAAAGAATACATGCTTTTTCTCTTGGGATACAAACACGGCTCCTTTAGTATTAACATTTTGCGTGTGTAGGCTATGTCGAAACATATTTCGTAGTTCGATTTTTGCATTTTTGTCTCCTAATAGCAGTTTGGGGGCATTTTAGTTGAATATTTTCACGCAATCCCCACTAATAGCACGATTTTCTACTTTTTCCATTCCATTAATATTATACATTTCTGCCCACGACCAAAACTAGCAAAGTCTACTTCATGCAACAGACATGCGCATCAGATCTCCGTCCTGGATCACATCCAAACGACACTTTTGACGTAAGCAAGTAGTTCGAGGGCAGCTTTACTCAGTTACGTGTGATAGATGTTATTCACATATGATGTACTTGTAGGTCTCATAGAGAGAATTTAATCAGACAAGTAAGACTTTGCAAGTAATTCTCTTCTTATTCTTTGTTCACATTGTACATGGATGACCTCTGCATTCTCAATAATAACAATAAACAACCAATGTTTCACCATCAGACAATAGATCGGTAAAGGTCACCTCGTGAATACATTGTGAGGATATTCGGAGAGGAAGTAGCTATTTCTCTTTGTTTCTACAAACCTAGCAATTATTATGAAGACAGGAGCTGAGGTCGATATGAAATGAGCTTTTTTTATTTAAAAATGTTGGTCTTTATAAAATTAGTAACGAAGGGGGTAGGAGGTGATGGAGGTGGTGGTGATTACTGATTTAAGAGGAAGTACAGCTAGGAAACCATCCTATATATAAAACACTAATCGGAGAGAAAAATGGAAGGGATCCGACACTTCGAAAATGAAGGTATCGGCCAAAGAAAGACAAGGGCCACGAAGGGCCTGAAGATGAAAGACTCCCTAGCCCTTGGAAACCTAATAGTGTCGGGGTCGGAAAAGAACAAGAGTTGGCCAAGAGAGGTCGAATAGGATAGATGAAAGCGAGGAGCTTGGCACAAGTAAGTGGAAACAGTGCCAGAACTCAGCTAAGGGCCCCGTGGTCGCCAACCCAAGCTCCAAAGTTCAGAGGACTGGGGCCCCTTTTAATCGCCTCTTACGACAGGCAGGGGATACCGTGGGAGTTATTCTACCGCCCCCACCCCAGGGGGGAGTTAAGAGGTTTCACTGGATGTAGGAACGGATGAAGTCACGATGTAAGTTTGATTGTTATTTTATTTAATTCCCTTATTACTGCATCCTAAACCAGTCACTAACCGAATACAGTCAGAATGTCCTTGGAAAAGGTTCCATTATTTACGGTGGAGGCAGCAAGCAACAAACGAAGGAAAAATGGTCCTTGGTCGAGAACCCAATATCTTCGGACTACAACCACTACCACCGATCAGGTTGATCTCATAATTTACGGAGGGTCAAATGCAATACGTTAATACGTGTTGGTCGTGTTGCCTTGATGGGGCACCGACCAATATTCATGGTAGTGTTAGGTGACACTTAACCTTGGCCTGCCGGCATCAGCTAGGGGTGCTCCAGCCAATACGACGTACGGTGGAAGGCTGAATTTTAATGAATAGTGGACACTTGGGTATTCAATCTGAAGGCAAGCTTAATAGTCAATAGCTCCATCATCAGCCTTAATTGAAGAGGTGTACTAGGGAAATGATAAATGCGTTACTTTCCTATTGCTTTCCTCATTGAGCCAGAAGTTGCTCTTGCACATCAATCTGCCAAGCTCATACAAATGCACGCACGTGAAGGCCATTTCCAAACGATTGGATTGTTAGTTAATAGCCATTATATAATAGCTGTAAAAACTGAGCGAGTGGCCGTGCAGTTAGGGGCGCACAATTCTGAGCTTACATTCGGGAGATATTAGGTTCGAGCCCTACGGAAGGCAGTCCTGATGACAGTTTTCCGTACCTTTACATTTTCACACCAGGCTGTACCTTAATCAAGGTGACGGCCGCTTCGTTCCCATTCCCAGCGCCTTGCTATCCCATCGTCACCATAATACCTGTCTGTGTCGGTGCGACGTAAAGCAGATTGTTAAAATAAATGACCATAGAGCAGAATATGTCAGTCAGGTGGACATATTTCACGAGGTCAGCCAGAGGGGAACTCACACACAGAGAAGAGATGAAGTAAATATTGTGAACCATGAATGATTTAGTCCTTAGATTAATTTAGATTAATAATGTATATTTAAGGATAGGTATAGTATTATGTTTCATATTTCAATTTTTATTGTAAATTATTTATAAAATTAGAAATAAGAAATGGAAATGTTCTGTAAGCGGGCAGAAATGCCTGTTAAACAACAAATCAAATAAATAAAAATAAATAAAATGTGGTTAGGCGTAAGAGAGGGCCAAGCGCCCTAAATTTGTCAGTTGAAGAAAGCTATAATGAATAAGTAAATGAATAAATAAATCCGGCTTCTTCAATGAAGGCAGATGGAGGAGCTATTGACTATCAAGCTTGCCTTCAGACTGAATACCCCCTCTATGCACAGGGTGCTCCTGAAAAACGTTTCAGTACTTACATAGGAGGCAGCACGCAAGAAATGAAGAAAAAGTGGTCCTATCTTACGTCTTATTGGTTGGAGCACCCCTGACTCTTTCCACTCACTAATCAATGTATTTAAGAATTAACTAATTTTATTTCATACCATGACATACTCAAAACAGTGTGGAAAATGGCTCTTTGTCATACTGTAATTTCTTTCGCGCTGTTCTGAGTGGTTGAACTAAACACTACAATCAGAGATCTTGATACTCCGCATGGTTACAGCACCGCACGTCTCTGATTCTCGGCTCAGTTCATCACAATACTGACTAGTCCATTTCCAACTGATAAATATCGCATATCATCATTTCTAGAGGACCTTCGCTGCTTTAAATAACACGGACAACAAAACGAGAAAAAGTCAATGTGTTGTGATGAATCAAAATTATTTACTTTCAAATAAGCGACCCTGCACCCTCCCACTGGCTGGTCCCCCTCATTCCTACTGACATGGTAGTTACAATTCAGTACCAGAACCTAAGGTATAAACAGCTTAACATCCTTCCCCTACTAAGACGAGAAGTATTTTTTCAGCCTCAGTAATAGTTGTTGAGGCTGTCAACAAATACAGTCCTCATGTGTCATTAGTCTCCTAGTGAGGAAGATGAACTGGTGTATTTTGACACTCTACAAGTGGGAAGCACTGTATGGCCTCTGTAAAGAGCACATCTTGTTGCAGTAAATAAGACGTCTTAAACATGTCCATAGCTTTCTATTCAACCGTGACCACCTTCGATAGTAATTGAATATAGAAGTAAATAAATTGCTGGCAATGATATGGAAACGGTTTCAGAGCATTTATTACAAATTTGTATTTATTTTATAGAAGCATTCCGGTAATTTCCTTGTCTATAACATATTTCCTACGTGACACCGGGTGGTAAAGGGGATTACTGAAGTTTACCATTTAAGGAGAATTTTAGCTCGTCCTTCTGTCTTTATAAGACAACCCTCGGTGAATGACTCTATCTGAGATTTAATCGTTTCTGTCGGATTTAATAACTTAGGCGGAGTTTGGAGGAAATAATATTGTTGTTAGAATTTGCTTCTCGACGCACCGACACAGCCAGGTCTTATGGCGACGATGGGATAGGAAAGGCCTAGGAGAAGGAACGAAGGGGCCATGGCTTTATTTAAGGTACAGCCTCTGCATTTGCCTGGGGTGAAAATGTGAAAGTACTGTGCCATTACACTGTTCTAAAAGTGAACTTTCAATCGAGCTGCAGTAAACGCAATTAGCCACAGCGAAGTTAAGCAGAATGAATGACTTTGAACTATGTCACAGAAATTCAGAATGCCGCAATATCAAAAGAAAGAGAAAAACCGGGGACTCGGATTGTTAAGAAACTCAACTCTGTAGAAAGGATAAGAAAATGACTATCTTCGCGAGAAGACGTGGAGCGAATAAGTTGTAAGCTGATTCAAAAGAAAAGTACCAAGAGAAGAGGAAAGAGCATATTAGCTACAAGAAAACGTCGAAATAACGCCTAATATATCAATACATATTTATAAAACGCTTTATATCCAATTAAAACATTCAACGAGATGTGGAGGTCGATCAGTCTAAGACACCAAGAACATAATATCAACCAGAGAAGCAATAGTTCGGGACAACAGAATATCACCGTAAGAACGTTTATAACGCAAATCCCATACAGCACATATGTTGAATTTTGGAAGTCTGAGATCAAATTAGGGACTAAGCAAAGAAGTTTCAAAAGTGTTAGAACAGAAGGCTTTGGTTGTAATCATATGCGAGAGCTGATCTCACACTTCTGTAACTGAGGAAAACGAGAAGACTACCTGGAGTGACCTGAGATGAACCGTGAAGAATTGTTTTCTATTTGATCTCCCAAAAACCTGGAATAAATTCTATGGTCTATACGGCTACGGCTAATCTGGGCGTGAAAACACCCGTCCGCGATGAAACTTGATTTACAATACATTGGGATGTGTAGGCTTTACATGTTCACTACAGTAAAATGTTCTCAGGTTAGAAAGGTGGCCAACATTATAAAGAAGGAATTCCTTTTGTTCATAAAATCAACTCTCATCAATCTCGTACGTGCGTTAGACACTATAGTTGTATCTTAACTTAGATAACTGATGTATTTATATGGCAAATTAGAGTTCAAGACCCTCTCTAGCAACATTCAGTGCTATGATGGCGCATACCAGCGTAGCATAACTAAATTCATCGTCTCATTACTTTTGATTGGACGAAGATATCTTCGCGATTCTTTCACCTCTGCGTACATCGTTCCGAGCCCTCTGGATGGCGTATAAATTGGCAGAAGACTGTTGAGCAGTTACTGAACGAAAGTTTTGTTGAAGAATTTCAAAATTCACAGTCACTTAATTACAAACTATACTTACATTTACAATAGTGTAACTTACATTTGTTAAGTTATCAATTTTTTACAAAATGGAATTAAAATATATTCAGTCGCTAAGAAATATACACACTGCACGTAATCGGTCTGTCAAAACAGGCCCCCACATTGCATTAGGTCTTGAGTTACCTTCCACAACATTATGGCTACTGCGCAACAGATGACCTTCAAGTTCTGGAGTCCAGGTGGTTTGATGACATCGTCTACCGTAATGTAGACATCGGTACCTCTGATATCAACATCTCCTCAATTGGCTTTAATTAATGAGTGGATCTCGATGCATCCTACAGATCCAAATCAAGATTCCTCACTTGATTGGGAATCAAACACGGATCCACCGGGTACGAGGCAGTTTCTCTACCTCAAGTCCACGGGGCAGGCTACGACGGGGATCGCAATCTCTAAATATATCTACCTTGTTCTTGAAGTCATAGCAGCAGATTCGTCAGGGGCGCTGTTAAGGAGACTAAAATACGAAGGATGCTCTAAAAGAAACCGAACTTTATTACATATTGTACAACTATCCACCTCAAAGTAGCCCCTCCAGTAGCAATACAGAGTTCTGATTCTTTATCCAGTCTTGAAATGCACATTGGCGCGCAGGTCTCTGGTCGCATAGTCCTGCATCTCGTCTGTGGTTTGGTTTCAGTATCGCAGCCATAAACCAACGTCTCATCATCTATTATGATGTTCCTAAGGAAGTTTTTGTGGTCATTGTCATTGGCAAGCAGTCCCTGACTGATTTCAATATGGGTCTGTTTCTGATGATCAGTCAGCAAACGCGGTACTAATTCTACACTCACACGACGCATCTCAAGTTTGTCACTCAAAATTTAATTTAAATGTCTCCATCAAAGTTTTGTGAAGTTTGTAGCAAAATGTTACACACACACACACACACACACACACACACACACACACACACACACACACACACACACTCACTCACGTTGTCATTGGCACTAATCCGCCGAACAGCTCACTTCAGCGAGCGAAACGCCGCTAAACCTGCCGCTACGTGCGGTGGCTCACTTCAGCGAGCGAAACGCCGCTAAACCTGCCGCTACGTGCGGTTGCTCACTTCAGCGAGCGAAACGCCGCTAAACCTGCCGCTACGTGCGGTGAGCTATTTTAAAAGTTGCGTTCCTTTTTCAACACAACTCATAACTAATGAAATCCGAGGGTGACGACAGATCGGATATGTTAAATGTGATTGTTAAACATAAAGACTCGGGAGAGAAAGATCGAAGTCTTACCATATATAAAGTGAAATCAGTTGACAACTCAGCTGTCTTGCTACAAATATGGGCAAAGATGAAAGCTGGGGTGAAAATTACTGGGACGAACGTACTGTGGACAGCCCGGTTTTCACACGCCAGCGTTTGGATTTTACTTGCACTGAAAATCTGACGTTTAAATGAACAACCCTTTTATTTTTTAAATAACAAAAAGCAATCTTCGAACAGGCAATGAAGCTCCTTGAAGGATGGAATGTGAGATTTTGACTATCTATAACCCCAGAATGAGGTGGGATAAAGTGGTTATAATATTTCTGAGCGCTTTTGATTCCAGGAATTTAGTCGAGGCTGAGTCCTGATGGATTGGAACCTCACGGGATTCACTGTAGGTACCTAGATGTTACTGTTAGGAAATACCTTCAATGAAGTTAACGAGTTGTAAATAAGGGTTACAGTGGGTATGTAAAACAGAGGGCATTAAGTCACTATTACAGTGTAGGGTTACTTGCTACGAGAACAGAGAAATACCCAAAGGAAAGCACCACAGCGTGCAATGAAGAGCCCGGATGTTCAGGCAGTGATGGGTTAGAATGCAAGTATACTGTACAACGGTTGATGAACATTATAATTACGGCGCATCAGAACCCCTAAAAGTTATGTTACTCTCGCTACACTACAAAAGAGCGGGCTAGTCGACACTTCCTAATAAACAAATTAGTTTGCATTGTAAACTATGACTAATAATTTTATAATTCAAGAACACACAGTGGAGTAAATGTCCATTTACACGAAGAGGAGTTAGCGATTGGAATAAATTTTCAAGGGCAATGTTCGACAAATATCCAACTTCTTTGAAATCTGTTAAGAAAATACTGGAAAACAACTGCTTGGTAATCTGCCACCTAGACGACAGTCCTAAATGTAGCCATAGGCCCAGTGCCCCTCTAGAAGCGGAAAACCTGTTTCTTGAATGTCTCGACTTCATGATGGGGAATGGAACACGCGTTCTTTTGGATGAACCGTGCACTTGTTGGTAAAGCAGTGGCTATTATTTTCGTGCGACGCTGCGTTACAAGTTTTTCTCTCCTCTGTCGTTTCGGGCTATCTTTCACTTTCTTCAGCATACCTATCAATTACTCTTCTGGGAAGGCAAGAATGTTAGTAGGTCGCTCAAATTTGCAGGATGACCTGTTGTTGGTCTCACCTCCGGCAACATAATTAACTCACTGACCTTCGACAAAACGAGTAGATCTCTGCCGATGGAGAAAAATCTTCCTTTACTGCCCCTGAAAGGGTAGGCAAGTATTCATTAACCAATGCAACACATGAAAGGGAAATCCATCTACACAAATAGTATGGAAGGCCTTTGCAAGTGTGGACTTCACTTCATTCACTAAGTGACGGAGAACATTGCAGGTCAACTGAGGCATGGCACAATGTACAGAAAATCGATTGGCAAAAATTTCACAGCTAACTCACAAGTGAGAATGTAAAATATACAAGTCGAACTTAATATACCACTAGGCCCTCCAGCCCCGTAGTTTCCACTCACAAGTGTCCCGAATGCACTAATGATGAACGGGATGAATACGTACCTATCAATAAAACGTACAGATTTATGGTGACTGAAGCGAGTCTTGCCATTCCTACAAATATTTGCAACACTTCCTTAACTGTGAAATCCTGTTCCACCAGAGAACATGCATATGAATATCACGTTCAGTCGACAAAGGAAATAATCTGTCCTCTGGAAATAACAACTTGTTGAAGTAGCAAAAAAGGCTGGAGACATCAATGTTCTTTCCTAGTGCAATGACATTCAAATGAAGGCTTCTTATTCTTCTTTCTAAAGAATTCCTCCAGGAAGCCTATGTATAGAAACACTATTCATGGCGGTGTCGAACAACCTTCTGGGTTGTAAAAACAATGAAGGTTACTGTAGAATGAGTACCGGGAGGAAGCTTGCCTTCCTTGTTGATATCAAAGCTGTCAGCTGTCAGCCACTAGAACGACGGCGACGCAGCCTGGTATCCCAGTTTCTCATGTAATAGCACGAAGTGTACAAACAAAATGTCTCTGCTTCAGCTGGCTGAGTGCTGGGTTTATGACTCCAGATGTACTGGTTCGATACCGAATGGGAATTCGAAGGTGCTCCCTCCTCCAGAAGGAAACTACCTGCTCCATCCCGTCTCCGAGAGCTGTAAGAGCAGGCAAAAGCTAATAATTGGAGGCAATACTTTACAATATCCGTTCGGACTATGAATCAATGACATATCCGGTGCAAGATTATAACGAATTTCAACCAATCACAGCGGTACACAGCTACAAATTTATCGCTTTCGTTTTATCGCACCAACTTGCACTTCTGTTTGTTTACATTCACCAGAACAGCCCGTTGAAACGTTTGACCGAATTAAGAAGAACAAGCCCACATACATGGCGTTCGTAGATCTAGAATAGACAATCGATAAAGTTGACTGGACCAAGCTATTTGAAGGTGATCACAATCACATACCGAGAAATAAGATTTATAAACAATCCGTACAATAATCTGTCTGTAGCGATATTATTCGTGGGCTCGGAAAAAAGTAGTAATCCAGAGAGGAGTTAGGCAGAGCTGCAATGCCCCTCCTCCTTATCAGCGTTTATATACAACAAGCTGTTAAGGAAATCAAAGAAGAATTTGGAAAGGGAATCCAACAGAAGAGAAGAAAACCCTGAGCTTTGCTGATGATATTATTTTGTCTGAGTGTGTAAAATATCGGGGGAAATTTGAGTCTTGGGGAAGGAGTAAAAGTTGAAAAGAAATAATAACATATGTTACCTAGCAACCGTGCAGGCTGTGATGTGAACTATTGATGGATGGCCATGGCATACCTATGCAGCTCTCAAGGTGCTGTTGCTAGGTAACATTTTGTTACACGATATTCCTTCGCTACACAAAGATTGTCAGCACTAAGTCATACAGAGTGAACGTTCCAGAGTTGGCCATAATTTGTAAAACTAATTCGATATGAGGCGACGTTCTCTGTCATCGCTTCGCGGGCGACATTGGGAGGCGGCGTGGCTTAAGACCGGCTTCAAAACATCAATCATCAGCGGAGGGATTTGAACAAGAACCTCCAAGCTGGCAAGTGCTGTGTTCGTGTTCGATGACGGTTTTACATCGCCTCACCTCGCCCGCCAAGTGATATGATTGGCTGAATTCTACTGAAATGACAATGGCGCGAGATATCTGACCAACTCTCCAACTCTCATATACATTCACTCTGTATCTAATGTCTAAAATGTGAAAAGTTCACATAATTTCTTATTTATATCATAAAATAGGAGCGTAATTTTTTCAGTCTAACGTGGAATCCAACCTAAAAGCTAGTGATCTTAATTTCGAAAATCGTACGATCATTTCTGTCATTAGAACGCTCCTCAATAATAGCAATAAGAAGATTCACTGATTTTCAGTAACCTGAATATGCAACATTGAAATTTCGTATACAAGGAATCTATATCCTTCTATCAGGAGGCGAGTGTTATGAAAGCAGGAACTCCACCTTATTTGTGGAAATGGTCTGTATGAGTCACCGCTGGGTATTAGAAAAACAATGGTGCATAACACTTGAAGTTGACCTTTAGGTTTTGACAGAAAGTGCTCGTAACAGGACCTGATGATGATAAGCATGAATCCTTGAGCTGGGATGACATGACATTATCAGAGAGGAGTTGACACCCAGGTGTTACAGAAAGCAAGGACAAGACGCTGAGGTCACTAGATCCACGAATTATTTCTAACTATTCCATTAAAATACTGTTCTTGATTCTTTATTTGTAGTTCCCGAATGTCTATACAGTAATAGCTTAGAATACATACTTAGAAGGTGTCGGCTATGCCGCTTTTCCGTACTGTAGCCAGAGAAACATAAATTCAAGGGGTTGTGATCGTCCAAACCCCCAATGTTTATGCAACACTCATACCATAATCGTTGTGCAGGTTAGACTACGTGTTACCGGCTTCAGTAAGTTTGCATTCTAATCCATTACTACATAAAACCCAGTCAGTAGGGAATTACAGAATAGCATGAGGTACGGTACATCGAAAAGCTATAAATTAGCTAAGAAATTGTAAAAGAGCACAACCTTTCGTGACATGAATGTAAGGAAAATTGATGTATTTAAAATTAGTATTATATCCTTGAAAGTGGATGATTGCAAGTAGTTTATCGCAACATGGAAGTGAAAATGAATAGAGGAATAGCGAAGAAATGTAATGGGTTCAAACTTGTGTTCAGCAGAGGGAATAGGCTAATTTTCAGATAGATTTGGCAGTATGGTGGTTATATTTAAGATTACGGGTGCAGCTGAGTGGACACAGGATATCTTATCCATAACTTAGGAGTATTTTCCGTGTGCAGATAAACTGCTAAATAATGTCTTTCCAATATTCGGCTACAAGGGCAGCCTTATCAAAACATTTTCCCTTGTGGTAGGTGATGGTAAACGCTGACACAAGTCATGTCTTCTTAACTAGGTTAGACTTGCACTTTGAAATACCTGTTCGCAGGGTCTTGCAGACGGAATACGGAAGGTTCTTCCTTTAAACTCAGGGAGGAATTACGTACTTTATGTTGCCACAGTTCACGCCTTCATTTTTCCTGACCTATCAACAAGTGTTCTTCAAAAACTCCTCCTTGACCTGAATCTAACGGGCTGCATTTTATGTCCATGAAAGTGGTGACATGGGTCGGTGAATGCTTCCGACGTCCAACATCCACTGCTACTTCCCTTCTTATGTGAGGAGGGTAATCCCTGCGATAGGATAGCTAGTTGTCCTTAGACACCGTGTAATTGTCCGGCTCCATGGCTAAATGGTTAGCGTGCTGGCCTTTGGTCACAGGGGTCCCAGGTTCGATTCCCGGCAGGGTCGGAAATTTTAACCATCATTGGTTAATTCCGCTGGCACGGAGGCTGGGTGTATGTGTTATCTTCATCATCATTTCATCCTCATCACGACGCGCAGGTCGCCTACGGGACCTGCATCTGGCGAGCCGAACATGTCCTCGGATACTCCCGGCACTAAACGACATTTCAGTACCGTGTAATTATGCGAGCACACTCGTTCATGACCAGTTTCTCCACACGAGTGATGCAGCTGACAGGGAGCTAGTAACACCATTCCTAGCGCACACATTTTGAGAGTGATTGCTGGTACAAACACTAGAATTTTCAAATATTTGTTAACAATTTGTTTTATGTCGCACCGACACAGATCGGTCTTGCGGCGACGATGGGATGGGAAAGGTCTAAGAGTGGGAAGGAAGCGCCTGGTGTGAAAATGGGGAACCACGGAAAACCAGCTTCAGGACTGCCGACAGTGTGGTTCGAGCTCATTATCTCACAGCTGCGTGCCAGTTCGCCCAGTAGTAACATAACTTCTAGGGGTTGTAATAGGCCAGAACCCTAATGTTTATGCAAATCCCACAGCACAACTTCTGTCCGGACCTGTGTTACTCGCTCCAGTAAATTTGCATTCTAACCTATAAATGCCTAATACCGTCACTAGTGTGTCCTCAAGTAAATTATGTACCTTAAAACAAAATAGTCTTGTTCAGTTTCACATGATGGAACATTGTCGATTACATGTGCCTAAACTGTGCCTCATGGCTGCTCAGGGCACTAAGTGGACTTTTCAACTCACCCCCGTCTAAAATTAGACGTGCCCTAGCGACCTCATGAATGTACTCTCTGTAAAATATGTGTATGTAAATGCCTCTAGATGTCGTTTAATCATCACAGTTATTTATTTATTTATTTATTTATTTATTTATTTATTTATTTATTTATTTATGTATTTATTTATTTATTTATTTATTTATTTATTTATTTATTTATTTATTTATTTATTTATTTATTTATTTATTTATTTATTTATTTATTTATTTATTTATTTATTTATTTATTTATTTATTTATTTATTTATTCATTTATTTATTTATATATATATTTATTTATTTATTAAAGGTATTGTAAATATGTATGTATATTTATTTAAGATGTATTTCTTGTGTAAACTGTTTTATTGAATCATGTATAATTAGGCAAATAAGCTGTTGATGATAAATAAATTCATCTACCTATCTATCTGTCTATCTATCTATCTATCTATCTATCTATCTATCTATAAGTTATTCAAACTCTCTCAGTAAGTAAACTATAGTCGATTAGTGGATATACAGTATAGGAAATGGAAAAAAACATCTTACGATACGTTTTTCTGAACATGACTGATAGACAAAACCTGAATTTTGAGTTGACAAGCAAACGTAATAATTCCTTTCTCTTATCAGTCTTAGAGAGTTTGTTCACTTTATAGCCGTAGAAACATGTCGAAGAGACAATGTGACATGTGTAGTGGAAGCAATGTTTTGATGAAGAATTTTAGGTACAGAAGAAGGAAGTGATCTGTCGGTTTGTCTCGATCGAGAACAGCAAATTACGTCGGATATGGAAAGTGATACAGAGGGAGAAAGGGACAATGAAGAAACATCAAATAAATGCGTCAGTCCTCTGCACTTTATCGGGTGCTAATTTCAAAGTTAATTATCTCGAGGACAAAATGGTGTCTACTGAACTTCTTTACCTCCTAAGTTTTATCAGCACGTTGTTGATCAAACTAACCTGTACACAAAGCAGCCCACACCCGTTTACAATGTGGCTGTGACGTAAGATTATTGAGTTCTTGTTTGCCGGCGTACCCGCACCCGGTGCGAGGAAATCAGCACCTCATTCTTGGAAGCTTCACATCTAACCTGAAGATATTTTGGACTACAGTTTTCGAGTCCTCTGTATTTTCTAGATTAATGTCTTGAGACCGATTTGTGATGATTGTCGGGTTCGTACATTTCAATCACAGCAGCGTGCATCAAGCTGATTCCACTGAGCTCCACTGAAGTTATAACGCAAGTCTTATGCCGTAGAGTACGTTGTTCTGAGAAAAATGAAGCGGGTCCAATTAACTACAAGAACAAGAACAAGCGCGCTAGAAGTGCTGGGCTGCGGACATCTCCACTTTCTTCCCCTGGCGTCACTCACTGGCACGTATTTCTGCATACTTCTTCGTCTTAGTCCATTCTTTAGGTTTGCTTTTATCTTCCTGAATGTGTTTATTATCCATTTAGGCCAAAGATATTTCAACCTTTTTTTCAAATTTTGTACCATTTTCAACTTTTCAGCTGAAGTCATCATGACGTTCTGCAAATTATGATGACCGACAGTAGCTAGCTGTTTAGAATACTGAAACAGGTAGACGCAGGGAGCGGCGACCCTCCCAGACCACACTGACCCGGTCTGCAAGGGTCCTAGCTCAGAGTTACGAGAGAAAATCTCAGCAGCGGAGATGAGGTACGGTGTCGGCAGCCGAGTGCTCGGGTTAAAGACAGCGCGTGTAGGTGGCTGATGAATAGCCAGGACACCACCTTATTTAACTTTATCCAGGATATCATGACTGGATCCCAACCAAGAGTGGACCTGCCGAAAGTCACAACAACTTATGATGATAAGACTAACGTCACGAATCATTTTCAACGTCCTAGCACAATGAAGTCACGAGAAATACTAATTTTAATACTTCGCGGGAATTTAAATCTACCGACACAAGACTGATGTATTTAAACACCTTTAAATACAATCGAACTCAGCTAGTATCGAAGCTGTCCAGTTGGGATCAGAAGGCCAGCGCCTCAACCGTCTGAGCTAATCATCCCAGCGCACAATTATGAACGCCAACCCCTGCGAAGCTCGAAATTATCTGCTGGGCGCAGTACACGAATGGAAGGTAAGGGAAGAAAAATTCTTGGGCCAGTGGAGTAGGGGGAGAATCTATCGCTGAGAGTTAATAATTTGTGGAATATCAACCTCTCAGATTGAAGTTTATTTGGAGAACATCACTTGTGTGAGTGGTTGGTGGGAATTTCCTATGAGGAACGATACTGAAGGATGTTACACATCACACAAAGAGCAGATTGCTGTTACTTCACCGCACTTTCTAACGGAGCATCGCGCGGCTGACCTACTCATGCAGCAATGCAAGGCCGTACTACTCTGCTCGGAATGCTCCGGTGCTTCTCTTAGTAAGCCGCCCACCCACACGCGCACGGCGACTAAGAGGCACTAACCTGTCAACCGGATGCTGCATTTTATTCTACAATGTCATTCTTTAACTGCTGCACGTCTCCCGCGCAATTAAAGCGTGGCCGTCCTCATCAAACGATTCACTCTGGTTGATACCCCTGTTGTTTATGCAAGCCTTCCTACGTGAATGTAAATAATGTTATCTAACTCATTGCGATCAGGTAATCTGAATGAATTAAAACTGAGCACTCGAGAATAAATAGAGGTAAGGGACAAGGGATGTTTAATAGCAATCACAAGTGAATCACAACGTTGTCAATTTTGTGAGTACGCGTTCTACACAGAGTGTATTTGAATCCCACCTTCGGCACCACTGAAGGAGGTTTCCCGTGGTGCCCCATTCTCACAGTGAATCACGAACTTGCGAAGTTTGTGGTTAGTGTTAAACATGCTTTTCCCCTTACCATTACTTACTACCGAGCCCGTCAACGTTCTCCTTCACCTTTCGTGAGAGCGAACAGTGGCACACATATAGGTCTGTTTTACGAGTGGATGCCCTTCCTGTTAGCATGTTGTGTGTGTTGGTATAAACAAAAACATTCAGTCCCCAAGCCAGAGGAAACAAGACGTGAATAAAACTCATATCAGGGACGGGAATCTCTCAACTAAAGGCTGAACCAAGGAGGCGGACGTGGAGTGGGCTGCACCGTCGGAAGACCTGAAGACTGTGGTTTAATATTATCACACCACGCAAATGCTGGGACTGTACCTTAATTTATGCCACCATCTTCAGGTCTGGCGACAGTAGGTTTCTAACCCATCATCTACCGAATTCAAGCTCAGAACTGCGTTCCCCATACCGTACGGTCAACTGGCTCGGGAATTCATTGATTCATCTCATTCATTCTTCAACAAGTATACATCAAGTGAGCGGGATCTACTCGCGGCTTGTGATCAGACGGAGCGTGTCTAATGTTCGCAGGTGGGGATGCAGAGGTCATTGCAGGTATGGCAAGAAAGGAGCCGGACCTCGTATTGTGGTCATGATAGTTGGGAGTTTTGGTGGACAGTGCACTAGACAGCTTCTTATAATATGAGCATCATATCGCTGACTCATTAAACATTCGCGTACTATGAGCAGGTAACTTATACCGTCTCATTAGTTGCTTGCCTCTCCCAGAGGAAGAAAACAGTTCATCAACATGACCAGACAAAAAAATCTTCTCATTCGTACATTTTCTCCGCCACCCGACAAAGCAAAGGAACATGAATATGTTTTCGGGCTTACGAGTTGTTCCCCTCTTAGTACCCTCCACGATATACAGGGGGTACAGTTTTTTCCTCTTAGTACCCTCCACGACATACAGGGGGTACAGTTATTCCCCCTTAGAGCCCTCCCACGACATACAGGGGTTTCAGATTCCTTAGTTGTTCCCCTCTTAGTACCCTCCCACGACATACAGGGGGTAGAGTTATTCCCCCTTAGAACCCTCCCACGACATACAGGGGGTAGAGATAATAAAGCTTTTAACTCGACCAACAGAGGAAGTTCCGATAAATAGGAAGAAATGTGTAGCATCGTGTACGTCCAACAACATGGCAGCTGAGAGGAGTGAAGGATACCAAAATAGGAGTTGGGTGTAGGATGGATAGTCTCTGCCAACAACGAAGAAGGCTGGAATGGGATACAATTACTGAGGAGTGGTGACAATGGTGTAAGAGTATCATCGACAAACCGACCTGGACAAGGGGAAATGATGATGAGGAAGGGTTCCAAGCACATTAACAAGTGAAGACGTCTGTTACGTAGTATGTGTTCTCAGTATCTTCTGTACTGGTGAGACAAACAATTAGTTTGTGTGCGGCAACACAGAACAAAAGTTGTGAAATGGATGACAGGTAGGAATCTCTCCTCATGTTTCTTCTTTTCAAGTGATGATAAATGGATGTCATGATTGTCGTCGTGCAGAGTCTTTATCCTGCCAGCAAGAGAGCGCTCTGGTGTTAGTGGCCAGTCACGTTCGAGCCTATGTTTAGACAGTAATAGGTCAGAACTCCAACTAATTTCGCTAGTAGGGAATGTAGTCTGAGCTGCTCTTCCGTAATATCGCCAGAGTAGGAGGTTCCAAAATGTAGTCTGAGGAGCATAATCTGAAGGGGTTCGACATTGTAATGAGAGTAACATAACTTCTAGGAGGTTAAGTAACGTAGTGAGAGTAGCGTAATTTCCTGGGGTTCCGTAATGTAATCAGAGTACCGGGCTGAGTGGCTCAGACGGTTGAGGCGCTGGCTTTCTGACCCCAACATGGCAGGTTCAATCATGGCTCAGTGCGGTGGTATTTGAAGGTGCTCAAATACGTCAGCGTTGTGTTGGTAGATTTACTGGCACGTAAATGAACTCCTGTGCAACAAAATTCCGGCAGCTCGGCTCCTCCGAAAACCGTAAAAAGAAGTTAGTGGCACGTAAAGCAAATAGTATTATATGAATGTAATGAGAGTATCATTACTTCTATTAGGTTCCATACTGTAATGAGAGTAACATTTTTTCTATGGGATTCCATTATGTAGTGAGGGTAGCATAATTGCTTAGGGTTCCATAATATAATGAGAGTAACGTAACTTCTAGGACGTTCCTTAATGTAGTGAGGGTAGCATAATCTCTAGGAGTTCCGTAATGTAATGAAAGTAACGTAACTTCTAGAAGTTCAGCTATGCAGTGCCGGTAGCATAATCACTAAGAGTTCGGTAATGTAATGAGAGTAACGTAACTTCTAGGAGGTTCCTTAATGTAGTGAGGGTAGCATAATCTCTAGGAGTTCGGTAATGTAACGAGAGTAACGTAACTTCTAGAAGTTCAGGTATGCAGTGCCGGTAGCATAATCTCTAGGAGTTCGGTAATGTAATAAGAGTAACGTAACTTCTAGGACGTTCTTTAATGTAATGGGAGTAAACTAACTTCTAAAAGGTTCCATAATGTAGTGTGAGTAGCGTAATTTCTTGGTGTTCCGTAATGTAATATGACTTCTAGAAGGTTCCATAATGTGGTCAGAGTAGCATAACTTCTAGGACGTTCCATAATGCAATGAGAGTGACATAACTTCTAGGAGGTACCATCATGTTGTGAGAGTAGCATGATAGGTGTTCCGTAATGTAATGAGAGTAACATAATTTCGAGGAGGTTCAGTATATATTTCGTATGGAACAAATGATCTACGTTATTAAACACAAAATATGTATGTAATCAATTAGAAATGAATATCAAGACCCTTCAGCTAGGAAGGCGCTGGAGCTGATGCTTTCATGAACTCTTCCCAAACACCCGTCAATCTACGCTGTGGACACTCCCGAATGATGTGGTTCATCGTCTGTTCTTGAGCTCCGCTGTCGCAAGCAGGTAAATCTAGCCATCCCCATTTGTACAGCGATGCTTTGCACCTACCATGACCAGTTCGTACGCGGTTTACTTGGCACCACGTAGTTCTTGGTAGATCAGTTCCTGGAACATGCTGGGAAGGATTATTTAATTGTATTTGACGAGATGATGAGAAATCTCTCCACCCTTCCTTCCAGAATTTGCTGATGTTGAAAGGCCCTGGCTGCTTAATAATGTTATCATCCCAAATAGGCTTCCTGGATTTCAGACGCATGGTTGGTGGATTACTCTGTACCGAGTGAATCGGAAGGTGTTTAAAGTCAGGACAGATGTAAGTTTTCCAAGTTTGAGCAGCAGCTTGTTGTCTTCTCAGTTGTGGAGGAGGTATACTTGCCAGTACGTGCAACCATGGCACAGGGGTTGATTCTAATGTGCCCGTTATGATCCTTTAGGTCTCATTGAGCAGAGTATCCGCTCTGTGGACATGAGCACTTCTATACCATACCGGTGCACAGTATTCGGCAACAGAGTAGACCAGTGCAAGGCTTTCCATACGAAGAATACTTGCATCAGCACCCATGTCGTGCCGGCGAATGGTGTTATACCTGGTCCTAAGTTTTCCTGCAGTATTCTCGAGGTATTTTCTGTAAGTCAGAGAGCGGTCCAGAGTAACTCCCAGGTATTGAGAGTTATCAGTCCGTAGAGTAGTTTGATGCAGATCTCCTTTGCTAACCTTTTCATTTCTACATAACCACTACATCCGCTCCAATCTGCTTGTCATAATCGTACGTTGTTCTACTCCTACCGTTCTTACCACCTATACAGTTCCCTCAAAAACAACCTGTACAAAACCTGGGTGTCTTAAGATGTGTCCTATCATTCTACCTCTCCTTCTGGTAAATTTAGCCAAATCGATCCCCTCTCACGTTTTCGATGCAGTATCCCTTTTTCGTAATTCTATCTACCCATCTCACCTTCAGCATTCTTCTGTAACACCACATTTTCAATACTTTCTGAGCTAGTTATCGTCCATGCCACGCTCCAGACGATCAGCGTTCGAGGTGAACTAAGTTCTTTTCCTAAGAAATACCTTCCTTGCTTGTTCTAGTCTGCATTTTATGTCCTCCTTCAGTATTTATTTACTACCCAAGTAACAATACTCATCCACTTCCTTTAAGACTTCATTTCCTAATCTAACCTGACTTTGCACTCCATTACTTTTGTTTTATACGTATTTATTTCCATCTTGTATTCCTTACTTAAGACTCTCTCCATACCATTCAGCAATTTCCCCATATCGTTTGCAGAGTCAGATAAAATAACAGTATGATCGGCAAATCCCGGGGTTTTGATTTTGTCTCGCTGGACTTTGATTCCCTGTCCAAATTTCTCTTTGATCTCCTTTATCGTCTGTTCTATGTAAACATTGAAAAGGATTGGGAACAAACTGCAGCCTTGTCTCACTACTTTCTGGATTGCTGCTTCTTTTTCAAAACCGTCCATTCATATCCCTGCAGACTGATAATTGTACAGATTGTAGATGATTCTCCTTTCTCGGTATCTGATCCCGATCCCCATCAGAATCCCTTATAGTTTGGTCCAGTAAATATTAGCGACTAGATCCACGTACGCCATGTACTTACTTCGGTCCTCTAAGACCAGCAGTAATGTGAGCATTGCTTCACATATTCCTACAGTTCTTCTGAAGCCAAATTGATCTACTCCCAACTCGGTTTCAAAATGTCTTTCCAATCTTCTGTAAATAATACGTGTTATAATTGTGCAGGTATGAGATACTAAACTAATGGTGCGGTGGTTTTCACACTTGTCAGCACCGGCTTTCTTGGGAATGGGTATTACAAAATTCTGCTGAAAATCGGTTGGCGCTTCTCCTATATTATACTTCTTAAAAACTACCTAGCCATGCTGCTTTCTCCTAAGGCAGTCGGTAGTTCTGAGCGTATGTGTCCATTCCCGGTGCCTTGTACCTACTTCGGTCTCTCAGAGTTCTGTCGAATTCTGACAACAAAGTTGGGTCCCCCATGTTATCAGCATCAACAACCTCCTCTTGTTCCAGAGCGCTATCATCTACTTCTTTACCTTGATACAACTGTTGGATATGTTCCTGCCATCTTCCTGCCTCGTCTTCTTTCCCTAGAAGTGAGTTTCCATCTGACCTTATAATATACATACACCTAGTTTTCCTTCCTCCAAACGTTTCCTTGATTTTCCTGTATGCAGCATATACTTTTCCTATGAGCATACAACCATCAGCATACTTACACTTCTCTTTGAGCCATTGTTCCTTAGCTGTCCTGCACTTTCTGTCACCTTCATTCTTTATTCATTTCTGCCCTCCTCACGTTTGCACTCTTGTACTTTCGTCGTTCGTCAATCAGGTCTAGTATCTCCTGAGTTATCCAGTGATTCTTAGTTATCTTTCCTGTCTTCCTAACATTCCTTCAGCAGCCTTTCTGACCTCATTCTCAACACTGTCCATTCTTCCTCTACTGTGTTTCCTGCAGCGTTTTTATTTAGTCCTTGTGCTACATGTTCCTTGATACAGTCCCTCACACTCTTTTCTTTCAACTTGCCTAGATCCCATCTCCTTGCATTCCTTCCGTTCTTCAATTTCTTCAACTTCAGATGGTATTTCATGACAAACAAATTGCGATCAGAGTCCACGCCTGCTCCTGGGAAAGTCTTGCAATTCTCGTTTCTGAATCTCTGCCTAATCTAATGAAGTCAATTTGAAACCTTCCGTCTCGTCCATGTATATAGTTGTCATTTGTGGTGTTTTAACCAAGTATTAACAATGACGAAATCATGATCGGTGCAGAATTCAACCAGGCGGCTTCCTCTTTCATTCCTTTGTCCCAATCCGAATTCTCCTACTGTATTGCCTTCTCTTCCTTGTTCTACCATTGCATTCCAGTCTCCCATCACAATTATATTCTCGTCATCTTTTACATATTGTATTGAATCTTCTATCTCTTCATATATTCTTCTGATTTCTTCATCATCCGCTGCACTATTTTGGTGGGCATTGGTTTGGTGTCTATCTTGACGACAATAATACTTTCACAACGCTGGTCGAAATACCTTACGCGCCGCCTATTTTCTTATTTAATACTAACAACTCCTACATTTCCCCTGTTTGATTTTGTGTTGATAATTCGGTAGTCGTCTGACCAGAAATACTGTTCTTCCTGTACTTCACTTATACCAACTACATCTATCTTTAGTCTATCCATCTCCCTTTTCAGATTCTCTAACTTGCTACAACGATACAAACTTCTAACATTCCACGCTCCGACTCGCAGGACCGATACAAAACAACTCTTAATTAACAATTCCGTATCTCCTAAAGCCTTACTCGTATAATACGGATTTGTAGATTAAAATTGATCGAAAGGTGCAATATAAAAGCTTGACCCTGTTCGACTCGTTGGCTGAATGGGCAGCGTACTGGCCTTCGGTTCAGACGGTCCCGGGTTCGATTCCCTGCCGGGTCGGGGATTTTAACCTTCATTGGTTAATTCCAGTGGCCCGTGGACTGGGTGTTTGTGCTGTCCCCAACATCCCTGCAACTCACACATAATACTATCCTCCAACACAATAACACACAGTTACCTACACATGGCAGATGCCGCCCACCCTCATCGGAGGGTCTGCCTTACAAGGGCTGCACTCGGCTAGAAATAGCCACACGAAATTATTATTATTATTACAGCTTTACCTTGATCGTTTCTTTTCCTTTCAAAATTAGGGAGTAAAATGACTTTTAACGTAAAATAATTTGACGTTAGTTAATTTAATATTTACATTCAAAATAATTTCGAGGAAAAACAACCCTTAATTTAAAATGTAATTATCTGTTCAACGGATGGCGAGTTCGATAGCCGCAGTCGTTTAAGTGCGGCCAGTATCCAGTATTGGGCAGATAGTGGCTTCGAACCACACTGTCGGATGACTTTCCGTGGTTTCCGATTTTCTACCAGGCAAATGTTGGGGCTGGGGCTGGGGCTGGGGCTGGGGCTACGGCCACTTTCTTCCCACTCTTAGCACTTTCATCATCGCCATAAGACCTATCTGTGTCAGTGCGACCTAATAGAAAATAATATCCTCAAACAGGTGATACTGACTCTACTCACTCTTTAGAGATTCCTTTCGAAGTTTCGGGTGAAAAATGACCTCTAACTTTGAGAAAGGCAAGCCATTCTCTCTTTTACTCTAAAAGTCATTTAAAGCATCATCTGAGACTTCTTAAACGTTAAGATACATTGTTATCCCAAATTTTAGAAAAAACAGTTATGGTTGAGTTGTTAAACTATATCACCTGTTATAGATAACTATTGTACAATTTTAACCCGAAAATCAGTTTTCTGCTAATAACAGTTTAGGCGATATTGATTTTTTTATTTAAGGGTGTTTTCAGCCCCCAACTCATTTTTAACCTGAAGGTCATTTAACTTTTTTAAGGCTCATTGTTATTTTTTACTTATAATTTTGAAAATAATTATTTTAAGGATGCGAACATTGTCTATGACAAAATATTTAACTTTTTGAATTTCAACTTATGGTTTTCCTGATTTTCAATTTCTGCATTTGGATACTCTTCGGCTGATAAGTTTTCATATACTTGCAGGGGCACAAAAATGATCCTGTTTACGAAATAAGGAGAAGAGCAAGCAGGCAGCCGAACTGTCACCATTAGTACTACAAAAGCTACGTGTAGCAAGTACTTAGCCCCTCCCCTCCCCCCAGAGTTAGCTCTATAAGGTGAAAGTATAGTGGCCATTGTGTCTGGTAGACCCTGCTTCAGTTCAACACAGGTTAGGCTGATAAATCTAACAGGCGGTAAGTTGCAAGTTGTGAGACCCCGAGATAGCTCTGTGGTTAGGTCCATAGTATAGCAGGCCTTGCTTCAGTTCCCGAAAGTTGGGCAGATAATACTAATAGCTCATAAGTTACAAGTTGTGACCCCTGAAGTAGCTCCCTAGTTACGTGTATACGAATAGACTATAGCAACCACCTTGCCAGTGTTCGCTGATAAAACTATTAGGTCATAGGTTAAAAGTTGTGAGCCCCTGTGCCAGTTTTCTAGTTGTGTGTATACGAGTAGAGTAGTGCAGAACTTGCCTCACTTCACGAAAGTTAGGTCATAACTTACAAGCTGCTAGCCCGTGACGTAGTTCTCCAGTAATAGAGTATAGCAGCCGTCTTTTCTAACAGCCCTTGGTCGAAGTTACCGAAATTTAAGCCGATAAAAATAATAGGTCATAAGTTATAAGTTGTGAGCCCCCTCGAAAGTTACGAATATGAGAACAATGTATCTCCTAGCCCAGTTCCTTGCACTAGGCCTAAGTGGTTGCGCTTGCCTGAATGTTCAGCGTACTGGCATTCAATTCAGAGCACTCCAGTTTCGATTACCGGCGCAGGCAGACTTGGCGAGGAATATCTGGGTGATGAAACCCCACCTCCTCTCCTACACTGTACAAACAGGATTCGGAATCAGCAGGACCTAATAGCAGAGAAACTTCATCCCCCAGAAGGGTTCTGAGACAAGAAGAAATTCCAGGACAAACCTACCCGTAAGGAGACAAGATTTCCTCTTTATAAAGGAGGAAAAGAAACAGAACAAAGCGAGAATCATCAATTGCTGGCCTGCTCTGAACAACGTAAATGAAGAGTAAGATGAAACGTAACAATTTTCTATCGTTAAGCGAATTATTAATTTGATTCCATTTCCATTTGTATCAAGGAAGGAATGTTTCAACACCCCAGCACCGGGTCTGTTTCTGTAAGTGAATCGTGACAGTGCAATGCCCCGCTGTAATACTTCAGGTCTCGTGAAAATCATATGTCTGTAAATGTCCGATATGGAAAAGTCAACGGTCACTGACACATACTTAGCATATAGGGTGTCTCTATGAGAGTAGTGTTTCCTTATTGGGAATACGTGAGGCTCTTCAATTACTGTTCTTGTTCAGATTATTGGGCAATGCATAGTGAAAGGTCACGATTTAGAATAACTTTAGTTTCAAACAACGATCTCTTTGCATTATGCGGCCCCTGAAACATAGAAGAACGGAAGAGTCAACTGTTTAAATTATTTACGTGTTAGAGAGTCACAATGTGCCTCTGGGGAGCTGTGTTAGAAGATCGTGGCTTCAAACCCGGTAAAGTGAGACTTTTGAAGGACGGAGATGTGCCGTACGATGTCGGTATATCTCTGGTCACACATTTACGCTTTGCTCTGCCATCTGATGGAGTGAGCAGTCAACGTCGAATGCAGGCGTCTCACACCGTCGAGTCCCGTTGGAAGAAACAATTTTAAGTTTGAGCCGGCAGGATACGACACTTGGTGGAATACAATTTCTACCCATTAGTAGATTTTGTGCCGAAAGCCTGGGTTCAGTCCTATCAGTTCAAAAGTCTCCGTAATAATGTTGTGGAATGAGGGCATGTGATTCTGTTGATAGGGATTCGTCCGTCGGATGGAGACGTTAAGCCTGGAGCAGAGCCCTTGGTGCTACGTGCCGACACCGTCCCTTTCTACGACCATATATAGCGTCGTTCATTTTATTTCACTAACTCGTCTGACGAGGTTGTCGTCAGGAAGGGCATTCGGCTACGAAGATCCATCTCACTTCATCGTCAGTCGCCTAGACAGACATTCTGTTCTTTTGCAGCGTTATGCCATCTCTGGAGCGAGCTCATGCTCTCTTCAGTCCGTTGCTCCTGCTATTCATTTTCTCAGAAAAATCCTGCTCTTTTGAACTGGAGTCCATCTTCCATCATCTACAGTGGGATGCCAATTTCCTGAAGGTCTTTTCCCCTTTCACTAAGCCAGTTTTTCTTAACTTTTATTGAGAGATCAAGGCTTCGAATCCTTTTGTGAGCCTGTCATTGTTCGTTCTGAGAATGTGGCCACAGAACTTTAATCGCCTTTTCCAGATGGTGTCAGTGATCTCTTCATACAGCTCCCGACACTTCCGCTTCATCCAGATTTCCTCTGATAGACTGCACCAAAGTTTTCCTCGGTATTTTCCTTTCCTGTTTCTCTGTGTCTTTAACTCCACCTGAAGTACCTGATAAGTGGATTGAGTAGCTCAGTAGTTGCTCTTGCCAGTCCCAAGCCCGGAGAAAGGAGGAGGGTTGGCTTAGGCCGAAAAATAACAGCCAGAAAACTTCTTGAAGCAACCTCTAAGGCTCAATACCTTAGTTGTAACACTTTCAAGTTATTTTTATTATTATTTTATTCGAAGGGAAACAATGTTGTATCTTCACTGTTTACACTCTTTAAAATTGTTTATTAATGGACGTCAAATCTATGTTTCAGAGCCTTGAATTAGAACACGGATTAAAGAGAGAGAGTGCGATAGGCTTCAGTAATCATTCTTTGTTCGTGATTACTAATTTGTAATGGAGTGAGGTGATATTCATTTTAAAATTACGAACGGCAACATTAAGCCAAATGTCTTAATCGATAGCAGACGTAATACGCAAGGCCACTGAAGATTTCCGGCGTTCAAGGCTGAATTAATTCACGTGTAGTGGTTCCCAAATTCCTCCACAAAGTTTATTAATGAGTCTTTTCCACAATAAGTAGCTTTACAATGGTCTTAAATATTGTTTAGATTCCTTTTAACCCTGACAGTAATATCATACGTTTTTCTGACGTGTTGTGCGAATGAATGCCGTCTATTCCTCTTAAGGAGGGGAGAGTTATCCCCTCCACCACCTCTATTCCTTGTTCAATCCATCTGGTAACTTTAAATAATAGGCTTTGAGTGACACGTCTTCGAAACGTGTGGTGTAACTAAAGCGATATTTATAGACGTGTTACTGTCAGGGTTAAGCTCACAAACCCGAGTAATAAGAGTTTTCATTATTCATATTCAGTAAGCATAAATTATTGAAAGGTGAGAAGAATGTTCTTTCTTTGCAGAGTATTTATAAGCTATCTATTGTCCAGAATATTTTCTACAATCAATTTTATTTATACTAAAATATTTGAAGAAGCGAATAAATCTTATTTTGGTCCTAGAGTACCGATTGTTAACCGAGTGTGCGGAGTTGTTTCAACAACCAATTTTAAAATGAATTCTCGCGGAACAAAGAAGGAAAAGGGAAGTAAACGAAGACGAGAACCGGGGAAAAAGAGGAAAACGAAAGTAGGAAGAGTAAAAGAAGAAAAATAACACAGCTACAACAACAGAAATAAAACAAAAATATGAGAAGAACAAAAAGAGGTAAAATAGGAACAAAAGACAGGGAAATTCCGAAGGAATAAGTATCGGAACAAGAACCAGAGGAACAAACAATATTTACAAAGAAAAACAAATAACATGAACGAGAAACAAAGAAACATACAGAAACCAGAGCAAAGAGAAAAACTAATCAAACTAAATTCAAAGCAAGGTGTGTGAAACACAAACAAGGACAAGGACGAGAATGCCTCGGATAAGCAGGAAAAGAAGGAGCAGATTTCCGTCGCTAAATGTAACTGTATTTGTAAGTATTCAGTTTCTTCAAGGCCTGGAGGGTACTTGCCTCATGTTCTGTAAATTATCAACTACAAATTTCAGGTGCCCACAACGACTTTCAAGCGATCAACAAAACCAGTTCCTTATTCTGGATAACCACAACCATTCCACCAGGTGCAAATGACATCATTTCACAAACCTTAAAAGGCCACAAACCTCCGGATTCTTCTTTCTTTACAATTTAGAGGATAAAAGTCGCAAATCTGTGAAATATCGAAAATGAAGGAAAGAAGAAGTGTAGGTGAGTATTTAGATATTCACTGAATCTTTTCAAACGTTCTACTATAATTGTCATGTGCTTTCTCCGATTTCCCGTGTAAACTTGTGCCTGTACTTCAGAACAGAAGACCTACCACGGACCATATTTCTGACCCTCACTGAGATATGCGACACATGGTTCGTAAATACTCTTCTTTTCCTAGGCGTAAGTATCTTTCAAACCATATAATAATAGCTGCCCGAATCGGAATTTTCTCGTCAATGGAAGAAGTTCGTCCAACTTTTTGTCAGTGAGATTTTTACTTGAGAGTATTAATATTCATCTCCAGACCGTAACGATATCATGAACCTTCAATCAGTTCAGTGCTCGCAAAAAACAACGTGATTAATGATGCGACAACACAAATCAGTCTCTTGGAGAAATCGCCAACAAAACAGCTTTGAGAATTTCTATAGGAAAAACAAATTTATTACAAACATGAAGAGGATGCATCTGAATGTGCTAGGAGTAAGTGATATTCGGGTAAGGGGAGATAATGAGGAAGAGATAGGAGATTATAAAGGGTACTTGACGGGTGTTAGAAAGGGAAGGGCAGAGTCTGGTGTAGGGCTCTTTCAGGAATACCATTGCACGCAACATAGTTTCTGTTAGCACATAAATGAGCGAATGATGTGGGTAGATTTGTCAGTTGGAGGAATTAGAACTAGAATTGTGTCCGTGTATTCACGATGTGAGGGTGCAGATGAGGATAAAGTTGACAAGTTTTATGAAGCATTGAGTGACATTGTGGTCAGGGTCAACAGCAAGGATAGAAGAGTGCTAATGGGCGATTGCAATGCGAGAGTTAGGAATAGAACTGAAGGATACGAAAGGGTGATTGGTAAATGTGGGAAAGATATGGAAGCTAATGGGAATGGGAAGCGTTTGCTGCACTTCTGTGCTAGTATGGGTTTAGCTGTTACGAATACATTCTTCAAGCATAAGGCTATTCACCGCTACACGTGGGAGGCTAGGGGTACCAGATCCATAATAGACTATATCTTAACAGACTTCGAATTCAGGAAATCTGTTAGGAATGTACGAGTTTTCCGGGGATTTTTCGATGATACAGACCACTATCTGATTCGTAGTGAACTAAGTATCTCTAGGCCTAGGGTAGAGAAAGTAAAATCTGTCTGCAAACGAATAAGGGTAGAAAATCTCCAGGACGATGAAATTAGACAGAAGTACATGGATATGATTAGTGAGAAGTTTCGAACAGTAGACAGTAAGCAGGTTCAGGATATAGAAAGTGAATGGGTGGCATACAGGGATGCTGTAGTAGATACAGCAAGGGAATGCCTAGGAACAACTGTGTGTAAAGATGGGAAAAGGCGAACAGCTTGTTTGAATGATGAAGTGAGAGCAGCCTGTAAACGTAAAAAGAAGGCTTATCAGAAATGACTCCAAACAAGGGCCGAGGCAGACAGGGATTTGTATGTAGATGAAAGAAACAGAGCAAAACAAATAGTTGTTGAATCCAAACAGAAGTCATGGGAAGATTTTGGTAATAACCTGGAAAGGCTAGGTCAAGCAGCAGGGAAACCTTTATGGACTGCAATAAAGAATCTTAGGAAGGGGGGGAAAAAGGAAATGTTTTGAGTAATTCAGGTGAACTCATAATAGATTCCAGTGAATCACTGGTCAGGTGGAGGGAATATTTTGAACATCTCATTGTGAAAGAAAATCATTCTGGTGGTGTTGTGAACAGCCAAGCTCATGGGGAGGAGGAAAATGTTGGTGAAATTATGCTTGAGGAAGTGGAAAGGATGGTAGATAAACTCCATTGTCATAAAACAGCAGGAATAGATGAAATTAGACCTGAAATGGTGAAGCATAGTGGGAAGGCAGGGATGAAATGGCTTCATAGAGTAGTAAAATTAGCATGGAGTGTTGGTAAGGTACCTTCAGATTGGGCAAAAGCAGTAATTGCACCTATCCATAAGCAAGGGAACAGGAAGGATTGCAACAACTATCGAGGTATCTCATTGATTAGTATACCAGGCAAAGTATTCACTGGCATCTTGGAAGGGAGGGTGCGATCAGTCGTTGAGAGGAAGTTGGATGAAAACCAGTGTGGTTTCAGACCACAGAGAGGCTGTCAGGATCAGATTTTCAGTACCGCGTAGAGGCGCGCGGCTGTGAGCTTGCATCCGGGAGATAGTAGGTTCGAATCCCACTATCGGCAGCCCTGAAGATGGTTTTCCGTGGTTTCCCATGTTCACACCGGGCAAATGCTGGGGCTGTACCTTAATTAAGGCCACGGCCGCTTCCTTCCAACTCCTAGGCCTTTCCTATCCCATCGTCGCCATTAGACCTATCTGTGTCGGTGCGACGTAAAGCCCCTAGCAAAAAAAAAAAGATTTTCAGTATGCGCAAGGTAACTGAAAAATGCTACGAGAGGAATAGGCAGTTGTGTTTATGTTTCCTAGATCTAGAGAAAGCATATGACAGGGTACCGAGGAAAAAGATGTTCGCCATACTGGGGGACTATGGAATTAAAGGTAGATTATTAAAATCAATCAAAGGTATTTATGTTGACAATTGGACTTCAGTGGAAATTGATGGTAGAATGAGTACTTACAGGGTTTAGACAAGGCTGTAATCTTTCACCTTTGCCGTTCGTAGTTTACATGGATCATCTGCTGAAAGGTACAAAATGGCAGGGAGGGATTCAGTTAGGTAGAAATGTAGTAAGCAGTCTGGCCTATGCTGACGACTTGGTCTTAATGGCAGAGTGTGCCGAAAGCCTGCAGTCTAACTTCTTGGAACTTGAAAATAGGTGCAATGACTATGGTATGAAAATTAGCCTCTCGAAGACTAAATTGATGTCAGTAGGTAAGAAATTCAACAGAATTGAATGTCAAATTGATGATACAAAGCTAGAACAGGTCTATAATTTCAAGTATTTAGGTTGTGTGTTCTCCCAGGATGGTAATATAGTAAGTGAGACTGAATCAAGGTGTAGTAAAGCTCGCAGTTGCGATCAGCAGTATTCTGTAAGAAGGAAGTGAGCTCTCAGACGAAACTATCTTTACATCGGTCTGTTTTCAGACCAACTTTGCTTTACGGAAGCGTAAGCTGGGTGGACTCAGGATATCTTATTCATAAGTTAGAAGTAACAGACATGAAAGTAGCAAGAATGATTGCTGGTACAAACAGGTGGGAACAATGGCAGGATGGTACTCGGAATGAGGAGATAAAGGCTAATTGAGGAATGAACTCCATGGATGAACCTGTACGCATAAACCGGCTTCGGTGGTGGGGCCATGTGAGGCGAATGGAGGAGGATAGGCTACCTAGGAGAATAATGGACTCTGTTATGGAGGGTAAGAGAAGTAGAGGTAGACCAAGACGACGATGGTTAGACTCGGTTTATAACGATTTAAAGATAAGAGGTATAGAACTAAATGAGGCCACAACACTAGTTGCAAATCGAGGATTGTGGCGACGTTTAGTAAATTCACAGAGGCTTGCAGACTGAACGCTGAAAGGTATAACAGTCTTTAATGATAATGTATGTATGTATGTATGTATGTATGTATGTATGTATGTATGTATGTATGTATGTATGTATGTATGTATGTATGTATGTATGTATGTTACAAACATGAAAAACGCCAGGAACTTTTTGACAAGACATATTGGTCGAATACGGAAAGTAAAGAAATTCAAAAACCTTGGAGAAGACATTTAATAAAATGGTTTATAAAACTCTGCTGTAAAAGGAATATTACATGTGATTTAAAGACGTGCGGGATCACTAAGAATTTTCACAACAATAAATGTTTAACCAAAAATCTTTAAAAACACCACAATAGCAGAAATGCTTTACTCAATGAATGTCTAGATTCGAAGTGAAGTATAGATAAACTACAAGTGCTACAAAGAAAAATCATGAGAAAAATCTTAGGACCAATGAAAACAACAGAACAATGGAAAATAAGAAGTAATTAGGAAGTATACCGTAACAGAAACAGTAAGAAAAAGGAGTTTGCTATCTATGGAAGGGATGATAAAACAGATTTAAAAAAGAGATATTCAAGAACCTTTGGGAGAAAAAGTCAACAAAGTGCTGGATACAAGAAGTTAAGAAAGATTTAGAGAGAATTAACATAAGAAAAGAGGAAAATACGGAAAAAAAGATTTTAAAAAGGGAAGGATTCCAAAGAGGAATGGAAAGGAAACCCGGTCCAAAGTGGTCTGAAGAGAGGAGAATAAAGAAAAGTGTAATGCTGAAGGAATAGTGGAACTAACGGAAGAGGAAACAACGAGGAATTGAAATTAATTTGTGATTCCTAGCAGGCCTCAGCGTAAATAATAATAATAATAATAATAATAATAATAATAATAATGCCTGGAAGAAGGCTACATTTTCATTTGACTGTGATCCTTTGAAACTCGTGACAAAGTTATCTGGGGTCCCGAAGATTCGAGTTGTTCACCTCGCATACTATGTCCTTATTTTACTTGACAATTGTGCTGAAGAGAAGCTGAAGTAATCATTATTTCTACCTATTCGTGATTGTACCGGGTGACGGCATAGGCGTCTCACATTTCGGCACTTCATGGAAAGTTTCAAGACAAAATGTTTCGTAATGAAAATTCACTTCATGACTTCATCCAAATATAAAAGATTGCTTCGCGATGCGTCGAAACCCGGACGTTTTATTCCAGACAGGTTCTGGTGAACATGGTGGGATCATAATCACTGTCACGCAGTATTTTAAACAACCCTATGGTGATTGGACATATACTGAGTCCTAAAGAATCCTCTGTACATTGGACAGCCATTAAAAGTGTTAGGACAGGTTTATTATGTCTTTAGTGATGGTTCGGTGCAAGCAACGTTAAACATTGTCTTGGAAATGCTGCCTGTACAACAACATTTATAGGCAATAATGTGACGGTCCGCGACTGGTGATCGTATGGTCGTGTCTAAAGAAACACTTGTGGACTGAGCCTCCCTGCACTGAACTGTGGGTCGTTGGTCTTTTTAGCGATTTAGATAATGTGTTGAAGTCCACGATGATATTCTTGGAACAATCGACGGATTGTACAAAAGTGATTGTCTTCAGAAGAAGAAGAAGAAGAAGGAGAAGAAGAATAAGAAGAAGGAGAAGAAGAAGAAGAAACCGTTTCTGTCCCAAGGAATATATCAAACAGCTGTGTTGTGTAATAATGAATTGACAAGTTATGCCTTTCTGTATAATAAACCAAAAATGTTTGAAACTTTTGGATTACGTAGGGAAATTGAATCAGAATGAGCAAGTACAAAAGTTGAAAAATAAAACCGTATTTTGACTGGTCTTTCCGTTAAGCTGTAACTGCTAAGTACATAGCCTGTTCCGTGCTGCCTTCGGTCAAAGGGGTCCCGGGCTCCATTCACGGCAGGGTCGGGGATTTTAACGACCATTGGATAATTTCGCTGGCCCGGATCTGCGTGTTATTTCATCCACATGACGACGCGCAGGTCGCCTACAGACCTGCACCTGGCGAACCGAACTTGTCCTCGGACACTCCCGGCACTAAAAGCCATACGCCATTTCATTTCAACTCACAGTAGACATGAAAATGAAAATATAAATTCAAAGAAGCATTTTTATTACAGTACACACTACCTCCCTCCCTTCACTGTCAGTGTAGTCTTAAAATGCCCACCCAACTACATGGCATACATTTTTAAAGAACCGTAGGTTTCACTGAACTATGTTAGTCCGACATTTAGCAATCCGCAGTAGGTGCGAGATACTGAAGGTTTAGTGTATAATGTCTCTGGCACGAGAGACTCGCACCAGTTTGTCGGTAGCTGTTCCAGGTTACTGTACAGTACATGAATGACATCACTCTTGGCAACTCATCCAGCTTGACACTAGCGGAGCAAAAACAATTTGTCGGAAATGACAGAATCTGATCCGGTCGGACAAGGCTGAACGTAATGAGGAGGCTATTAAAGGACGCTGCAGGTGTATTGAGGACAATCGGAAGAATTTCGTGTTTTATCTGTCCAAGGTCTCAGAGGTAATTCGTAAATCAAGGTTTCCCACTGATGTCATGCGGTGGCTGCGATCATGACACATTCTTAGGGCATTATATTTTAATAATCTAGAACAGAGCTATTTCAGCAATCTATTGAAGTTGACTGATTTTAATTCAATTAAGGGAAAAATTCTCCTTCTAATATTCCAAATTTGAACATTTTATATTTGTTTTTGCAATCCTATGAGCTCAACACCTTGTCCTTGCTAGGTTAAGGCTGCTCCTAAGTGTTGCAGTCTCATATGATGAAAACATATCTTCCGCCCAAGTACTGCTGTTGGTCCAAGCTGTATTCCTGGGGATCGCTTGCGCCCACCACAAGTTTATCCAGGGTGCCGGTCCTCCCTCTGGCGATGTATCCGAAATGCCCGACGTATGCCTGACTGTTCTGCTCAAGAAGTCTTGTCTGGGAGCTAGTTCTTCCAGCACGGACGTACTGATGTGGAGGATGGACTGCGAAACCCACATTCCAAAGCTCTCAATCAATCAATCAATCAGTCAATCAATCAATCAATCAATCAATCAATCAATCAATCAATCAATCAATCAATCAATCAATCAATCAATCAATCCTGATCTGCATTTAGGGCAGTCGTCCAGGTGGCAGATTCCCTATCTTTTGTTTTCCTAGCCTTTTCTTAAATGATCGCAAAGAAATTGGACATTTATTGAACATCTCCCTTGTTAAGTTATTCCAATCCCTTCCTATAAATGAATATTCGCCCCAATTTTTCCTCTTGAATTCCAACTTTATCTTCATATTGTCATCTTTCCTACTTTTATAAACGCTACTCAAACTTATTCGTCTACTGATGTCATTCCACGCCATCTCTCCGCTGACAACTCGGAACATACCACTTAGTCGAGCAGCTCTTCTTCTTTCTCCTAATTCTTCCCAGCCCAAACTTTGCAACACTTTTGTAACGCTACTCTTTTGTCAGAAATCACCCAGAACAAATCGAGCTGCTTTTCTGTGGATTTTTTCCAGTTCTTGAATCAGATAATCCTGGTGAGGGTCCCATACACTGGAACCATACTCTAGTTGGGGTCTTACCAGAGACTTATATGCCCTCTCCTTTACATCCTTACTACAACCCCTAAATACCCTCATAACCATGTGCAGAGATCTGTACCCTTTATTTACAGTCATATTTTTGTGATTACCCCAATGAAGGTCTTTTCTTATATTAACACATAGGTACTTACAATGATCCCCAAACGGAACATTCACCTCATCAACGCAGTAATTAAAACTGAGAGGACATTTCCTATTTGTGAAACTCACAACCTGACTTTTAACCTGGTTAATCATCATAGCATTGCCTACTGCCCATCTCGTAACATTATCGAGGTCACGCTGCAGTCGCTCACAGTCTTGTAACTTATTTATCACTCTATTTACTCTCTGTTTTCTTCTGACGGTCCAGGTCTCAGCTGCGCAGGTGGCAATGGAGAATATGAGACAGTTAGCCTATGTTCGTAACAGTGTGGTGCTGCCACATCCTGCTCGCCTTTTTGGCGGTTGTTCTCTTGATTTCGTCGGAACATCCTCTTTTATCAGGAATCATGGAGCCGTATTGCAGTGAAATCCATTTGCTCCTTAACTTACAGCAAAATGTTTAACTTACTTTCATCTTTAAAATATCTACTGTAAACATTTTCGAAAGATCATCCAAGATTTTTAAGATTTTGAAGTTAAAAGTGAATAGTCAGATTAACTATCTCCACCTCAATATTTAATATGTTTGCTCTGTAAGAGGAAAAAAGGACATACGACGTACATATTTTATCAGAAAGTGTTTTAATAAGCTCTCCTGTTTACAGGCGGTAAAGAATGATTTGGAAATTGAATCACAAAACTGTGATGTCTGCTGAACATGAGAAGAAACTGCGCACAGTCTTGGAGAATGAAGTTAGATGAAGAAACGAAGTCTTGCGGGAAGTAGATGAATATTGTTACTTGCGTAATAGAATTATGGCAGAAGTAAGGAGCACTAGCACAAGAAAGGAAGGTATCTCTTAAGAAAAGAAATTTGCAGTGTGTTCTGTATAAACGTTGACAAGGAAAAGGAGTAAAGTGCACCCTTTCCTCACTCCTTTCTGCATCTCCTCCCGATGCCTTCACATTATCAAATGCTTTTTCTGTACCTACGAACGCCGTGGGCTTAATATGATCCTCTAAGATCACACGTAAAGTCAGGATAGCTTCACTTGTTCCTACAGTTGTTCTGAGCCAACCTGATCTTCTTCTAACTCAACTTCAACATATGTTTCCATTTATCTATAAATAATTGATGTTAAATTTTGCAAGCGTGGGATACTAAACTAATGGTGCGGTAGTTTGCACACATCATCACGTGCAGTCTTGGGAACGGGTATACCAACACTCTGTCTAAAAACTGATGGCACTTCTCCTGTCTCATATATTTGTCACACTAAATGAAATAAACTTACCATGCTGGATTCTCCTAAGACAGTCAGTAATTTTGCGGGTGTGTCGTGAATTCCAGGTGTGTTGTTCCTGTTAAGTTCTCTCAAAGCTCTGTTGAATTCTGAGCTTATAATTGGATTTTTTTTAGTTCATCAGCATCAATAAAAAGAATAAGAATCGCATGGTCTCAGCTACGGAGATGCAGACTTTCTGAACTGGTGGCATATCGGCAGCTTACCTACATTCCGATCGTGCTGATATCTAGCAAATACAGTGTAATTATGCTAAACAGATTCTGCGACAGTGTTACTTTAATGTTGTAGCATGGCAATGACTACGCTTCCAGAAATCTTTAACGTGCCAAACATTGTCAATAACCTGATACCTCGGTGGGACCGAATGCTTGATCTGAAAATACATCACATGGTTCGGTCTAGTAAACCAAACACTGCAATAGTTTTGTATGCACTCACCAAAATCGTTCAATTTGAGAAGCGAGAGAGGTCGGAGTTCGCCACGCCCTGGCACAAGCAAGACCTTAACTGCGAGCGATGCAAGGCAGAGGATAAGACGCTTGTTATGTGATGTTCGACCCTGAGACGTTTAATGGCTCGTATAATAAGTATAACAGTACTTTCATCTCAGTCGAACTTTCACACGGTCGTGCAGCGGCAGCAGGATGATATCTGCACTCAGAGACGAGAGTACAATAAGAGAAGTGGAATATGATAGGAAAGGTAAATTTTAGAAAAGAAGTCTGAATATAAAACCTAAAGGACGGGAATGAACTAAGATGCAAAGAGCTGTAAGGAGGAGGAAGAGAAAAGAATACCAAGACAGATGATGGAGATAAAGTTCGAGGGAAAGAGAGCGAGAGGGAGAACCTAGAACAAGGTCAGGGGTTCAGTACAGAGGAGTGCAAGAAGACGAAATCTGGAATGAGACAAAATGTTGGAAGAGGAATGGTGGAAGGAGAGAGGAAGGTGGAGAAGACCCGGCAGGGGCTGCGTACGGGGAAAAGATGAAGATGATGATGAACATAACTAGAAACCAGAACTTATTTCCAGAGAATGTGGAGCTTGAATTGTGTTTATTTTGCTATTTGCCAATAACTACGAAATTAAATACCTCCTTTCCATCGTACTACAGCAGTGAAGAGCCTTGGCCTACCAAGCGAACCGCTGCTCAGCCCGAAGGCCTGCAGATTGCGAGGTATCGTGTGGTCAGCACGACGATTCCCCTCGGCCGTTACTCCAGACTGGGCCGCCATCTCACCGTCAGATACCTCCTGAGTTGTAATCACATAGGCGTTCTCCCTCTGTGCTTCACTGGTGGAATGTCGGACTCTGGTTCAAACCCCGCAGAGGTAGTCGGATTTTTAAACTGTGCATAAAAGTCGAATTCGACATGTAAAATATGTCTGGTGACATATTTGGTGTTGACCCGACAAAACTCATTAAAACTCAGCCATAGACCCCCAAGATATATTAGCTTTGCTCTCCATCTAGTAGGACAAGAACAGGGCGAGTTGGTCCTGCGGTTACGGGCGCGCAGCTGTGAGCTTGGATCCGGAAGATAGTGGGTTCGAACCCCACTGTCGGCAGCCCTGAAAATGATTGTCCGTGGTTTCCCATTTTCACACTAGGCAAATGCTGGGGCTGTACCTTAATTAAGGCCACGCCCGCTTTCTTCCCATTCCTAGACCTTTCCTACCCCATCGTCGCGATAAGACCTAGCTGTGTCGGTGCGACGTACAGCAAATAGCAAAAAGAAAGTACGACAAGAATAAAACGGGACGTCGAAATTGACGAGCAGACGGCCACATCGTATTATTATTATTATTATTATTATTATTATTATTATTATTATTATTGTGATGTAAAGTATTGTTACATAGCAACCGTGCACGCTGTGATGTAAAGTATTGTTACATTGCAACCGTGCAGGCTGCGATGTAAAGTAGTTACCTAGCAATTGTGCAATCGGTGATGTAAAGTACTGTTACGTAGCAACCATGCACGCTGTGATGTAAAGTATTGTTACCTTACAACCGTGCAGGCCGTGATGAAAAGTATTGTTACCTAGCAACACTGCAGGCTGTGATGTAAAGTATTGTTACGTAGCAACCATGCACGCTGTGATGTAAAGTATTGTTACCTTACAACCGTGCAGGCCGTGATGTAAAGTATTGTTACCTAGCAACCCTGCAGGCTGTGATGTAAAGTATTGTTACGTAGCAACCGTGCAGGCTGCGATGTAAAGTATTGTTACCTAGCAACCCTGCAGGCTGTGATATAAAGTATTGTTACCTAGCAACCGTGCAGGCTGCGATGTAAAGTATTGTTACCTAGCAACCGTGCAGGCTGTGATATAAAGTATTGTTACCTAGCAACCGTGCAGGCTGCGATGTAAAGTATTGTTACCTAGCAACCCTGCAGGCTGTGATATAAAGTATTGTTACCTAGCAACCGTGCAGGCTGCGATGTAAAGTATTGTTACCTAGCAACCGTGCAGGCTGTGATATAAAGTATTGTTACCTAGCAACCGTGCAGGCTGCGATGTAAAGTATTGTTACCTAGCAACCGTGCACGCTGTGATGTAAAGTATTGTTACCTAGCAACCCTGCAGGCTGCGATATAAAGTATTGTTACCTAGCAACCGTGCACGCTGTGATGTAAAGTATTGTTACCTAGCAACCGTGCACGCTGTGATGTAAAGTATTGTTACCTAGCAACCGTGCACGCTGTGATGTAAGGTTATGTTACATAACAACCTTGCAGGATGTGATGTAAGGTTATGTTACATAACAACCGTGCAGACAATGTCTTACGGCTGGTGGTCATCTCAAATTAGTAGCCGTTGTTGGATGGCCATGACCGAGAGACTTGTTTATGATTATTTGATTTTCGCAAAGGGATTATGGTTTTCTATTCTCGGCAATTTTCTCTCTCGAATTCCAACTCGATCTTTGTCACATGGTGCCGGTATATAAAAGTTCTCTGGAGACAAATTGATAACTACCATCAAAAATGAATAAAAACTGATCTGATTCACTCTGTCAACTGGTAAAGGAAAGTGGAATGCCCTTGAAGGCTAAATGGCGTCAAGTTAAAATGTGTACACGCGGTGGCCGAGAATAAAGGATTATTATTATTATTATTATTATTATTATTATTATTATTATTATTATTATTAACCATTTGAAGAAACTCATTTCTAGACGGATATAACAGAGCTGCCAGAAGTGGTTGCTACAAGAATTCAAGGACTGCTATGTGGCGCTGATCTGCTCCGCCTGGAAACAGAGATCTGCTCGTCAGAAGGACGAAACAGTTGTTGGGTAAGAAGAAGCAACACGACTATCAAGGTTCTGCCATCAGTTAGCTCACGTAAGGGCGGTCACCAACCTTTCTGTTCTACGACAGTCCTTGGAAAGCCCAAGTACTGGCTCCGAGAACTCTGTCTGTCTGTCTGTCTGTCTGTCTGTCTGTCTGTCTGTCTGTCTGTCTGTCTGCCTGTCTGTCTGTCTGTCTGTCTGTCTGTCTGTCTGTCTGTCTGTCTGTCTGTCTGTCTGTCTGTCTGTCTGTCTGTCTGTCTGTCTGTCTGTCTGTCTGTCTGTCTGTCTGTCTGTCTGTCAATGCTTTAATCCGGAGGCTGATTGAATGCTGAAATAACACCCAGTAAAGATAAAGCAGTTATAGGGAAAACGCATGAATCTAAGGCGGTACCATAATTAAACGAACAGGGCATGATAAAGAGTGAGGTGGTTTGTTGTTGCTTTCCTCGCTGGGCCAGAAATTGTTGTTGCAGCATAACGCCCTGCAGGGGGCACATTTCACAACAACCAGACGAATTTGTCCTCCTCCGTATGTCATTACCAGGGAGCGGATTCCCCTGAAATAATACGTTAATTTCAACGAATGAAAGGAATCTTCTTATCCGCATGTAACTGCAGGAGAAAGAGTTTTGAAGGACAATGCCCCCAATGTTTATACAACACTTTAAGCAGGAGGGTTGTGCGACCTTGAAGGAGTTTACAAATCTGCTACCCAGTCATTGCTTCAGCAAACTGTCACAGCCATGACTTTCGGAGAGGCTACATTTCCTTCTGGTCTGTGCCTCAAGAGGCAGACGATGAAATACCGCATTACATCAACAAAAAGGAAACGGCGGACCAATTATTAAATTAACCGAAATATTTCCAAGATATCTGAAATTTGAGGTTTTGATCATCATGATTTGATCCGACCGTGAGACACGAGTGCAACGACAACGCCCTGCCTTTACAAGTTATGAGTAGAGCCTGAATGTTTGAGCTGAGAATGTAAACTAATTTGACTGGTGACTATCCCGCTCTCGAGAGGCCGGGTAAATTTCAAGGCTGGAGTACACTCGCTTTAGTAAATTTACATTCTAACCTTAAATGCTTAAACATTGAACCTTCGGTGGTAACCATGATGATGATTGGCTCTTTAAAACTCAACTTATGTAGGAAATTTCGAATTTTAAAAACTGTTTTCCACCTTCAGCAGGCTGTGGAGGACATGCAGGGAGAAGGTGATGAAAATATTCCGAAGTTTTCTGTACATTTATGATTTATATATTTCTTTTGAAGTCTTAAAAACTTTTCATTTAACAAGAATATCTAGATATAAATTAAATATTGTTTCTTATTTGCTTTAGGTCTGTACAATAAGACGAATTTCGGATGGCGCTGTCTTGTGTACACTGACAACATTCACGATAGACTCAATAAAATAATTCATCTCCAGCATAAAATTGAAGTGTAACACACGACCTGTGATCACATTTCCGAGTCACTGAATGAGAGATATCAAATAGCAATTGGAAGCTCGAATAGAGTATGTTTATTTGACTTCAGGAGAACCAATAATGGCAATTCTTACGACCTAAATACAAATGATTAACGATACTTTTAATGTTTCAGAAATGGGACCAGTGGGGAAATGCGAGTTTATTTTATATGATAAACAGCAAATGGTTCATCAGAGATCTCTAGATATCAAGAGATGAAGGGACTTCAAAATTCTGTGTGAATCCGCCATTCTCGAATTAAAATCTCGATATTGTAAGACAGATCCCTAGATACAAGGAGACTAGCTTACAAGGAATTGTTCTTCGTCCTCCAGGCCGTGGGAGAAGGAAAACATGCAACGTCAGTTGATCGCCCATAAATCACGAGAGGCTGCCATTTAGCGCGAACAGTCTCCATTCCTATAAAATGAAGCATCGAAAGACTAAAGTTTATGTTATGTAAGCCGCAACATGTACTAATAAATCAAACATAAAATTTGTCCTGAACCCCAAAGCGTACGTAATTTTCAAACATATGAAATCTGGAATGGTGCACATTTATTTCAAACGAGCTGTTTTACACTTCATTGCAGCATCGTCTTTTGTACAATAACAATATCTAGCGGAGGTCGTGGAAACGGACGAAACAGAGCTCACATCAAATACATACTTTGAAGTAGAAAGGTGAGAAGTTCCAAAAATCTCAGCAAACCCGGTTTCTACGTAGAAAGTTGCTACATGCCTAGAATGACGATATATGGAGAGCACTAGATTCACGAGTTATTCTTATGCGTGAACCACGAGGTATTCTACATGGCAGCCGCGGTTAACATCCATGTCCTTGGCCATGCTAAGCGCTTATACCATCATCCCTTGCCATAATACGTATCCAGATCATCCAATCATTTGCCGTTTCCTACGTCGAAACAGAGTTCTGTCTCTAGGTGTCAATTAGAATTGGATTAAGGTCTTCCTCGTTGGTATTTTCTTCCACTGAAGCCTTCTACCACAGTGTAGTGGGTCATTGTGTGACCGCACCTTGCGAGAGGATGGTTGAGGATTGAGTTCCGTTATTTCACAGGGTCTAGAATTCTACATCTCTCTCTCCTCGTCACATTTATCGAAGGTTTCAAGGCGGTTCTCTTAAATTGTATTTAGTGGCCGCGTTTCTCGGGCACAAAATGAGCCTCTCCTTAGAAATACGTGTAGAATTCTTAGTAATCTCCTCTTCCGCACAGAAACTGTTTCCGCCCGAGCAATGCGGCACATCCCGTCCTCTGTAATCAGCTAACTTATTACTTCTTCCATATCTGATTCATCAATCTTAAAGCGAAGACGTGACTGTCGTGCATTTTCATACCTAATTCCTGCACCTTAGACAGAATTGCTTGCGAGATGGAATGGCTTTAGCTTCTGCTAGCGACACCTAGTACAGTGTATCACAACATGAAAGTGATTGAGGTATGAGCGATGCTCCTTACGCAGCCCACTCATAGGGTCGGTTGGATATGCAATAGCAGCTTCTGGCTCGGTGAGGAAAGCAGTTGATACTACACCGCTCCTCATTTCCCTATAATGCCACTTGAGTGGCACCTAGGGCATCTATGACAGGTGATGGAGGAACTGTCAAGAATCACACCAGCCTTCGGGCTCAGCACTCAACAACAAACATATCTGTGTTCTCCTTGCCGTTGAAACATGAAATAAACCGTGGATAAAATTGCAGTCGGAACGAGCTGTCAATCCAATTTAAGAGTAACAAACTCGAGTTAAATCCCCGCCGTTGTAATCAGGTCAGTAAGGTTCTCTGCATTCCAAAACATGACGAAAGTGTCATCTGCAAAGCGTAGGTCGCTGAATTTTGTGCCTCCAGTCGAGATTCTATCAGTCAGTATTCGTTGTAGAGTAGAGGTGATAATATGCAGCCTTGTCTTACTCCAATTGTCACGTGGGTACACAAACATCTTGTGAGGTAAAAAGCAGTATTGAGCTCTCTGTTCTCACTGGAGCAAACATCTTCTCAATCAAATGCAAACACAGAATATCATAAAAATAACCGATGGAAAATTGTTCATCAGAATACAGTAGAGACAAAGCAAAAGTTTGAAACTAAAGGAAGAATAAAAGCCAGTATTTGTGTAGTGTATTAAGAGGTCAGAAGGCGCTCCCACGCAATTAAACCTTAAAATGTAATATCAACAAAGAGAGTAGAGAATCCGATAACAAGAGGTAAACGTTACATCACACAAAGTAAGAACGAGCGTAATATCAGATAGTTTCCCGCTCTGAGCGCATGAAGTAAACGCGTGTGGCGCTTTTAGTTCTGTGCGTGACTCGGCGGAGATTAATGTGCTCTTAACGTTTCTGTTCTGATAAGAAGTCTTCTGACTGCGGGAAGAACAGTCAGTCTACAATTGTTAATGTCTTCTCAGCAAGTTGATAAAGAAATGCGAGGCCTAGAGTTAGCTCATCGAACGACTGCAGCTGAGTAAACTAAAAATGGAACTGCATATTCCAGTAAAGATTAGATGAGTGGTCAGTTACCATATCCTAAATTTAGCTGTACTAAAATTGCTGATAGGTTTCTTAGCACACCTGAGAAAACTGCTGTATTCCTGTTCAGAATTTATCCTTTTACTTCACGCTGTGGACAGCAGACGTACAGTAAGGGGAGTCATCACTGGAATTTGGAACTTTTGTGCTTTATCACATAGCATAGCCAACTCAAGCATGTAAGATAGAGCACCACACACAATTTTAAGTTGATTAATTAATTTGCTGGAAAGTTATTAACAAATAATAGTTATTTTTATATGTTGCATACAAAATACTCCTTGAGTCACTGCTTATATTAACTTGACAGAGTTTTCAAAATAGTCATGTACATAACTTAAAGTCAGGCATAAACTATTACAGACATAAGTTTTAAACTCCAGTTTAGTATTATCTTAGGAACAACAATATTGAACTAATAAAACCTGTACATATTGAAACTTTATAAGAAACTTTCAGTTAAATCTGATAACAACTATTCGGTTAGGGTTGCGCGGCCAGCTTGCCAGCTTGCAACCAAGAGATAGTGGATTCGAACTTCACCGTCGGCAGCCCTCGATATGGTTTTCCGTGGTTTCGCATTTTCCCACTTCTGGGCCTTTCCTTTCCCATCATCGCCATAAACGTATTTGTGTCGGCGCGACGTAAAACAAATTGTAAAAAATAAAAATGAAAGGAGTATGAGGTGAAATTTGTTAGCTAGAAAAAGGCAATAGAAAGTTTTAAGAAACAAACTCAGACGTCTTTCTCCTGCTACAAGGAGTCCGAAAGAAGAGAAAGGGGCGCAGTGCCACTACCCTTTAAATAGGGAATTTAGAGCTTTAAGAAGAAGCGATAACGTAATTTGCATAGCAAAAATTGGGAGATTATAAAGTTAAAATTGAAAATTCGATCTTTCAGTCAAAAATTGCAAAATTTAGTCATGACTTCCCTTATGTAAAGATACCATTGTCGTGAAACTAAGTGTCACTAGCAAATGATCAGCTCCTTACTAGGTGCTTCCACGTTCTAACACCGTCAGGACCAGAGAGAGTTAGATCCCACCATGAAGATTACAACTATGTATAGAAAATTGACTAAATAAGCTAGTTGTTTTACGTCGCACCGACACAGATAGGTCTTATGGCGACGATGGGACAGGGAAGGGCTAGGAGTGGGAAGGAAACGGCCGTGGCCTTAATTAAGGTACAGCCCCAGCATTTGCCTGGTGTGAAAATGGGAAACCACGGAAAACCATTTTCAGGGCTGCCGACAGTGAGATTCGAACCTACTATCTGCCGAATACTGGATACTGACCGCACTTAAGTGATTGCAGCTATCGAGCTCGGTGACTAAATAAGTACACCGTACTTAATATATAGGTATTTTAATAAAATTGAGACAGTTTTCCTCAAAATGATAGGAAGCCGATTTGTAACCAGTGATAGGTTAGATTTCAACGGGCAGAAAGTTCCTTCAAGGCCGCATAACCCTCCCGTCTGAAGACTTTGCGGCACGTCCCCTTAATATTTATACACGTTTTCCCACATGCGCGCTAGAAGATGCCTATTACCGCATGGAATGTCGCTCCCTGACGAAACCCGCAATCTCCGGAATGCATTACCCGCACCGCGTGGACATCTCGCTCTGTCAGTACGCAGTATATAATATAATTACATGTTAAAGGAACACTATGAGACGCTAGAGATTGTGGTATTTCATGTAGTATGGGTTGCCTAACGTAGTGGAGCTTGTGTAATGCTGTGGAGCAGACCCTGGGGCAGGCACGGTGTTAAAGTTCAGCGAGCAGCTGCTTCCTCACGTTCGCCATTCACGGTAGCATGCAGCTCCGCCTTCATAATAATAATATAAATTATTCTTTATTAAATAGATATTTCTGGAAGAGGGGCTAAAAAATATATCACCCCTTCAAATGGAAACTCCAGTTTAGAATACCTGATCAGGCAAGCACGTGTTAGTTTGTAGAGATAGTACGCTATACTCGAACGAGTAGTAGTAGAACGGGCCAACCCGCGCGTGGAGCTGAGCTCCGCATCCCGGAGAGAGGTGGGTTCGAATCCCGCCGTCACCTGTCCTGAGAAGGAATTTCTGTTTTCACTTCCTGGCAAATGGCGAAGCAGTTCCTCTTCCACGCCGGGCTGTGTGGCTCACACGGTTGAGGCGCTGCCCTTCTGACCCCAACTTGACACGTTCGATGCTGGCTCAGATGCTGAAATACGTCAGCTCTTGTCTGTAGATTTATTGGGGCAAAAATGAACTCCTGAGGGGCATAATTACGGCACCTCGGCGTCTCCGAAAACTAAAAATGCAGTTAGAGGGACGTAAAAACAATAACACAACTATTCCTTCCACCTCATTACCCAGAGTCATTGACCATCATTATTTTCATATTCCCTAGCTCCTTAACTGGAGTTGATGCCAGGAAGGGCATCCGTCCGTAAAAACTTGCCATGTTACATGTTACCGCATTCGCCGCCCGTATCAGGAAACGGGACTAAGCAGCAGTAGCAATATATCCTAGGTTGAAAAATCAAATAATGTAATTATTTATTTATTTATTTATTTATTTATTTATTTATTTATTTATTTATTTATTTATTTATTTATTTATTTATTTATTTATTTATTTATTTATTTATTCATAAGCAGTCAGTAATCAAGTAGTTAGGGGATCAAGAACACCTGCGATGCGTGACGCTCAGGATGGAGTTAGGGGAGAGGAGAAGTACAGATTTATTTTCAAAGATATGAATTTGTAAGTTTTCTTTAATAAGAATGTCCCTTACTAAAGTATAATGAAACTAGTTTCAGAAAACACCAACCTTAAATTCGATATTTAATAATATTATAATTCTAGGTGTGGAGGAAAATAGAAACGCTGATGGTAAATAGCGGTGCAGCTAATACATTTTTCATAGCAGAATATTCTACAGCTAGAATTTTCCATAACTCTGGTATTTTCAGCTTGTAGATAAGAACGAATAAATTTGAAGCTTGAGGAGTTACATCAAATAGTAAGGAACAGTGTCCGAATATTAGGATATTTCCTACAAGTGTAGTTCTGCCGATCATTCGCTTAGTTTACTTGTCGTCCTTGAGGTGAAAGAGTGAGAGAGCGAATTACGGCCGGATACTTCCAAGAACACGGTTCCATTTCTGATTAGAAGAAGCGTTAGATAACCTTAGCGTCGATCCTACATGAACAATACATAGTAATTATTGTTAATGTATAGCCTTGCAAGGCTGCTAACTCCAGACAGCCTTATCAAAGCGTGAACTCCGTCTGCATCCATCTGTTCCATTTCTTTACACGAGTAGTTGAATATCTCCGGAAACACAAACGGATCTTCACGAATTGTCTAGTACAGCGTTGTGGTTGTCCGATGATACATAACAACGTGGCTGAGTAACATTTTGAAACAAGAATCTTCTTCTTCCTCTTTCTGGTCTTTATCCAATTACACGCGGTCGACATTTTGTATGGATTTGGCTCGGCTTTACTGCAAACATCTCTGTGTGGTGGGATGTTGTCTACATGGGCGCTCGCTATTTGTATACACATTTTCAGACCAATTAATAAGACACGGTTAAATTCCTAGCTTGGTCGTGAATCGAACTCATTGTCCGCTCTGATGCACAGGCTATGACGCTAACCCCATTCAGCCAACGTGCCAATTTCCCTTTGGAGAAATCAAATGTCTTTCAATAAATTAAACTTAAATATTGATAGCGAATAATTTATTTGCAACTAACGGGAGATTTCTGTGTGGCATTTGGACTCTACAAGTGTAGGATTCAGTGCATCGAAAGGTGGGCCAATGTAATAATCAGTTCTCTACAGTTGATGAGATGAGGCCTCTTAGATAACAGAACCTTTAAAATGCCTCTCAGTCGTGGCCATCCATCAGTACTTCAAGTCACAGCCTGCACAATCACATCGACGATCAGTTCTCTAACACTCCTCTTTGATAATGTGTCCTTCTGTCATGGCCATCCATCAGTACTTCACATCACAGCCTGCACAATCACATCGACTATCAGTTCTCTAACACTCCTCTTTGATAATATGTCCTTCTGTCATGGCCATCCATCAGTACTTCACATCACAGCCTGCACAATCACATCGACGATCAGTTCTCTAACACTCCTCTTTGATAATATGTCCTTCTGTTATGGCCATCCATCAGTACTTCACATCACAGCCTGCACAATCACATCGACGATCAGTTGATAATATGTCCTTCTGTTGTGGCCATCCATCAGTACTTCACATCACAGCCTGCACAATCACATCGACTATCAGTTCTCTAACACTCCTCTTTGATAATATGTCCTTCTGTCATGGCCATCCATCAGTACTTCACATCACAGCCTGCACAATCACATCGACGATCAGTTCTCTAACACTCCTCTTTGATAATATGTCCTTCTGTTATGGCCATCCATCAGTACTTCACATCACAGCCTGCACAATCACATGGACGATCAGTTGATAATATGTCCTTCTGTTGTGGCCATCCATCAGTACTTCACATCACAGCCTGCACAATCACATCGACTATCAGTTCTCTAACACTCCTCTTTGATAATATGTCCTTCTGTCATGGCCATCCATCAGTACTTCACATCACAGCCTGCACAATCACATCGACGATCAGTTCTCTAACACTCCTCTTTGATAATATGTCCTTCTGTTATGGCCATCCATCAGTACTTCACATCACAGCCTGCACAATCACATCGACGATCAGTTGTCTAACACTCCTCTTTGATAATATGTCCTTCTGTTGTGGCCATCCATCAGTACTTCACATCACAACCTGCTGGGTAACATCCCGTCACACATTTTGTATCGTTAATTTCGTGACGCAGTTTTTCGGATGACCCCCACCGATAAGGTCAATTTATGTCAAAAGAGTTAGAAAAACTTGCCTAGCGTTCACATGTTCATTCTTTGTGGACATGTTTAAGAACCTATCAGCAACGCAGTTCACTTGCTTATAACGTATCAGTGCTACATATTATAGACAGTTAATGTCTCTCAGTATCCAGTCTGTAACTCTCTTGGAATAAATTAAAAAACCCAAACGAATTTCCTACACAGAGCAGTTTGTGTTGTTTGCGCCCCCTTGTGATTACCGCTTGCCGTGAACACTCAAGACCTCCATCCTCCAAATGCGCGCGGGTATCACCTCGCGGAAATTACATAAGAAATGCTTCTCTTTGTATTAACACACGGAGTTAATTTTAAGGATAGATTCACTGTCCAATTCCAGCAAATACAAGCAAGAAATTCACCTTGAAAAAGTAATCAACACCTAATTCCAAAATAATTTCATTTAAACCATCACTTTAGTGATACAATCATTCTTCGCTATGTTAATAATTCAATAAAGAATTTAATGACTAGAGGGTCATTCATTCGGCGATACCTTGACACGATAATTTCTTATGCGGGTCGCAGACCTTCCACTGTAAGAAATGTACTTTTGAAGACTAGAATATTTCGGTAGCTTTTATAGTCGAGAGGGTTTTGATTATCTTCAAGTGATATTCGTATGAGCATGACGTCAATTTCAACGAAAATTAGCCGTGGCTTTGAATGTAGAGGTCTGGGGAAGGTTTTATCTCCAGTACATGTGGTACTCATTTCTTGGTATCGTCGATATTTGAGACGAGATTGCTTTGGAGAGATAATGTAGGTGGATGAGTTTATTGTCCAAGGAATTTAAGATGCATACATACATCAACACTGAGCACAATTCCTTCCCGAAACTTCGACTGTACAGAAAATGTCTGGTATACGGTAAACGAAACGTCTGAAGGGAGATGAATTTCAGTAGATTATGGCTGAATATTTCGGGATATATTCACTCCTATGTTATTTCCTTCCTAAGTTATCAATGAAGTCCGGCCTCTTCGGCAGTAATAAGAAGTGTAGAGTAGCCCTATCTTCAGTAATGTAGTGAGAGTAAGTGCTCACTGGTGGCTAACTAAGGGCAAAAGGAATGGGGTAGAATTTTACCACACTACGTTCGTGAATGCTATAAAAAGAGATAAAACGAACTATGAATCGAATGAGAATTGTGTTAATAAAATTCCTTAAATTTATTAAAATAAAACCGTTCGTTAGCAAGCCATTCCCTCGTTAGCACATCCTCATCAAATAATCAAAAGATCTCTTGAAAGTTAGTCAATCAATGAGTTCCATTCAAACGATGAGTTCACAAGTTATTGATAAGCAACTCCAGATTAATGTGATCCTGATTTTTAACGCACCATTCATTACTTGGTTCCTTACAAATTTTGCTGTCAGTTCAGTGATGGATATTTCCACCTTGCGTTTCAGTCATTTCCTAATTTTTTGCTGAACTATCTTGCCGTTGTCTTCTTTTTCGAGGTTGTGAATCAGATATTATTCCGCAATAATCTTGTCCACCAATTTCACAAATGATTTAAAACTTCATCTAGTGCACTTTTACCCACTCACTTTATTTGCAAGTTCTTATGGAAGTTGAACTTAAAACGTACTGTCACCAATTGCCATGGTGTACATGTGGTAGAAGATAGAAGGAGAATCAGAACACACAAGTACAAGGCAGTTTCACTTGGAACAAGCAGTAAGAAAAGAAAATCAAGTGCCTGTTTCCAGCCATTCCACCGGGTCAGGAACGGAGTTAATGAAGCCCCATCTAGTGGCGAGGATAGAAATTGTGCCAGCTGCCGAAGCCTGTCGCACTGCTCTGGGATAATGATTAATGACTGATAGATGAAATGAAATGATAGTGGAGAGTGATGCTGGAATGAAAGACGACAGAGAAAATCCGAGTACCCGGAGGAAAACCTGCCCCGCCTCCGCTTTGTCCACTATAAATCTCACATGGATTGACCAGGATTTGAACCTCGGAACCCAGGGTGAGAGGCCGCGCGCTTCCACCTCAGCCATGGAGGCTCTAACAAGTAGAAATCTCGAATCGATCAGAAACAGTTGAGGGAGCCGTGAAGTAAGCTATGGAGCTTCTTGTTTGTCATTGAGTAGGCGCGAATCAAATGAAATTACTGTGCGCTGTTCTCCCACAGCCAAGGAACGTACTAAGGCCGTTTTCGTTAAACAGTAATTCCACTCCATCAGCCTGAACGAATCAGAACAGTGGTATTGAGTATCGCCTTCGTCCAGTGTTACGCCATGATCTTCGTTCTATTTCTGACAGGAGTTCGCAAGTCAGAGACACTTGACTAGCGGTGCTGCATATAATCTCACGCATATTTTCAACGCAGACTGTGAAATTTAAAGGGACATTTTCTCGTTGAATGACGAGCAAAGACGCAGCCCCGTGAGGATGTGTGTGTTTACTTTGAACCTCTCAAAGTTTGAACAATATTATTGGTGAACAAAGTGATCTGTGATTGCACAGAAGAACGTCGTGACATGACAGAGAGGAGCGTGTCCACGACCTCCCCGATCCTCTTGATCTAGAACGCGGAACAGATGAAGAGCACCTCTGTCAGAAGGAGGTCAAACACATGATTTACATTTCAATAGGCTTTGCTGCAGCTAAATGTCAGCAGTGGAATTTGAACCAGGGACGCTGAACGCTACTTTTGCTCCGTACACTTCTTCCTCATTGCAGCCTCTCTTTTCTTACTCTTCCTTACATATTTTCATCTCCCTTGTAGACTGTTATGCCTTTTAGCATTCAGTCTGCAAGCCTCTGTGAACTAACTACTCTATTTGTAACTATCTCTATGGCCTCGTTTGATTGCATACCTGTAACAAGTGAACCCCTGTGGGTGGGAGATTCAGGTGACCAAGGGATGACGGCATTAGAACCTGTGATTAGTAGCATTATGTGCAGAACACCATGGGTCTACGTTACATAAGATCAGTACCATTATTCCAGGACCACTACGGCCGGTGACCACTTCAGATAATGAGTAACATCCCATCGGATCCTCTGATTGTTTTTGTCTCACGATCATACATTTCGTTCACCACGTACCATTAGGCGCCGATGACCTACTGTTTAAACAACAAACATCATCCATCATCACTAAAACTGAAACTAATCATCGCGCCTTGGTTCCCTGTACGTCCCTTGCCCTCCATTGTTCTCGTAGGTAGCCGTCCATCCTGAGCTAGCGTTTATCTCATTATTCGGAGTTCGCTCTTCCCATTCTTCCTTCCTCTTAGTTCACGCTCCTTTGATAAACTGTTACCAATAGTATAGAGGGCGACCCAAAAACTCGTTAACACTTCACGAGGAATACAGGAGGTAAAGTGCACAGACTGACCAACAAAACGACACTCAAGCAATAATTGGCTTAACAATCGAGGGTTAGCAAAGACGATGCTCAACATCATCTACACCTGTAGTCGAGGGACAGCACTGTACAGCATATCCGTAGGTATCCGTCGGATGTTGTCTTTTATCATCCCTAATGAGATCGGGCGATCGCCGTACACTTGCGACTTCACGTAACCCCACAACCAGTAATCATACGGATTGAGGTCCGGGGACCGGGGAGGCCAACCATGATACGTCACGATTGCAGGCGCATCTGTCGCTCTCTCTCACGGCAGCTCGTTTTATACCATACACGGGTCTCACGCGCCATCGGTTGGCCTATTTGTGCATTCGTTGTTCATGCCAATAGAACCCCATGTCATGTCAAGCACGTGTGGCCATTCGGAGCTGACGTGTTGCTGTCCAGCGCCATCTATTGATAATTTTTTTTACTTTATTTTCATGTCAAAAACCTCCATGCAACGCCAATCATGAGTGTCAATTATTACTTCAATACCTCCAATATTCCAAGAAGTGTTGTTAGGGGACTTTCTCCTCACCCTGTATCCAGCTCTCATGCCCGCTCTCTCTCTCTCACCTGTTTCTCCCTTCTCACAGGTTTCCATTCCCCGTTTTCGTTTTTCATTTTCTTATTTTCATTTTCTCCTTTCTTCTTCTCTCTTCCTTTTATTCAATTCCTGTTCTTTTTTCACTTTTCTTAATGTTCATAATTTCTTCTTCTACTTCATCTTTCTCTCTCTAATCTCTTTTCTTTCCCGCATCTGGTTATTTTCTATCTCTCTTTCTTGGAAGGTCGTGGAACTCTGAGCTCAAGTTCTCCCCAGTGAAGGTGGTGTCGGGCACTTAAAGAAACTCCTCCGAGACAAAATTCCGCCTTTTCGTCGTCTCTCTAAACGTAGAAGTAGTTCCTGAGACTAAAATCAGTTCTCACCACCATCCTCGTCAGTTATCAAATTTATTTCCACTTCCTATAACTTCTTCCACCCTAATCCTTGAAAGTTTCTGTTATCCTATCTCAAACGATACCATTCTTTTCTTTTTGTATTCTTCTTGCTCTATTCTAATCATTTCTGTCTTCTGCTTTTCAGTTTCCTCATCGTCTCATTTCTCTCCTTTATTCCAATTCATCATCTTCTGTCGTTTTCTAATCTTCCTTTACTCCTTTTACTTCCAATTATTTTACACTTCTCCTTGCTTCCTTGCCTTTCTTTTTACTCTCCTCTCTGTTCTGTCTCTAATCTCTATTACATTTATCTTTACATTGTTCGCATTCATCCCAGTTTTCTGCTCATTTGCGTTTTCACTTCTTCTAATTTCAATACATACTTTGTTGCCAGTTAAACGACAGGAGAACAATAATTTCCTTACCGAGTTTTTACGAGATTTATGTACGTAATATCAGCATGTTCATTAAATACCCATTTATCACCACCCTGGGAATGATAAGTATCTAAACATTCCTCAACGTTGTAGGGAATACTTCGCTTTCTCGCTTTCGTGAACTTTGTCCCTCCATATGCCAGTCTTAGAAATGTAAAAAACCATTTACCTCATCCAATGGGCAGATAAATCATTCTCGTAGATTTGTTCATGGCTCACCGAACATACGCTACGCCTTCGTCCTCGCTCGCAGTAGTGACAAAATTAAGCAAGGCTGTGACTTACAATATATAAAATATACCGAACGAGTTGGCCGTGCGGTTAAGATCGCGTAGCTGTAAGCTTGCATTCGGTAGATGGTGGGTATGAATCTAAACGTCGGCAGGCTTCAATAGGATTTTCCGTGGTTTCCCACTTTCACACCAGGCAATGTTAGGGGCCATATCTTAGCCCTTTCCCATCCTTACGTCGCCCTAAACCTTCGACGAGTTAGTGCGACCTTAAAATAATAATCATAATAATAGGCAGAGGAAAAGTAGCGCCAGATTGCGGACGACCTAGCAGTATTTCAACAGCCCAAAATCAGATTGAACGATAAAAGAAATTGTGGAAAATGTCGACCTTCAGATATCTTTTGAAAATACAGAATACATGACTCGCAACAAACAAGCACCAAAACTCACTGAGACAAAATATGGAAAAATTAAACGAGTATCTTGGTAAAAAAAAAAAAAATCAGGAAAATGGACTGGAAACAAAAGCCAATCAAATTAGATGCGAAAACTGCATACCGACTAAGCCAAAGTGTCTCCAAGCACACGCAATTACAATACAGTCTTCACGGATCAGAGAAGCTAATTTTGGACAGGAAAGCAGACATTGAAGATATTGAAAAAAATAACGCAAAATCGTAAGAAAAACTCTATGTCTAAAACTTACCGACTCAGAGCCAGACAGGAAATCAAACAATAGACCAATTTCCACAGTGACATTAGAAAACGCAGGCGAAGATTCATGGACATATTAAAAGAATGCACCCAGACAAACTTACAAACAAAGAGTCGAACTCTGTGAAAACGGGAGTAAAGCCAAAACAGACACAGTGAAATGGAATGGCGAAATCTAAGCTGATGTGAAGCAGGCAGCAGATGTCCAGAACAAGGAAAATTCACAAATGGCAAGTTGAAGAAGAAGAGGACTGCAACAAGACAGAGAAGGAAGCCCACAGCAAAAGAATAAAATAAATATGGGCACGAAGGAAGGCAAATGAACTCCTCTTAACTAGTCTGCGTAGTCCTGATGGGCTCGTTGGCCTCAAAAGATCCTTGAAGCAGTGGAACTCAGTTATCAGCCTAGGCTGGAAGTATGTGACACATCGAACACTCTTGTAGTGCAAGTTGCATCAAATATAAGAATAAGGCAGAAGTGATGATTGTTATTCAAAGCGCCAAAATAACGAATCAGTTTTTGTAAGATTATGTATCCAAGGCAAAGGTGTGATATTTTTTAAGAAGGAAGATTACACAGAGAGACAGGACATGAAAGGCTCGAAAGTGAAGGATTCCCAGCGCATCGCAAATCCAATGGTAGGCACCAAGCTCGGGAGAGAGCGATTATTAGTCGAAGTCGATCAGTTGAAAATTATTATCACTAAGAGTGCCCGGCCTGGCCTTTGGTCGACGAAGTCCCGGGTCTGATTCCCGGCAGGGTCGGTTTAATTCCGATGGCTCGGTGACTGGGCGTCATCCCCACAGACGCGGCCTGCTTTTGTTTGTTTGTATTACGCTGCTCACGAACTGTGAGTGATCACCAGATATTTGTTTCTCCAACTGCTGAATAAGAAGGATTTATAGTGTTTACTGGTCTTAATACAACGAAGATAGCTCGCAATGCACTGAACAGCCTTCCCAATATCCACACATACTTAATAACAAGAAAGGTGAACGGTAAAGACAGCTTGGTCAGGTCCTGCTCATAGGAACAAAGGAAATCGTGTGGCATTTTCAATTTCAAACTTTCGTTCTTCTTTTGGGGTGGGCAGGTTGTCGAGGAAGGATATCTCATCTCTGCTACATCAGGGCCGATTGCAAGAACGGTGTATAAGGTTAAACAATGTCCAAGTATGGCTGCCGCGTTGCAAAGACGTTATTTATCACTTAAATTTAAGGTTATACAGTGTTCTCGGCAGTGTTTAAACATGGCCAGTTGAACATCGTTCTTAGACAGCGTCTAAGTGATAAATAACGTGTTCGCAACGCGGCAGCCATACTTGGACATTGTTTAACCTGTGATAGTGACACTAAAAAGTTAGTTGTATGTGAGTTTTTTGCGGATAATCGTAGCGCTAATTCAGGTAAGTCTTCGACAACTATGAGATAGAAGAAAGCAAGGACTTGGAAGGTAGAGCTGTGGTCATAATAACAACTCCGGGTTTTCCCTGATGTAAAAGTGGGGAAACTACGGAAAGCAATCTCAGGGCTGGAACGTATGATCTCTAGAATGCAAGCTACGTCTATATGGCACGTACAACACAGTTCCAGGTATCACCGTAACAAAGCTACACTTCCTCGTATGGTGGCGGGTCGCTTTAACGATATTCTTACCCGTGCGCAAGTCGAGCTCATGCCTGGCCATGATGTAGGCAGACGACAGCTGTCTAACGACAAATTGCGACAACCAAAGAGTTGCAGGGAAGAAGATACTTCTATCTCCATTTTCGAACCAATATTGAAGCTTTAAACGACGTCTAACGTAACACCGGATGAACATTGTTTATGCAATGGAACGTTGTTCAAGGTATTCGTTGTCTAAGGCTTAAAACTAGTCATCGTTTCCACAGTCGGCCCTATTCTTCTATGATTCGAACATTCGAACCTAATTCCAAAACACTACCGCACCAAGCTTCAAGCTCTTGTTAATACTGTCGTCTCTCAACAACAATCGATTCTAACGCTTCCGGCAATGCATACGTTCATTTCTTTGCTTCCTTGAATATCACTACACAATATTATATGTTGTTATACACAAAATTACAATCAAAACTGCAATTATGGATTTATATTCACGTGTGTCAAGAATATGCTCGTATTCCGTACATATGCATTTATATGCACTGTAAAAAATAGCCATTCGATTTCAAATGATATGAATCACATTTCTTTCTTATCTTCAAACAAAACAAAACATGCAAATATGCAAAGATCTAGTATCATCATGTTCTCATCCCATTGTGTTACCGGAAGTCTGACTGGGTCGGGATGCGCTCATAATTGTGATTAGCCTTTTAATATGGATACATTTTTGGGCTGGTGGTCCATGTGGAATATTACTGTCATCAACTTCTCTATACTATTGTAACCATGACATCAGTAGCGCCATCTTCTCACTGTAACTAACAAGGAGAGGCAACACCCTGCGTCCAAGCTCCAATGTACCTGTGGGGGGACACTCAGCAGTATCGCGTGTATAAGCGTTTAGGTCAATGCACTTTCCTTTCCGAAAAAATTGAGATCATATGTCATGACGCAGGATACGCTTCGGAGAAAGTGAAGGTCATAGAACACTAAAGACGAACAAATTCTACATACACATTTCAGGTCCAGGGCCTAATAATTCACAAAAAAATAAAACCGGAAATTAATATAGGCCTAAACATTCTCAGACACTTCTTTTTTTTTTTTGTATGTCGCACCGACACAGATAGGTCTTATGACGACGATGGTATAGTATTTCGAAGAAAGCGGCCGTGACCTTACTTAAGTTACAACCCCAGCATTTGCCTGGTGTGAAAATGAGAAAGGACGGAAAACCAACTTCAGAGCTGCCGACAGTGCGGCTCGAACCCACTGTCTCCCGGATGTAAGCTCACAGCTGCGCGTCGCTAACCGCGCGGCCAGCTCACCCGGTATTCTCACAGTTACTGCTCTCTCTCAATTTGAAGTAGAAAATAAAGTTCACTGCAGTTTACCTAACATTTTTATTCGCATTTTTATCTTCACGTTCCCTCAAATATATATTTTTTTTTCGTACAGAATTATATAGCTATGACGAGACTCGAACTCTCACCTTAGAGGTTCGTAGACAAGTACGGTGACAGCTCGGCCACTGCTCCGCTTGACTGTGTTGTAATTCTTTGTAATGCTTTGCAGTGGAATCCGTGAATCATCTTTTTTTCGGAAATTATTAGGTTGCGGACCTGGCACGTTTAAATATGTTCGCCTTTTAGTGTTGTATCACCTCTTCTTTGTCCGAAGCGGATCCTGCTGACCTCAATGCTTTTGGAAGACCAAAGCGTATTGAACTAAACCCTTATACACGAGTTACTGTTGAGTGTCTCCGTACAGGTACATTGGAGCCTGGACGCAGGGTCTGGCCTCTCCTTGTAAGTGCTTGAGTAAACCTCTTATGAAATGAACCCTGTTCTACTCCTCATTCCAGAATTATAATCCTCTAACTGGACAAAAGAAGAACCCAGGGCCACGAAAATGATGGGATTGACCTCCCATGAAAACAGTGGAGCTGGCTGAGCCAGGCCAATCAACAACCATCTTCATAAGCAGAATGTTAGTAGTTCCGATTCAGCCTAAAATTGTAGGTTACGATCACAACATTAACAACACGTGGCTTTTTTTCTTTTCTGTGAAGGAAAGACTTTCCAGAAGAGGAATCCCGGATGTTAGAAATTCTAGTTCAGGAGATCATGGGCACCAGACAGCTAGGTTAAAGAGCTGAGTGGTATTGGAAGTAGAACCGGTTCGTCTCATCATTCTACTTATGATTACACGGAGTTGAGATTAATTGCAGCTAGTGAAAACCCCTTATAAGACTACACCGCCTGCGTTGCCTCGCGAACGTGACGCAGTTGAACAAAAAGGTCGCTAAATTGTTATTACCACATATTCAGTCGCGAGTCTTATGATCCAAGAAAACTCTTTACATCATCGACGGTTAAATCACAGCTTGACAAGAGCCGTGTTTCCTTGCAGATAATCTTGACCAAAACAATGCTCAGCCACCAACAAAGTTACAATTGAAATTGTTCTGAAATTTCTGAAAATGAAATAAAGAATGTAATATAATAACTTTAGGTGTACGCAAGTAGTAGTATTTATTCACTCATTAAGTTGTTTATACATCTACGGGAAAATAATCTCCTAACTAACTCTTACATATATTAGAAGATTAGCATTAATGCTATATTAATACTTACAGTAAATTAAACTCGTACCTATCTCTTTCACACATTAAATATACCATTATTATTATTATTATTATTATTATTATTATTATTATTATTATTATTATTATTATTATTATTATTATTATTTTAATCTTAATCAGACTCAGCGAGGGATCCCAGTTCTACCACCTCAACGACAGTGTCCTGGAGCTAGATACTTAGGGTCGGGGATACAACTGGCGAGGAGGACCAGTACCTCGCCCAGGCTTCCTCACCTGCTATGTTGAACAGGGACCTTGTGGGGGAGGATGGGACGATTGGAAGGAATGGACAAGGAAGAGTGAAGGAAGTGGCCATAGCCTTAAGTTAGGTACTATCCCGGCATTTGCTTGGAGGAGCAGTGGGAAACCACGAAAGACGACTTCGAGGATGACTAAGGTGGGAATTGAACACCCCGTCTACTCAAGTTATCTCCCGAGGCTGAGTTGACCCAGTTTCAGCCCTCGTACCGCTTTTCAAAATTCGTGACAGAGCCGGAAATCGAACCCGGGCCTCCGGGAGTGGCAGCTAACCACGCTACCACACTAACCAGTACACCACAGAAGAGGACTATTATTATTATTATTATTATTATTATTATTATTATTATTATTATTATTATTATTATTATTATTATTATTATTATTATTATATTTCTTCGTCTTCGTGAGGAATGTAGACTGGAAGCCATACACCAAGCCCTACATTCCTCTCCCGCACCACCCCCACAAAATGGGTCGTGCTGCCCTCATCGAATTCTAATTGTACTCAGGTCATTTTAATATGGATACATTTTTGGACTGTAACCATGTGCAGTCTGTGATGAATGGTACGGATGAATGGTCAGTCAATGTTATCTAGGAACCGTGCAGTCTGTGATAAATGGTACGGATGAATGATTAGTCAATGTTACAGCAACCGTGCAGTCTGTGATGAATGGTACGGATGAATGGTCAGTTAATATTACCTAGCAACCGTGCAGGCTATGTCTTATTGCTGGTAATCATCTAAAATTAGCAGCCGTTGATGGATGGCCACGACCGAGAGACAGGTTTATGATTATTTGATTTTCGCAAAGAGGAAAGTTGTTGCTTTAAATTATTTGCGGAAACGAGGCTATTTTTACCATTGGTAAATTCCTACGAATATATTTCGTTTCAGGAAAATGCTAATTCAAAGCCCATTCGAAATATTGACAGCGCAGCTAAGAAAGTGGATTAAGCACTTGTTGAATTTCTCCCGTTTTCTTACTTAATCTTCTCTGATGTCTTGATAGTCTAGCGAAATCGACACTGCTTTCTTTTCATGGCGCCCTAACTTAATCTTCACATTGTGATCCTTCCCATTTATAAAAGCTCCGCTAAAGTCATTCGACACCATCTCCCTACTGACAGACTGGTCTCCGTACTCCCAAGTCTTCACAGCCCAAACCTCGCAACGTTTTCCTAACACTGCTTTTTGGCGGATGTTACCTATAAGAAATCGTGATGCTTTTCTTCGCATTTTTTTTCCCCGTTCTTGAATCAAATGATTTTGGTGAGGAATTTAATCCGCCTCAGCGGTGTAGTGGTTAGTGTGATTAACTGCCACCCCTGAGGCCCGGGCTCGATTGCCGGCTCTGCCACGAAATTTAAAAAGTAGTAGGAGGGCTGGAACGGGGTTTACTCAGTCTCGCACAGTTAACTGAGTCCAGGTGGTTCGATTCCCACCTAAACACTCCGTGGTTTCCCATTTCTCTAGCTATTTGTTTTACGTCGCACCGACACAGATAGGTCTTATGGCTACGATGGGATAGGAAAGGCCAAGGAATGGGAAGGAAGCGGCCGTGGCCTTAATTAAGGAACAGCCATTTGCCTCGTGTGAAAATGGGAAACCACGAAAAACCATCTTCAGGGCTGCCGACAGTGGGGTTCGAACCCACTATCTCCCATTTCTCTTCCGGACAAATTTGTAAGTTGCAAGGCTGTAAGCAACTGCAAGAAGACCTCGACAATCTTGTGAGATGGACATCAGGTAATGGTATGATGATAAACGGAGTTAAAAGTCAGGTTGTGAGTTTCACTAATAACAAAAGTCCTCTCAGGTGTAATTACTGCATTGATGGGTTGAAGTTCCCTTTGGGGATCATTGTAAGTGTATGTGTGTATGTTTAGTCCTCAGCCCTAAGGCTGGTTGGATCCTCAACAGCTCTGCCATCAGGTCTGCCTAGGCATCACCGAACAGTCGTCTAGGGAAATGAGGAGTGAGGTAGTTTCCCATTGCTTTCCTCACCGAATCAGAAGTTGTTATTACATATCAGTCTGCCAAGCCCACTGAATTGCATAGACCAACCGACCCTATGAGCAACATTTTCTCACCATTCATAGCAGGGACTGGTTGCATAAGGAATGGCATTACTAGCGTCGCTCATACCTCAGTCACTTTCATATTGTCAAAGCTAAGGATAAGACTGAGACAGATCAATGAGAGTAACAAAATTGCTCTAGCCTATACCAGAAGACATAGTGCACTGTAAACACTAGGTCCTGCCAGCAAAGGCATCATTGTAAGTACCTACGTATTAATATAAGGAGAGATCTCCATTGGAGTATTCACATAAACAGTATTAGAAAGAAGGCTACAGATCTCTTCTCATGGTTACGAGGGTATTTAGAGGTTATAGTAAGGATGTAAAGGAGAAGACGTAAGTCTCTGGTAAGACCCCAACTGGAGCATGCTTCGAGTGCACGGGAACTTCACAAGGATTACTTGGTTCGAGAACTGAAAAAATCGAAAGAAAAGCAGCTCGATTTGTTCTGGATGATTTACGGAAAAAGAGTGGCGTTACGAAAATGTTGCAAAGTTTAGGCTGGGAAGACTTGGGAGAAAGGAGATGAGCTGTTCGACTAAGCTGTATGTTCCGAGCTGTCAGGGGAGAGTTGGCGTAGAATGACATTAGTAGAAGAATAAGTTTGAGTGGTATTTTTGAAAGTAGGGAAGATCAGAATACGAAGATAAAGTTGGAATTCAAGAGTACGAACTGGGGCAAATATTCGCTTTTAGGCAGGGTAGTTAGGGATTGGAATAACTTACCAAGGAATGTTCAATAAATTTCCAAATTATTTGCAATTATTTAAGAAAAGAGTAGGTAAAAAACACGCACGTAAACTCCGGCTCAGGAACACCTCTGCGGAGGTTCGGACCTGCCTTCGGGCAGAACAACCCTTACCTTACCTTAGGTAAAAAACAGATAGGGAATCTGGCACCTGGACGACTGCCCTACATGCACATCACTGGTCACTAATTCTCTTCATGCGACTATATGAAGAACGTTGTGCATGCCATGCAGCCTCAAGTAAAGCTGTGATGCAAGTGTGAGGAATGACCTTCAGCATCACAAATGCACACTAAAGGCTCCAAAACTGCCATGCGTCATTTTCGTAAAGTTTTAAAATGTGAATTATAATGTAGAACAACTGAGTAGGACTCATTGATTGAATGGTCAGCGTTTAGGCCTTCAGTTGAGAGTGTCCCGGGTTCGATTCTTTGTCGGATCGCGATCTTAATCGCGTCTGATTAATTCTTTAGCCACGGAGATTGTCTGTTTGTGTTTGTCCCCAGACAACACACTGCATTACCAACCACGACAGAAACACGCTATATCCATCGATAGAGGCTTGGCGTCAGGAATGGCATCCGGCCGTAAAATAGGGCTAAATTCTGTTGTGTGTCAGTCGACACACTCGCCTCAGAGAGAACACAAGATTCACTCTCCGTCGATTAAAAGAACACTGTAATCCATTGTTATGAAAACAGAGATCGTGTGTTCATATTACCCCTTTAGCTGCATTTAACTTTGGTATTGAAAGGAAATGGCACTGATTTTATTTATTTTTAATTTCAAGAGGACAGTCTGACATTATTACCTAATGCATGGATCTGGGAACGTCACATAAATAAAGGTATCATGAAAATATATTTCATATACAAATCACAGTTCTTCAAAAAAAGAGTTGAAAATATATTTTGAAATATTTAATTCCATTTTTCATGAAATTTAATTGATGTTAATGAAAATTCAGAATTAGGAACGTAATACTTCCTCAAAAAGCACTGTCTATTGTTTATTCTGTACATAGGATGTGTATCGTACTAAAGTTCGTGTAATTTTTAAGTTCTAAATTTTGGATTTAAAGATCCCTACTACTTGGAAAAATTCCATATAGACCTACAGGTTTCCTAATATAGTTGCGATACCATACAAATTTTGTTATATAAGCAGAATATTATGGGAGAAAAATGGGAATAATATGTATGGTGCGAGAATGGAAGCAAAGCAGACCAAGTGATAAACTGTTTGAATTCAACGCAATAAATACGTGACAAGAAAGTCAATCGGCAAAATGGACAAATCAACGATTTTTACCTCCATTGTCCTTTACCTCCGTAACTGAATGTGTGTACGTACTTTTAGCGTTCCATGGTTATCACAGTTATCAGAGGTTATTCATTCATTCTCCGCAATATTGTAGGTCGTATTTAGAACATTGGGCATAGGGATATCAAACGTAATTGTTTAGGTTACGCTGATATTTTTTGTTTCTTAAGCAAGTTTGAATTGCTTCCCTGAAGGGGGAGGCGGGCCACCTACAAGGTAACGCCTTCTCGCTGGCCAGGAGATTTAGCCGGGTGACGGATTTAGGAGTTCGGTAAGGAATGTGTGGAAATAAGGAGATGGCATATTGATCAATCGTATTTGTTCTTCGCTTTTTCCTTTTAAGCTGTATTTTTAAAATTGTTATTCAAAGTATATAGTTTGGGATATTTATATTTTAAGTTTTATCAACATTTTCTACATAGGAACATAGGGTGTAGGGCGTTCCGTCACCGATCACAGATAGGCGTCACGTTAGGGTGGAGGGAGGGAGGAGATTTGATAAAGTGTGGGGAAGGGAATACGAATCACGTAAGAATTGGTTAAGGGACGGGTGGTCTCGGATCAGGGCTCGAAGGAAGGCACGTTGGAAGTGAGTTAGGACATAGGCTGACAAGTAATTCCTCCCCTGACGGGGGATGCGGGCCTCCTAGACGGTGACGTCGTCCCTCAGGCCAGGAGATTTATTACGGTGGAGGAGATGCACGGAGATAGTCAGGGGGTTGGTGGCCGTGGCCTATACTAGGAACTGTCCCGGCATTTGCCTTAGTGCAGGAGAATGGAAAACCACGGAAAACCATTCTCAGGACAGCCGACAGTTGGAGCCAGCCATGAGGTCCAGCCCTGTCTCGTCTCCCGAATGGAGAGGCATGGAGCCACGGTAGAGCCGTAGCCACCCCTCGTCTGCTCGGTTGGCCGGTCAGAGTACAGAGCTGTTAGACCACGGGCCAGCCGTGGCCACTTGAGGGCCGAAACCCACTCTGCATCTACCGACGCTAATGACTAAGTAGTAGTAAGGTAGTAGTAGCAGTAGAATTGAGTTTTGCCATCTTTTGAGTAAACTCATAATTATTGTCTTGTTTGCGTGAGTCTTTGGATGTATTTCATATTACTTTTCTAAGATGGACCAATTTTGTCTCCCGATTATCTCCTTGAAAGTTCTACGTTGTCTGCACTGGCTACTCCAAACGCAGGACGTGTTTCTTTCTATTGTACTGAAAACATTATCTCATGATGAGATTCTTTAGCTAAATCTTCCTTAGAGCCATCTGTTGGTAGACAGGTGTGCTCTCTGGTGGACATATCTAACATCGCCGCCACCGGTCGATGGTTGTTCCGCACCATGCACACAGATAGCGCAAGTATACACACTTCCCTCATCTAAAGGATCCACTGTTTATCTAGTTCATTTCTCTTCACTCAGAAGTGATTATTCGTTGAAATGCAACATAACATTATAATTATATTTTGATATTAATGCATAAGCAGAAATACAAAGCTATTTATTTTTGTCTTAAGATAAATTTTCCGAATAAATTTCTGAACATCAATATTTGAACGCGTTCTTTAGCTCGACCGGCAGATCTCATTGAAGAAGTCTCCCTCTCTAGATAACCTTCTACTCCAATATTCAATTTACCGTCAGCGTTACGCCATCTTTCTCAGTTTCTACCAAAAACCTCTTCCGATTCATATTCAAGAAGACACGCCACCTTCCTTGCCGTCTTTTTGAAGTTCCTCCACTATTCTAAACGAAGTGCTATCTATATACGGTCTTCATCAAAATATTCAAGTCCCTTCTATGGTTCCAATATTATATTCAAGTCTTCGTGATCTTTATCAACATCATATTCAAGTCTCGCCACCTTCCTGAACGTTATATTCAAGTGTCTTCCATCCTGCACAACGCTTTTGTTATGTCTCGCTACCCTGTTTCGTTTTCAAGTTGCTTTACGTCGCACCGACACAGATAGGTCTTATGGCGACGATGGGATAGGAAAGGCCTAGGAGTTGGAAGGAAGCGGCCGTGGCCTTAATTAAGGTACAGCCCCAGCATTTGCCTGGTGTGAAAACGGAAAACCACGGAAAACCATCTTCAGGGCTGCCGATAGTGGGATTCGAACCTACTATCTCCCGGATGCAAGCTCATAGCCGCGCGCCTCTACGCGCACGGCCAACTCGCCCGGTATTTAAGATTTTGCCATCTTTATAAAGTCATATTCAAGTCTCCCATAATGTTTCTACCAGCACTGTAAATGTCATATTCAAGTCTCGCTACCCTCTCCAAGTCCAATGTCAATGTAATATCCTCTCACCATTATGCCGGGCTGAGTAGCTCAGACGCTAGAGGCTTGGCAGGTTCGATCCTGGCTCAGTCCGATCGTATTTGTAAGTGCTCAAATACGTGAGGGTCGTGTTGGTAGAACTCCTGCGGGACTACATTCCGGCACCTCGGCGTCTCCGAAAACTGCAAAAGTAGTTACCAGGGCGAAAAGCCAATAACATTAATTCTTAAATGTATGTACAGTATTTACTGTGATTAAAAACTAAATCTTGTCCACCTCTGTGGTGTAGTGGTTAGTGTGATTAGCTGCAACCCTCGGAGGCCCAGGTTCGATTCCAGGCTCTAGCACGAAGTTAGAAAAGTGGTACGAAAGGTGGAACGGGATCCTAACTTAAGGCCACAGCCGCTTCCTTCCCTCGTCCTTGTCTATGCCTTGCGATCCTCCCATCCCACCACAAACTCCCTGTTTAGCATAACAGGTGAGGCCACGTGGACAAGGTACTGGTCCTTCTCCCCAGTTTTATCTCCGACCCAAAGTCTCATGATCCAGAACACTGCCCTTGAGGCGGTAGACGTGGGATCCCCCGCTGACTCCGAGGAAGAATCCAACCCCGGAGGGTATATGGATGGATGAAGATAGAAAAACTAAATTCTAAAAATGTTTTTATGTTACATAATATTTATTTAATAATGTTTTTAAGGGTGTTTCTTAGTGGCATCACTCTCAATGTAGGCACAACTTCCAGCACATTCTTCTGCATAGCTTGAGGTTAGTAGTTTCAGCCGGGAGAGCATTGCTATACGTATTGCTGTGATGAACGAGGATCGTATTGATGCTTTATCTGAGGGGGAGAGTTTCTCGAAATCTATCCTGAGGTAATCTGGTTTGCCTGTTTGCAGTATTTCATGAAGAAGAGAAACAGCGTGGTACTTACATCTATCACATAATCTTAATGGCGGAATGGGATGATGTGGAAATTAGGATGGATCTAATGCAGGCATTATGCGCCCATTGTTAGAGACAACTGAACAACTTATGTTATTGTAGACTATATTACCATAATCAAATATTGGGAGTATTAATCCTTCTTCTACCGAGTTCCTAAGTTCACAATTCAGTCTTGTATACCGCGCGATTATGTCGTCATCGAGGAGAAAACAGACGACAGTGAAATCGCGCTGGGAACGGTGACTCATGGTACCAATATCCCGTTGCATATAGTAAAGTTTTCCCTACGCCGTTATTATTATTATTACTACTCCAATGAACAGAGCGAAGTGGTTTAGATTGCAATCCAGGCTTTCGGCACGCAATCTAGTGATTGTAAATTGTCTCCTACTCTGCCGACCAACATTCTTTATGTGAAAGCGTTTTCCACGAACGGGACCCGAACCGGATAACCACCGTCTCAGATCGTATAGACTTGGCTTCTAAACGATCCTGGCCACTAGGAGGGCTACCGCTTGCTGGTGATGATGTCATTCTGTGCCGAAAGGACGTGCGGACACAGCGCCTTGCCGTGATGTTCATCATATCCTTTAAGCGTTAGTTCACTATCTCCTGAATTCATTCATCTACAATTAAAATACTTCCTTAGTTTACACTTTATAAAAATTACTTAACAATACTGTTTGTCGTGAAAATGAAGAGACGCAATTGGGACGCGATTCCTGTGTAACTGTGGTACTCAAGCCGCTTTCCTGCCTGTTTTTGTTCCTTTAAAGTTGCATCAAACCAGCGATGGTCGTAATCGCAGGCTACCTCGCTGACTGGTGTCTTCACATGTAAAAAATCAAAATAATTTCGTACTGATCTGCATTTAGGGCAGTCGCCCAGGTGGCAGGTTCCCTATCTGTTGTTTTCCTAGCCTTTTTCTTCAATGATTCCAAAGAAATTGGAAATTTATTGAACATTTCGTTGATACATTATTCCAATTCCTATCTCCCCTTCCTATAAACGAATATTTTCCCCAATTTGTCCTCTTGAATTCCAACTTTATCTTCATATTGTGATCTTCCCTACTTTTAAAGGCACCACTCAAACTTATTCGTCTACTCATGTCATTCCGCGCCATCTCTCCACTGACAATTCGGAACATACCACTTAGTCGAGCAGCTCGTCTTCTTTCTCCCAATTCTATCCAGGCCAAACTTTGCAACATTTTCGTAACGCTACTCTTTTGTCGGAAATCATCAGAACAAATCGAGCTGCTTTTCTTTGGATTTTGACAGTTCTTGAATCAAGTAATCCTGGTGAGGGTCCCATACACTGGGGTCTTACCAGAGACTCATATGTCCTCATCTTTACATTCTAACTGCAACCCCTAAATAACCTCATAACCATGTACAGAGAATTGTACCCTTTATTTACAATCTCATTTATGTGATTACCCCAATGAAGATCTTTCCTTATATTAACACCTAGATACTTACAGTGATCCCCAAAAGGAACTTTCACCCCATCAACTCAGTAATTAAAACTGAGAGGACTTTTCCTCTTTGTGAAACTCACAACCTGACTTTTAACCCCGTTTATCAACATACCATTGCCTACTGTCCATCTCACAACATTATCGAGGTCATTTTGCACTTGCTCACAATCTTGTAACTTATTTATTACTCTGTACAGAATAACATCATCTGCAAAAACCTTAACTCTGATTCCATTTCACATATCATTGATATATATAAGAAAACATAAAGGTCCAATAATACTGCCTTGACATCATCTGCAAAAACCTTAACTCTGATTCCATTTCACATATCATTGATATATATAAGAAAACATAAAGGTCCAATAATACTGCCTTGAGGCATTCCCCGCTTAATTATTACAGGGTCAGTTGAAGCTTCACCAACTCTAGCCACTCATTCAGTCACTCTTTTTTTTTCTAATCCAATTGCACTCATTTTTGCTAGTAGTCTCCCATGATCCACCCTATCAAATGCCTGAGATAGGTCAAATACAATACAGTCCATTTGACCTCCTGAATCTAAGATATCTACTATATCTTAATTTAATTTGGATATCTGATGTTGGTAAATTGTACTTTCTGACAGTGGCGCGTAAATTATAGTATAACCAACACTTATTTCATGGAGGATGAATGGATACACCTTCCCCTTAAACATTCGGAAGCTTCACACGAGAAAAATATACATATCGACAGTTTTGAAACAGGCAGCAAGCTGCCCTGGAAAAAGTTATGTGCTGCTATATAAAATTAGCTACTTAGGTGTTATATGTTGGATATAGTGTTTATATAGCGTCGATCGCTGCACGTGGGAGCGCGGGCACTGAGAGTGACGATTAGTTCAATGCTAGAGATTTACGGACTGGACGCTGAGAGTCGTTAATAATCTATAATGTAAAATGTAGGAATATGTGTGGTTACAGATAGAAAAAAACGTCATTTATAGACAAATTTTACTTTTCTTTTATTTTATTTTACATAGTACTGCTTCGATGTAAATAAGAATATAATATATAACTGAATCACGTAGTATCACAAATAATATTAATATATAAGTTATTATGAATATACTTCAACTATCGTACTTTTCTAGATTACAGGATACACTTGTACTTCACTTGAACACATACATTTCAAAACTTAACCCATTATTTACTGGCGTTATTATGAACAGAAATGTACAGATTTATCTGCGCAAACACAAATTTGTGGAAGCTTAAAGTTGAGAAAGTCTCAAATAAAATTACAATTGTACAAAGTATCACAGGCGTACAGTAAAATTATGAATAAAGTCGTATGCAAATTTGTACGTTAAAATTTAATACAGGTTTCCTACAAATATTAACTAAGATATTTTTGACAAATTTGTGTATATACAAAAGACACACAAAAACATTGCGAAAATAATTTTAGTTCATATTTTTTAAATAATTCTAATGAATCTTTGTGTTAAATAACGAATTATTACATTATGTAAATACTGGACAGTATTGAAGAAAGCTAATAATAATAATAATAATAATAATAATAATAATAATAATAATAATAATAATAATAATAATAACAATAATAATAATAATAATAATAATAATAATAATAATAATAATAATAATAATAATAATAATATGCTAGATATAGTTCACAAATTCCAGAACGCCTATTCAAACAGTTCTTGACTAAACTACCGTAACACAGTCAAACTTATCGATACAAAAGAAATTAATAGAAAGGCATTGTGTAACAATTTGGAAGTCGTCTTGGGGGCATTGAGTCAAAATCTCATGTCAACACTAGAGCATGTATTTAAAGTTGCGAATGGAATTTAGAACTCGTATGTTTGTGCTGCTGGGAGATAACTTAAGCTTTCGAATTTACTAAAACAAATTACTTACGTACATAAATGATGCATAATAAGGCAATATACAGCATTTTAGAAGGACAGATTTTACAAACTTACTCTGGCTACGAATAAATTAGTTTGGGGAACATATTTAAAAAACAGCTTAAGGTTTCTAATTCAAATATTCAAATTCTAATCTGTAAACCAATTGTATTCATAAGACCTAATCATCAGTTAATAGAAATAGGATTTAACTAAACCTATTAGGTATAAAAGAAATGCACGAGAAATGCTAAATAATTTTAAGATTGATATTAATGAATAGTTACTATTGTACTGAGTGAAACATAAGTAATGCCATCCCATTACAATACGATAAATATCATGCATCATTTGAATAAACTTGAAATCAAATCGATTTTTTCGAAAATAATTATAGTAACTTGAAACGATCGTAACTCACAGACTCTATGACATTATTGACCTCGGTTATTTACAATTCTAGAAAATATATGAATGGCATGCACGTAGTCATCAAGAAAGAATGAAATGTACTATGCTGAAAAATATTTTATCCTGAAGTATTAATTTAAAAAACTGAGATCGAAATAGCTGACGTATAAGTTACTCGTAAAAGTCACTCATTTGGTATGTAAACTACACGTAGGACTTCATGAATAGATTTAGATATGTAATCAAGACTTTCTCAAAATAATTGGATCTTTATAGTTCAAAAATGGAATTAAATATTTGTAAATGGCTTAGCATAAGTTAGTATAGAAGCGGAGCCTGGCAGTTTCTTGAAATAAGTTAGGAAATTTAATGACGATTAAAATACAAATCAAAATGGGATTTTACTCGAAATTAAAAAACCTACAACCTGTTTTCCAGTCTTTGACCGGGTCAGAGATGTAATGAATGAATGATATAGGCTATTATTACAATGGGGTCGCCACTCCCAAAGTGATATTAATGACTGATAAATGCTATGAAATGACAATGGAGAGTGTTGCTGGAATGAAAGATGCAGGGAAAACCGGAGTACCCGGAGAAAAACCTGTCCCGCCTCCGCTTTGTCTAGCACAAATCTCATATGGAGTAACCGGGATTTGAACCACGGTATCCAGCGGTGAGAGCCCGACGCGCTGCCGTCGACATAAAAGTTGAATATCATTTCAAGTGATGAGGTACTGCGGCAAGTAGAATATGCAGTGCAAATAACAACACGTTCTGGCTTCTGAATCACAAGATAGAAAGATCTCCAGAAGCGAAATGGAGAGTCCAGTGACCGGCCCTGAGAGTGGAAGAACAACCTAGCAAACAGTGCGAGTGCGGATTCAGTACACTTGATGAATCTCTCCGAGCTTTGTCACCTTGTACAATGGAAGACATACTTCGAGGAAATGACAGCTGAACGTTGATTACACAAGGAAAACAAAGATCCCTCCTGTGAAGCACAATGAAGAGACAGTGCAGTATATCGACTTGACCGTTCTCAAATTGGGGTGAAACACTGGAGAAGTCCGAACGCGAACAATTTACGTTCTCGATCGGTGAAATCAGTTTATAACTAACATTTTATTTTCAGAAGTTGGTACCTAACTAGCATTCATTAGTATATCCTGGACAGATGTACTCAGAAATAGTAGAGATGAAATGGTAAATGGAGACACCAGAGGATAGAGACTACGTCGAATAAAAGTAAGATGAAAGAATTTGGAAACGATAGCAGTGGGTATTTATCACAATCTCAGAGCAAAATTCTTAGGATATCTTCTAAGAACATTTATTAAACGCTAAGAGTAAACTTTGTACTTGCGCGGTCCTACTATTTTTATATAATTTATATATTACTTCCGAACTTCCAAAGTTGAAACTTTCGTTACCAATACAAATTGTCCACAGTTTCTACTCAACGCGTGAGTATTACTAATCTATATTAACATTAATAAATTATCCTTATAATTGATTCAATTAATTAAAATATTATATTCTGATGGACAAACGCGGATGTTGCTATAAATGAAACGGCCCGCAATATGACAGAATGTCTTAGAACGACACTTGTTCCACTGATTCACTCAGGAAAGTGAGAGTACACACTCACTGCGCGACCACCTTCCACTACATCTCAAGCTCTCCCACTAATTGAATTAATATTCGGAGGGATAAGCTGAATATCCCAGACATAGTATATATGGAAAACCCTTCATTGACTTAGAACTGGCGATTAGAGGTGCAAGAAGTCAGGGTTCATTCTTGTAGAAACTGGTATTGAGTGTGATTGTGCATACCTACACGACAAACCACATTTTCTGGTATGCACCAGACTCAATGAACACTCGAAAAATCAGGAACTCCTGGTGCTGAATTTTGAAAGTATGCATTCCCCCTGACATTGACACTAAAGCAAGTGAGGGATACAGACATCCTGTTTCAGAATATGTGACAGTATGACAATTCAACAGAGGCGTCTCGAATCTTTTGTCCATCAGCGTATCGCGTAAGGTATTTTAAGAGTTAGTTGTACTTTTATCACTTCGATGGTGGAAGGTACGAGCGGTCTGGCGCGGAAATTTGTGCAGCATCGTTAGATGGAGGGAGATAACTTCGATCAGGATTAGCATCATCATCGAATGAATCCACCTCATCGGAAAAATTGTTTCCAGTTGCTGGGATACCCGAATCGTAACCTGAATCTACCAACTGGGAAGGGCCAGATTTTATATTGTCAGCACTTCCGAAGCTGTTGTTGTCTCCACTGAACGGTGTCCCGCTGGGAGAACTGGAACCTTCACTGTATCCGTTATTCTGCTGTTGATTGTTGTCATCACTTCCGAAGCTGTTGTTATCTCCACTGAACGGTGTCCCGCTGGGAGAACTGGAACCTCCACTGTATCCGTTATTCTGCTGTTGATTGTTGTCATCACTTCCGAAGCTGTTGTTATCTCCACTGAACGGTGTCCCGCTGGGAGAACTGGAACCTCCACTGTATCCGTCATTCTGCTGTTGATTGTTGTCACCACTTCCGAAGCTGTTGTTATCTCCACTGAACGGTGTCCCGCTGGGAGAACTGGAACCTCCACTGTATCCGTTATTCTGCTGTTGATTGTTGCTCAAGGGTTTTGATGTGAACGGAACTCCATACGAAGTGCTGGGGGCGGCGAAGCGTCCCGAGGTGGATGGTTCATTGTAATAGGAATCTGCATTGTTGAGATTCCCAGTGTTAGACCGACCATTGTTGTACCGACCAGAGGATTGTGCATTGTAATATGAGGCAGCATTATTGAGGTTCCCTTTGTTAGACTGAGCGTTGTTGTAGCTACCAGAGGATTGTGCATTGTAATAGGGTGCAGCATTATTGAGGTTCCCTTTGTTAGACTGAGCATTGTTGTACCGACCAGAGGATTGTGTATTGTAATAGGGTGCTGCATTATTGAAATTCCCTTTGTTAGACTGAGCGTTGTTGTAGCGACCAGAAGATGGTGCATTGTAGTAGGAAGCAGCATTATTGAGATTACCTTTGTTAGACTGAGCGTTGTTGTAGCGACCAGAAGATGGTGCGCCGTAAGAAGAACTAGGCCTGCGATTCGTGCCCAATCTCCTGAGGGGTGACCGGAATGTTGAAAATGGTCTTCCAGTGTACCCAGAAGTAGGATTGTAATATCCATTGCCGGACGAGAATGCGCCACTTGAAGATGAGTAATCGTATCCTCCGGTGCTGGAGTATGGAGAAAGTGCGGAGGATCTTAGTTGTGAGAATCGCCGCAAGGCAGCGCGCCGGTCGACTTCATCTTGAGCAGCAGCCACTTCATCGTTCACCGAGTAGAACGACAGCGCCGTGGCGCAGTCGAAATTGTACCACCAATCACACACCAGATAGCGCTGATTGAATATAGTACCGTTCGGACACAGAAAGGCGTCAGAGCGTCCGTCATCCTGACAGATCCAGAAGACCTGAAATGTACATAAAGTCCCCTTTTAGTAATAATAATATTATTTGCTTTACGTATCACTAATTACATTTTTACGGTTTCGGAGACGCCGAGGTACCAGAATTTAGTCCCGCGGGTGAATTTTTCGTATCAGTAAATCTACCGACACTAGGCTGACGTATTTGAGCACCTACAAATATCACCGGACTGAGCCAGGATCGACCCTGCCAAGATGGGGTTCGAAGGCCAGCGCTTCAACCGTGTGAACCACTGAGTCCGACTCTTCTTTTAACAAATGATCATAAATATTTATTCTAGTTCAAGGTAGTAATTTGTAACTAAGATAGATCAACTGTAAAGCCTGAAAACCGTAAAAATAGTTAGAAGTGCGTAAGAAATCAAAAATAGTTAGAAGGTCGTAAGAAATCAAACTGCAACGGAAATAATTTACAAACTAGGGTTAAAGAGAGAATCAATAACCAATTCAGTTCAGAAATATATTTAAATTCGTACTTAGGATATTAAAATAGAATCATTGTGCAGCAAGCTAATGCAATGTGCTTGCAATTGCGATCAACGATAATCTGTAAGAAAGAATTGTACCCTCGGACGAAACTCTGTTTACACCGGTCAGTTTTCAGACCAAGTTTTCTGTAAGGAAGTTAAAGCTGGTCATCGTCGTCGTTGTTGTTGTTCTTGTTAATATGTTAGAAGGAGCACGCGTGAAAATAGCGAGAATGATTGCTGATGCAAACAGGTGACAACAATTGCAGGAGTGCAGTCGGAGTGAGGAGATAAAGGCTAAGCTAGGACCTAACTAAATGGATGAATCTGTGACTTCAGTGGTGCACATAGTGAGGTGGAGGAGAATATATTACGTAGGGAGCAAATGGACGTGTCCATAATGGGCAAGGGAGACGAAGACGTTGACTAAGTTTCTAATGTTTTAAAAGTAACAGGTATGGAACGAAACGAAGTCAGAGAGCTTGTGGAGGTATGAAATAAATTCACAGAATATTGCATACTGAACGCTAAAAGGCATAATGTCTATAATGCACGTTAAGTGGTTGTAAGAATCTGTTACTAAACCGTTCATACATTACTTCTCATTCTAAGCAAGAATTTCTAACTATGACAGTTTAAAAATTATCTGTAGTTGAAGACAAGCATCTATAATTCCTATTTCAAGACAATAATCTAAGACTGAGATGTGTCGAAGTACATTCTAATTCAAAACAAGAACCTGTAACTGTGGTTGTTCGGAAATTTCCTAGAATCTGTAGCCAAGAAAGTTGAAACATAATTCTCCTGTAGTTCAAGACTGTAGATAATGTAGTACTTTCTCGGTGACGAATACAGCACATTCTCGCTACTGTAATGTCTGCCACCTCCTGCTTAGTGTTAGTCTCACAGATCAAATATCAGTCCTGCGTCTGATGAACTTCAAGTTGGCTAGGTCTAGGGATCTTCAAGGGCTGTCAAATGAATGACTTACCTGACATTGTGTTTGAGGATCGGCGTAGTACCCTCTCGTTCTTTGAGCTGAACATCTGAATCTGGTGGGAGGAACCTCAGCATACACTGGGTAATCCCGTCCTGCTTCTCCTGGTATCTCATCGCCGTGCACTTTATCGTACTCGTCACCTACAATCCGTTGGCCAAAGGGATTGTAACCCAGCTGACTGGAGGGATTGTCTCTACCGTAGCCATCTTGAGCCTGTAAGAGAGATACTCTATAAGCCCACCAACCTTGGTCAGAATCAACCCTTACCTGGTCAAACTAACAAGCCACCGACAACTTTCGTTACCGGCACTAGTGAGTAACAACTATACTGTGGCCTGCACAACGGTTATGCTATGAAATTTGCATAAACATTAGGGGTATGGTCTATCAGAACCCCTAGATTTTGTCACTCTCACTAGATTATAGAAGAATGAGCTAGAAGACAGTTCCTCGTAACCAACCTAACCTATTAGTGCTTAAAAATTCGGAGTCTACTTACTACACAAACATTAAATCCGCATCTTCCGCCAAAAGAATTAATAATAATAATAATAATAATAATAATATGTACAGTAGGACACTTACCAGTGCTGCTCCAAGTATGCAGACCAGGGAGAAGTACGTGATTATCATGGTTATTCCTGTAACAATGTATTAGTATGCATCAGATACAGTCTTCAGAGAAAAACAAACATTCTGAAACTCTGAAAATTAAAGAAAAATATTTAATAGTTGAAGTTTTCGAAACATACAATGTTCCAAATTGTCTTGTCGAAATCCATTGTACATATGTTTCATACGTAGGAGAAAATTCGGTGCTTAAGAGTAGATTATTAAAAGCAATCAGATGTATGTATGTTGGCAATTGGACTGCAGTGAGAATGAGTTCTTGGTTGAGGATACTTACCCCTGTTGTTCACACTTTAGATGGATAATCTACTGAAAGGTATCCAGAGACAGGGTTGGAAGGAAATGTACGAGCATTAATGTGTTCGGCTTGACTTCGTCTGAATAGCAGATTGTGCAGGAAGCCTGCAGTTTAAAACTAAGTCCGTTGAGTATGAAGTGATGTCAATAAGTAAGAAATCTAAGTGAAATGAACGTCAGGTTGGAAACACAAATCTGAACAGGTAGAAAATTTCAAGTATTAAGGATGTGTTTTCTCCCAGGATGGCAGTACCGTGAGTGAGCAAGCTAATGCAGTGAATTAGCAGTTGTGATAAACAGTATTCTTTAAGAAGGAAGTCAGCTCCCGGACGAAACTATCTTTACATGGGAGTGACTCGGCATATCCTATTCAAAAGTTAGAAGTAACAGACATGAAAGTAACGAAAATGATTGCTGATACAAACAGGTGGGAACAACTACAAGAGGATGCTCGGAATGAGGAGATAAAGGATAAGTTAGGAATGAACTCGATTGAAGAAGATGTACGCATAAACCGGATTCTGTGATGGGATTATGTGAGGTGAATTGAGGGGGATAGGTTAGCTAGGACTAGCTCGTGGAGGGTAAGAGAAGTACAGGGAGACCAAGAAGACGATGGTCAGACTCAGTTTCTAACGATTTAAAGATAAACGAAGCCAGAGAACAAGTTACAAATAGAGGCTTGCAGACCGAACGCTGAAAGGCATAACATTCTATAATCAAGGTGTACGCAAGCAATTTTTTACTAATGACATCAATTATAATCCACAGTCGGTTTCCAGTCATTTGACCGGGTCAGCTCCCATCTAGCGGCCAGGATACAAAGCCTGTCGCACTCCTCCGGGGCAATTACTGACAGACGAAATGAAATGATACTGAAGAGTGTTGCTGGAATGAAAAATGATAGGGAAAACCGGAGTAAACGGAGAAAAATCTGTCCCGCCGCCACCACAAATCTCACATGGAGGTACCGGGGTTTGAGCCACGGAATTCGGAGGTGAGAGATCGGCACCCCGCCTGAGTCAGGGAGGCTTCAGTCTTCAGTCCCAAGGCTGGTTGGATCCTCAACAGCTCCGCCATCAGCCTAGGCATCACTGACGAGGCGTACTAGGGAAATGAGGAGTGAGGTAGTTTCCCATTGCTTTGCTCACCGAGCCACAAGTTGCTATTACATATGTCTGCCAAGCCCACTGAAATGTATGCACCAACCAGCCCTATGAGCAACATTTTCATACCATTCATAGCAGGGACTGGCTGCGGAAGAAATGGCATTACTAGCACCGCTCACTTTCATATTGTCAAAGCCAAGGACAAGACAGAGACAGAAGAATGAAGGTAACAAAATTGCTCTAGCCTACACCAGAATAAATAATGCAGTGCAAACACTAAGTCCTGCTAGCAAAGGCATATACTTACAGTAAATTAATTAATTATCTTAGGCAGCGAAACTCTAAATGCCCACTCTTGCCCGGTTACAACTTATATTCGAATACTAGCCGCATACAACGTTAGAGGCACCACATAGGACAAATTGTGCACACATACTAAGTACACTGGGCTGATGATCAAGTTGTGTCAAGAGCCCCCTCCCCCCCAACAAACTACATAAAAAACACACCTCTCTAATTCAGTTTCATCCAATCAAATATTGTTACATGGAAAACAATAAATTTGGTATATACGATTTAAATTCCGGGAGTCGAACCCTGGAAACGATGCGACTTCAAATTCCTTGCAAAGGAATCTCACCAAATTTCTAACAAACTTACGATATTTACAGACCTGTGTGTTTCTAAATCAGCTGGTGATGAGCGTGTGATGCAGGTGAACCAAATCTCCTCATCTTATATACAAATGAGATGAACGTGTTCCAGATTGATTTTCTTCCCCCTCCTGTGCACAGTTAGCTAACATCTCTTCATTTAACGAACCGCACCACGTCACGAGCTGTGATAATTAGCTCGTACCCTCGGGTAGCCTAACGCAACTACACTGTTGTTACACTCTGAACCAACTGAGTCTCTTTGTAAAGAATTGTTAGCATTATTATTAATTTGTTAGTGTTCTTTGCCTTTGTGAGTTCTGAAGCAGATGTTTACAAAACTCTGAGATTTATTAGGAACAATATGCGCTTATTTATTGTTCTCACCGGAGGTTCCCAATTGACAGAGTATGACAATAAATTGAAACTATACATTTCAACGTCAATTATAAAGTGTATGAAGTGAAATGGCGGATGGCTTTTAGTGCAGGGAGTGTCCGAGGGCAAGTTCGGCTCGCCAGATGCAGGTTTTCATATCTGACTTGAGGGACGTGATGATGATGAAGACGACACATACACCCAGCCCTCGTGCCAGCGGAATTAACCAAATATGGTAAAAATTCTCGACCCAACCGGAATCGAACCCGGGACCCCTGTGACCAAAGGACAGCACGCTAACCACTTAGCCATGGAGCCAGATATTATAAAGAGTAATGTTCCTATAACCAGTGGGTTTCATTTGAACAAGATTAAACCATGATTTGTAAGTGGTAACACTATCTAGCGAATTAAATATTTAATAAGCAATGATAATAAAATTAAAATATGTATTTTATATAATAGGCCTACTGGCCTTATTCCGAAAGGACTGGGGCTGTTCAGTGCTACCACCTGAAATGTTAAAATGTTGTAACATCCTCCACCTTTGATACTCATTTATAGAAACGAGGTTAATTTTCTAGACAATAAACAGCTAGGGAAGCACCAACGAGGTATGAGCTTTGACCCTGTTCCGTGTGTCCAGTCTGTTCCTTAAGAGCTCTGGCGTCAACACACAAAACCTTCTACCAGTTTTATTGACCATATAACGTCCGAGAGCTTTAGTGGAGGCGCGAACAAACGAACTTACTTTTGATCGATTATTAGGTGATTCTTTTGCATACCAATGTAATAAGATCGCTTATGCAAATCTCTTTGATTTGTTTACAACTCGCAGTGTTAGAGTGAGAAAGATAGTTTTTAAAGTCGTATATTTTTTGCAGAGAGAAACAAAACTTAATGTAAGTCCACATTTCCTTTCTTCTACTTGTTAGATGTTACTTCAGCAATTAGTATCATTATTAATGGCGCTGCTTATATTTAAAGAACATTCTAAAATGTTTTATAAAAAAATATTCTTGTTTCCTTTCATATTTGTAATATCAACAATAAACGTTATTTTGTCTCGCAAAATTTCAAGTTATGCACTTACGTTATTTTCACACCAAACCATTCTTATAGAGAGGGGGTTTGGGAATTTCTAAATATTATAAAACCACTCCAGCATACCGCTACTTGTATGGAGTCGTTGTAAGAATTATTACTAATATTCTGTGCCATGTGTGAAATTGCAATAGCTCTCTCTCTCTCTCTCTCTCTCTCTCTCGGATAGGAAAGAATAAATGCTGTTCCAATTTCTTTTTCTGCTTCTATATATATTTATTTCACTTCTCCCTCGTCTTGATGGCCTATACAGCAAGCTATCGGAGACGCATTATTTTGTACGGCTAGTTCTAATTTTACTCTGAAGATAACAAAAAAATGTTATTTATGTAGCATTGTACTTAGCGTCAAGGTTGTCAACAGTGTAGGAACAATAAGAAATTCATCAGTTCATTGTGTGTTCTTTGGGTAAAAACAGTTTGTCGAAGTCATTATTGCCAACGTAATTAAGTGCAATTGTTTGATAGGGGGATTATAGAGAAACCAAGTAAAATGCCGCTAATAACAAGATCCATGATGGAACTAAAATTCCCCCCTAAGATTGAGTCATTGTCGTCATTTCTTAACTAGATCGCGAGTTATTTATTTATTTATTTATTTATTTATTTATTTATTTATTTATTTATTTATTTATTTATTTATTTATTTATTTATTTATTGGCAGACGTAATTTGTTGGAAAATTATCATATTATTGTATAATTTCCATTTTATACGGTAGTCTTTATATTATGACTGGTACAGTATTTTTGCCCGTACTTTCTTATATTACCCTCTTTTTCTTTATCAAATACGTCGTTCAGATGAACAGATTCTGCAACATACATAGTAATTATTAATACTGCAGTACTCACGGCAGCCTGTGCATGTTAAGAGCTCATTATATGAGAAACACGCAGTATGGATGATTCATCTACTTAATTCCTATCATTGTATAAAGTCACGACGAAGAGTCATCATATTAATGATATTATTACGAAATATTCTCTAACGTCCTTTCAACAGCTGATGGTTTAGGACCGAAATATTTTGATAGTATTTTCAAGTTTTGTTGTAAAAAGGAGATTAATTCATGCCTAATAATCAGGGCCCCGATTTTGTTGTCCTAAAAATTCTGAATACGACCTTCAAAATGACGTCGAAAATATCAAATAATGTCCTAAAATCTAATAAAAAGTTACCTGAAACACAAAGCGTTTATTGGTAAAAATGAAATGAGCATGAACAGTATTCGTAATTTATAATTTTTTTAATTTTTACATTACAATATTTTTGTTAATTGTTTTGAAGTCTCGGTGTAGATGTAGTGTGTAGATGGCAATTCTTTTGTCACCACGTAGTCTGTAAAGATAAATGAAGGGAAATAACGTTCCTGTAAAGAAAACCGTGCTCCAAACTTCCGACGATAAATATTCACGTCAACTATTGAGTGCGCAGATAGAGAAACTGGTTGGATGATGACGTAGAAGATCACCAATAAGAAAACTGGCAAAAAAGAAAGTTTCGGAAAACAGTAATTCTCATGAATATGTGTTTCAATAAATAGAACTCGAGTACCGATAATACGGTTTGGCGGCCAAGGCCCACGGGGCGACTCTGCCGTCACTACACGATGGCCCCCAGGCATTAGTTCAATAATGATACAAAAAGCGAAAAAATGACTTAAAAATAAAAAGCTTACAAGAACGACTTAAGAAATGCGCATTTCTGTAATCTGGTGGCCATGAACAGCATTTCCATATAAGTAAGCAATGTCAATGATGCACGTATTAGAAGATGACATGCCATCAAAAACCGAAGCCTACTAACATGAAGGCCCTTGGAGAAGTTTCCACTCTCCGTCACCTCGACACTAAGTACGATAGAGTGATCCAACCATCTTTAATCATTTTAGCTGTGTGTGTCTTACGTCTTGTATCTAAACCTCTCGATACTAAGTACGATAGAGTGATCTAACCATCTTTACTCATTTTAGCTGTGTGTGTCTTACGTCTTGTATCTAAACCTCTCGATACTAAGTACGATAGAGTGATCCAACCATCTTTACTCATTTTAGCTGTGTGTGTCTTACGTCTTGTATCTAAACCTCTCGATACTAAGTACGATAGAGTGATCCAACCACCTTTACTCATTTTAGCTGTGTGTGTCTTACGTCTTGTATCTAAACCTCTCGATACTAAGTACGATAGAGTGGTCTAACCATGTTTACTCTCATGAATAGCTGTGTGTGTCTCCAGAAGCACAAAACCTCTCGACTCTCCGCCAGGGAATAGAAGGCACTTCGTTCTCGATATGCAGCCACAATTTATTTATTATTTCGTTATTTATTTACTTATGCACAGTGTTTTTGTTGTGCCAGTACCGGTTTCTTTATGTCGAAAGAAACAAATACTGAATTGCGTATTATTTGGAATATTCCTACCACATTTCATATTAAGTGCTGGCTTGTATGTCCGCTTTTGTTACGGATATAATGCGTACGAGCACCATGCTTCAAATTTCTATAACTTTCCTATCGTGAGTTCGGAGTTAAAGAAAAACGAAGAGAGAAGCTTCGCCTTGCTCTTTCTTAGCTTTTCACTTTTCTGGCTACTGCAATACAATAGATTAGGGGATTGGTTTTCTCATTCTTCAGCAAACAAACTGTTTTACCGTGCAACTGGTGCCGTTAACATCAACGTACAGGACTTTAGATTTAACTGCTTTCATTGTTTTTGCATAAAACACTTGTTCTGTGTTGCCTAGGCGAGCGAGTAGGAGCAAGGAGTGCACGTGGTTCACAAGTCGAAGAGGTGAAATGAATAAAATAATTAATTATTGTGTACCGGTACGCTATAAAATAAAGCATGACGGTTCTTTTGAAGTATCTCCTGAACCTTAGAACAGTGAATGAAGTGACTATGAAGAAAATATCGCAAGCATCGACAGACCTACTGCAGTTCAAAACGAAGACGCTTCTGACCATGATGGACCTCGGTTTTGACTCCGAAAAATGACTGCTTCCTGAGAAACAAGTGGGTTTATGCCAAAAATAAAATGCTAGCTTGCAAGGCGTGCCGATATTTTACAAGTTTAGGAAGAAAAAAACAGATAGACGAGACAATTTCTTCAGAGAGGACCAGCAGGAAGACAAGAAGGAGAGTGTGAGATTAAGTGCGTGAAGAATACCGCCAATATTTTTCTTAGGAGAAAAACACTGGTGACTGGGAGAATCTCTTTCAAAGCGGAATATTGCCGACTTCAATGGAAGTCTCCAGAAAACAGATTAAAAATGGAAAAGCTTCAATAAGATAACGCGGCAGTTGCTAAATCTAAGACAGACCCTCCGACCAGGGTGGGAGGCATCTGCCGTGTATAGGAAATTGCGTGTACTGTGGTGGTAGATAGTGCTGAGTGTCGAGCTGCAGGAATCTTTTTGCAAGTTGCTGTACGTCGCACCGACACAGATAGGTCTTACGGCGACGATGGCACAGGAAAGAGCTAGGAGTGGGAAGGAAGCGGCCGTGGCTTTAATTAAAGGAACATCCCCAGCATTTTCCTGATGTGAAAATGAGAAACCACGGAAAACCATGTTCAGGGCTGCCGACAGTGGGGTTCGAACCGACTATCTCCCGAATACGCTGGAATTTTGGAGGCAGCACAAACACCCAGTCTCCAAATCAAGGGAATAATAATAATCACTGATAATAATAATAATAATAATAATAATAATAATAATAATAATAATAATAATAATACAATTTGTCTCCTATATCGATATTTCCATATTAAATTTGGTGATTAACGGTTTACTGTTAATCTTTTCTGTAACTTCTTAAATTTAATTTGACTCCTTTTTCATACAAATTATAATAATTATATGAGATATATATTTATTATTATTGTTATTATTATTATTATTATTATTATTATTATTATTATTATTATTATTATTATTATTTCTGAAAAGGTGTTTAGAATATGGCAAAATGAAACGAAAGGTGTAAATATTGGTAGGTGTCTCCAAAACAAAATTCCCCTTAATTGCCTAGCATTTCCTGACAGGAATGCAACAACAGACAGGAAGCAATCCAGTCTGTAGAATTAGCAGATAAAACATGACTCCAAAATTCACATATCGAATAAAAACGATCCAAAAACAAGAAAGGAAATTTTTCAGAAAAATCGTAGGACCAAAATGCGAAAATGGAATTTGGATGAAAAATAAATCAAATTAAATATATGAAGTTACAAAAGATGGAAAAGCATCGGGTCCTGACGGCATTTTCAGTGAACACATTAAAGCTTCGGCAAACGTATTACTTCCATCCATAACGAATCTTATGAACCTATGCTTGTTACTAGCAGACATCCCAAAAGTGTGGAAAACCTCCACATTCAAGGTTTTATACAAAGGAAAGGGTAACTTGCTTGATCCAAATTCCTATAGAAGGATTGCTCTGGAGAATAATTTGTTAAAGATACTCACCAAGTTAATAACCACTCGACTGACGGAAGAAATTGAAACCAAACTTCCTGAAGAGCAATTTGGATTTAGAAGAGGAAGAAGTACTCTGCACGCAATAAGAAATCTACTGGAAGATATACGTAACATCTTACGACAACCAAGGGGTAAATTTCACACAGTGTTCATAAATTTTTTCCCACGCCTTTGATAATCTTAAAAGAAACATTATATCGTCGAAGCTTGATTCTCTTGTTGAGGACAAGGCTCTCGCTATTCTGATCCATAACATGTTGATAAATAACACTGTCATCATTTCAGACAATTTAAGTTCATCGTGGGAGATCACGCAGACAAATGGCGCTCTAGAGGACGACCCTCTGAGTCCTTTATTGTTTAATGTAGCTATCTATGATGTGGTTCAAGCGATAAAAGAGGTGTCAAACGAAGTAACCATGCATTTATATGCTGATGATATGGTTCTACGATCACATGATGTTAAAGAGCTACAAAAAGCACTGGATGCACAGGAGAAGTGGACAGATACAAATGAATTGCAAGTGAACATTGAAAAGACTGTCTACATGATTTTCAGGAAGGGTGGACGAACATCCTCAAGTGACAAAGTGACGTATAAAGCGGAAACATTAAACGACGTAAACAGTTTTAAATATCTGGGCTTGACGATGCAGACGACAGTAAACACCTTTAGACTTCATATTAGACTACGCGCTGCGGCAGCTATGAAAACAATATTTGACATCAAGAATTTAAATAGATTATCTCTTAAGACGGCCATGACCTTGTTTGACGCAAAAATAATCTCTATTTTAACATATGGACTGGAAATCATTTGGGATAAGCTAACAAAGAATGACCTACACACTCTAGAAAAAATCAAAGCCCGATTCTTAAAGACGACCCTCTGTGTGTCCAGATTTACTAGATCAAGACTGGTTTGTGAACTTGCAAAAGAGCCTTTTTTAATTGAAGATTTGAGATTCAAGCTTGCTCTACCTTATACAGACCAATGGAAGAAACTCTTAGATGAAAGAGTGGCCAAAAGGAATGATATTTGTCCTGAATTCTATTCGACTGAAGCAATGACGAATAGAACTTGGACGAATACAAACCAGGATCTCCGACATTTTATCAGTTCTATGGCAATTCATGGATACCACTATAAACTCTGCAAAACCAGGATCTTCCATGAACCTGACGATAGTTGTGTGCGTGCACTTGTCCTCGTTACCATGTTGTGGAATGCTCTAAGAGAAATAGGCCTATAGTAGACTTATGCTTAAATGACATGTACTTGCTTTACGATATATACACAAATTGTGTGCTCTATTAAATTATATATATGAAGTTACAGAAAAATCACAGTCAACAGCCAACCCTAATCACAAAATTTAGTACGGAAATATCTCTCAAGGAGAAAAGTTTAAGTATCTAGGTGAAATTATTAAAAGCTCGCATCCGGGAGATAGTGGGTTCGAACCCCACTGTCGGCAGCCCTGAAAATGGTTTTCCGTGGTTTCCCATTTTCACACCATGGAAATGATGGAGCTGTACCTTAATTAAGGCCACGGCCGCTTCCTTCCCATTCTTAGGCCTTTCCTGTCCCATCGTCGCCATAAAATCTGTCCGTGTACAAGATGTTGTATTGAAAAGGTGGATCTTGTACAACTTAACTTATTGTTTTGTAATCTCTATTCAATACGGACCAAACATGAAATTCTTGACTTTAAATTATAACACAGTAGTTAAAACAGAAGCGCTGTATGCATCTGAAACCATTATAATTAGTTTCAAATCTCGAACAAAAACGATCGAAAACAAGAAAGGAAAATCCTCAAAAATATCTTGGGACCAAAATGCGAAAATGGGATTTGGGAGAAAAAGAAATCAATCAAGTTGCACAAAATATCACGGATACAATCAGGAGAAGGCGATTACAATTTTATGGTCACTTATGGATAATACCAGGCTCACAAAGAAACTTAGCCTTATCAATGAAAAATCACACTAATTGGCTAAAAGAAATCAGTGAAGACCAAACTGAAATGAAGAAACCATTCAAGGTAGAATAACATTCAGAACAATCACAAGTTTTCTGTAAAGCTCACCCGACTAAATAGGGGGATGGGCTGACCAACACAGCGAGAGCACGGATAGATACTGGTAAGAGAAGAAGAAAAGCAAAAATGTGCTAATAAGTTGAAGCGCGCTCGTTAGTTGGCATAACGAATACTTGCACTCTCAGAGACTATCTGAGGCGGTTTGGTCAATAAAGCAAAGGACAGGAAATGTGCTTACTTGGGAAATAGTAATAATTAATGTCATGAAAGTTCACTGTCATCATCTGTATTGTTCTGTGTGAGCACTCACTCTTCAAGAGAATTATTTCTAACATGGGAAAAGAACGCGAAGCGTCGTCTAGCCTGTTCTTCCATTATGTAGGGAGAGTAACACGATTTTTAGGCGTTCTGATCGGCCGTACCCCTATGTTTATACAAAACTCGAAGCAAAACTATCGTTGTTATTCGCCTCGATAAGCTTGCATTCTAACTTATTACTGCATAACAATCCGGGCTGTATTAATTACGTCCATCGCAGTTTAAAAATTGATAGATTTTCTTGTTATCGTGAAATCTGTGACCTTTTACGGGTGTCTCCTGCTGTCACAAGATGGAACAGTTTATCTGCAGCGAGAAGTGAGAATTTCTCTACGTGCCCTTTGCGAGGTGTTTCTCAACTTGCCGCCCAAGGTGATCTTCAAATGAGAGCTACACATTCGTGGTATATTTGGCGAAAGTCTCGGTTGCTTTTAATTAGTAGCACTATTACTCGCGAGCGGAGCTCAGCTGACACTCAGAGCTCTCATTTAAAATGAAGTTTAACCTGGGGCAAACAGGCGAGAGATTCAGGAATAAATAGGAGTTTTGTATAACATGAAATAAAGCAAAGAAAGTAAGGAAAACCGAGAGAGTGGCCCCTCGGTTTGGGTCAGCTTGCATTGCGGAGATAGTGCGTTCGAACTCCACCGTCGGTAGCCCTAAAGAAGGTTTTCCGCGGTTTCCCATTTTATACCAGGCTGCTCCTATATTACCAACTGAAGCTCTGCAAGGCGGATGCGCTCCCATACAGTAATAAACCATCAGCCTGTGCTAGCAATGTGTACATTCAAAGGGTCATTATCTAGATAAATAAAGGCGAATGGGACTCGTAGCTGTAGATCAACCTACCAACGGCCGTCCTTGACAAACCGGAGTTTGAACTAAATCAGTGACGTCATGAATGGTACATTCACCATACATTGGGTTTTTAACAATGGATCAGAAATTCCAAACTTCTGCAGCCTTTGTTCGTTTTCCAAGAGATAAGCTCATAGTTTTATGAGACCACAACTCCACCAATTGAGTAGCATCTGAACCACATTTGCGTGACCGTTTTCATTTCAATATTTTAAAACAACAACCCATGCCAATCTATCGTTGGTAAAATACGGAGTATAACAATAATTCCTCGTGGCAGTACCTGCCGTACCTGTGCTTCGCTACGTAATCCTATACTGTATGCAGAATCTAGGTTGAGTACTGTTCACGAAGTTTATATTATTAAATTGCATAGCCCTTAACGTTACCACACAAACGCGACGTGGAAGTCACCGGACCTCTTTTCTCATGTGAACACTTGAGTAGGGAATTTTCAGTGCACTGGCTGGCTCACTATCAGTCACAACCAAGTTGGAGAGTTTTCATTATGATGGTAGACCCACTTGCCTACTGCCAATCAGAATCGACTTAGGCAGTTTCCATTATCATGGCAGACACTCGCTCTCCACCTGCCGTTGTGGTTTTCCGAACTGAACGCAATATAAGTCATTAAAATGACCTCAGTACGAATGTTGCGATTACAAGCAATGTTATCATACCAACATAGTCGATTAAATGAAAAACAACACATTATATCTCTTTTAACGAACAGTACAACGCTGCCGATCTAACAGTCTAAAGTTGCAGAGCTCGATGGACCAGGCCACAGACAGTCGTTTTCCGGTTAAGTTTGCACACTGCTAATTCCAATCAGCGCCTCAGAGTAGCGATCGAATAGCTGGAATTCTATGATGAACCAGTGTGTAACGTGCGTGTAGTGTTTGGGTCATCAGTCCATAGACTGGTTTGATGCAGCGCTCCATGCCACCCTATCTTGTACTAACCTTTTCATTTCTACGTAACTACTGCATCCTACATCTGCTCTAATCTGCTTGTCACATTCATACCTTGATCTACCCCTACCGTTTTTACTCCCTACACTTCCTTCAACAACCAACTGAACAAGTCCAGGATGTCTTAAGATGTGTCCTATCATTCAATATATTCTTCTCGTCTAATTTAGCTAAATCGATCTCCTCTCACCAATTCAATTCAGTATCTCTTCATTCGCGATTCGATCTGTCCATCTCATCTTCAGCATTCTTCTGTAACACCACATTTCAAAAGCTTCTATTCTCTTTCTTTCTGAGCTAGTTATCGTCCATGTTTCACTTCCATACAATGACACGCTCCAGATGAAAGTCTTCCGAAACATCTTTCTCATTCCTATATCAATGGTCGAAGTGAGCAAATTTCTTTTCTTAAGAAAGCTCTTCCTTGCTTGTGCTAGTCTGCAGTTTTAGTCCTCCTTACTTCTGCCATCATAGTTATTTTACTACCCAAGTAACAATATTCATCTACTTCCTTTAAGACTTCATTTCCTAATCGAACATTTCCTGCATCACCTGCCTTCGTTCGACTGCACTCCATTACGTTTGTTTTGGACGCATTTATTTCCATCTTGCAGTCCTTACCGAAGACTTCGTCCATACCATTCAGCAACTTCTCGAGATCTTCCGCAGTCTCAGATAAAATAACAACATCATCTGCAAATCTCAAGGCTTTGATTTCCTCTCCTTGGATTGTGATTCACTTCCTACATTCCTTTTTGATTTCTTTTACTCGCTGTTCTATGTAAACATTGATTTCAGCAATTAGAACGAACGATCGAAAGAAAAACGAACTCAACAGCGAGGATAAACTAACTTCACGCACACTCTTCACAGGTGGTACGTAGCTCGTGGGGGTCTACTTGCAAGGAAAAATAGACGGGATTGTATTCCACTTACTGCTAGGGTCGCAGTTCTCCCACTCCAAGTCACTTAAAATTAAATTTAAAATTTAAAATTAAATTTAAAATTTACTTGTTACTAAATTTCTGTGCACGTGTAAGCATGTTGAGCCACTAGAGTTATCACCAGCCTGTCAAGAAATTAAAATGAAATTAAAATGTAGAATTGTGCAGCATTACCTGCGGACCCACGATCACGGGTTCGATTCCAAACAACAAAAGATGACACTAACCCTAAAAGTTTGCATTTCATTTTAGTAATCTACCTATAAAAAGAAAATGATATTACTCCTATAACAACAGCCCTGGTGTCTTCCTACAAGGCTGTAGAAGTAGGCGGGAGTGAAATACTCTACCAGCACTCCGTTATCTGTATAATTAAGCCAGAAGTATGGTGTCAGGAAGTATAAACGATGAGGAGGACATGGTTGTATGGAATCGAACCCGTGATTGTGGGTCGTATCACGTGTACGACGGCAGGTAATGCTGTAAAATTCTACATTTTAATTTAATAATAATAATAATAATAATAATAATAATAATAATAATAATAATAATAGTAATCATTCTTTTTTATTTCTTAATCCGATTATCCTCCAGGGTTGGTTTTCCCCGGGCTCAGCGAGGGATGCCACCTCTACCGCCTCAAAGGCAGTGTCCTGGAGCGTGAGACTTTGGGTCGGGGGATACAACTGGAAGGATAACCAGTTTCCGCCCAGGTGGCCTCACATGCTATCCTGAACAGGGGCCTTGTGGAGGGATGGGAAGATCGAAAGGGATAGACAAGGAAGGTACCTACCCGTCATTTGCCTGGAGGAGAAGTGGTAAACCACGGAAAACCATTTCGGGGATGGCTGAGGTGGGAATCGAACCCCCCTACTCAGTTGACCTCTCGAGGCTTAGTGGACCCCGTTCCAGCCTTCGTACCACCTTTTTCAAATGTCGTGGCAGAGCCGGAAATGGAACCCAGTCCTACGGGGTTGGCAGCTAAAATCACACTAACCATTGCGCCACAAAAATGGACAATAATAATAATAATAATAATAATAATAATAATAATAATAATAATAATAATAATAATTCATGTCTTCTGGAAAGGCTTGATGGTGACATAAACACTCAGTCTTCAAGCCAGGGAAATTAGGAGTACGAGGAGGTTGATTTCCGGGGAAGATCTGGGGTAGGTTTACCATTTTAAAATGTCAATGCATACTTCAGAACGATTTATCCAGTACCTGTTTTATATGTTCAACCGCACACGTCAGTCACGTTATACAATGTGACTTCAAAGAAACTTGAGAACAGTAATACTACAAACAATGAGTAAGATGCAAAGACGTGACATTGAGCGCACCGAAGGAGAGAAGCCTTGCCTACCTCTCCCCTCGGCCCCGCAACCACCAGACGAGGTGAAGTGAAGTGCGGTCACAAATCGAGCGACGGTTTTTTTCATTGTAAATGGAACGATGTGTCAGATGCTTACATTATAATGTAATTTAGATTTCCATCATTTTCATTTGAGGTTTGGGCTTCACCGATAGCCTAGGTAGCCCTCAGTATACGCCAGTGCCCTAAATGCAGATCACTGATGATTGATTTGATGTTCAAAATATCCTCCATTAGCATTAGGACTGAGATTTAGACCTAAAATTCCAAAATATCGATTTTTCAATTTTCCCATATTGATATACCCCTGATCATTTTGCGGTATTATTTTCTGTGCTCCGCCATTTTTAAAGGCTCGGCGTTACTTTTAAATGCCTGGCGAACAATTCTTTGTGTTGGTTTGCGACGTTCCCCCATTATTGTGATACCAGCTGTAGTTGCCCGGATAGTTAGTTACGTGTGAAGCGAATCTTCCTTATTGAGGTATTGATTGATATTTTACGATATATTTTAGAGTTATTAACATGTGTTTTATTTCAAGTGGAAGCTCGAATTGACTGGCTAGTATTTGATCCTGTAAAACAAATTAATGTGATAGGTACCTATATTCATAGATATGATGCACAGGATTTCAACTGTCATTGAGACTGTCACACAATACATTTCAGCGACACATAAACAATGGATTCGACATTAATATCGGTTATTTTCCATCATGTTTACATACCCCACCCCCAACGGGGTTTGGGATGTTTCATCTCCATTTTTTTTTTTTTTTTCAGATGATAAGTCATATGTGTAAGTTTCGTTGAGAGCTATTCTGGAGCATACCCAAATACATCTATAATCTCGGTTATTTTTACAATTATTTCACTACTTCTGTTTGCGGCTGAAGTATGACAACTATCCAGAGTACCCCTTGAGGCTGTTTTACCCCAACAGTATTTTTTCCAGATAACAGGTCATATGTGTACCAATTTTTTGAAAGTTATGCTGGAAGAAACACGCATATATTCGTAATTTCTATCATTTTGGACATTTTCTTTTTCACCTCCTCTCATCTCCATGCCGATGGGGGCTGAACATAGACTTCAACGACATCCGGAGTGTCATCATTCACCTCAGGGATCCTGTAAACTATGGGCTGTAAAATAATATTTTCCGTTGTCTATTATTTTTTTATCCAACTCCTCTTTCTGTGCTTTTTATAATCCACCTCCACCTCCAGGGGTGCTAGGGGTATCTTACCCCATAGTAATCTATGTGTACCAAGTTTGGTTGAGAGGAATGGTAGAACATACGTCCTTAACCTCGGAGTCTTTTGACATTTTCTTTTCTTTTCTTCACCCTTTCTCAGACGGCCCTCTCCCCTCCCAACTTTGTATTAAACAGCATCCAGAGTGTCACAGTTCATCTCACCCCCTCCCACCGCCACCACTAGGTGTGATAGGGTTGTCATACCTCCACGCAATTTGTCTCCTGATAGTAAGTCATAAGTGTACCAAGTTTGGTTGAAATCACTCCCGTACTCCCGAAAAGAATGGATTAAACACTACTATCAGTCGTTTTAGTTATAATTATATTTCGCCCCCTTCCCTCAGGCTTCTAGGGGTGTCCTTCCCCCACAGTATTTTTTCCAGATAGTAGGTAATATTTGTATCAAGTTTAATTGACAGCTTTGCCGGACCATACACACAAACATCTATATCTCGGTCATTTGGACATTTTCTTTTCTTCGCCCCTTATCGCCTCCCGCTGGGGCTCAACGTGGACTTAAACGACGTCCGTAGTGTCGCTATTCATTTGAGCGACCCCGAAAACTATGGACTGGACACTATTTTCGATTATATTGATACCTTACTCCCCGGTCGCCCCCACCCAAAGGGTGAACTTGCACTTTAAAAAATCCAAACTGTCACTATTGATCTCAGAGACTACGAAAACTGTGGATTTTACACTATTTTCTATTATGTTTATATCTCATACCCCCCCCCCCCCCCTCATCCTTTACCATAAAGGGAGCTGAACTTGCACTTATAAAAAATCCGTAGTGTCACTATTCATCTCAGCGACCCCGGAAACTATTTTCTATTATTTTTATATCTCACCCCCTCGCCCTTCACCCCTAAGGGATAAGAAATCTTGAGTGTCATTATTCATCTCAGCAACCCCAAAGTTATGGATCCGACACAATTTTCGATTGTATATTTTATATCTCACTATTCCCTCGCCCCTACCCCAAAACGGGCTGAACTTTGACTTATAAAAACTCCGGAGTGTCACTATTCATCTCAGCGACCCCATAAACTATGAATTCGACACTATTTTCGATTTTTTATAACTCATCCCGCTCGCCCCTCCTCCAAGGGATTAAAAAAATCCGGAGTGTCACTATTCATCTCAACGACCCCGAAAAGTATGGATTCGACACTATCTTCGTTTATTTTCATATCTCACCCCTCGTCCCCGCTCCTAAGGGTGCTTGGGATGTCTTACCCCCGCACGGTTTGTCTCCTGATACTAAGTTATCAGTGCACCAAGTTTGGTTGAAATCGCCCCAGTGTTGTTTTATTGTGTGGTTTGTTTTTTTTTTGCTTTACGTCGCACCGACAAAGATAGGTCTTAGGCGACGATGGGACAGAAAGGGCTTAGGAATGGGAAGGAAGCGGTCGTGGCCTTATTTAAGGTACAGCCCCAGCATTTGCCTTGTGTGAAAATGGGAAACCACGGAAAATCATCATCAGGGCTGCCGATAGTGGGGTTCGAATCCACTGTCTCCCGGATGCAAGTTCACCACTGCGCGCCCCTAACCGCACGGCCAACTCGCCCGGTCCAGTGGTTTAGGACATGTAACATATAGACACATGCAAACAATGACATTTAGTTGCTCTTCGATACGAATGGGTGATAACTCGTGTCCTCACACCGCTGATATTCTACATTTTTCACCATTTCTTAAATATTTTTTCACATCTAATACACAGCGAAATTTTTAAAACTGGGCAGACCTATCAAAGTTTCTCCTACGGCATAAAAGTACATCTCGATCACGGCATGTTGTATTGTTTTTTCCAAATTTGAAATCACACGCACGGTTACCAAGAAAGGCACTTTATAAAAATGGCGGCGTGTTCCCTATATACAGCCTTACTGCTGTCACCTAACGACAATCTGTCCATCAAGTCGATCTAGTCTTGGTGCAGCTTTACAATCAAATTAATTACATAAAATTACTCACCATGAAAAACTACCCATCGGCTTTGCTTCAAACCACTTCCTAAACCCTCGCAGGAGTAATAAGAACAACTTGTGAAATTTTCAGCGAAATCGGTCCAGTAGTTTAGAATCCGTTCGAGACATATATCCAAACATTCATTTTTATATAGACAGATGAAGATTTTGAAATTGCCTCAAAATCACCACGCCTGAATTATGCTTCTATCTGGTGTATAAAACTCATACTATTACTACGTATTCTATACAAAAACTAAATTTGTTTATAAATCTAAATCACATAAAATATGAAATCCATGCTCTTGCCTTAATTTTACGTTCAAATATAAGTATTTAACATTCATACAGGTATTTATAACTTATTTTGGTAGTGATTAATATATACAACAAATTAGTGACAATGAATTACTACTGTAGTATCCACGTGCGACTGTGTTTTGTTTACAAAGTAAGTATGGTGTGTATCATTCAAAAACAACCTGAAATTGACCGCACAAGGACATCTAAAATTACAACTGAAGAAGATTATGTCGATATAGATGTTAGCAGTAAAAGTGTGAAAAAGCTGACGTCATTTGCCATTACGTCTGAAAGTAGGCCTGATTCCCAATCACCAAGAGATGAGTTCATTTTGGTACACTCTGCCTCACTCTACCAACAACCTACCAACTGGTTATACACCTAAAATATGAAGAATGTACCACTCTTACTGTTCAGGTACGGGTTATTATTATTATTATTATTATTATTATTATTATTATTATTATTATTATTATTATTATTATTATTATTATTATTATTAGCAAATACATGGCAATTGGGAAATATTCTAGTGACAATGGTCACTGACAGTAGTGTAATAAAGTTAAAATATAATTACCGAACAAGAAGAAAATATTACGAGAAATACTACTAGTAGTTTAACACTGTAAATGCAGCATCGTCATATACAATACATAGGCAGGGTTTAGCCTATAAACTTTGTGTAAACTGTTCTGAGTGTGGTTCTGTCAACACCACCTATAGAGATGGCCTAGCAAATGGAAAATTCTAAATTCCCATGGAGGGAGTTGCTAGGCGGACAATAATTCCATTGTGAAGACTTATCTCCCGTATGCAGTTATCAGACTGTGCCTCTTATTAGGGCTTCTGATAAGTTTACCTGCATGCACCCCAGTGTCAGTGGGTAGGGTCTGACACATCCCACTCTGATGAGTCTAGTGTCAGACCTAAGACGAAACGCTGGTTAATAGAGCAAATGCCTGAAGGGCCTTACATCTGATATGTTTTTGACATTGCCTAGCAATACAAATACGATCATCGTGTGACGTCATGCTGCTACTACTATCCGAACTGTAAACAGCTGGTATAGCGTATTTTGAATGTTAATTTTGTTGGATGTATGAAAAAGTATAATTTTTGACTAGTGCGTGTGAATTTATGTTCTTGACTTGGTGGTAGGCCTACCTATTACTGTAAAAGGCATAATGCCTCATAAGTGCAGCGTGCCAAATTGTAAAGGCAATTATTTAAACTAACCGAAAGTGAATGTGTTCTCTTTCCCTGTTAATGAAGAACTGAGGTTAAAATGGATAAGAGGTATTCATTGGGAGGATTTTATTCCTACGGAACACTCTGCGGTATGTATAGTTTTGGTTTACTAAATTATTTCGATACGGAAATCATGTTAAGAGATTACGATCAGCATAGTTTATGAACAGGTGCATTCACTTTTCAATGTCATTGTCTTTTACGTATGCGAACTTCACTTTCAAAATGATGAGATTGAAAGATCCACAAGCATGTTCGATGAAAAGAACGGGAGGTTACTCACTGCTCCTTTGTCAAGTCCTAGATTGGTGAAAGGTTAGTTCATCATTCCTAGATAAAGCACAATAATGTTTTAGGACTATTCTTTGTTTCTGAATAGAATGCCACTTTCAATACAACAGTGTGACAACTAATTTTAAACATTTTAGATGCAGTTCCATCACAGTTTCCAAACTGGCCTCAGTATATCTCTAGAACCACTACTGCCTCCCGTGAAGATCCAGAGAAGAGGCGGCGTAGATTGGAAAACAGTGTTTAGAAAATTCTATTACTGACAGTGAACATGATGAGGCAATAACATTTGAAGACTTTGAGGAATTAAAGCTGAAAGTGAATGACATTACATTTAGTACTGAAAGGGATTTGCTCAAGAAAGAATCAGGTTTATATTTCAGTTTAATGAAGGAGGAACCTAACCCTCATTTTTCTTGTTGTGTTAAAATTTACATGCTTCATTATTTGTCAATAATGTAGAAATTAAATGCTGTAAAGAGGTGTCATTGCCCAGGCATGTTAAGAATCTCTGTATGCATCTTTCACTATGTCTAACAGCCAGGATATAAAAGAAACTTCGACTGTTCTTGATGGTTTTTTGCAACACTTAGAAAATAAGTTTCCTGAAAAGAAGCATATCGTCATTGCCGGGACAGAACCTCCAATGTGATAATATTTTGGGAGATGTACTAAATACTCACACAATATTGCACTTAGATGACAGAACCTTATCGGCCAAAGTTTTAAGCTAATATATTTCACATAGGGGGTTTTTATCCCAGCAGTGACGATATCTTGAGTTTCTTAAAAGAACAGTTATTCTTGCTACCCAAGAAGAGGGTGAAGAATTTACTCCTGGGAGTTAGTATTTTCTTCGTTAGCTCATTCAATTTCTCCCCATTGTTACAAATTTATTTGAGGATCTGGTAATTTAACTCTTCCTGCTCCACATACATTGCAAATAATATGGTCAAAGCTTGTAACAAACCCTCTGCAAGAAAAGAATGGCAATTATCTGCTCTCTATAAAGAGTAAATTTCCATTACTCTCCAGAAGACAAATTAGTACTGTTGTCGATGGATGAGCTTCATATCAAACCCCAGTTAGTTCACATTACAAAGATGTTGCTCATATTTTACCTGACACTATACAGAAGTGCCAATCTTTGAATTGGGTTATCAGTAATATCTCTCTCTCTTCAGAACATTTTCGACTCAGATCCAAAGCATAGGCCTACTTCTCCTTTCTCGATAATGACACTTCCTTCGCCCTTCCTGACATCAGTCTATTCACACCATTTCCACATTAGTTGTCAGTTCTGCGATAAAACATTCTTTGTAGCTTGTTTTGCACCCAGCGGGTGCTTTTCAGTGTAGGTTTTGCTGAAACATACTTCCCTCTGTGATGAAATTTTTGTTTTCTCAACAATAAGCGATTTCAATTTAGCTGTGTTTAATGTAGGCATGAATTGTCCATTGCATGTGATGATCAGTAGTGAGCCTGTACAACAAGAAGCACAGTTCGAATATCTTTGCCAGATCATAACGGAAAAACCTCAGACTCACACTGAAATAAATAAACAAGAATACCAACAGCAAAGCAAGCATTCAGAGAAAAAGTCCATTCAATGTCCCTCATCTTACCTAAAAGAGTAACTAAATCTTATGTTTGGTCTGTTGCGTAGTATTGTGCTGAGACCTGGATGTTAATCAAGAGTGATATTAAGAGGACAGGGGCCTTTGAGATTTGGTGTTGGCATTGGCTGGAGAAGACCAACACCGAGATGCTGAACATTGTCCAAGAAAAGAGACAGCTGTTGATCCAGATTAGGAAGAGAGAACTTTCTTGGATGGGACATAGGGATGTGTTGATGGAAATTTCAGGGAAACATCCTCGTGGAAGACCAAGAAAGACATTCAAGATGGCATTTCTTGTGAACTCAGGATGCAGGAGCTATGCAGAGGCAAAACATACTGTACTGCACAGTATCGACCTAACTGTAGAAGACTCATCCCAGGGGAAAACCAGTCAGTAGACTGAATTACTCAAAGAAGAAGAATTGTCTGATCTTTCCTATCAAAACTCCGTCTGTACGAGAGTTGGTACTTGCAGGTACGCTTAATACAGGAAATAAAACATTACTTAAGGATTTTTTTTACAAGTTGCTTTACGTTGTACTGACACAGATTGGTCTTATGGCAACGATGGGAAAGGAAATGCCTAGGAGTTGGAAGGAAGTGATCGTGGGCTTAATTAAGGTATAGCATTTGCCAGTTGTGAAAATGGGAAACCCCTGAAAACCACCTTCAGGTCGCCGACGGTGGGGTTCGAACCCACTCTCTCTCGTGCTGTGCACCCCTAACCGCACAGCCAACTCGCCCGGTTACTTAAGATTTTACAGTGAAGAAGAACAGAGTAGAGCTCCTTCATTCAGAATTAATTTCACAACGCTCACGGGTAGTAAAAGGCTGATGATGATGGTTGCTGTTTAGAGGTCATCGGACCGGTAGCAAAAGGAAGTAACGATCGAATAAATAACGTCGCCATCTCACAAGCAGTGAAACGAGGAGTTTTGATCAGTAATGCTCGAAAGGACTGGACTTTTTTTTCTTCTTTCCTTTTTTTTCGTAGAATTTTTTCGGGATAATGTAGCTTTTCCTTAATAATTTCTCCTTTGACGGCAATGCTGTAATCATGAGGCGAAATCTGTAACAATTACGGACAAACCATAGTAGTTGGCATCTCTGCACGAATATTCATGGTGAGGAATTATTTAACACTATGAAAATAATAATCCTTGGTTTGGAAGAAATAGGCTCTGAAGTACTGTAGTAGCAGTTATCGCAGATAACAGTGCTCTGAATAGGAAAGCAGTGTCTCTTCTTAGTGATCCGCCTGAATTGAAGCATGTTTACAGCCATCCCAATGACAACAACAGAAAGCTCTTTTATCATAGACACCATCCACATTTTAAAATGTGTTCAAAATTATTGGTTAAATGTAAAGGACCAGCAACTCTATTTCCCAGGCATAACTGACTAAGAGAAGATCCATGTTGCATGTTTTAGTGTGTTGAAACATCTACATTCATTAGAAATGAAGAATCTTCTAAAATATGAGTTCTTTCTGACGCCGAAAGCTTTGTGCCCAACAAATTTGGAACGTCAAAATGTTTCTTTGGCATTGAAAATTTTTAATCATCTCCTAGCTATTGCTCTAAAGGAAATAGGACCTAAGAAAAACTTGGAATGCAGGGAAAGTATGTGGTGGGACATAGTAAATGTCAAAACCATATGGAAAGGTGAATGTCTCAGGAATCCTTTTCAGGAGCCTATAACCACAGTCTCATATTTATTTATTGATGTCTTTATTTGTGGCAAAGTTAGGGCTCTTGGCCCTCTCTTACACTTAACCACATTATGCGGCTTGATAATGAATACAAACTTTAATATTCAAACTTAATACACTGTAGCCTATATAATATAACTTAATACAGGCTAAAACTAAAAATCTACATCCTAAGTCTAAAATGGACAAAATAAATTCAGTATTAACTAGTCTATGTGGAATTCATATAATATAACAGTAATTTATGTAAACTTTTGTCAGCTATTTACTCAAGACATTCACTCACACATAACTACATAATATAGCCTATGTATTGAAGAGGAAATCTTTAGACTGTCTTTTGAAGGTAATTAATGAGGAATAATTTCTAATTTCAGGGGTAAAGCCTTCCATATTCTAGCCCCCGACACAAGGAAAGAATTACTGAAGGCAGATGTATGGTGTGGAGGTATTGCAATTGTTGACCCAGAACGCGTGTCACGGTCATGAAAGGAAGATAGAAAACGGAAATTACTGGAGAGACATTCAGGTATATTTTCAGTCAAGAGTCGATAGATAAGGGTGGATACATGCAAATTTCTCTGCTGCTCTACTTTTAACCAAGAAAGTTGTACATGAAAAGGAGATACATGCGAGGCAAAATTCAATGAAACAATAAATCTAATGCAGGAGTTTAAAGCTCTCTGCAGTTTCTTATTTTGTTCACTGGTAGCATCCAGCAACACAACATCACAATAGTTAGTCAGTGTTAGAAACAGTCTTATTTTTAAGTTGAGAGGTAATACGGTCTGGTGAATCTTAAGGGGATGAAGTGATGAATGAACTTTCCTGCTTACATTAGTGACATGCTCATCCCAGTTTAAAGTTTCACTTATAGTGACTCCAAGGCTTTTTACTGATTTACAGAATGGGATAGCAATGCCATTTAGTTGAATAACTGGAAGTTGTCGACTGTGCAAATGGGTAAGCAGTTTTGTCTGCCCTAGTATGATAGCTTGTGTTTTCGTTGGGTTGATGGAGAGAGAATTCTCAGTTGCATAACAGCTGATCTGCTCTAAGTTTCAGTTCACATTTTCAATAGCTCCATTTATGTCATTCACTTTTGTGTGGCAGTAAATTTGAAGGTCGTCGCATAGAGATGGTAGTTGCAGTTTTCCAACTTAGAAAAGATGTCATTCAAATATAAAATAAATAACAGGAGGCAGAGTATAGAACCTTGTGGCACACCATTAACTTCGTACTTCCACTCTGTTCTCTTTTCATTCACGACAACACACTGTCGTCGGTTATGGAGGTAGGAAGTGAAAAAATTGAGAGCAGCGTGGCTAAGATGGAAGGAATGCAATTTCGCTATTAATATGTCCGTACTGATAGTGTTAAAAGCACTGCTGAAGTCTAGGAGAATGAGCACAGTCACTTTACATTCATCTATTGCTTTTCTTACATCATCCATAATTTTTAGAAGAGCAGTAGATGTACTATGTCCTTTTTTAAATCCAGATTGGAAGTGATAAAGTAATGAATGGTGCGTCAAATACTGGAGCAGTTGTTCATGCCTGAGTTTTTCTAAGACTTTCGAAAGTGAAGAAAGTATACAGACACGCCGAGAATTTGCTAGAGAGTTTTTTTATACTGGAAAAAATTAAAGCATCCATCCAAAGAGTTGGGAAGTAGCCTTCTGAAAGACATGAGTTACATATGTGGGTTAAAATTGGCAATACTACAATTAAAGGCGATATTTTGGTGTACTGTAGAAATGTATATATTTTCTAAACTTTTTCTTAAGTAGTAGTTATAGTACTCATTATTCATAATTATATTCTTAATGTACTCTACGTACGATTTATATTATATAGATGATATGATCTTTTTTAAGTGTGGTTACTTTTGATAATGCTATTACTGTTATTATTGTTCATATTATCATATTATTGTCCGGCTCCATGGGTAAATGGTTAGCGCGCTGGCCTTTGGTCACAGAGGTCCCGGGTTCGATTCCCGGCAGGGTCGGGAATTTTAACCATCATTGGTTAATTTCACTGGCACTGGGGCTGGGTGTATGTGTCGTCTTCATCATCATTTTCATCCTCATCACGACGCGCAGGTCACCTACGGGTGTCAAATCGAAAGACCTGCATCTGGCGAGCCGAACATGTCCTCGGACACTCCCAGCACTAAAAGCCATACGCCATTTCATTTTTTTATCATATTATTGTCATCATTAGTTATTATTAAGTGTTCTAGGTTAAGACTGGTTAAGTGTAAGAAAGGGAGTACATCCTTAACTTTGCCAGGATAAATAAAACATATTATTATTATTATTATTATTATTATTATTATTATTATTATTATTATCATCATCATCATCAACAAGGTAACGATGGAGGATATCGGGATCATGTTGAGTATTTGGAGAAGTTAGTGCATTGGTTAGATAGGTGGATGTCTAGTAATTGTTATGGAAGGCTCAGTAATGAGACACACACTGCATTAACTCTCTCTATGAACGGTTTATCAGAAATGGCAAATTATTTTCTCATTGATAAAGGTCACAGCTTTTTCTTGCCTGGAAAGGTGCAGACAGAGTGCAGACTTAGAAGCTCGGTTTGGTAAATATCGACAACTTGCAGGTAATACTAATATAAATGGTCCGTTATTGGACATTATAAATTTTCCAGCGAACTCATTCCTGGTTGTCAGCGTTTCGCCCCCCGTGTGCTAAGTTGGGCTCATCAGTTGGTACTTAGCAAACCCACCAAGACGCATGGCTGGTGCATACTGTGTAGGCCACTGCGTAGGCTACTTGGAGCCACCGGCAGTGCCAGTGCACTATGAGAAACTTTGTCTCATTACCAAATATTTCAGGTTCCCTAAGGGAATCAACATCTGTACCATCTGATGGCCAGGCAGGCATCAATTTTTGGTAATGACACAAAGTTTCTCATAGTGCACTGGCACTGCCGGTTGCTCCAAGTAGCCTACGCAGTGGTCTCCACGGTATGCACTAGCCATGCGTCTTGGTGGGTGTGCTAAGTACCAAGTGATGAGCCCAACTTAGCACAAGGGGGTGAAACGCCAGCAACCAGGAATGAGTTAGCTGGAAAATTTATAATGTCCAATAACGGACCATTTATATTGGTATTATAAAGTTACTCATTCGGGACAAATATTTCAGGTTCCCTATGGGAATCAACATCTATATCAACTTGCAGGTAGTCAGCACAATATATCTCTCCGGCAAATATATGAAGTTGAAAATAAATTGTGACTTCAGTCTGTTATGGAACTAAATGCTGCTATTGCTGATTGTGCAGAAGACAAGGAGTGTAATGTTGGTGTATTTGTGGAATATACAGCAGATGAAAATGATGTGGATGGGTTTGAAGAAGAATACTGCCCTCTGTTACATTAGCCTGTATCAGTGGATACTGTTCTTATGATAGAATGAAATGTTACAGCTGTGATTACTGTGAAGTTGAAACAGGTAATAGTGCTGCTGCCCATTCAAGCTTAATAAATGCAAATGACAGGGGAGGATTGTGTCATCCGCACAGTGATGTGATACTGTGTACATCATACTCTTTCATAATTATCAATAAATTGTTACAGGTGGATTTTAAAACAGTTTTTATATCATTCCAGTCAGTTGAATGTGTTGTTACAAGTAACTGTGAAATGTTTGTTCTCTGACATTTTTATGGGCCACAAGTGCCCGAGTCATAACAGATCTCATTCAACGGAACATTGTTCATACAGCTAGCAATATATTGATTAATAATTTTGTAAAGGACTTCAATGATGATGCTAAATCTAAAACTCTCTCAAGCATAAAGGAAGAATACTAATGCATTGAATTGTAATGTTTAGTGTAAATAGAGTACAGACTGCTTTTAGTGTAAGAACTATGAATAAACTTAAAAGCAGACAATTAGTTTGTACATTAAATTATCTTATATGTTTCTGTAAATGCTCTACGTAACTGTCAGTAATTGGTATTTTAAACTTCTAGGCCTACATTGATGAGTATGCCATGTACTGGATTTCATTCATTGAAAAGGTAATTATAGTATGATTGAGTGTGCATGCCAGTTTTTAGTTGATGTGTGTTAAGTTGTTCTTGTTTTAGTGGTAAGCTTTTGTGTCATGTACTGTATTTTGTTATTAAGGCAAATATGTGGAGTCATTGATTGTGCATGCCATTCTTATAGTTGGTGTGTTTTACAATGCTGCTGTTCTTGTTTAGAAATTGCTTTGTAAAATATCTTAGCCTATGAATTCATCAGTATCTGTGGGTTACTAGTTATTTCACTTTTCTCTTGAAATGAGTGTGAATATTTTGTAAACTACCAAACAAAGTACCGGGCGAGTTGGCCGTGCGTGTAGAGGCGCGCGGCTGTGAGCTTGCATCCGGGAGATAGTAGGTTCGAATCCCACTATCGGCAGCCCTGAAGATGGTTTTCCGTGGTTTCCCATTTTCACACCAGGCAAATGCTGGGGCTGTACCTTAATTAAGGCCACGGCCGCTTCCTTCCAACTCCTAGGCCTTTCCTGTCCCATCGTCGCCATAAGACCTATCTGTGTCGGTGCGACGTAAAGCCCATAGCAAAAAAAAAAAAAAACCAAACAAAGTATAGGGATAGCCGGGTACTTACATGTGTAAAATTTCCTTATTTAAACATTGGTTGGTTTTGCTGAATAATCCTTACATTATAAATGATCAGTAATACATCTTACATGTTTTGGTATGATAATTTCTCGCTAAAAATAAAGATTTAACCAATTGAATGTATGCGAGATAGCTAACTGTAAATCTGAACTGAAATAATCTGGTCAAAGTGTTTAAGTCACAAATGGCATGGCGTGCGCCCATAGCCTGTTCTCGGCCTTAGCACTGTGACGTCACAAATCATATTACAAGGTCTTCTGTATAAGTGGTGATCGTTCTGTCCAAATGAGAAATACTCAAGTCCTCAGGTGAAAGATGAAACTAAATCCCAAAGACACTCTTTTGAGATAAATAGAAGGGCTGTTTTATATTTTCAGGCACTAAAAACCTAGCATGCCCAACAAATTTGTTGGTGGTGCTCTGTAAACTAGCATGTGCCCTGTTAGTTATAATTTTACAATTTCTTCATTGGTTTCATTGTAAATAACTTTTAAATGCTCCAATTTGAATCAGTTTCTTGCAAATTGAAACTGGTAAAGGCAGAAAATTGTTTCTATATGATGAATGGCCCAGTCTCAAAAATGATAACTAGATTCATTAATAGGGAAATAAGTTGCTGGATAATAAGAATTGTGCTAGCTTCATCAATTTAGTGTGAATTACATTTTCAATATTTGATTAATTTTCATATAAAAAATATTAGAAAATATTTCTATGGAACAGTTCAAGATATAGTGATATAGTGGTTGTCTTGTCTGGCGCATCCACGTTGCGGGGGTGGGTATCCTCCACATCAGTAGGCTGGTGTGAAGGAGAGCTAAGTTCAGGTGAGGACCCAGTCTCACGGAGTATAACGTGGAACCCATGCCCAGGGTTACGGGTGAAGACCTTAACAGCATCTTAGGCAGAGAAGGAGACCTTCGGAATGGTGAAGGCTAAGGGAGTAAACCCCGAAAGAAAATCCTCGTATGCATTAGGCTTAGCAGGTCAGCAGATGAGTACATTTGTACTTGCTCTCAACCGTAATACAAGCCACGGATGGAAGTTTAAAAATGGAAATGGAATTGAAACTGACTTTCAACCTATTGGGTAGTGTTACGTACATTTAGTACGTGTTGAAGAGATATTAAGCACAGAACAAAATGGCCTACCGGACACCAGTGGTATCCGAACCCACAACCTCCCGATTTTGCGTTGGTTGCTCTACCAATTGAGCTATGGTGCTCTAGGCCATCTTTGTTCTGTTGGAAAGGTCTGGCACTACTGCCATCACTCTGTAGAGTGTGTTGAGGGCCAAGTCAATGAATATTGAAATTTCACAACCGCATTGTAATCACAACCGACTTTCAACCTATTAGGTCGTGTTACATACATTTAGTACGTGTTGAAGAGATGTTAAGTACAGAACAAAAACGGCCAACCAGACACCCACAACCTCTGGTTATAGTTGCACAGTATGATGGTAATGCTGATGTCTGTGCAAGTGTTAGATCAGTGAGAAAAAGAAACCCCAATTTGGAACAACAAATTTTTTTAACAATTAATGGGAAGGAAAATGAATTGATTGACCTAATTGAGAGACAAAAACTCTACATTCTGAGTTAGTTTCTTTCTTTCTTTTTTTTTGCTTTACGTTGCACCGACATAGATAGGCCATATGGCGATGATTGGACAGGAAAGGGCTAGGAGTGGGAAGGAAGCAGCTGTGGCCTTAAATAAGGTACAGCCTGGTGTGAAAATGGCTGAGTGTTGAGCTGCAGGATTTTTTTTTTTGAAGTTGCTTTACGTTGCACTACACAGATAGGTCTTATGGCGACATTGGGATACGAGAGAGCTAGGAGTGGGAAGGAAGCGGCCGTGGCTTTAAGTAAAGGAACAGCCCCAGCATTTTCCTGGTGTGAAAATGGGAAACCACGGAAAACCATCTTCAGGGTTGCCGACATTGGGGTTCGAACCCACTATCTCCCTATTACTGGATACTGGCCACACTTAAGTGACTGCAGCTATCGAGCTCGGTGACATCTTGGGATTAAGTGAAGTAAAATGGAAAGGAATGAAGAAACAAAGAAAGGGGTACACCTTGTACTGGATGGGTAACAGTAAAGAGAAAAGAAATGGAGTGGAATTTATAGTATATCAGAATGTTGAACCAATAGCTGAAGTTGAGTATGTAAATGAAAGAATTATAATAATGGACATACATGTAAACAAGGAACTACTGAAGATAGTAGAGGTGTATGCTCCGGAGACAGGATGTAGCGTGGAAGGAAAAGAAGATTACCTCAATGAACTGGAAACACATATTGTTGGAGATGGGATCATGATAATGGGAGATCTGAATGCCCATGAGGGAACTGGTAGAATGGGATATGAGAATGTTTTGGGCCCACGTGGGTATGGCAATAGAAATGAAGCTGGAGAGAAACTGTTGGACTTTGTATCAGAAATAATAAAGAACACATGGTTTATGAAGAGGAATAGCCATAAGATCAGCCGATATAGTTGGGATGGACAGTATGGAACACTAATCGATTTTATAACAACAGACCGAAAATGGGGAAAATACATCATGAATACAAAGATAATCCGCAGTGAAAGTATGGAAGGTGATCATAGATTATTAATTGCGGAATTAAAACAAGTAAAAATCCCTAAAATTGTACTGAAGAAGAAACCAAAGATCAGAATTTGGGAATTGGAGGAGGAGGATAAAAGAATGGCATTCCAAGATTGGATAAAAAGGAATTTGCCTAACATGGAAATATGAAGTGGAGAAGAAGAGTAGGACAATTTAAGACAGACATTTGTGGAAGCAGCAATTGAGGTATGCAGGAAAACAAAAGCAAAGGTTAAGGGAAAGAAGACACGGTGGTGGACAGACAAAATAAAAAAAGAAATTAAAGAAAGGATTAAGGTGAAGAAAGAAATGGATAAAGAAAGTCAAAAAAAGTATCAGAGGGATGAGAATAAGATAGAAAGGTTACATGTGGAAAACGAAAGTTTAAAACTACAAGTGAAGAGAAGTATCAAGAAAGAAAAGGAGAAATGTTGGGGAGAGTTTACCAACTAAATTGAGCAAGATAGTTGAGGAAATCAGAAACTATTATATAGAGTAATAAAATTGCAAGGAATAAATCAAGAAAAAATCAAGGTATTAGAGAGAAAAAATTGATCATAGTACATGTAGAAAAGGGTCTTCAAAAGGTGATAGCAAAGTATTTTGATTTAAAAAAAAAAAAAAAATGGATGACTGCTCGGAGGAAGAAGGAGATAAGAAATTGGAAAATAATAATAGATGGAGAAAAGGAAGAGAACCTGATAACATGGTTGGAACTTAAAAGGGCAGTGAAAAGAATGACCAAAGGTAAAGCAAGTGGAAAAGACAAATTCAATGCTGATATGATTAAGGCAGCAGGAAGCATTAGGCTTCAGTGGGTATACCAAGCCATCAATGCCGTATGCAGGGGCGTAGCCAGGGGGGGGTTACTGGGGGTTAGAACCCCCCCCCCATTGAACTTTCACAAAAAGAAAATAAATAGAAACTGACAGTAAACAATAAACTTCTTTTATGTGATCAAGATAAACTCCCTGCAATCTACTGCCTGTTGAGAGTGTTTGCCACCCTACCTGTCACCACTGCAGCCAGTGAGAGATCATTTTCAACATTAAGACGCCTTAAAACCTACCTCAGAAATACCACAAGTGAAAGTCGACTCAACGGGTTGGCTCCCTTGAACATTCACAGAGACATAGTTGTAAAACCAACAGATGTGTTAAATTTATTTTCTAGGAAGCCTCGAAAATTAGATTTTAGATTGTAAACTGAACATACCGTTTGAGATAAAACTGCTGACCTCGATCATATTGTTCTTGTTCTGTATTTTAAAGTAAGAATTTTGTAGTGTATTGCAATCTGAATATCACATACAGTAATTAACTCTTGTATCAGTATCCTTATGACAGTCATGCATGCGCGTACCAGACACGCACACGCACAAGCACAAGCACTTTCATTATGTTATATCTTAATTTTGTAACTGTAACCCCCCCCATTGGCCGATCCTGGCTACGCTACTGGCCGTATGGAAGGATAAAAGGATACCTGAAGATTGGCAACAAGGAAGCATTGTTCAAAAAAGGAAATAGGAAGAAATGTGAAAATTATAGAAGGATAACCCCATTATCACATGGGCTAAAAATAATGGAGGAGGTCATAGACAAAAGACTGAGGGATATAATAGAAACACAGTTAGAGGAAGAACAATATGGCTTTAGACCGAATAGACCAACAATAGACTTGATATTTACAGTGCGAACGAAAATGGAAAAACATCTGGAAAGGAACAAGGAAATCATATTCGTATTTTTGGATTTGGAAAAAGCTTATGATACAGTTAAGAGAAAACATGTATGGGAATGCTTATTGAAAAGGAATGTACCAAAATCATTAATTAACAAGGTAAAAATGTTATATCATGAGAGTAAAAGCAGTGTACAAGTGGGGAGTGGTGACTCTGAAACATTTTATACAAGAAAAGGTCTCAAGCAAGGAAGTGTGTGTATTATATTGATGAATGAAATCATAAAATGTATAAAATAGAGTATCAGTAGTGATGAAGTGAATGCTTTGGTACTTCCAGATGATGTGCTGATTTGGGAAAAGGAAAAAAAGGAAGTACAAAGGAGACTGGACATTTGGAATGAAAATCTGAAGGAGTTTGGAATGGTAATTAGTAAAAAGGAAAACTGTAGTCATGCACTGTGGAAAAAAGAAGAAAAGAGAAGCCAAGTGAAGATAGACGGAGAACGGTTAGAGAATGTAGAACAGTCTACATATCTGGGTAGCATTATTAATGGAAGTAATGAAATCAACCTTGATATTGGTAACAGACTAAGTAAAGGTACAACATTTCATCATCAAGTCAGAGAGGATGACAAAGTACCCAGGAGAACAAAATTAACATTATTTAAAGAGTATTTCATACCATACGGACTAGAAACGCTGGTAACTAATAAGAGACAAGATAGTAAGATCCAAGCAGTAGAAATGAAACTTTTAAGAACATCAGTTTAAAAGACAAGAAGAGATAGAATTCAAAATATTAAAATCAGAGAAGAGCTAAATATAGAACCGTTAGTACAGAATGTACAGAAAGCAAGACTGAGATGGTTCGGACATGTAAAAAGAATGGGAAAGGAACGGGTAGCAAGAAGGGAATTGGAAGAAGAAGTTAAGGGAAAGAGACCAGTTGGAATACCAAGAAGAAGGTGAATGGATCAGATTTTGAAGGATATTAGAGAAGCTGGGTTGGATGTGGCAGTAGTAATGGAGCAGGAAAAGTGGAAGGACAGAAAGGAGTGGAGGAGGCTTGTTAACAACACCCAGGCGACTGGAGTGGGACATTGATGATGATTTGTATAACCAAAATCTTTGACCATGTAAAATTTCAAGTTAGTATCTCAATATTTACTGGAATTTATGCATGCTTGCAAAAAAATGCCATTTTTTCTGTTTCACGTTTTCAGGGACAAAAAACCCAGCATGCACATCGAATTTGTTGATGGTCTGAAAATAAGCTTGTGTGTCCTTTAGAGAGCTAATAGTGATTACTTTTACAATTTCCTCATCACTTAAGTGCGGCCAGCATTCGGGAGATAGTGGGTTCAAGCCCCACTGTCGGCCCTGAAGATGGTTTTCCGTGGTTTCCCATTTTCACACCAGGCAAATGCTGGGGCTGTACCATAATCAAGGCAACGGCCGCTTCCTTCCCACTCCTAGGCCTTTCCTGTCCCATCGTCGCCATAGGACCTATCTGTGTCAAAGCGACGTAAAGCAAATATATTTTAAAAATTAAAAAATGGAAGTGATTTCTTGCAAATTGAAGCTGGTAAAAGACAAAAATTATTTCTGTATGGTGAATCACCCAATCTCAAAAATGATAACTAGGTTCATTAATAGGGAAATAAAGTGCTGGGTAAACAGCTAAGAATTGTGCTACCTTCATCGATTTATTAAACCTCACATTTTCAATATTTGATGAATTTTCATATAAAATATCAGAAAATACCGTAATATCTATGGAACAGTTCAAAATACAGTGATATAGTGCTTCATATTACCACATTCTTTGACCACATCAAATATCAAGTTATGCATGCTGAAAGCCATTATCGGTATCTCTGTTTTACACTTTCAGGTACAAGAAACCAGACATGCAAATCACATTTGTTATGGGGGTCTGAAAATAAGCTTGTATGTCCTTCAGAGACAGTGATTAAGTTTTCAATTTCTTCATTGGTATAGATGTAAATAATAATTTTTATACGGTACTTTCAAATTTGAAGGTTTTTTTTTTTTTTTTCAAATTGAAACTAGTAGACAAAATTTATTTCTGTATGGCGAATGGCCCAGTCTCAAAAACTTACATTTTCAGCATATGAATTTTCATATAAATTTCCATAAAATAATTAATATCTATGGAACAGTTCAGGATACAGTGGTAAACATTTGAAAAGTGCTTAATATAACCACATTCTTTGACCACCTAAAATATCAATCAGTCGATCACTACTGATCTTCATGTAGGGTAGTCGCCCAGGTGACAGGTTCCCTATCTGTTCTTTTCCTAGCCTTTTCTTCAGTGATTGCAAAGAAATTGGAAATTTATTGAACATCTGCCTTGGTATTCTGATCCCTAACTCATCTTCGTATCAACAAATATTTGCCCCAATTTGTCCTCTTGAATCCCAACTTTATCTTCATATTGTGATCTTTCCTAATTTTAAAGACACCACTCAAACTTATTCATCTACAAATGTCCTTCCACGCCAAATGTCCTTCTCTCTGCTGACAGCTTGGAACATACCACTTATTGGTGTTATAAATTTACTCTTTCGGAACAAATATTTCAGGTTCCCTATGGGAATCAACATCCTTATCATACCACTTAGTTGAACAGCTTGTCTGCTTTCTCCCAATTCTTCCCAGCCCAAACTTTGGAATATTTTTGTAATGCTACTCTTTTGTTGGATATCATCCAGAAAAAATCAAGCTGCGTTTCTTTGAATTTTTTTCAATTCTCGAATCAAGTAATCCTGGTGAGGGTCCTGTACACTGGAATCATACTCTAGTTGGGGTCTTACCAGAGACTTATATACCCTCTCCTTAACATCCTGACTACAACCCCTAAATACCCTCATAACCATGTGCAGTGATCTGTACCCTTTATATACAATCATAATTTATAAGATTACCCGAATGAAGATGTTTCCTTATATTAATAATACCTGAGTACTTACAATGATCCCCAAAAGGAACTATCACACCATCAACGCAGTAATAAAAACTGAGTGGACTTTTCCTATTTGTGATACTCACAACCTGTTTTTTAACCCCGTTTGTCATCATACTGTCCATCTCACAACATTATTGAGGTCATTTTGCAGTTGCTCGCAATCTTGTAACTATATACAGAATAACATCATCCACAAAAAGCCTTATCTCTGATTCCACTTCTTTGCTCATTTCATTTATATACATACAAGAAAACATCAAGTTAGTATCACAATATTTGCAGGAATTTATGCATGCTTACAAAAAATGCCATTATCTTTGTTTCATATTTTCAGGTACCAAAAACCTAGCACGCACATCGAATTTGTTGATGGTGGTCTGAAAATAAGCTTGTATGTCCTTTAGAGAGCTGTCTATATATATAGTGATTACTTTCAAAATTTCTTCGTCAAATTGCTTGGAAATAATTTTTATGTGCTCAATTTTGAAGCAATTTATTGCAAATTGGAGCTGGTAAAGGACAAAAATTATTATTATTATTATTATTATTATTATTATTATTATTATTATTATTATTATTATTATTATTATTATTATTATTATTATTATTATTATTATTATTATTATTATTATTTATTGGTGACAAAAGATCCCATGAGCCTCTGGCTCGTGATAGGGACAATACAGTACATACTTTCCTTACAGTGACATAATAATTTCATTTCATATACAATAGCTTTTTCTGTAAAGTGACAAGTACATTTTTGGATAACTAAGATATACATTTTTTAGCATCATAGTTTTTCAGAAGTATATTCAGATACTGCATGGCTGTAATATATTAAATATGGACAATATATTATTGTATTAATTAAAGCAGGTTATATAGAGATTATATTAAGATATCTGTATAAGAATAATATTATATCAAGATATAACTGATTTAGAGTTCTTTATAACAGGAGGCAACACATTATATTCCCTAAATATTGATGATTCTATGCCTTTCACTCCATACTTTACTGAATTAGAGCGAGAGGGATATATCCTTAACCATCCTCTAGTTTCATATCTATGAATTTCACTAAAATGGGAGAAGTTAACAGTAGAGTGAGTTAATTTCCTGTCTAGCTTAGCCTATACATAAAGACTGATGATGAAAACGCAATTTGTTTATGGAATAGCAGAATATTTGACTCTGAAAAAACTTCATGTGATGGTTTGAGGAAGGGGAATCCATACATGATTTTGATGGCTCTGTTTTTGTAGGATTTCCAAATTATTAATATAATCTTTCCTACATCTTCCCCAAATAAAGCTTGTGTATGTTAGATGTGGGTGGATCATTGCATAATATATACACTTCAGTTGTTGATGAGAGAAATTACTGTATCTTAATCTGTACATTATTCCTATCAAAGGGGTAATTTTGCTGATTACATAATCAATATGGCTTTCCAGGAAAGTGTTGCATCTAATATTATAACTAGATACCTAGCTGAGTTGACTCGCTCTATTACTTGGTCCTTCAGGGTAACAGTGTTAGCCGCTGTGATCTTACGAGCTGTTTTATGAAAGATTAAGTATTTTGTTTTAGTCACATTTATGATAATTTTTTAGATAAAGCCCAGTCCGATAACTTGTTCAAGTCACAATTTATATCTTCCATAATTTGCGTTTCACTTAGTCCTTTATAAGTTATTAAGATATCATCGGCAAATAATTTACATTTTCCCTTTAGTGTTAAAGATTGTATGTCATTAATATAAATCAAAAATAGAATAGGACCTAGTACTAAGCCCTGCGGTACTCCCGTTTTTGTTTGCTGCTTAGAACTTTTAGTATCATTAATCATCACATATTGTGTTCGGTTTGATAAATAATTTTGGAACCATTTGTGCGCTATTCCTGCTATTTTTAACTTGTTCAGAAGTATTTTGTGGTCAACCAGGTCAAATGCTTTTTTTAAGATCTGTGAGTAGCCCTGCTGCTAATTTATTTTCATCTAAGGTCTTTTGAACATCTATTACTGTATCAAATACAGCATTATCAGTTCCTCTATTTGGGAGAAACCCATATTGATTATATTGGAAAAGTAATTAGTTTTACACAGAAAATTTACCAATCTAATTTTTACTACCATTTCTATGAGTTTTCCAATTGCAGATAATATTGTAATTGGATAGATCTGTATTATCTCCTGATTTAAAGATAGGTACAATTCTGGCACATTTGAGTAATTGGGTTATTTCTCCACTGAGAATTGAAGGTAAATAATTTCCACAATATATGGCACTAAACTTTCAACACAGGTTTTTAACATGACATTGGTTATTTTATCTTCTGTTAAATTATTTTTATTTTTTAGAGAAGTGATAATTTTAAGCACTTGACATTCATCAGTTGGAGACATGAAAATACTATTAGTTTGACTTTCAGCTGTTGTGCTGCCATCTTCAGGAAGACCTCTTCTTATATTTTCAGCTATGTTAACGTATAGTTCATTTAGATTATTGCATATGACCTCTGTGTTTGCAATGCTGACATCATTTACCACCAGATGGCTGATTTCATGTTTATGTGCAAGCTTCCTGTTTAACACTTCATTGACTACATACCATGTTTCTTTTTGGTTTTTGCAATTCTGTAATCTGTGTTCATAATACTGTTTTTGTAACTCTCTTTTTAATTTGGTTATGTTATTACTGATCCTTTTGTATTCTTCAATTACTTCTGTAGAGAGGTATTTTACTTTAGTTTTTGAAAATAGTGAGTCTTTGGTGTGAATAAGTGTTAGTAATTCTTGGGTAACCCAAGGTTTTAGGGGAATGTCTTTGGGGTTCTTTGTTTTTATTGGAATAAAGCTGGTTTCAATTCCCATGCTAATATACTCATTAAATTTGTTATAATAAGTGTTTATGTCCATTTCCTCACAGTTCTTTTTTTTTTTTTTAAGGATATACTGATTTAATTTGTTGTAATTTACAAATTGCTTACCACTATCTTTGATTATTGGTACTTCTGGAACTGATTTTTCACTAGAAATTTCACATACCAGTAGGTAGTGATCACTTAAGTTATTTGTTATATTGAATACATGACATTTGTTTGTGACAAGTATGTGATCAATTAATGTGGAGGTTGTTTTCGTTACTGTAGTTGGGTATTTGTTATTACATGTTATATTAGCCGTAAGTTGTTATTAAATTGTCATACAAAGTTCTGTTTCTGGAGGTTGAAAGCAAGTCTATATTTTTATCTCCAAATATTATTGAAGTATGCCCTGAACTACTATTTAGGATATTTTCTAGATCAAACATAAAACTTGACAAGTTACTTTCCTGTGGTTTATAGGTAGTAATGGTTTCATTTGTGAATGGTGAATGGCCCAATCTCAAAAATGATAACTAGGTTCGTTAATAGCAAAATAAGGTGCTGGATAATTAACTAAGAATTGTGCTACCTTCAGTAATTAGTGCAAATTACATTTTCAATATTTGTTTAATTTTCTGTAAATTATCAGAAAATAATTAATATCTATGGAACAGTTCAAGATACAGTGATAAAATTTGAGAATTACTTTTTATTACCATATTCTTTCGCTATACTTAATTTTGATCCAATTTAATTTGAAGTAAATAATTCCGGTATGTCAATATCTGCAGATATTAAGTGTCCCTTAAGCACTTGTAGTACTGTAGGAACATGTCGTGTAAGAGACGATGTAGAATTTTAATGTGTGGACCCATCTCTTCTTCTTGTTTAAAGAAGCCTGACAGCTAGGTCATTTCTTCTTCTACGTGTGAGAAATGCGTCCCGGACGTTTCGCCTACTCACAGACATATAGTAACTAGACAGGCAGCACCGTATCTCGTAGCATTAGTGTCAGTGAAGCAGGAAACTTGCGGCTGCCGCCATCTTTCATCACTACAGATTTACTATAAACATGCGTGTTAATATGTTACGTATAGTTTTGTTTTATGTCGTTTGTATGTACATTTCACACTAATTTTTCGGAAAACTACAAAACTACTGTGTGGCAGAGTGATGAGTACCCGTGTAGTGTTTGGGTGTGGGTTTTCCTATTCAAGAAGAAAGAATAAGGAAGGAATAGGAATTTCAATACGCCGATAAGTGGCGTACTTGTGCTCATGTGCACTTGTTACCTACTTATTAATGCAATTAAATTTACGATTAAAGATACCTTAATTCACTTCCTTCCGGTGTATATTTGTTGGCATTAGCCCCCTTATGATGGAGTGCGGCATAGAGCGTAATAATAATAATAATAATAATAATAATAATAATAATAATGTTACTACAACATTTGGTCACAAGTTAAGTTTTTGTTTTGCTGGTGTTAGTAATTGAATAACAGTGGTCTCTTCTAATCTTTAAAGATATATTATAAGGATTTCAAAATTACTGTTAAAATGAGAGTGGAAGGATTGGTAAGCTCGCATCAATGGAAATACGGTGTTAGGTTTATTATCACAGAATATTATTGAATATATTTCAGGATTTGTGATAAAGATGTTAGCCAATTCTTTACGATGTTATACTTGTAAAAAAGCTGTTGTACCAAAAAAAATCCTTAGCCGGACTGAGTGGCTCAGATGGTTGAGGCGCTGGCTTTCTGACCCCATCTTGCAGGTTCGATCCTGGTTCAGTCCCGTGCTATTCAAATATGTCGGCCTCGTGTCGGTACATTTACTGACACTTACATCTCTTGCGGGAGAAAATTCCGGCACCTGGGCGTTTCCGAAAACCGTAAAAGTAGTTAGTGGGCCGTAAAATAAAGAACATTAAACATTATTATTAGCAAATCCTTATCCATTCATTTCTTTCCAGAATAGAGGTAATCTGTATGTTCCTACGAAGGATGTTCATGTGTGCAAACTTACTGAGATGTATTTCGGAGCGAATACATGTAATGGTTTAAGCTCGGTCATGAAAGGGAGCACACCAAATGTAGTCACAGCTCAGTTGTATGTAACTTTTTTTTTTCAAGTTAAACTTAGACCTAAAGTCAAAGGACACGCACGCTTATCGCCTTGTTAGTGTAATTTCATCACTGTACCTGGAGAGGCCGCCTGGTGGCCACGATCGCTAAGGCGTTGAAGTCTAAACGATCTGCCACCGTGGTTAGCCGGTTCAAGTCCCGTTGTTAGAAAAAATTTCAGCATCGGAATGTTGGCCGGCAGGGAAGCAGAGGTTGTGGTATAAATTTCTAATTACTACATTGCGTGATAAAAGCCAGGATTAAATTCCAAACATGTCCGCAATACTCGAGGGCATATGACGGTGTTGATGGTGATTCGTCCGTCGGATGGAAACATTAATCCTTGAACATTGCTATTCGACAGGCGTAGGCTATGTAGCGGCACATCACGTAATTCATTTCATCTCATCTCATTAACTCCCCTGTTGAGGTTGGCGTCACGAAGGGCATCCGGTTATAAAAATAGCCACGGCAGATTCATCTCACCTCATACCCGACCCCGTAGAGAAACGGGACAAGGAGTGGACAAACAAACAAACCTGAAAATACGTGTGAATCATGGAAAGAGATTTCACCAAAGATCGGTCTAAAACAGGTTGGTTATTTTAAGCACTGGTAAATTGATATATTCGGTCATTCTTTTTGTAAGAGGACCTTATAGGTCTAATTAAGCAATGTTATTGTTAATATTTCGGTGTGCTTTTAATCATCTCCTGTTTAATAATCCCGTTGTGGCTACTGTTTAACATTAATGCAGTGTAGTGTATTGTGTAGTGACGAAAGATGGCGGCGTCCGCACGCTTCCGGCTTCAGAATTCTGCTGCTCATTGCCAGTCTAAATCTATATCTATTTATTCTTGAACCCTGTATAATTTTGTCAGGTGAACCGGAGATCCTTTACAAACCAAGAACAATGACATGAATTCAAAATTCGACTACCTTAGCCACGGCACTAGCGGCTTGCTGGTGGAAAAGGGCTTTTGAAAGCTCTAATTTGTTGTTCTGTATCGCGCAGTTCATTACACAACACGCAAGTCGAGGTCGTCTCGCTCACAGGTCTAATTTTACTTACTTGGCTCATTAAAGTGCGCTGATTTTGAAATGCTAAGTGGGACGAGCATGGCCTACTTCCCATACTCCTACAAATGGGACTTGATGAAGGATGATGGGTAATTTCGATGATCATGCTCTCTTATCAAATCCTGCTTGTCTTAAACTTTCCGCGCGATCTACGGAAAAAAAATGTAAGTAAATACAATCGAAATTCATGTTAAAGTAAATAACTTACAAAACTATGTACGCGTCGCTGACAAGACAGGCAGCTACTTTCCGCCAATATTCAGTGATGCTGTTTTACTCGAGACGCAGCACACATTACAACAATGGTGAATGTAATGTTATTGTTGATCAGTTTTCCATACTGTCGGCCTTAACATTTAGTTTTCTTCCGATTCTGCGACATTAAAGGCAGTGGAGTCCCTCTTGTAAGCGATCCTTCCTTTACGGTTTTTATAATCGTCTTCACACGTGGCTTTACACCTGAAGACAATCATCGCCAGTTAACAATATTCCCATGTTAGATTGACTAAGCGGCAAAAGACATATATAATCGGATAGTGAATATTTTTTCCGTTCCATTATTTTTCGAATATCTTTCGATTATCCGTCGGAAACTCCATTCGTGAATTTTCCATTCGATTATTCATTCTAAACTGCATTCAAATGGATGAGGCGATTGCATAGTGAATGCTTTCGAAATAATCGCTCGAACCGAACGAGTGGTTCTGCTGAAATAATCGATGAATATTAAAAGTGTTCGATTATGCCATCACTACGACTTTTGCAATTCCATTGTTTAAATAATCGGATGGAGGTTATTCGATTATTGTGGATGTATTATCCCGTCAGTAATTAAAACTTGTATTCCCTATAGCATTTGTTATGTTATGTAATACATGGTATTTAAAATAATACATTTTAGGCGCCTTCCCGTAAATTACCATTTCATCCAGCGTGAATAAAAATTATTTATAACCTAGACTCTAGTTCCTTATTCCCAGACTTTACATACCAATTTTCATTAAATTCTGTTCACCCATTTTCTTGTGGCTCGGCGCTGATATCAGAAATATCTCTGTTATCTTTGCGGGTAAAAATGTATCAGACATAAATGATCGGAAATTTAATTATATATAACTTTATTTTTGTGGTATTTATCGCTAAGACCATTAATAAGTATTTGAGAATTACCTTCCCTAAACTACCATTTCACCGGGCGAGTTGGCCGTGCGCGTAGAGGCGCGCGGCTGTGAGCTTGCATCCGGGAGATAGTAGGTTCGAATTCCACTATCGGCAGCCCTGAAGATGGTTTTCCGTGGTTTCCCATTTTCACACCAGGCAAATGCTGGGGCTGTACCTTAATTAAGGCCACGGCCGCTTCCTTCCAACTCCTAGGCCTTTCCTATCCCATCGTCGCCATAAGACCTATCTGTGTCGGTGCGACGTAAAGCCCATAGCAAAAAAAAAACACTACCATTTCACTCAGCGTCAATACAATTAGTTATAGCCTAGATTGTTGTCCGTCATTCCTGGATTTTAAATACCTATTTTCATTCAATTATCTTCAGCCGTTTTGTCGTGATGCCGTACAAACAGACAAAAATGACGGAAAAATAGAAAGTGCATGTCTTTGTTACTCTGGACACGAACGATACGGAAATACCATTCTCCTTAAATTCTGAGAAATATGCAGATAAAACTTATTTTATACATATTGCATGTACCTATGTACAGTATATACGATTGTACCATATCTCCTCCTAAACCACTGTAGCGATTTCATCCAAACGCGTACACTTTTGACTTGCTATCGGGACATAAACCACGTGGGGGTTGGAGGGGGTGAGATATCACAATAATCGAAGATATTGTCGAATGTATAGTTCTCGAGGTCACTGACAAGCCCCACTCGTCAGGGGATTGAGAAGGAGTGAAGAAAGTGTGTATCCCACCACAGCTGTCATCTGTGGGGCATCACACCCCTAGGGAAGGGGGTGAATTATATCTGAAAGCTGTAAATCCATAGTGTTCGGGACTACGGGAGTGATTTCAGCTAAACTTGGTACACTATCAGGAGACAAACTGCATCGAGGTACGACAAATCTAAGACCCCTGGGGGTGGTGGTGGGAGGGGGTGAGAATAGGTGGTAAAGAAAGTTTCAAAAACGACCGAGATACCTCTCAACCGAACATATGACTTACTATGGGGGTAAGATACCCCAAGGAGCGGGGGTGAGTTAGAGGTGGAATAATGACACTTCACTTTGCCTTTGAAGTCCATATTCAGCCTCCGAGAATGAAAAGGGGTAAAAAGGAAATGTTCACAATTACCGGAATTACGGACGTATGTGTGTTTCTTCCAGTATAGCCCTCATAAAAAATTGGTACTATATAAAAAAGTAATGTAAACAATCCTAGGCTCCTAGGGGAGGGGAGTGAAATATAAAAATAACGGAAAAGACCGATATTAATGTCCAATCCTTTATTTACGAGGTCGCTGAGTTGAAGTGTGACACTGGATGCGGTTTAAGTCATACTTCAGCCGCAATCAGAATGGAGGTTGAGAAGGGCTGAAAATGGATGTAAAAATAACCGAGATTATGGATGTGGGATGTTCCAGAATAGCTCTCAACGAAACTTGGTACACATATGACTTACCATCTGAAAAAGAATACTATGGAGGGGTTGACATATAAAAATAATGGAAAATAACTGATATTAATGTCGAATGCATTGTTTATGTGTCACTGAGATGAATTGTGACGCTCTGGATACCGCTTAAGTCCACGTGTAGCCTCCATTGAGAGGGCTTGAAAGTAAAATGAGCGAAATTACCGTTGAATGGAGTATACTATACTTCACACATAACTAACTGGTAATACAAATCTTTAAGGAATCATTCAAAAACTATACAGTTAGTAAATAAACAAATCATCACCAATTTGAATAATAGGCTAATAATAATAATAATAATAATAATAATAATAATAATAATAATCTGAAAAATTATCAGGTGCCTTCAGGAAAAGAAGATATTATTAATGGTGACTTAGTTCGAATGAATCCAGAAAGACGGAATAAAGAATGTTTTACCCACTAGAAAAATTCCCGAAACAAAAATAAGTTGGCTAATCGAAGTGAAAAAGGCTTTACGAGAAATGAGGATTGAGATAGAAGAAATTCTAGACATAGCTACATTTCACAATAAGAATAGGAATTTCATGTTTTTTCAGGAAACTGACAAATCATACCGAAAATCAAGAAAGGAGGCAAAGACATGAAGTTACTTGACGTGGTCCATGGATGGCCGATATCGAAGAAATAATAATGGTTTTTAAAATCTTCACACCTTTTTATGGGGTCGGTAGAGTACCAGAGCTATCATCTGCTGCCACCTGAAGTTTGCGGGTCTCAAACTCGGTGCCACTCAGTTTGGTAGAGGGTTGTACAATTATGAGTTATGACAAGCACGTGCATTTTCTTCTAGCGTTATGAAATCAAAAATTTAAGCGTTTGGCGTTAAGACATGAAGGAGAAGTTGGGTTAATTTTGATCGTATTAAATGAAAGTCACATTTGCACAGAGCTAATAGTGAAATAAGAATGTATGTAGTACTGCAAATGAAGCACAAAAGAAACGTGTGTACGGTTAATTCCCCAGCAGACTTGCAAGTGTGAGGCAAATGAGAGACCTGCCCTTCTTCTGTATGACAAGTACCATTAGGTTCTAGGATACAAGGATATCGATAGATGTAAAAGCTCTTTTGAGCCTTGTAAATGAAGCGCCACTCTTAGGGCAGCAATGCTATTTGCTTTACTAACTACTTTTACGGTTTTCGGAAGCTGAAAGTATGACGGCTGTAAATATCACATATTTTGCAACCAAGACTGCTATTTTAAATAACTTATTCATCAGGCAGTGATGGGTTAGAATGCAGACTAATTTGGTTACTAGCGCGTTCTTCCGTAACTCGACTGTACTCCTAATGTTTAGCCACGGCCGACTTGATGCGTCGCTCTAGCTAGAAGCGCAGCGAGGGATCCAGTCGGCCGTGGTTTAGCATAACCGTTGTGCGGGATAGAGGTGGTGATTATTGTTGAGGAAGTACAACTAGGCAACCATCCTCTATATAACACTAATCAGAGAGGAAAGATGGAAGGGGTCCGACACTTCGAAAAATGAAGGTATCGGCCAAAGGAAGACAGGGGCCACGAAGGGCATGAAAACGAAAGACACCCTAGCCCTCGCAAACCTAATAGCGTCGGGGTCGGAAAAGAACAAGAGTTGACCAAGGGAGGTCGGATAGGATAGATGAAAGTGAGGAGCCTGGCACAAGTAAGTGGAAGCAATACCGGGACTCAGCTAAGGGCCCCGTGGTCGCCAACTCACGCTCCAAAGTTCAGAGCCCCTGAGGCCCCTTTTAGTCGCCTCTTACGACAGGCAGGGGATACCGTGGGTGTTATTCTACCGCCCCCACCCACAGGGGGATTGTGCGGGATAGACTACCATGCTTCCTTTTCCTCGTGTGCTCGATCAGTAACACAGGTTTCAAATTGTTGGTCATGACTAGAGCCAGGACGTTTGGGCAGTAATAGGTTAGTAGTCTATCCTGCCTAACGGTTATGCTATGAGATTCGCATAAACATCAGAAACCGTACAAATTACGTTACTCTCAGTACGGGTTAGTCAACACTTCGTAATAACCGAATTAGGTTGTATTCTAACTTATTACTGCATTAACATCCGGGGTGCAGTCATGGCGTTCCAGTAACATTTTGCTTCATGTCTCGGCGTTATCACCGTAATCAAGGAACAGACTTGATAAAATCGGACTAGCTCTTAAAATATTACCACACGCTGCGCATTCTACTGAGAACTTGTGGCCGTCACCCCAACACAGTCCTGTTCCAATTTTTCTAATGATTCGAAAGTAGGAGATGTGGAAAATTTCCAACTTCGTGAAACCATTTAAGAACAAATTAGGTAAGGAACTGTTAGGAAGCATGTCACCTGGGTGAGAGTCCTAAGTGCAGATGAATGGTAACTGACAGTGTACCACAAAGCTTAATTAGCTCACGGAGGCTTGCAGACTGAACCCTAGAAATCCGTAATGCAGATGTATTGGCCTTAACACCAAAATACTCAACAGTAACTTATGCTACAAATTGACGGCCGGCTTTTCATCACAGCTTTCTTTACACATTCAGAATATAAGGAAGGATGAACATGCGCTCTACAACACGGCACTGGCCGTCAACACGTGTAATTTGGAAAAGCAACAAGTTGCTTGTGATCCGACATTGGATCTGGATTCCGGAATGTATGAACACGGTCTACGACAATTCCTTTCTTTCTTTTTTAATCAGTTTTCAAATTTCGTCGCAGAGCCGGGAAAAGAACTCGGGTCTCTGGGGGTTGCACTACACCACAGAGCGAGACGTGAACTAGAATTAATTGGGATAAAATGGGGAAAATATGTCTGTTTTTTTCCTGTTATTTTATTTAGAAGATTTTAAGGCACATTTGAGACGAAAATAGTTTTTTCATTCTGTTTCGATCATTTGCGTTAGTGTTCTTACTGTGCAGGTCAACTTCTTCTCAAATACGATCTACCTTTTCTCTGGAATTTGTTCTGTTCAATTTAAAATGGTCCTGGACTTATTATACGTCCTTTCAAACAGTCGCAATCGTTTAGAATGTCAACGAGGTACTTACTTTTTATAAAATTGTTTTAGTCTTAGAATTTGATGGATGTTTTAATTTAAAAAAATTGTGATGAAAAGTTAAGGTAATTCGAAAATTTCGTTTTTCTTATTAGTAAAGGAGTGAATAAGATAATAAATACAGAGGCCCAGGACACTGGGCTTGTTGGTTAGTACATTGTTTTCATTGAAGTGATACAACATTTATAATAGATAAATTATTCGTCTGCGTCCGTAGCGTCACGCTTAGTGTTAATACCTGCCGTCGTCGGGGGCCCGGGTTTGGTTGCCGGTACTTCACCTGCCTGAAAAGAGCTGCCGCACCTCGGGTTGAGGATACGAGTTTCATCCGGCTGAGTGGCTTTGGTCCAGGCTGTCCCGGGTTCGGTTTCCGGCCGGGTTAGGGATTTTTACTTTAATCGGTTAATTCCCATGCCTCGGGGGCTGTGTGTCGTCATCATCCTCATAGACGCGCAGTTCGCCAACATGGTGTCAACTCCTCTTCGGAGGCCACACACTAGTAGGTCTACCAACATATGATGAAAAACGCACTGGCTATTGACGCAATTTGAAAGGCAATTGATTGCTTAAGTTCTGTCACAGTGTTTGACTGGCAACTTACTTCATTACGATTTCTATTCGTCTATATTAGCATTTCTGATTGATGTCTGGTTCAGAGCAAGCTGGAGCGAGTCGGCCGTCGTACGAACTAAATAGGTACTTTTTAGGTTCTCAACAGATGGCACTGTGGTCGTATTCCGGTAGATAAAGAGAGAAACTCGAATGAGACGGTCCTCTCGTCAATCCCAGGTAATACAGCGACCTGCATTACCACAACCAAGTTGCTTCTAGTTCACAGTTTGATTGGTAGATGGCAGGAGTATTTATGTGATTTGTGGAATTACCTCCTAGAATATCTGTTAGTAGCTAAAAATCCAGGTCCATTTACTCCTTCATGCATACATACATACATACATACAATTACTCACGTATAATAATAATAATAATAATAATAATAATAATAATAATAATAATAATAATAATAATAATAGGAAAAGACGAATGAAATACTTTGGTCATCTCACTAATTACCAAAAAACCAATTAACAAAAAGGATCATAGATTATGTAACCTCACTTAAGAAATCAACACCCTGGCTTGACGAACTTCGAAATGACCTCAAAAACGCATACATAAGTTCAAGACACATCCTAGAAAAAGAGATCTTTAGACACAAAGGAAACAATTGGGGAGCAACCACAACAAAAACAGTACAGATCCAAGTGGTCGGAAGGACGGGACGTAAACAAGCCTTCTTGGAAAGAATGAAAGCGTATTGGAACAAGAAGAAGAACCCACAGAAGAATTGATTGAGTTATTTGCTTAACGTCTTCCAATATTGGGATAATTTGCTACTACTAATAAAAATAATAAAATTTAAAATCAAACACTGCAACACATTAATCAAACCAGTGAGTCTGTATGCCACAGAATACATGTTCTCTATGAAAACGGGAGAAATAGAAGAGGTAGAGAAAAACGAAAGGACAGTATTGAGGAAAATCCGTCGACTTTCGAAAACTGAGGAAGAAGAGTATGTATCGAAAATTTCCCTTGGTTCCAATAGCGATGTCAGCTATCGTGCTCGGGGGACCGCCTTCAATTCCCGGTACTGCCAGAAATTCAAGGTTGTCAGGAGAGTGGTATGTAGTTGCAGCTCACCTGCCTGAAAAGAGCTGCCCCATCTCGGGATGTGGACACGAGTTTCGTCCGGCTAAATGGTTTGGTTCAAGGGGTCCCGGCTTCGATTTCCGGCCCGTTCGGGGATTTTAATATTGATCGGTTAATTCCGATATATGAATATTTGCCCGAATCTGTCCTCTTGAATTCCAATTCATAATTATGACAATTTCCTGGTTTTAAAAGCTCTAGGCAAGCTTATTCTTCTACTTACGTCATTCCACGCCAACTCACGACTGACACCCCGTCGTCAAGCATCTCTTCTCTTTATTCGCAAGTCTTTCCTGCCCAAAATATGCAACACTCTCCTTTGTCGGAAATCAGCAGATCAAATCGTGCTGCTTTACTTTGACATTTTTTCCACTTCTCGTATCAAGTAATCCTGGTGTGGGTCCCATACTCTATACGCCCTGTCCTCTACATCACTACTACAACCTCATAACCATATGAAGCGATCTGTAACTTTTCTTATCAATGTCGGTAATATGATTACCGTAATGAAGATCATTTCTTATATTATTATATATATTCTCCATGAGTCACTATCACCCCCATCAACACAATAATTTAAACCGAGAGGACTGTTTTTAGAAATGTAGCCACCGATTCAATTGATTGCTTAAGTTCTGTCACAATTTTTACTCAGATTGACCGGTAATTTAATTATGATTTATTTTGGTAATTATTAGCATTTCTGGGCGATGTCTGCTTCATTTTCCTCAGTAGTCTCGCATGATCTACCCTATCAAAAGCCTCGGATAGGTCAATAGCGATACAGTCGTGCATCTAAAATATCTTGCTGCCATCCTTTAGATTGAACTTCACCTTTCTTAACCCACAACTGCCTTTTCACAATCCCATCCCCTAGTTCACGTCACCGGAAACTGGGAAGAGAGCATTCGTTTATTGCAGTTCACTAACTGGATTGCATTCCTCTGACTGTTATTACACTAAATATAATTTATTTTGTCGTAGACGTTAACAGTGTCATATGGTGTAGGACAGCGTGTATTTTCCCTGCTTAGGTTTGTATCACAACTATTACAATACACATTATGACTGAACTGGACGAGTGGATGACTACATCAATTGCTAAATGGAAGATTTCATGTGGTCGTGAATGAATAACACTCTTCTCACGCTGTCACTAACTGCGGAGAGAGCATTCACTGATAAATGAGTGAACTGAACATTCCATTATGAATTAAATACTGTCTTCTTAAATGAATCAATTAATGGCTGATTCCAAGTCGCGGAGAGGCACCAACTGTGGAGAGAGCCTTCTACCAAACATATCTTTTCTCAGCGCATTGACAAAACGAGTGTACAAGAGCAACAATGGCAAGGAGTAAAACATTCTATGACAGAGATTGGAATAACAGAAGATATAATGCAAGACAGAACAACTCTCACGGGTTAGAAGGGGACGGGAACATCTGGACAGAAGAGAGGAGGAAACAGGAAATTGAAAAGATGAAGAGCTATAGAAGTGAGGATGCGTCCACAGGGTTAATTTTCGTGGTCATTAGATGGCAAAAATCGAACCTAATAATAATAATAATACATTTAAAAATATGTCCTGACCAATTCATTCGCCATAACATCACCCGTGCACAATCATCCATACCACCAAGTTCGGCATGTTTCGGCTTAACCCTTACAGCTCTGCATTCGAGAGACGGAGAAGCGCTGGTCCCCCAGTCGACTGTGCTAAGAATGGTTTTCCGTTGTTTTCCATTCCTGTGCGCTAGGGCGAATGCCGGGACTCCACGGCTGCCCTCACCTCAACTTCTCCGCAAATTACATGACTGATACATGGTCTGAGAGACGGCCTCACTGTATCCTGTCGCGTTATCCCTCATCCATCCAAAATATAAACATCCATTCGTTGCTTCCTTATAACAGCCACTCAGTCACGCCCAGGCTTTCCCACCTTACATCTTCAAAATGCTTGCACAATATTTCGACACCTCCGTTCAACTTAACTCTAAATAGTTTTTAAAATATGTTCTCCCCCTCAGCCAATAGACTGATAATTCTTTCAAACCAATCAACTCAAATCTCTTTTCAACCCATCTCTCTTATTCTCACAACCCCGAAATATCTTCCGGTCAGAGAGAGGGCGTTACCCTCAAGGTGCCCCGCACCACTCCTTTAAGTTGCGGAATTAAAGTCTGCCTACCGACCGAGTCGGCCGTGCGGTTAAGGGTACTCAGGTGTGAACGTGCATTAGGAAGATAGTGGGTTCGATCCCCACTATCGGTAATCCTGCAGATAGTTTTCCGTTTTTCCATTTTTCACACGAAGCATATGCTGGGGTTGCCTTAATTAAGGCCACGGTCGCTTCCTTCCCTTCGTAGACTTTTCCTATTTCATCGTCGCCGTAAGACCTGTCTGTGTCGGTGTGACGTAAAGCAGCTGCTCAGTCAGTCAGTAGCTTCACATTAATTTAATTCAAGTGTAGATAACTCCGAAAGATTTATCCGTGCTTCTTCGAACTACAGAGAGCAATTTACTCACTAAGATAACTCACGCATTCACGAAGTCATTAGCCTTTCTCCTTCATACTGAACCAGTGTTAACATTGGAAGTCAAGGGTAGAAGGAAAGAAGGGTCAACACGGATGCACAGTGTTTGTTCCCACGGAACTCGGTATGTTTCGGCTTAACAGCAAGCCTTGCAGCTCTACACGCAGGAGACGGACGGTCCCCACTGTCGGCTGTCCTATGAATGGTTTTCCCTTGTTTTCAATTCCTCTGCACTAAGACGAATGTCGGGACAGTTTCCATTATAGCACCTAGCTCATCTTCTTCGCAAATCGGATAAGCGATACATATCTCCCTGGCCTTAGTAATATCCTTCGGCCAGTATCCAGTAATCGGGAGATAGTGGGTTCGAGCCCCACTGTCGGCAACCCTGAAGATGGTTTTCCGTGGTTTCCCATTTTCACACCAGGCAAATGCCGGGGCTGTACCTTAATTAAGGCCGCGGCCGATTCCTTCCAGTTCCTAGGTCTTTCCTATCCCATCGTCGCCATAAGACATATCTGTGTCGGTGCGACGTAAAGCAAATAGAAAAAAAAAGTAATATCCTTAATCGTACCGGTACGCATCTTCTGTTCTACTGCCGTGTTATAATATTCAGCAATTATATTTCTATTTTACGAATTTTCCTTCCCGCTTAGAGATATAATTTTCAACGTTTGTCATACTTATTAAATAGAGCTCGGATGTTCAGGCAGCGACAGTTTAGTAGGCTAACCCGCTCTTCAGAAATACAGAGAAGCTAACATAATGTCCAGGGGTTCTTATAGTCTGTGCCCCTATAGTTTATGTAAGTCTCATAGCAGAACTGTTGTGCAGTATATTGTTACTCACTTTATTAAGTTTACATTCGAACCTATTAATACCTAAATATCCGGGCTCGACTTGTATTTTATATGAGGAATTTCTACTTTCAAACCGCGGTACGCTCTTAGAAATAATGAACTGACAAAGAATAGGAAGACCTTCCAGCGAATGACCTTGCAATGTTGCATCTTGGCCAGTGCAGCAGGTTGTGTACATCTAAGGCTAGGAAGTGTGTACATTAGATGTTTACTCAGGTCCAAGATGCTGACATTTGAAAGAATTTATCTCGTTCTAAACTGTCTCAGATCGCCGTGACGTGCTTCCACAGTTCTGGCACTTCAGGCAAGCAACTCAATGTGGAAAACATCCTAGTAATATGATCTACGAATTGTAGATAAATGAAGTATAATAAAGTATGAGGATATATTCTTTATTTATTCCTAAAAATCACAATAACTTTCTTTCTTTCTTAGTCCGTTTACCGTCCAGCGTTGGTTTTCCCCTAGGAGTCAGCGAGACATCCCACCTCTACCGCCTCAAGGGCAGTGTTCTGGAGCGTGAGGCTTTGGGTCGGGGAGGACCAGTACCTCGTTCAGGTGGCCTCACGTGCTATTCTGAACAGGGGTCTTGTCGGGGGATGGGAAGATTGGAAGGGATAGACAAGGAAGAGGAAAGAAGCAGCCGTGGCCTTAAGTTAGGTACCATGCGGGCATTTGCTTGCAGGAGAAGTGAGAAACCACTTGGAGGATGGCTGAGGTGGAAATCGAACCCCCCTACTCAGCCGACCTTCATCTCTCTTATCTTCACAACCCGGTCGATTAGATTAGCAGTTTGCCTGTTTCTACCTCTACAGTCACTAATGTGAGTGCAAAGCCCTTACAACTACATTCGTTGGGGATATTTTTCAAAAAATCAAAAACCTCCCGAGGGTATTGACCCAAGGAACACATTGCAGAAACTATTTGAATCAAAAAGAAAACGAATAAAGAAACAGGTTGTTTTAGGCTGTTTTTCCGGAACTGCATTTTGGCCGGAAGTGGTTTTCGAATATTTTTTTTAGTTTGATAGAGCTATCCAGGACTCACAATGTGAAGCCTTTCCGTGCTCTTTAACACTTCAGCTGCCGGCACAATTGAGGAAAGTGCTTACTTTTACTTGTTTCGTAGTATGGGGACTCGTACTTTGTCTGTTACACTGAAAGTGAGACTGCGCGGTGATGTTTAGTCTATTGCTATTCGTGAGGACAACTAATGACCAAATGTCGATGATAGGAGGAACAGAAGTACAATTTAAAAGGGTTTCTCATGAATTTCAGTAAGTGCTAACAAGAGAGCTCATGGCACGGGATTTTATTTGGTCTATATGAAAAGAAAAATTCTGTTTACTTGAGTGACAGCCTTCACTGGAGTGCCGTTTATTTCATAGCTGTGGGTAAGCTCACGTTAATTTAGGCGCATCTACATTTTAACACATTCATGTTGAGTTCCCGACTTTTGACCAATCGTACCACAACCACTGGAGTTCATCTGTATGTCATCTTCGAGGTCAACTACAAAGAAATAAAATAGCAGAGGTGATAGGATTGATCCTTGTGGGACGCCAGACGATGGCGCCTGGAAGTTCGTCTCCCTGTTGACAATTAAGAAAATAGTTTGTTATTATACCAGTGGGACAGTTTGCATTAAGGTTTATAGAGAAGAGCGCTTTATCGAGGTCAATGTAAATGACATGCAGTAGCGGCTTGTTAGCGAGGTAGCTTATTGACAGCAGACACATGATGTAGTCTCCATACAAACGTGTTGTTGGTCCGAATTATATGACACGGGAGGGTAAAATTATTTCAATGATTGCTGAGAGAATAGATGTTGTCATTGAAGCGAGGAGGTATTATTCCTGTCATACGATTTATGATTGGTTATTACTAGGGCTCGGAACTTGTGGAAAATCCATTTTTTTTTTCTCGAGTGTCAGAAAACGAGACCCAACATAATTTATGTTCATTCTGGGTCATTGTAGGTCAGAAAAGGGTAGATTTTATTGGTATTTTTTCGTTTATGGGCGTTTTTGGCTTATTGGTCTTTTTAACCTTGTTTTTATGTCTTTTTCAACTTCACCTTCTATTTTACTGCCCAATTCGAATCATCATTAGAACCACTTGCACACCTTTTCTGTAGTAAGTGCATATGTTTGAACCATATCTAAAAAGAGAGGAAATGAAATGAGGAATGAAACTAGTCGTTGAAAACAACAGGGGTGTGAAAGTATGTGCAAGAAGTGAATTATCGAAAGAAAAAAATAGATGTGAGTGTTTTTGAAGAGGAACAAGTATGAACCCTTAAGATCCGTCGATGTTTCGCAACGTGCTGTTTGAAAACTGACGATCCTTGACACCTAAGAACCTGGAGATAACTCTTGTGATACACTGCAAAGCCAAGTGAGGTGATGTTTCTCTAACCCTAGTGCGGTGAAGTCAGAGATTATTACAGTTTTACTTATTTCATTTTCTTTCTCCAGGATGTCCATTGCGGGTTCACTGAATTCATTCTAGCTGGAAAATATTTATTTCTAAATACTGCAAGTAATTTTTTTAACAAACACGAAACTGCCCTTTTTAATTATGTTAATCTATAAATATGTAATGTCTGAAAGACGAACTATTTCACGTATATGTTTTTGCAGCAGAATTTTGCATTTATAAACATCATATTCCTTCATTAAGTATGCAATTAAAACTAAAATTATGAAGGAATTTGGACCGCATTTTTACTTCCATTTTGCCATATTTTAGGTCCTTTTTGGATATTTTAAGTCTTTTCACAGTTATTTCTTAGGCAATGTATAGGCCTTCAGGTCCGAGCCTCTTTCGAAAAGATTCAGAATTAAAACACCGATTGATAACTTGCTGTTGATAAGACTGAGTTTCAAATGTCATACCCTGTGCTTCTCAGAGGTGGTCAAGATGGTGTTGGAAGTTTGTCCGGCAGGAGTTCTTTTACCGACACAGGGCTGACGTATCTGAGAACAAATATCATCGGATTGAGCCGGGATCGAACCTGCCTTAACCGCCTGAGCCACTGAGCCCAGCACCAAATGATGGTGATGATTATTATTGTTATCTGGTAATTTGTATACTAGGGAGTTTCATTACATTGACCCAGTCGAGTTTCATGAGCTCGCTGTGAAGAGCACGGCCTTCATCCCACCACTTTGCACGTGACGATCCGAAAATGTGCCCGTCGTCTGTCGTAGGTCCACTTGTTGACGTCAGCGTTTTGAGTCGAATTTGTTAAAACTGCTAAGCAATCGTTTATTATTATTATTATTATTATTATTATTATTATTATTATTATTATTATTATTATTATTATTATTTGGTACTTGCTTTACGTCGCACCGACACAGATATGTCTTACGGCGACGATGAGGCAGGAAAGGGCTAGGAGTGGGAAGAAAACGGCCGTGGCCTTAATTAAGGTACATCCCCAGCATTTGCGTGGTGTGAAAATGGGAAACCACGGAAAACCATCTTCAAGGCTGCCGATAGTGTGGTTCGAACCCACTATCTCTCGAATACTGGATAGGCCTACTGGCTGCACTTAAGCGACTGCAGCTATCGAGCTCGATTATTATTATTATTATTATTATTATTATTATTATTATTACGTACTTGCTGTAAAGGATTTGTTGATCCGATATTACTATTCGTTATTTCCATTTAATCATCTGAATAACAAAGAAAAAGGCTCGATATCCAACTCACTGTAGACTGTTGACTGAACTGTATGTAATTTGCTGTATATTTTGTTTTAGGTTCTATAGACTAGCTGAAGTGCCCGCCGTTGACGAGACCCCCAGCTTCTTTCCGCCAATTTTTCTTGGGACGCAACAGTAATCCCATCTATAGGAGATCGCAGCACAACGATGGTCAATATAATGTTATTGTTGATCAGTTTTATGAGCTTTCCATATTGTACGCCTTCACATTTAGTTTAGTGAGGGCATCGAATGTAAAGGCAGTTCTTCCTTCTTTCATGACTCCCTATTCTTCAAGCGATCCTTTCTCATTTCTGTAATCATCATTACATTTTTCCTTGTCGATACGGACCTTTACAATCATCGCCAGTTAACACCATTGAACCATATTTCTTTGTTAGCAATGCTCGGCGTTTTATGGACTAAGCGACACAAGTCTAAATTAATTATTCCGTTATAATAGTCAGTACGGTAAAACTGTATAAGACATAACTGACTGGAACTTGTATTCTGTATCAGTTTACTTTCCTATAGGACCATAACATAAATATTTTAAAATTAAAATTCGGCGCCTTCCCCTAAGCTACCATTTCAGCTAGCGTCAATAAAACTATGTATAGCCTAGACTTATTCCCTGACTTTGCATACCGAATTTCATTAAATTCTGCTCCCCCATTTTCTCGTGGTTCGGCGTTGATATGGACATGGTTGTTGTTGTTTGAGTCATCAGTCCATAGACTGGTTTGATGCAACTCTCCATGCCACCCTATCATGTGCTAACCTTTTCATTTCTACGTAACTATTGCATCCTGCATCTGCTCTAATCTGCTTGTGGACATAGCAGCAGCAATGGAAATTCATGAATTGTTCTGTTATCACAGCCTGTACGGTAAAAATGTATAAGATATAAATAATAATTGGAAACTTACTGAAATTTCTAACTTCTATATTTTTCAATGACTTTTTTTCCATATTTTTGTTCTGAGGTGTAACTCCTCAGATATAGTAATGCAAAAAAATTTCTATATTGTATCTATACCTACAACTTTTTGAGTAGGAATTTTTTACTTTCCTTTTACCAGCATCGTTATAAAAAGCCCCTTGCATCACAATATTTTTCCATTTGGCACCAAATTTTGCACAAATGTGCTGTATAGTTATGCCAGCAGTTTGTTGTTTGAGAAATGTGTTGGCCTGTAGAATTTTTTTAAATGTAATGTTTAATTTTTCTGAAAAAAATATGTGTACACACAAAATTTTGTAGGTCACAAAAAAATTGAATTACCTTAAACAGCAAAATGCACACTGACATGTATGCACCAACTATTTAGCTACTACTGTGTAAAATTTCACCTACATCAGACAAAAATTGCATGATAAGGGATTATTTTCGTGAAAGAAATCATGAAGATTTTACTAAGCCATAAAAGGCAAAATAAAAATCTGTGCAATTTCACTCACTTTGGAACTGTCCTGCACAATAAGTATGCCCTTCAGACTTCTTTCTTCTCTCCTCTCTTTTATTTAGCTTTTTACTTTCACCTGAGCTCCTTTTCCTGCTCCTTTGGTATCGCCGGTGACTGATGTCCACAGCAGGCTTCCCTCTGATGGACCGAAGGACTACACCCCATATCGAACTCACAATACCAAATACTTCTTTTGGACATTTGGACATTTATTCCAAAGAACACTGTGAAGGCTCTTTCCTTTTGTGCACCTTTGTAGCAGTGCATCTGATGCATGTCTCTGATATGTTGGCATTATTTGTAAAACTACATCATACAGAATACCACATCTGCTACTAAATGCTTAGATTGGATTTGAAATCCAAGTGAGAGAGACGTAAGAAAGGGAAAGCAGCAACTGGAGGGGCGTGTCCAGTAGAGCATAGGACAGTTAAATGCTAGCGCAACGTCATTTAAATGAGGCGCTGTGGGTTTTAAAATGGCGGTATTTAAAAACTAAAAGCATTTTTCGAAAGAACACACATCAGGGTATTTTTTAGAGTTCTAAATCCAATTTTGATATTTTCCTCGAAATTCATTAAATTTCACTATAGTGTCCCCTTAATTCTATATAACTTTAGTTACGTAGACTATTATTTATCGATAGGAGCTCTAATAACGTAGTTATTTGAGGCTTAAATTATAGGATTCGCCCTGAATTACCATTTCACTCAGCGTGTATATCCTAGATTGTAGTGTCTCATTCCCCGACTTTACATACCGATTTGTATTCGTCTCACTCAGCCATTTTCTCGTGATGCAGCTACAGACAGAGATGACCGAATATTCAAACGTGCATTTCCTTGTTTCTATGGCTACGACCGACATAGGAATGTCATTCTTTATACATTCTGAGCAATGAACAGGCAACACTCTTATTTTATATAAAGTATATTTTTGATTCTAGAGACAACAATAATTATAGGGGAGGTTGATAGGCTAGTGACTTAGCTTGCATTGTAAAGAATCCTCAAATAGGAGTACATAAAATGCCCAACAAAACTAAAGTGAGGGGGTCTGGATCCTCTGTGGCCACTATCAACTCGTTCTTGCGTTTCATTACAGTTTTAGCTCCCTCTGTTGTCCACTAGTAAACAGTCAGCTTCCGGAAGAATCGTGTTCTCAAATCAGGAGCGTCTGTTACTTTTAAACAATGTCCGTTGTTTTGCGTGGCAGAAGGTGGCAACCTTGGCTTGAGCTTAGCGGAGCAGCCTGTTGGTGAGTGGCTCACAGAAAGCGAAAGGAAGATTCCATCCTGCGCATGTTCTCGCTTTCGTTGCAGAACTGAATTCTACAAGTCATCAGTCCATAGATTGGTTTGATGCAAGTCACCTGCCACCCTATCCTGCGCTAACCTATGTATTTCCACACATATCTACTACATCCTACCAAAAACCAAACCAAACCCCATGGCACTACAGCCCTTGAAGGGCCTTGGCCTACCAAGCGACCGCTGCTCAGCCCGGAGGCCTGCAGATTACGAGGTGTCGTGTGGTCAGCACGACGAATCCTCTCGGTCGTTATTCTTGGCTTTCTAGACAGGACTACATCCTACATCTACTACAATTTGTGTGCCATATTCATACGTTGGTCTACTCCTCAGAAAAAGTTAACAAGGCCTGTGTGTCTTAGGATGTGTCCTATTTCATTGTGTCTCTTCTGCTCGCCAAATCGATCTCCTCTCACCTATTTGAATCTGTATTTCATCATTCGTGATTCGATCTATCAATCTCACCTTCAGCATTCTTCTGTAACACCACATTTCAAAAGCTTCTATTCTCTTTCTTTCTGAGCTGGTCATTGTCCATGCTTCACTTCCATACAATGCCGCACTCGAGACGAAAGTCGTCACAACATCTTTCTAATTCCTGTATCAGTGTTCGAAATAAGCAAACTTATTTTCTCTAGAAAGGCGTTCATGTCCTCCTTATTTCTGCCATCGTTATTTATAACAATAGTCATCTACTTCACTTCTACACCTAGTATGTCCTGCATCACCTGACTGCATTCCGTTACTCGCACTGCTTCCCCAGGTCTGTCCGGCTCCATGTGGCCTTCGCTCACACGGGCCCTGGTTCGATCCCCGGCGGGGTCGGGAATTTTAACCATCATTGTTTAATTCCGCTCGCACGGGGGGTGGGTCTATGTGCCGTTCACTTCAACCTCATCACGACGCGCAGGTTACCTACGGGCGTGACTTGCATCTGGCGAGCCCAACTTGTCCTCGCACTCCCGGCAATAAAAGCCATACGCCATTCCAATTTCCCCAAGACTCTATCCATACCATTCAACAGTTTCTCCAGATCTTGTGCAGACTCAGAATATCAATATCATCGGGAAATCTCAGAGTTTTGATTTTTTCTCCTTGGATTTCGTTTACCGCCTCTTCTCCATAAACATTGAAAATGAGAGGGGACAAACTGCAGCCTTGTCTCACTCCTTTCTGAATTGCTGCCTCCACGTCCTGCGAAATATTCTTAGTGGCATTATTTACTCTTAATTTCCCGGGCCCGGCCTTCCACACCGTGCGAATTCTCTTTTACTCCAAAAATTCTCCTTTGTTAGTCATGAGAACTTGTTCGGCATGTAATCATTTAGCCATAAAATGAAAATAAACTGCCCTTTGGAACGCAACAATCACCCAGGTGGTGGAACATCTCTCTGCGTCGCGTTCTACTTGCTACTTCAAGAAAGAATCGTGTAATTCAAATTGTGTTCCTAGCAATGTTCACTTAGTTATGGAGGAACTTGCCTCTCGTGTCCTCATCCCGAGGTGGTGCAGCTTTTATCAGATTGGAGATGATCTGAGTGTGCAATTTTAACCACATACCAGCCCTCTTGACGTTCTTAAATTTCTTTCAGTACCGGGAATCGAACCTAGGCGTCCGAAGACGGAATCTAATAGTGCTGACCGTAATGCTACGCGGTCCTAAATAATAATAATAATAATAATAATAATAATAATAATAATAATAATAATAATAATAATAATACATTAGGGCCAACATAGAAAGAGCCACTAAACTCTATGAATCCTACAGACTAACGTGTATTCACTACATGTATGGTCCCAGGAGAGAAAATGGCATGTGGATTACAACAGCGGACCTCTGACAGGTTCACTGATGCCGTACGCCTGAGATCCTATGGCGATATGGATAGCGACAGACTCACCAAAAGATTGTTTAAGTAATCAACTCAAAGAAGGTCAAGATAAACTGACTAGAAGAAGCTAAGGCGGACCTCCAAGAAATGAATATCACGAACGACATCGCTGTTTGAATGGGCATTACGAACAAAGAAAGACTAAGAATAATAATACTCGTGTGGCCTCAGCTACCGTGGTGTTGTGTTCTACATCATGCCCGCTAGATGGCAGAGTAAACTCAATATCTTTTGGCCGTCTGTGGCTGAATTCTTACGAATTTTGTTGGGTAAACGCGAAACGTATCACCAGAGAGATTCTACATGTCGACATGGTGTTTCAAATCGAGTTGGAAAATCAACCTGGAGGCCGTCACACTAGCACTGTCCCACACAGGCAGCTAATAAAGTGCATTGTAGTTGATTTTATCTGATGTTATATTCTAAACGTTTCTACTTAATCCCTCGCTTTGTCCTTGTCGAAGTGACGCTGACATTTGGCCTATCGCGTGCGAGCTGTCCGGTCTTCCATCAGCTGTTGTCTCCAGAGCCCATAACCGCTTCACGTGCCCAAACCTCTGACGATGTGGTCTTCCTTAAGGAGCACGGATGTCGCCTCAGGACCATAGTTTCACCGTAGTGCGTTATTCTAAAAAACTGCGAGACCATACCTGGACACTGGACGCATAGCAGTTGCGTACCTTTGCGATATTGGGGAGAAGTCGTCACGGAAAGGAAAGTAGGTCGCTTATAACGACAGCGAAGGGACCGTCCATCGTCGGTCGTCGCACAAACGTTTTTTTGTTTTGTTGCAGAAATGTGATATCTGCAAGTTTTAGTTACATGTTTAATTAACGGAATAAGTTAAAACTTCAAAAACGTAACTCGAATTCGTATTATATTTACAGTAAAACCATCTGAGTAAAGATTCTTCGTGCTCACATAATCTGGCTCGCTTAATCCTTTGATTTTTCTTCGAAAAGAGAGATATTGTCCTTCCAAACTGTAGAAATTGTTTAGCGTAGTACTCCCAATTTCTTCGTTTGTTTCTAATTAGCATATTTTATATGTCTTTTCTACATTATTAAACATTTTCCTTTGTAACCTCTAGAGCGATGCGATGCTTGCTTTGACTGTTTAACAGACTGATTTGAAACCAACAATAATAAGCGTTACAAATAGTTAAGAAATAAAAATCAATATTGGACGTTATAGGCCATACATTTATCCGAAAATATGATCCAAAAACGTCGTTTTTTACGATATGTCGTACTAAGTGGTGGTGGTGGTGATTATTGTTTTAAGAAGAAGTACAACTAGGTAACCATCCTCTATATAACACTAATCAGAGAGAAAAAATGGTAGGGGTCCGACACTTCGAAAAATGAAGGTATTGGCCAAAGAAAGGCAAGGCCACGAAGGGCGTGAAAATGAAAGACTTCCTAGCCCTCGCAAACCTAATAGCGTCGGGGTCGTAAAAGAACAAGGGTTGACCAAGAGAGGTCGGATAGGATAGATTAAAGTGAGGAGCCTGGCACAAGTAAGTGGAAGCAATGCCAGTACTCAGCTGAGGGCCCCATGGTCGCCAACCCACGCTCCCCAAGTTTGGAGCCCCTTCTAGTCGCCTCTTAAGACAGGCAGGGGATACCGTGGGTGTTATTCTACCGCCCCCACCCACAGGGGGTGTCGTAGTAAGCCACAGTCTTTGACCGTTATATCCAGTACGTCGTTAAAAGCAGATCTGATGCGACCTTGGTGCACTTTTACTGGTTTAGCGCGAAGTCAAGTATTATGTCACCAACCCTGATGCTGTGTCCATGACAGGACAACTTTCTTTGCATGGTCGTCAATCAGCGAGGTGATGGTCGCCATAACTACAGTAGCCCTTTTAGTAGTAATCCACCTTTATCTGCAGAAGCACGACTTTGTTGTTAACGTGGTGTGAAGAATCTTCTGGACGACCCTTCTAGTCGTGTTTAGCTTTCACATCTCGTCATAACCGTGAACTTGTACGTCCTGCTCCCAAGTCGTCAGTAATTGGACATGACAGTACCAATGTTAACAGTGACCTGAGTGTCAATGTTCCTGTCATTGCAGGTAAAAAGTAGCGCTGAATGAAGGTAGGTGTGAGATTGGAGATATGCACGAATTGATCCTGTACTTCCACACGGCTGTGTGGGAACCATGGCAGCACATTTTCGCATAGTTCCTGCTATTGTCAAAATAAATATATAGTTAATAGGATGAACTTAAGATTTTTCTTTCACAGTGGCAGTTTTTATATTATTATTTATAATTTGTTTTACGTCGCACCGACACGGATAGATTTATTTACTTTATTTCCCTGGTTGAACCGTGTTGTTGTTTCCTGTACATTAGGTACAGTTTGTCCAGGTATTCTGAAATACCCCTACTCGATCCGAGGTAATCCGTCTCCCAGGCAGCAGCTTGCCTTGACAAAGAATACTGCAATGTATTCGAAACGTCGGCAAACTGTAGGTAATATACAGAAAACAACAACACGGTTCAAGCCGGATAATAAACGAAATAATTCTACACACCGTGCAAGCTTAGCTCTTATGGCGACAGTGGAATAGGAAAGATCGAAAACATGTGTGGCCTGGTGTGAAAATGAGGAAACCACGGAATTGCATCTTCACGGCTGAGAGGCTCGTGACCCCAACTCGCCTCACAACGCTCCGTCGCCTGAAATTTGTAAGAGTGCGCGTCTTCTCGATCACTTCGATGTAATTGACAGTCCGTTATGCAGCATATTTGCGAAGGAAAGCAAGAAAGGACTGCAGGAAGAAAGAGCGGAGTGAAGGAAAGAAGGAAGACAGGCAGAGAGAAAGGAAAGAAGAAAGAGGTGAAAAAAGGAAGGAATGAAGGAACCCAAAAGAAAGGAAGGAACGAAGGAATAAAGAAAATGACGTAGAAAGGAAGGTAGAAAGAAAGAAAATAAATAAAAAAGAATGAAGGAAAGCAGGAAGACGAACGAATGAAGGAGAGAAATAAGGAAGAAAGAAAGAAACGAACTGAGCATGAATAGAACTGAGAAAGACCTCAACAAAGTAAGAAAGAACTAAAGAAAAAGTAAGGAACAACGAAGGAAGGAAAACGAAAAGGCAGGGAAGGAAAGAAGGAAGGAGCAATGCATGGAGAGAAAGAGGAAGGAACGCAAAAAAGGAAGAAAGAATTAAAGAGGAAAGTAAGGAAGAAAGAAATGCAGGAAGGGAAATGAAGGAAGTAAATAATGGAGAAGGAAAGAAAGGGAGAGAGGAAGAAAGGAAGGGATAAAGAAAAGAAGAAAGAAAAGAAGAAAATGAAGAGCGGAATGAAAGGAAGAAAGAAAGAAGGTAGAGAGAAAGGAAAGAAGAAAGAGATGAACAAAGCAAGGAATGAAAGAACACAAAAAGAAGGGAAGTAAGGAACGATGAAAGATTGAAGGGAAGTAAGGAACAAGGCAAGGCAGAAAGGTAAGGAAAGAACGAAGAAAGAAAGAGAAAAAAGGAAGGAACAAAGGGAGAAAGAGCTGAATGAAGGAAGGAAGAAAGATGCATTCCTTCGTTCTTTCTTTTCTTCCTTCTTTATTTCCTTCCTTTCTTTTCGTGCTCCTTCATTCCTTTGTTCCTCACCGGCTTTCATATTTATCCTCTTGAATTCCAACTTTATTTCTCCACTGACAGTTCGAAGCATACCGCTTAGTCGAGCAGCTCGTCTCCTTACTCCCAGTCCAAAGTCTGTAACATTACTCCTTTGTCGGAAATCACGCGGAACAGATTTCCAGATTTACCCAACTGTCCTTTAACATTCGTCCGTAGCACCACGCGTCTAGTGCTCCTAACGATTCTGCACACAGACATTTTCATTAATCTTTTCCTAATCTCCAGGCTAATGTTTTGTGAGGCGAGCATGAATCCTATTTTGCGCCCGGTAGATGTGTGGTCTGCGATATTGAAAATGCACCCTCGACACTGTTGACCTCGGAAACCCGAATCTCCTCAGTGCTGATCATCCCACGTTCGAAGTCTTATAACTCACGACACTGGCGTCTGTGACAGACTGCTCAACTACGCCGCAGCTAGTCGCGGCACACCCCTCCCATTGAGTGTACATGGCAATATTCCGGAAACTGCTTGTGTTGTGTTGGAGACGAACCATCCATCCGTTACTTGAGGAAAAATACACTACAGTAAAATCAAAAGCAAATTTGAACGCTTTATCCTGTAACATTGTTTCAGTTACAGACTCGATCGATTGAACCAATGGAAAGCTGGACTGCTCTCTTCTTGGTATGACTGTCACTTTTTCTTATTTCGGGCCGATGACCTAGATGTTAGGCCTCTTTAAACAATGGGCATCATTATGTCATTATCATTTTCTTAATCCCTTTATTCGTGTTTTCTTCCTACTAATTCAACCAGCTGTTATGTTGTTGCAATACAGTTTTGGATTCGACCTTTCCCGCACTTTGCTCTAACTCGTTAAGGTTTTCATTTATCATTCTTCCTTATTACAGGACTTCATCCTTCCACTGAAAGAATCTTCATATTTTTCTAGGCAAACTTACTTCTCTCTAATAACAAGGAGAATCAGATAATGGGTGTGCGGATGTACAATACCGCACTGTACTTTTTTAAGGCGTCTGAAAGGGGATATATTTTTATTTATGAGCAAATTTCATGGTCTTTTCTTGGAGAAAGGAGCGAATATGCATTGCTCTTATGAGAATATCATTCCGTGCCGCAGTCCAGGTCCATGGCTAAATGGTTAGCATGCTAGCCTTTGGCCACAGGGTTCCCGGATTCGATTCCCGACAGCGTCGGAAAATTTAACCATAATTGGTTAATTCCGCTGGCACGGGGGCTGGGTGTATGTGCCGTCTTCATCATGTTATCCTCATCACGACGCTCAGGTCGTCTTCGGGCGTCAAATCAAAAGACCTGCATCTGGCGAGCCGAACTCGTCTTCGGACACTCCCGGCACTAAAAGCCATACGCCATTTCTTTTTACTTCCGTGCCGCATAAATGCATTCGGGAGTACGCGTGGTTTGAATGTTTGCCTTCGTGGTGGTGAAACCTTCCTCTGTTAACACCAACGAGAAGGAAAACACACCACTTCCAAAAATGAAGATATCGTCATTCTTTGAACATGTTTTTCTTTCTGCATTACAACCTTACAAATGTAGATTTTGTAGATCAGTACTCAACTGTCTTAATCAATAAATATTGTGTTTTATTACCATCCTCTATGCTTCACACAATACTAGTGCTATAGGAGAGGGAGTTAATACGGGTTACACCAGAATATTCGGGCCTGGAGGGTGTACTAGCTCTATCAAGATACGTATCCTTCTAGTTACTGTACTTGGTAAAATCTGAAGAGAGAAGTCTTTGCTACAAAACGTCTTTGTGTACGTCTCCCCACAACATTACTGTGAAACGACGAATTAGTTCTTGCCTCCAAAGTTACAACAGTCTGAGTCACCGAAACACCGTTATCCAACAGCTGGAGTGTAAAGCGTTAAGGAATGTTGGTGGTATTTCATTATAGACAAGCGTATTACTCTTATATAACTTGTTATTTCACTCGGTTCTCAGAATTCACAATTACCTTCTCTCGGAACATCTTCTGTTCACTTTATTAGAACGAATCACCATCAAACGTCGTCCCATGACGTTCCTTGTCGTCCGAGCCTCCGTGGCTCAGGCGGCAGCGCGCCGGCCTCTCACCGTTGTGTTCCGTGAGATTTGTGCTGCACAAAGCGAAGGCGGGACAGGTTTTCTCCAGGTACGCGGGTTTTCCCTGTCCTGTTTCATTCCAGCAACACTCTCAAATATCATTTCATTTCATCTGTCAGTCATTAATGATTGCTCCAGAGCAGTGCGCCAGGCCTTGGCTACACCCGCTCGATGACTGGAAACAGGCTACGTTAGTACAATCCACAACTTTGCATAAGCATCTGCGGAAATTTATAGCGAATGTTATTTTTAAACGCTGGCGCGCGTCTCTGAAACTGGAGTGTCACTTATGATAATGGAAATACAGGCATGATTTTCCCTATTTTATTTCAATGTTGAAAACATTTCTTAGCAAAGAAAGTAGGGGTCGCTATACTATGAAAAACGTAAAATTAAGGAATTTCCTCAATTGTGCGAAAAGTTGAAGGGATAAAGGGGTCAAATTGTGAGTCATGGATAGTTCTATCAAAATCACTTCCAGCCTAAAGTCGCTTGCTTCTTTACTCGTTTATTTTGTATTCAAATTAACTTATTTACATAATTAACGCGTTCCTTGGTTCAATCCCCTCAGGCATTCTTTTTATTTTTTGAAAGATGTCTACACCGAATGTAGTTATAAGGGCTGAAGTGAAACTCTGCATTGATTCACGTTAGCGCTCGTAGTGGTGCTCAAGTGAAATAATGCATCCACTCACATTAGCGCTCATAGTGCTAGAAAAAGGCAAACTGCTAATCTAATCGCCCGAATAACGATGATTAAGGAAAGATTGTCATTTTTAGGAATAAGGAGTATTTTCTTGTGTATGTTGTATGTTGGGTATTCAGCCCGAAGGCTGGTTTGATCCTCTGCAGCTCCGCCAACAGCTGTCATAAATAGCTTAGGCGTTACTGAAGGGGCGTACTAGGGAAATGAGGTTGAGGTAGTTTCCCGTTGCTTTCCTCACCGAGCCAGCCGTTGCTATTACATATCAGTCTGCCAAAACCACTGAAATGCATGCACCAACCGACCCCATGAGCGATACTTTCACACCATTCATAACAGGGACTAGCTGCATAATGAATGGCATTACTAGCATCACTCACACCTCAGTCACTTTCATATTGTCGAAGCCAAGGATGAAACTGAGACAGGTCAATGAAAGTAACAAATGTATTCTAGCCCATACCCGAAGACATAGTGCACTGTAAACACTACATCTCGCCAGCAAAGGCATAATATTATATCTCATTATATGTTATTTACCTAAAATTCGTTGGCTGTTTTCAACTTTGAGTTACTGTTTCACTTTGACTTTACGTCGCACCGACACAGACAGCCCTTCTGGTCTCGATGGGACAGGAAAGAGCTCGGAGTGGGGAGGAAGCAGCCGTGGCCTTAACTAAGGTACACTCCGAGCATCTGCCTGGTTTGAAAATGGGAAACCACGGAACACCATTTTCAAGACCGCCGACAGTGGAGTTGCAGCCCACTGTCTCTCGAATGCGTGACCCGAACCGCATAGCCAGTTCGCTCGGTTTTGCATATTCCAACTACTATATCTATTGAAGCATTACACATTATAATTAAGCCTAATGAATTTTTACCCCCATTCTCCAAATTGTCATTTCTTTTGCCCTAGATGTTAAACAGTGTTGTGTAATCTAGGATAAGATTTTTCCTACTCGCCGATAGTTGGATTAGTGCTTGCTTCATTTTCTCTATTTTATTTTTCCACATTTTTAATAAACAAAAAATTCTCTGTCCTACCAGGTGCAGTTGTTTAATAATTGGATTTTTTGAATGCAAACTAGTTTGGTTGCGTATTCTAGGCCGCTCTTCCGTAATGTACTGACAGTAACATCAGTTCTAGGGGTTCTGATGAACCGAACCCCTAATGATTATGCAAATCTCACAGCATAACCGTCCTGCAGATTAAACTATACTTTTTACCTGCTTCAGAAAGTTTCAATAATATTCTAACCTATCACCGCTTAAAAATCCGGGCTCTATAATTATAATTGTATAAACTTGTGTCTCTTCTTCTATTTCCGCTTTCAAATCTCCACCCAGATATTTGGCGCTAAGTTTCCCTACAGACTCACAACACATGTGCCTCTTCCATTATTTCTCCACACAATCTCTCCCTGTTTCTCTCTTTGACCCTCATTCTTACAGATACTCATTAGCCATCACACCTTACCTCTCACTTCTGTATTCGTTAGACTTTATTTCTTGAAAACGCTTGGTAATTTCGCAGAATTCCATTGATGTTCCTTTTGTGTAACATTCTGACGTGATCAGTTGGTTGCCAAGACCTTTCACTCGAGTAGCTACTATTCTTTTTCTTCCTTCTGTATCTCTTTATCCCAATAATCTCCTGTTCTGTCTAGCACCGTTTTCACTTTGGATACTCAGTAATCATAGGCAAAAGAGTAATGTTGCGAAACTGTTGGAAACTTTGGGCTGGGAAGACTTCAGAATAAAGATACGAGCTGTTCGACTAGGTGGTATATATTCCGAGCTGTCGCGTGCACCCACATTAGTCAGTGGATATAAGTTGCTCCTCAGTCCGTCAATACCTTAACGAGAAGGCGTCTATACGAATACAATTACCTTCTCTCGGAACATCTTCTATACACAAAATTGACGTAAGCCATTACCATATCCAAAACTAGCAATAATTATCTGTCTTTATATTGCCGTGCACTCATCCAGAAAGCAGCCAGCAGGTACTTACGCCACTTCCACTTGTTGCCTACAACGTCTTGGATATCCAACCACACTCCATAACTAAAATCACATACACAGTTCATCAGTATCGCCACTAAGTACTAATTTATACATGCATCTACTCTAAAAGCAATCGATTTAAGAACAGCCTTACCTTTAGCATCTTTCTTAGGCAATCCGCTTCCTCTAACAAAATGACCATAATACAAATAAGCATTTTGCGCATAATGACTGGAATTATACCCCTTTAACAAACTACCTAATGTATAACTCCCATGTTCAATGATTAATGTTTCAATTGAAGGCTGTTTGAAACCAAATACCTTCAAAATGGTCATGAGTATTGAGCGAATTTCTAACCTGTAATAGGTTAGATTTCAAAGAGTTGAAACCTTCTTGAAGGCCGCACAACGCTCCTGTTTAAAGAGTTGCATAAACATCAGGGGCACGGCCCTTTAAAATCTTTAATATTAATGCAACTTTTCCTACTGAACTTAAGTATAAGCGAGAGGACGCCTTGACTCGTTGAATTATATCCTATTACTGCTTGGAAATCCCCTTCATGAGTATACCCAATGGTTCAAAACCACCTTACAACTACATCCCGTCGTGCCCTGCGCTCAAGCCTGCACAAGCCGACTGCTACATCTGACAAGCCTGTTTCCTGCACTTACCGGCTCACCCTCGACCCATACCAGCTCTGTTTCAAAACCAACCTATGTCTCAATGGACGAGGAAATGACACTGGGCGTGTCTTCCAGTCCGTTCAGTCTTTGACAAGAAGAGCGACCAGACCTACTTAAACTTTGTACATCCTGTACGCCACCGTGAATGGTGATGGATTAAAAGGCTCAGATTGTTATCAAATTTATCTCATTCTATAGCTACCCGCACTACGCCGCTGTAGAGAGAGTTACATAAACAGAAGGGATTCTTGTTAACAAGTATAAAATCCTACGCCACTTCCTGAAGCAGGCATGTTGGCTGCATGGCCGGAGTTGTGTAAATCAGAGTGTTTTACTTGCAGGATGCAAGGAATATGAAGATAAAAGTAACCAGTCTGGACAGACTTTCTTCTTCAAGAACTTGTTCTATTATGAACACTCCATTATTCACGTCGAGAAACAGATAGCAGCCACTTTCTACACTACAATGTCCATGTCATTGCAGAAGGTCACATGACAAGGTCTAGGAAATGTATTTCATTGACCGACCAGTGAGAATGAAATCAGATATATTTATTCCCTCGTTTCTGGCATGAAACATCTTGGCCGGCCGTGATGTAAACATTTCTTTATAACATGGAAAGTACAAGAGATCTCCAAACGATCCATATGCCATTCAAAAGAGGAAGGTTGAAAAAATAAAATAAGTGACCATGTTGCAAGTGATGGTCGCCAAATACGGGCAGAACGAAACGCGTGGCAACCACAGTAAAATTACTGAAGGTCGCTTCAAGGTTTACACAGAACAAGACGTAGAGGAAATCAAAGAGGTATTTGGGAAGGCTATGACAATCTCAGGAGAAGACTAAGATTTGCCGATATTATTTTATCTGAGTCTGAAGAATATCTGGAAAAATTGCCGAAAGCTCGAGGAGAAGGAATACAAGATGAAAATAAATTAATCCATAACGAAAGTAATGGAGTGCAGCCAGGTGAATATTGTTACTTGGGTAGTAAAATAACTAACAGTGGCAGAGGTAAGGGAGACATAAAATTCAAGGAAGTTCTTTCTTCAGACATTAGAAATATGTTTTTGAAGACTTTAATCTGGAGAGGGAATTGTATGGAAATGAAACGTGGACGCCAACTAGCTCACAAAGAAAGAAAATAGAAGCTTTTGAAATGTGCTGTTACAAAAGAATGCTGAATGTGACGTGGATATATCGCATCAGGAATGAAGAGTGAGTCGAATTGATGAGAGGAGATCGATTTAACTAAATTTGAGAAGATGAGATAGAATGATAGGATACATCTTAAGACAGTCAGGACTTGCTCAGTTGGTTTTCTAGAGAAGTGTAAGTGGTAAGAACTGTAGGGGTCGACCAAGGTGTGAATAGATGCAGGATGTAGTAATTACGTAGAAATGAAAATGTTAGCGAAGTATCGGGTGGCATGGAGAGCTGCATCAAACCAGTCTCTAAAAACAACAGCGTCGTAAAGTCGTGGAAGAAATTCGTGAGTCGGTTCATATTATTGCGTTTAGATCGATCTCTAAAGATTAAAGAAATGAAGAGATATTGAGCAAAATTTGCATTTCAAGGACAGCTTCTAAATGTTTTCCTAAGTAAGTGAATGCCTGCAGAAAGAGCACCGAATTCTGAATCTATGAAGTCGAAAGTGTCCACGGAGTGTTTCAGATACTTACAGAAACTGAGTCAGAGTGCAAGCAGTGGTATTGGTGCAAGGCTGACAGTACTCATGGCCATGAGCGAGAGATACTTTTAACCATCTAATTTTTGCAAAGGCAAAGGAAAGCTGGTTTCCTCATTTTGTTTTATTCTTTTCAACGGTCATTGCAGTGCCCATTGAAGGTCTAGCTCTAAGGTTTCTTACAATTATTTCATTTTACGGTGTGTTTGATCCTGAGGATAAATGTTAGATGTGACATTGGCGAATGCTGCCAATAAAAATGAATATTTGAAACAAACACGTTGAACTCAATTTTGCATCGTAAGAAAGAGGAACTTGGAACAATGATTTCCGTCTGAAGGACGAATCGTGAAATGGCAATTCCATTATTGTTTGTTGACTGGGATTTCATTGAGTATGCTCATTGAATGCGTTGTAAATTCAAGGTTTCCTTACAAGATCCTGGATGGTATTCATGTTGACACAAAAGCAATTATGTTTGCGTCTGAAATTGCCGAATCGGGATACTGACGAACTGTTAAATGAAACTGCAGAGAACAAATATTTATGTGCTGTAATTTACAGCTTTATCGTAATTGAAGGGACAAAATTCATTCAGTTGTATACACCGTGCATAATTTCTTTGTTAGAGACTATAGTATCTATAGTTCTTCGAAAGAGAATTTGCAGCGGAATATATGTTTTCACCAATAATTTATGCGAAATTCCGTTGCTCAATTCACACGTTAATCGCGGCATTTTAAACCGATATTTCCCGCAGAAGCATGAACAAAAGTAGGGTAGACCTGAACCAATCGAGACAGAATAAGGACGATTTCCTAATGAATCGTACGGCAAAGTTTCTTGGCCAAACTTGTGCAAAATTGACCCTGCCAATCAGTTACATACTGTAGTCCCTCGGGGCTAACAAAAAATCGCATTTGCATAAATATATCCGTGTTATCCGTAGTTAGATAATTATTAACATGGAAGAAGATCGCAATTCCTCAGAAAGAACACTTATAGGGTCGCCCGAGAGGTATGCCAACTTGCCGATAACAGTAGCAGAATTGACATCATAACCTACGAGGAATGGGTGGTTATAGGATATATAACACAGCCCAGAGACCGTTTTTAAATCTTCACAGATCAGCCAGAAGCCGATCTATGGGACAACCGTATCTTATTATAGAGATAAATTTGGATTCAAGGACATAAAAGAGATGGGATTAATGGTAGGAGGTCGAGGGGCTATTCGTCGATTTACTGTAAAGTGGCATAAATATGCCTTTCGGCTGGGGGTGAACCGAAAATATTTGTAACGTAAGGCGACAAAATGTGGTGCGGAAGTGGAACCTAGCAACCGTGCAGGCTGTGATGTAAGGTATTGTTACCTAGCAACGGTACGGGCGGTCATCTGAAATTATCAGTCGGTGATGGATGGCCATGACCGGGAGACGTATTTGTGATCATTTGAATTTCGCAAACGGAAGAGTGGTTTATTTCTATTTTTGGAAACATGTTAACTTAGATGTTACAGAATTGTAAACTGTTTCTTTGTTAGCGTTGCAAGGTTCAATTCCATTGCTATGAGCTACAATTCTTGTACTTTAGGGACATTATAAGAATAATGTAATCAAAATAATCCTTGTAAGCCCAAATTATACATGCCATTGTCTCGTTATGCTTTGTCCATTGTGGGAACTTTCAACTGAGCGAACTTTGGTAAATAAGAAAGAAAATGTGGGTACGTTTTCATCTCACGATAGTACACTGGCGACTGTTGTTCTCACATTTTCCAGTTTTAAGAACACAAACAGAGAAACAGACAACAGAAGTAAAAAAACCTGCAGATGATTATTACGTCGTTTGTTGTTTGTGTACCCCTTTGACGAGTTTCATGGTACGACGTCAGTTATAAGGTGGGATGTATTTTATGGCATATTTTTACGGCTGGATGCCCCTTCTGACAGCAGCCTCAGTTGAGGAGCCAATGAAGATGAAAAGTGTGACTGTGAATGAAATTGGGTAAAGTGTTGGCCTATGAATAGGAACTGTCCGGATATTTGCCTGGGAAACCGTAGAAAACAATTCTCAGGACATAGCCGTAGCGCGTTATACACGCTCGGTATGTTCATTATTACCTATGAAAGAATAACTAGCAGGATATTAATCTGAGATTTACAGGCTTACGACTGATTTGTATTGCTTAAAGGTTTCTTTTCTGACTGCGAAAAATAGTTTCCAATAGGTGACGAAACACTGTAGAAGATTCTGGAAAACGTTAAGGATGAGACCGATGAAATTCTAGGTGTAAGGCAGTATTATTGGTCCTTTATGCTGTATATGAGTAAAGAAGTGGAATCAGAGAGAAGGCTTTTTGCGATTTTGTTCTGTACAGAGTAATAAATAAGTTACAAGATTGTGAGCAACTGCAAAATGACCTCGATAATGTTGTGAGATGGACAGTAGGCAATGGTATGATGATAAACGGGGTTAAAAGTCAGGCTGTGAGTTTCACAAATAGGAAAAGTCCTCTCAGTTTTAATTACTGCGTTGATGGGGTGAAAGTTCCTTTTGGTGATCATTGTAAGTACCTAGGTGTTAATATAAGGAAGGATCTTCATTGGGGTAATAACACAAATGGTATTTTAAATAAAGGGTATAGATCTCTGCAGATGGTTATGAGGGTATTTATGGGTTGTAGTAAGGATGCAAAAGAGAGGGCATACAAGTCTCTGGTAAAACCTCATCTACAGTGTGGTTCAGTGCATGGCACCCTCACCAGGATTACTTGATTCAAGAACGGGACAAAATCCAAATAAAAGCAGCTCGATTTGTTCTGGGTGATTTCCGACAAATCAGTAGTGTTAGGAATATGTTGCAGACTTTGGGCTGGGAAGATTTAGGAGAAAGAGACAAGAGACTAAAAAGGAGGTGCAGGGTGGAAAGTAATGCACTTAGAAATGGTGTAGAAGTAAGGAGAAATTGAAAGAACTTAGTAGTAAATTGGATATAGCGAAGAAGTCAGTTAAGGGTAAGATGATGGCAAGCAGAATTGGCAGTCATACAAATTTTAGTGAAAAATCGAAGGGTATATATAGTTGCTTTAAGGCAGAAGGAGGTTCCATAAAAAGGACATTCCAGGAATCATTAATGAACAAGAGGAGAGTATATGCGAGGATTTACAGGATGTAGAAGTATTTAGTCAGTAGTGTGTAAAGATTGTTGGTTACAGGGAGAGGACTTCATTAATGTATGTATGTATGTTCAGTCCGTCAGCGGTTCCGCTGGTGGGATCCTCAACAGCTCTGCCATCAGCTGTCATAGATGGCCTAGGCATCACTGAAGAGGCGTACTAGGGAAATGAAGAGTGAGGTAGTTTCCCGTTGCTTTCCTCACCGAGCCAGAGTTGCTGTTACATATCAGTCTGCCAAGCCCACTGAAATGCATACACCAACCGACCCTATGAGCAACATTTTCACACCATTCATAACAGGGACTGGCTGCATAAGGATTGGCATTACTAGCATCGCTCATACCTCAGTCACTTTCATATTGTCAAATCCAAGGATAAGACAGAGACAGATCTATGAAAGTAACAAAATTGCTCTAGCCTATACCAGAAGACATAGTGCACTGTAAACACTAGGTCCTGCCAGCAAAGGCATAGTTCATTAATACAAATTACTAATCGAGTATTTATCTATTATAACCAGGGATGAGAAGAATTATAGTCACGAATAATTTAGGATGCAAACGTATTTAACCAAGGCGCAGGTGTCATACCAGCGATCTGAACTATCAGAACCCCTAACATTTATGCAACTCAGCGGCATAACTGTAGAGCGGATAGATTACATTTGCACCTTGTTCAAATGCATTTACAGTCTAACCTATTCGTGCCTATAAAACCCATCTCTAATGATAACAGACTAGTAAAGCAGCTGGAACTGATAAGATTTCTCGGGAATATACTAAAGGGGACAGTACTTATATGGAGCGTTTGTGTACAAAGACAAAGGGCGAAAATTACAGGGTTCTTTTACATGCAATGTATATAAGCTCTGGAAAAACGCACTTTCTCATTTTACCTAATTACTGTACATGTTTGCAAAATTACCAACTGGTTTGATAGAAGGCAGTTTGGGTTTAGAAAAGGTTATTCCAGAGAGACTCAGCTTGTAGGATTCCAGCACGATACACAATATGTTTTGGATTCAGGTGGTCAAATGGACCTATCTAAGGCTGAATACGGTGGATCATGGGAGTCTGCTTCTACTATACAGTTGACTTGACTGAATAGGTGGCTATATTTATATAAAATAGAATTCAGAGAATTAGAATAAATGGAGCTTTATCTGATCCTATGATCGTTAAGAGTGAAGTTCCACAAGGCACTGTTATTGAGCCTTAATATTTGCCTATATACAGAGTGTAACGGCTATATAGTACGTCCAGGTACCAGTATAGCACGTACAACTTTTTCTGTCTTGATGGGGGGTCAAGATGCCCTCAGCCCGCATCGAATCGGTGTTCCCGTCTGTTCTATTAAATTCTTAGACCGATCGCCCGTGACAATATACAGTAGTTAAGGTTCTGATGCCTTCCTAGAGTTTCAAGAAGGAAATTGTATTGTCATCAATGGTACACACGTACTTTCCGATAATACCGCGTGTCGTGAAATCGACCGCCTCTGTCGTGTAGCAGTTAATGTGATTAGTTGCCACCCACGGAGGCCCGGGTTCGATTCCCGGCTCTGCAACGAAATTTGAAAAGTGATACGAGGGCTGGAACGGGGTTCACTCAGCCTCGGGAGGTCATCTGACTAGAGGGGTGTTCGATTCCCTCCTCGGCCATCCTCGGAGTGGTTTTGCACGGTTTCTCACTTCTCCTCCAGGGAAATGCCGGGATGGTACCTAACTTAAGGCCACAGCCGGTTACTTCCCTCTTCCTTGTCTGTCCCTTCCAATTTTCCCATCTCCCACAAGACCCCTGTTCTGCATAGCAGGCGAGGTACTGGTCCTCCTTCCAGTTGTATCCCCGACCCACGCTCCAGGACACTGCCTCTCAGGTGGTAGAGGTACCGTGGAGGGTAAGTGGATTAAGGAAGAAAGATGTTGAAATCAAGTTTAAATACAGAAAAAGGAATTTGGGCAAAAATTAATTATTGCCGCGGGTGATGATCCAACTCACGACCTGAAGATTATGAGACACGTGCTGCCTACTGCGCTGCCGAGACTTGGTAGTTATGCTTTAAAAGTATAACTTCTAAGCAGGTCTAACTTATTGCGTGATGAGATGACAGTTGATTTCTAACTTTAGAGTTTGGTTATGAAAGAGATGCAGTGTATCCCATCATAAAGGGTGTCTGTGTGTTTACAAGTGTGAGAGCAATTTCTAACCTTTAATTTCCAATAGTGTCTCACAACATTTGGGAGTAGCAGTCTGGTACGGGGGCACAAACTCTGGAGACTTTCCTTAAAATGACTGTTGAGGGCAGATGCGTTCATCGCCGATGCTGAAATCCCACCATCCCGCTGTCACTACGCACTCACTCCAAACCCTGTGGCGAACTCACTTTATGAAGCTGTCATAATTCAAGGCAATTAGATATAATAGCCAACTTCCTCTCGCTTATGCTTCACAATGTGCGCCAATGGTTGACACGAAATAAGAGTCCCTTCACTTTCTTCGAGAAGTTTTCTGCTAAACACTCCTGATATGTTAGACCAATAGCTTTCTTGTCACTAGCGAGGTCATGCGCAAATCAGTAAGCGTCAGTCCTCTCACCTTACGATGCTCCTATCGGCACTCTGCCCTACTAAGAACCAAGGAACATCACCCACCCCGGTCCATTTGAGATGTATGGGATTATCACAGCACCCAATCAAGTCCACTGTCACGTCACATCTCACATATTCCTTGGTCAATATTTTTTCGTCCTATTCAACCTTGATGGTACGGTGTAAGGTTAACAAGAACTTCGAGGCTTCACGTATTTCTGTATTTTATGATCCTTCCTTTTCTAAAATTCTCCCATCCTCCGAGAGTTGAGAAATACATGTTCCTTCAGTTTATAGATCAGTGTTCGGTTTAAATAATTAATTAAATTAATTAAATAATTAAATTCGTTGTTTTATATACATCAGCTACAGGATTATCAATCTCTCCCTGTGGCGATGGGCAGGCTGAAAAGCGTCTCTTTACCTGATTTTTACAGCGAGTCCCTGCATCGATTCGCCGGCCTCTGCGATACAGGGGTAGCGTGCCTGGCTCTTGCCCGGAGGCCCCGGGCGAGGGCGGGGATTTTTACCTGTACCTAAGGGTTGGTTAGAGGTCCACTCAGCCTGCGTGATTATAATTGAGGAGCCGTCTGACGGTCAGATGGCGTCCCCGGTCTAGAAATGCAAGCATAACGATGTAGAAGATTCGTCGTGCTGACCACCCGACACCGCGCAGTCTACAGGCCTTCGAGCTGAGCAGCGGTCGTTTGGTAGCTCATGGCCCATCGGGGCTGTTGCTTCATGGGATTTGGTTTCTTTGGTTTGGTTCCATGTGTCGATTCTCTGATTCTTCTCGAACTGTCATTTTTATCGGCTTTTCCATTTTTTTAAATGTTACTCAGATCCCATAAGAAGATGATGACCATTCAGTTCCCCCTAATTAAATACTGATTTTAAAATAACTTTCTTGTCTCAAAGGAACGTGTGATTAATATTGGTGTTCATCACAGCAAGATTTTAAAAGTATACCATGAGAAATGTGGTTTTGGAGAAGAATTACAAAAACAAGTTGGAAGGTTAAAAAACAAATGACCTTGTTTTAAAGAACTTAAAGGAGGATCGATGTTTATAAATTACGATATAGAAGAGGAAGACAAAGTTCGTTGAACACGTACACGACTCTTCTCCCAACCATCACTGAAGGTAAAGTACTGGGAAAGAGACCAAGGATATCATACATACTTGAAGAGGCTGGCATTGCCTTTAGTAGATGATGGTGATGATCAAACATTTTAAAATTTCTTCCTCGTGAAGTTAAGCTTTTAGTGTATATGTAAAATTATTTCTTTCTCATTAGTTTTGTTCGTATGACCGAACTGTTTTTTTGTCTGGCCATGTCTCATCATATATATTAAATGCTGAAGATGTAGGTCGAAACATGTCCGTTAGAGTCTACGAGCCATTTAATTTATGTGGTGTATTGAATAGTTGGACCTTGTTAAGAATGCTTAGCAAAGTTAAAAGATGCAGTAAATTTCATAAGATAGCAAGCAAATATTGATTGAAGTAGGCACCAGAGGCGGCAGCCAATCAGAATACGAGCTTGCCACATCGGGCAGCTGGTTGCGCCGAACAGGTTGTGGCATAATGCCACTACAACCCGCCGTGGACAAACTCGTTTCAAACCTGGACATAAGAAAAAATCCTACAAAAATGTTTTCCTTTTAGATTTTTGGGGTCGCTGATTGCGAATCCGACATCGGAATTACGGATCAAAAATTGTAAATGTAGCGAATTAGAGTAAAACTTGGGGCATAAAGTATTTTGAGAAGTCAGAATTGTCGTATTACATATCGCAGTCACATTCGTCGCTGTGAGATGGCTCGAGGAGCACGTGACCATGTCATGCATCAGTTTCTCTCGGGAACATTTGCGCCAAATTATTGTGCACTATTCCAAAGTAATATTGTGCATTTTTGTACAATAATTTTCTACCGTGCCGCATGGTAGAAAAATTACCTACCACTAAAAACATTTGAACTCTTTAAGTGTAATATTATGGTATTAGGAGAGTCATTTACGAAAGTGGAGCCGCGCAGAGAAAATTTTGTAGCCAACGATTTCGGATAAAGTCGGTAGTGCGCGAAGGAAGTTAAAATGTCATACCTTGTGGATTGTACCCGTCTGACAGGATCGTTGTCGTATAAGAACACGCAAACTGTCACGGCACTTTGCGCTATGGACGGTGTACGGTTCGAAATTAACATTTTTTTTTATTATTGGAAATGTTCAGATTTTCTATGCAAAATGATTTTTTTATCCTGTTGGAACTCACCTCATTTCCTGGACATGTATGGCGTGGTGTCCATTTCTCCAGAGGAGTCCCAAGCTTTGAATGTTGTGATTCATCTTTGAGCTGGTTTCAGATCAACCAATGAAGCGCCGGAATAGTCTGATACGTGTCTACTTCAAACTGTATCAACTGTGGATCTCGTAGTCACACTCCGCCAATAGTTTCTCAGCCAGTGTCAGGTGTGGTGTAATATTGTGATGTACTGCGTGTCTTGTCAGTTAACTTACCATGTATTAATTAAGTATATATTATTTCCTTTGTCGTTTATTTTGAATGTTAAATAACTAAAGATGCGATTAACTTCTGATTCAAAAAATAAAGCAAGTCCTTCGACACCCAAAAGATAAATGGTTTCAGTTAAAACAGCCAGAAGGAAACAAAGGTACAGGTAGTCGTGGGAAGTCAAGGAATTACTTCTAGTAATACTCTTCAGTTAAGTATTCCTACTTGCTATTATTGCACACATTTTACAGTAGTGACTGTTAGTGTATCTGGGTGAACATTACTACTGTACGGTTTTGCGATAAGGAATACGGTTTATTTTGTATTTCTATATGGTTTTTCAATTTCCGGATGTTGGCAACGTTGCTGGAACGCAACCGTAACAAGCATGCACCAGTACTGTCTACACAAGATTTCGCGGGACGAAAGTCAGGTCTTGCACCCTTTCGTTTCCTATTCTGTGCAGGTTTAGAAGCGAGTTCATCGGCTGTCCAGCGGTAAATGTAAATAGATTGGGTTAACAAATGTAAGGAAGTATATGGGACAAGTTATCAAGGCGAAATAAACAAATTAATATATAAGGCTTTTATGTATAAAACATCACAAATATATATACAAACAACAGAGTTATGTACAGTAACTCATAACTACATAACATGGTCACATAGGACTCTAGAAACAATTATTTGTGCATTTGTTATAAATAATAACATATAGAGTAAAGAACAAGTAGATGATGCTACTGATGATTCTAAGTGAAGACACATGATGAAGAAACACACACAGGGTGTTTAGGAAAGAAGGATACACTCTAAATCCGCATCAAAAGTGAATATGGAAATTTTGTATCGTGATGCTGTATATTACATTCTAAATCAGTCTTGCTCCTAAATCACCCTGTGAAATGAAGGAAGTATGAATAAGATCCTTTAAGGTACTGTGCATATATCAAGTTACAACAACAACAAAATAATGTATCCCTCATTAGAACCGTGTGACTTATCAATATTGTTATCATCATTAGCTTTTATGGAGGAATAAGAGTTGACAGATGATAAAGGATGGCTTCTAAGTAGATCTCGATGCCATGGTTTGTGACTGACGCCTTTTTGTTATGAACTGCAAGCTAAAATTTGCAGTTTTTCTGCCAACCATGTGGCTTAAAATTAAAAACTAAGGTCTTTGCATATGTCATGAAATTGCTTTATCCTCGTCCACGGATTTATTTACTTTTCTTAAAACTAATTTTAGTTAGGAAACGAATATTAATTTGATGTTTGCTGTCACTTTGAAACCCTGATAATGATTAAGCAATTTTTGTATCATCGTTCTAAATTATTTGGATGCTATAAAGTTAGAAACATACTGAACATGAAGTTTGAAGAATTAGAAATCAATGAAACATTATTGATTTGTATTTTATAAGTAGGTAATTAATTTAAAATACCTACTTCGGTATTTAGTATATTTCGAACTTGCTCTTTAACTGATTATGACCTCTCTGAAGTATACTGTGTATAAATGTGGCAATTTTCAGAGAATACAAGGTAAATGAAGGAATGTATTGTAAAACATATCTTCATATAAAATATTCGTAAAATTGTATGCAGCCCATTAAAATATCATTTAGGTTAAAAAGCATCATACTATACAAACACCGTGAGCGAAAATTATGACGAATTTTGAAAATGATCTATTATCTTATTTCAGAATATTGAATGTTAAATCTAAATGTATTCGAAAGGAATATTTCATTTGACTTCTTCGGTGTGTGGAAATACCCCGCAGCATCTATAATATCCAAGATGTATTAAAAACACAAATGAATTTTGAAACAATATTTATGAACTTCGGTCCACCTTTGCCGAACATATGCAGTGTATGAGTATTTAATCATCCAGACCTACTTAAAATTACTCTCCTTAATGTTATTAAGGAAATGAACTCTCTTAATCTCTTAAATATATTATAAATTACTTCTTAAGAGATGCAGCTGATAAAAATGATGAAATGTAAGAAAAACGTAACAACCGTAGACATTGTTACATATGAGTATTGCACTAAAGTGGGCTGTAATCAGCCGATATCATAAACAGTGCTCTTACACTGAGTATTTCATCTTAAAACAAAATGCAGTGCCCCGTTCATAACACTGCCCTCTGGAACAATGTAAGACTGTTTAAAATTTATGAACAACAAGATCCTTCTCCCCGGTAATGCCTTCCTAAATCGTATCAGAATTATAGGAACTGCCAAGGAATTTTAAAATTATGTGTTCTAAATCTCAGCAATCAGTTCGCTTTAGGAGTGAGGAAATTGACAAAATGCATTTAGTGTAGATAAAAGAAAGGTGCAAAAGATCTTAACAGAGTTCAATTCAAAAATACAATAATTTGAATATTCCCTAGACGATGGAGACGATGAGCTAAATTTGTTTCGTTAGTAAATATTGGGCTAAGTCCACAATGATGTTAGGAAGTAAACCATCCTCGAAGGAGTGAAGCAATGAACGAATAAATTCGTAGTATGAAGAACCTCATCCGCAGAGTATTTCAGGAATGTGATTAGAAAGGACTAGACAATACGAAAAACTGTGCTTCCGGGTCCGTCGAAGACAACATTAACAATATAAGACGTGAAATAAAAGTCGTTATTTTGTTCCTTTGATTTAAGCTCTTGGCTATTCGTTTAATTTTAAAAATTGTGTCCAACTAAGTGAGTACCTGTTCCACATCCCCATTGTTAGGTTAATACTGAAAAGTCTACACGACTAGGTTAATATTGTAAGGTAAACATTACCTGAGTAACACACATTGGAGATAAAGCAACCATTGTAAGTGAATTAATTATTGTTACTCGCACAAGAATGAGTAAAAATGACAAAATTGTTACACAAAAAGATTAATTATTTCTATCTAAATACGTGCGTATATTATATGAATTTCCTCGAATTGACCCTCATACCAAACAGAAACAAAAAGAAGGAAGCGAAGTTACATCACAAATTAAAAACTACTCTTAACTTGTTAGTGGAAGTTTACCTGCACTTTTATAAGTATTTGTCGGAATTGTAATATGAAATATATAAGTAAGAAATTCAAACTACCTTAGTGTTATCAATTGTGAAAAAAGATGTTACTTCACCATAAATTCATTAATTTAGCACTTGTCTAATGTGCAAAATGAGCCCTGTATACCCATAGCAACCAAACAAGAAGAAATGCATTAGCTTTTGAATGAATTTATAAATTATCGCAGAACTCGATACCCTAGCTTACCACTGACCTATTTAGTAGTATCTGAATTCTCATTTTAAAATAAATTAATCTCCCAGAGCTGTGCTTATGTATTGGTCTATAACTAAATGGGAATCAAGTACAAATGGAATTAGTTTAGAGGAACACCATGATATTTATATCCAAAACCATTTTTGGATGAAAAAAATTGATTCATCCAACAACAATACCCAGTATTACTTAGTAATCAGCAATGGACAGATCTCAAATAATTTCCTACGTCGTAGTCCTTATATGTATTGTGCTATGTTTAACGTTTGTTTTACCGTAGTGCAAATGACTTCGTATTTTGGGGTGGCTACATTCGTTGCAATATTTTAAAGTGATTTATGTCTTCTTCATAATCCTGTGGCAAAGAAAATAATTGGCCGCATATTGTAAATAATTTGCTATGCTCGTCGTGATAACGTTAAGAGTATTTTGAAAAGAAAACTCTAAAGATTACGTATTCGTTTCCTGAACTGCATTTGAAGGTTCTTGAGTTCGCACGAGTAGACCCAATAGCTGACTAGCATTCCACCGAAAAGTAGAAGTAAAGATACCAGAAATTTTAGAATACAGGATTCTAAACTTACATTCCACCAAAGTAATATTAGTCGTTAATTTCTTCATAGAAAATTGCAAATACGTTAGCGTAGATAGAGAAATTAGTCACACAGTTATCACTAGATGCTGGATGTTTAGGGAGAAAGTTCAAAATGCAAACTAATAAAATATGGTTATTAAGAAGTGTCGACTATCCCGGTGTTCCGTAATGTAGCGAGAGTAACAGCATGTAGATGCCGGGCCCCTAATGTTTATGGAAATCTCATAGCAGAACTGTGTTGCAGTATACTTGTTATTCGCTTCACGAAGTTTGCTATTCTAAGCTAAACTTAAACTTTTGGGCTCTAGTCCGAAGTACTTTACATCGTTTGTGATGAACGAAGGGAAGGAATGAAACATATATATTTACTGACAATATGGACAATATGGCGTGGGGAATATTCTAATTACTCATTTTGTTCTAAACGTTTGAGAACACTGATTTAGTCTCCATTGCACCTTTCTTACGAACTGATATCATTGGAGTAGTAGCTTTTCTTTCATCTTCTTGCGAGGCCAGCATGTTTCAGGATGGAGAGGATTTTGGAGCGGGGAATCTTCTCAGCCTCCCTCTCGAGGACTTGCTGTTCTCCGGGAGCGAACCAGCTCTCCTTAGCCAAGCCAGCTGCGATACGAGGGTCCTTGTAGAAAGGATTCTGGAACTGGGGCGGCAGGCGGGCCTCCGCCTCGGAGTTCAGCACAACGGCACGGTGGGCCAAGGCTCGTTTCTGTTCGACAGGCTGCGAACAGAGAAAAATGAGTTTTCAATATTTTCGTCTATAATTTGGCAGACTCGGCAAAAATACTCATACATTTAAGAACAGCTCCGGGTTTTTCACTCGGGCGTTGGAGATATTTTTTTTCCAGTTTTCATTGTCCATTCATTAGGCAAAAATCTTGCTCTATATACGCCGAACCGGTAAAACTTTAAACATGGCGATAGGAAAAACTGAGATTTTAGCATTTATTATGTTTAAAATTGAAAATTCTACTTGTTTGGCAACATTTCAGTGATGACTCCCTTTAAAAGAAAGAAACATCATAAGTATTTTAATGAGCAAATTCCCTGTTAGGATCTTCAGTCTGTCGAAACTCATTTTGAACAACATGTTTCGTTCTTAAACGGACATCATCAGATTCTATCAAACGACACTCTAATTTATTAAGAAATGTATAAACATGTATGTTTATTTATATTTAAATCCTTAAAATATTGAATTCTGGAACTTATCTTAAAGAAGACAATGCTCTGCAGTCTCGCGTATAAAATAAAACTCTCCCACAAAATTTCATTGGCTCAAAATTTCAAAGTCCCAGAGTACAAACCCCACTGAAAAGGAGAGGCATAATATCTGAAGGAAGGGAAAAATTTACTGGATATTTTGTGACATATCCCCGGGCACCGAAGAGCAACCCAATTTCCAGCAACTAGCAGGCATGTGATACTTTTCTTCAAAGTACTTGAAACAGCGTTCGTAGTTCACCTTTACTTTTCAACTTACAGGACGCAGAATTAACAACTTAACATGGGTATGTTTATGGGCTGCGGGTCTATCTGGAATATTAGCATCATGGTAACCAGGCAAACAGTCTTCGTCATCTTCTCACTCACCTTTGATACAAATGGCGCCGTGTTTCAAACAAGTTTCCACTGTCTTTGGGGTTTTGTCTACATCACAGCAAAGTCCCTTATCGGTAATGTCACGAAGGCAGCAGAATTTTTAAACGAGTTTCCACTGTCTTTGAATGGCGTTTCTTCTAGAGTAGGTCACAGCAAAACCCCTTCTACACGGTAATGTCACCGAACGCAACAAAATTCCTCTCATAATATGTATCCTTCGAATGTTTATTGCCATAAAATTTTGTGTTGAATCAGCGACATTTTGTTGGTCGTAGATCTTGACAGGTGGGTATATCGTGTGACATGGCATGACATTGTTGTGTGCTGGATCAGCTCCCATATTGTTGTACTAGATATTGATTGGTGTGGCTATCGTGTGACATGACATGACAATGTTGTGTGCTGGATCAGATGTCATATTGTTGGACGTTGATCTTGACTGGTGGGGCTATCGTGTGACATGACACGGCATTGTTGTGTGCTGGATCAGCTGCCATATTGTTGTACTAGATATTGACTGGTGGGGCTATCGTGTGACATGACACGGCATTGTTGTGTGCTGGATCAGCTGCCATATTGTTGGTCGTAGATCTTGACAGGTGGGTATATCGTGTGACATGACACGGCATTGTTGTGTGCTGGATCAGCTGCCATATTGTTGTACTACATATTGATTGGTGTGGCTATCGTGTGACATGACATGACAATGTTGTGTGCTGGATCAGATGTCATATTGTTGTGCTAGATATTGATTGGTGTGGCTATCGTGTGACATGACATGACAATGTTGTGTGCTGGATCAGATGTCATATTGTTGGACGTTGATCTTGACTGGTGGGGCTATCGTGTGACATGGCATGACAATGTTGTGTGCTGGATCAGCTGCCATATTGTTGTACTAGATATTGACTGGTGGGGCTATCGTGTGACATGACACGGCATTGTTGTGTGCTGGATCAGCTGCCATATTGTTGGTCGTAGATCTTGACAGGTGGGTATATCGTGTGACATGACACGGCATTGTTGTGTGCTGGATCAGCTGCCATATTGTTGAACGTTGATCTTGACTGGTGGGGCTATCGTGTGACATGACATGACAATGTTGTGTGCTGGATCAGATGTCATATTGTTGTGCTAGATATTGATTGGTGTGGCTATCGTGTGACATGACATGACAATGTTGTGTGCTGGATCAGATGTCATATTGTTGGACGTTGATCTTGACTGGTGGGGCTATCGTGTGACATGGCATGACAATGTTGTGTGCTGGATCAGCTGCCATATTGTTGTACTAGATATTGACTGGTGGGGCTATCGTGTGACATGACACGGCATTGTTGTGTGCTGGATCAGCTGCCATATTGTTGGTCGTAGATCTTGACAGGTGGGTATATCGTGTGACATGACACGGCATTGTTGTGTGCTGGATCAGCTGCCATATTGTTGAACGTTGATCTTGACTGGTGGGGCTATCGTGTGACATGACATGACAATGTTGTGTGCTGGATCAGATGTCATATTGTTGTGCTAGATATTGATTGGTGTGGCTATCGTGTGACATGACATGACAATGTTGTGTGCTGGATCAGATGTCATATTGTTGTGCTAGATATTGATTGGTGTGGCTATCGTGTGACATGACATGACAATGTTGTGTGCTGGATCAGATGTCATATTGTTGGACGTTGATCTTGACTGGTGGGGCTATCGTGTGACATGACACGGCATTGTTGTGTGCTGGATCAGCTGCCATATTGTTGTACTAGATATTGACTGGTGGGGCTATCGTGTGACATGACACGGCATTGTTGTGTGCTGGATCAGCTGCCATATTGTTGGAGTAGATATTGATTGGTGTGACTATCGTGTGACATGAGATGGGAATGTTGTGTGCTGGATCAGCTGCCATATTGTTGGACGTTGATCTTGACAGGTGGAGCTATCGTGTGACATGAGATGGGAATGTTGTGTGCTGGATCAGCTGCCATATTGTTGGACGTAGATCTTGACAGGTGGAGCTATCGTGTGACATGAGATGGGAATATATATATATAAAGTCATCCTTTCGGGCTCTTTGGCGCATCAACTTTCGGCACAATTGAGGAAATTGCTTATATATTTCGTAGTATGGGGGACCCGTACTTTGTGTGCTAAGACATAAATACTGACCTGTGCTGGGAGGAACTGCGCCTGCTGAACTCCCAGCGGGACGAAGAACTGCGCGCTGGCAACTCCTACGCTAAGAACCACGAGAGCCAGAACTACCTGCATCTTCTTTGGATTGTAAAGACGCTGCTTCTGAAACGACAAGAAACAGAAGGAAACATGGTTAATCAGAAATACTTGGTATTATCAAATTTGTTTCGGTAGCCAAAGGCACAGTAACGTAAGAGTCGCCGTGCATTTCTGTTTATGGCTGGTAGAAATATTGATATCAGAATCAGGTACACTCTTCGACACAAAATATGAGCAGGCTTTTTTAAATGGAATAATCACCAGAAATTCTGTATACCTCGACGGAAGTCGAGGAAAAGACGAGGCCCTCCTTCTTGGAACTTCGCCTTCTTTCGACTACATTACCTCTTGAACATCCTTTCTGAAACTAGAGCTTGAAATAAACAGCTGTGTCAAATTATGTGCAAGATAAGTGAAATATTGAAGGAAGAACATTTTGATGTGAGTGTTTTTGCTTAAGATCCGTTAATGTGGAGACAAGTTTCGCAACGTGCTCTGTAAAAACCGAGGTTCCTTTGCACCTAAGAACCTGTGATACACTGCTAACCCGACTGAGCTGATGTTTCCGAATTTCATTATCTGTAACACTAGTGTGTCCATTGGGGGTTCACAGAGTTCATTCTAGGTGGATAAAACTTTTCATTTTAAATTCAGCAAGTATTTTTTAGCAAACACGGGGTTTTTGAAGGTGCGGAGAGCAAGTGGACGCGCGATGCAGGTGACCTTGCACCAAGAGCCAAGCCCTTCAGACACTGTACGACCTTGTATGTCGTCATCAGCTCATAAGTGGAGCACTCGCTCCCAAGGTGAAGGTGTTCGAACAAAGCGCTCACCACTTCTCGCTTAGACGAAGACAACTTTGCGTACAATAACTGCCAAATTGGATCACATGGTGTGTTTTTAAAAAAGATTTTCTATTTATTAGGCAACCCCGATGATTAGGGATAGCGTGGCTGCTTGTTGCCTGCAAACCCCGGGTTCGATTCCATACCAGTCCAGGGATTTAATTCTGAACGATGTTCGTTCAGCTTCGTGAGTCCACCTGAGAAGCTATGTGATACAAGAGCTAGTGGACCTGGTCAAGAAAAGCCCAGCAGTAGGTCTACCGTTTAGAATGTCGTCTCCTTACCACGTGGCAATCTAGTGTCTAGAGGCCATGTGACTGGGCAGCATTTGTCCTGGTAGGCCGAGGGTCTTTGTATATCTGATATAGGAAGCAGTTCTCCCCTGACTCCGCCACCTTCATCCCTGGTGTAGAACCGCGTGACCAGATGGAGAACGGGGCACTTTCCTCGCTTAATCTGATAAAAAGACCGTGACATGTTACACCATAATTCTACTGACTGCGGAAAACATAATCCTGCACGCAAGTGATTTTACAACAAATTAAGCAGTATTTTCCCCAAAAATAGAGATATGTGCCAACTGCAACATTCTTTAAGAAGTGCTGGTGTTATTTTCGTTCACACTTCTTGGATGAAAATGTATACAAAATTGGCGTGAAACAATAACTTAAGTAGCGTAGAGGAGAGATCCTCTCTTTGTGCTTGCCCGGGGCCTACGAATCCTGCCCTAGAAGTGTTTTTACTTATACAGAAAAATTAAAAACTGAGAAATGTGAACGTTTCCTGTGTTGGGCTCTAATCGTTCAAGTTGTCATGTGACGTTGCTTTTTGTCTCAGGATAGCAGAACTCCAGAGGATGGTCACGGACCAATGAACTTGTCCAGGCCATAACACATTCTAAACTATCCAGACCATTTCCTAACCCATCCATATCTTGTCTTGTCCAGACCAATTACCTGTCCACTTCATTCTGCAACGTTGGCAACGCTTATTTATTGCAAGTGACATCATCCGAGCCACACCACGTTGGATGTGTAACCGATCTAGGGAAGTTCTTCTACCAACCTAGAAATTTGTGGATGTCTGCAAATCTGTTTCAGGCGAGATAGTCACATTCTTGTATATTTCTGCTGAATCTTATGTCATTCATAACCTTAGTATTTTGCACCAGAATTTCGTGGAATTTATTACGAGGGACATCTTGACAAGATTAAATTGAGTATTTAAGGAAATTTGGCGACAGAGCAATAAACCATTGCATTTTGGGATTTTAGATGTTTTAAAAGATATTTGCATCTGCAGTCGATGCAGATTGAGAAAACACGGAACAGCTACATGTCCCCTTAAGTCGTTGCCGGGACAACGAGGCAGACCCGAAAGGAGGGGCAATTCCTTTAAAAACGGGCATCTGATCAGCTTTGGGTAGACTAAGTAAACCTCTGAACCTTATTCATCTCTGTTAGTGGAAATTTATTTTCTAAATCTTTCGACTTTAAGCTGGAAAATCCAACCCATGTCCTTGTGAGGAACTGAGCATGACTTTGTCGCATAGGCTGAAAGATTTCTGAAAATCAACAGTTCACATATAATATTCATTAAAAATGGAGAACGCATACGGAGCTATGTTTGAGTTCAGCTGATTGTGATAAGAAAAGCGTAGACAGGAGACGCCATGAAGGAAGAGTTCGTAGCACATTCCTACGTCAACGAGTGGCATTCCAGAGAGACTGCTCCAGCTGGTGAATGCTGCTGGTTTGTGAGCGTGTGAGAGAGAGAAAGCCAACAGGTCTTCACTCCGGATCGGGTATGAGGAGTATAGATCGGATAGAGGTGTCCGCAATGTAGCGAGAGCGACATAAGTTCCCTTGATGTTCATGAAATCTCATACTGTAATCGTTGTGTAAGCTAGAGTTTATTTGCTTTCGCAGCATTAACTTTGCATTCTAAACTCTTGGCGACTGTAGATACGTACTTCATTTCATCTATCTACCAATAATCTTCATTGATTTACATTTTGGCCTGTATCCCAGGTGGCAGATTTCTTGTTAGTTTTTATCCCAGTATTTTCTTCAGTGTTTTCGGAGAACTTGGAAACTTCCCTCGATGAATGATTCCACCTCCTAATTTGTCGCCTTGAATTCGAACTCTGTCTTCATCATCTTTCTTACCTTCCACCCTAGCTTATTCGTCTACTAATGCTATTCTCCACTGACAGCTTGGATTATCCGCGTAGTCTTGCTAGTTGCTTTACGTCGCGCCGACACAGATAGGTCTTATGGCGACGATGGGACAGGAAAGGCCTGGGAATGGGAAGGAAGCGGCCGTGGCCTTAATTAAGGTACAGCCCCAGTATTTGCCTGGTGTGAAAATGGGAAACCACGGAAAACCATCTTCAGGGCTGCCGACAGTGGGGTTCGAACCTAATATCTCCCGGATGCGAGCTCACAGCTGCGCGCTACTAACCGCACGGCCAACTCGCCCGCTTCCCGTGTAGTCAAGCAGCTCGTCTCATTACTTCCAAGTCCGATGTGAAGACAGAAGTTGTATGGTATACAGGTGGTCGGGTGCATCAGCGATACCCCGCTGTACAGCGCGGGCGAATTGAAATGGACTTTGCGCGGCGATGCACTTGAACGAACTCAGGATATCTTAGATTTGGAAATGAAGTTCTGAAGTTCCTTTACCACCTGTTCTATATAAACACTGAAAGTCTCAACAGGTGAAGGAACACACAATCCCATCCTGTCGTAAACTGAACTTCAGGTAATGAAGTTAATCACGAACAGTGCACGCTACACGCACACAGACAAAACATAATTTGCCGGGAGAGGGCACCATGTAGATGTCACCACCGCTCCTAACCCTTTGATGAAGGATACAACATCTTGGTTGATGATGATGATAACAATAATCCTAGCACATCTCAGGAACCAGTGCAAACTCTGACGTTCGTTCTGTCAGGAGTTGTAGAACTCGTTCTTTCAATTGAAGTTGGAATAAAGGAGACCAAACAGAAGGAGAATTATGGAGCAGGAGGTTCTCGTGGCATGCAGAGTCATCGTGAGGTGAGAGAGAAAGCTATGCGCTTCTAATTATGATTTCACAGCCTGAGTCAAATGATTTCCTTCACAGCCACTATGACATCACTCGAAGGCTGACGAAACCGGAAACTGACGATACCAATTAGATTCAACACAAAAGTACGATTAAATGCTTCTTTATTTCACAGTTAGTCCGATTAGTTACCCGTCTTTAAGTACAAATGGAAGGAGTTCCAGTCTGTGAGTTACTGTTGACAGCCGGTGATTCCCTTCAAGCTGCTAATTACAAGGAGGAAACTTCTTGGTCTAAGACTCAAAAATATAGAATGGAGACTCAAATTTCACAAAGAATTCTACCAGAAAATATGAATAATTGAACTGATGATGAAGAGGAGGGTATTGTTTACCAGTTAAACATTGTACCCAAGGACACTAATAAAGGTGGGGTTCTTGTTTAAAAAGATTGTCATGAAGGACCAGTTGCAGAGCCTTGCGGAACCCCAGCCCCTTTTAATCGTTACAGGATCAGATAATGCTTCACCGCTCTAATTCCCTTCTAAAAATTGAACCACCCAGTTAATCACTCTTTTGCCTAGAATCCTCAATGGAATAAACGTTCTTAAAGAAACACTGCTGTTGATACTGTGGCGAGATACCAGAGTCCCTAATAAAGAGCTAACGTGATTTTCTGTCGACTAAATTTATTAAACTAATTAAACGCATTAGGCGATAATTTGAGTACTTTATTTCTTACAATGCTGGACTAGACAAGTGCCATATAATCATGTTTGTCTATAACGCCAACATCCCGAAAGCTGGTTGGATCCTCAAATAGCATCCCCAAGGTTTATAGGAAGGCATGTTGAAGAGTGGGGTAGTTCGCCATTGCTTATTGCGTTGGCAGAAAGTCCTATTGCAGCAGATCTGCCCGTTTGAGAAACACCTTGCATAACATCCAGACACACGAGTCGCGCTCCGAACGTCAGCTGCTTTCGTACTGTTACAGTCACAAATGAGACCAAGACTTGGGTGGAAGCTACATTTTGCGCTGTCTGTCCCGGGAGAGAGATACCCATCCAAAAAGAGTAATTACCTTGGAATAGCGGTTGTTATTTCTAGAAAATTGAACTCAAGGAATTAGAGTAGGTGAAGCATTATGTGATCATACACTGACTGACAGAGCAAATGCAACACCAAGAAGGAGTGGTCAGAACTTTATGCCAATTGCAGGGTAGACTGACGTCACTGAGGTATGCTCATGATGTGAAATACGCCGCTGTGCTGCGCACGTAGCGAACGATAAATGGGACACGGCGTTGGCGAATGGCCCACTTCGTACCGTGATTTCTCAGCCGACAGTCATTGTAGAATGTGTTGTCGTGTGCCACAGGATACGTGTATAGCTAAGAATGCCAGGCCGCCGTCAACGGAGGCATTTCCAGCAGACAGACGACTTTACGAGGGGTATGGTGATCGGGCTGAGAAGGGCAGGTTGGTCGCTTCGTCAAATCGCAGCCGATACCCATAGGGATGTGTCCACGGTGCAGCGCCTGTGGCGAAGATGGTTGGCGCAGGGACATGTGGCACGTGCGAGGGGTCCAGGCGCAGCCCGAGTGACGTCAGCACGCGAGGATCGGCGCATCCGCCGCCAAGCGGTGGCAGCCCCGCACGCCACGTCAACCGCCATTCTTCAGCATGTGCAAGACACCCTGGCTGTTCCAATATCGACCAGAACAATTTCCCGTCGATTGGTTGAAGGAGGCCTGCACTCCCGGCGTCCGCTCAGAAGACTACCATTGACTCCACAGCATAGACGTGCACGCCTGGCATGGTGCCGGGCTAGAGCGACTTGGATGAGGGAATGGCGGAACGTCGTGTTCTCCGATGAGTCACGCTTCTGTTCTGTCAGTGATAGTCACCGCAGACGAGTGTGGCGTCGGCGTGGAGAAAGGTCAAATCCGGCAGTAACTGTGGAGCGCCCTACCGCTAGACAACGCGGCATCATGGTTTGGGGCGCTATTGCGTATGATTCCACGTCACCTCTAGTGCGTATTCAAGGCACGTTAAATGCCCACCGCTACGTGCAGCATGTGCTGCGGCCGGTGGCACTCCCGTACCTTCAGGGGCTGCCCAATGCTCTGTTTCAGCAGGATAATGCCCGCCCACACACTGCTCGCATCTGCCAACAGGCTCTACGAGGTGTACAGATGCTTCCGTGGCCAGCGTACTCTCCGGATCTCTCACCAATCGAACACGTGTGGGATCTCATTGGACGCCGTTTGCAAACTCTGCCCCAGCCTCGTACGGACGACCAACTGTGGCAAATGGTTGACAGAGAATGGAGAACCATCCCTCAGGACACCATCCGCACTCTTATTGACTCTGTACCTCGACGTGTTTCTGCGTGCATCGCCGCTCGCGGTGGTCCTACATCCTACTGAGTCGATGCCGTGCGCATTGTGTAACCTGCATATCGGTTTGAAATAAACATCAATTATTCGTCCGTGCCGTCTCTGTTTTTTCCCCAACTTTCATCCCTTTCGCACCACTCCTTCTTGGTGTTGCATTTGCTCTGTCAGTCAGTGTATAATGGTTAAGAGGGGAGTTCCTCAAGGCTGTATTGTTGGACCTTTGTTTTCTATTATATACATTATGTGAATAAGAAACTAGAATCACAGATGAGGCTTTTCACAGAGGGTGGCATGCTGTACAGAGATTGAACAAATTATGCGATTCTGAGCGACTATAAAAAGACATGGATAATGCTGCAAGATAGACAGCAGAAAACGGTAAACGAAGTGAAACGTCAGGCTGTAACTTTCACCAGTGCTCTCAGTTTTAATTGCTGTATTGATTGGTTGGAAGTACCTCCTGAGTGCTAATTAACGAGGTTGTAAATTAACGTTACAGATCCCTTCATATGGTTAAGAGGTTATTTTGGGGATTGTAGTAAAGAGAGGGCGTAGAAGTCTTTGGTAAGATCCCAATCACCGAGCTCGATAGCTGCAGTCGCTTAAGTGCGGCCAGTATTTGAGACAAGAAGTGGAAGAGAATCAAATAAAAAGAAGCTCGATTTGTCCTGGATGACTTCCGACAAAGGAGTAGTGTTGCGAAAACTGAGGAGTAAGGAGACGAGCTGCTCGACTAAGTGGCTCAGACGGTTCAGACGCTAACTTGGCTCAGTCCGGAGCTATTTGAAGGTGCTCAAAGACGTCAGCCTCGTCTTAGTAGATTTACAGGCACGTAAAAGAAATCCTTTGGGACAAAATTCCGGCACCTCGGCGTCTCCGAAAACCGTAAGAATAGTTATTGTGACGTAAAGCCAATAACATTATTATTATTACTGAGAGGGATGTTCGGTGGATAAATGGCGTGGAATGATATTAGTACACGAGTAAGCTTGAGTGGTTGAAAAGATCACAAACTGGGGAACAAAATTGGGGAAAGTGTTAATTTATACAATGAGGAGATAGAAAATAGAATAATTTATGAAGGGTAATGCTTGATAAATCACCAAATTCATTAAAATAAATTAAGAATAGACCAGGTATGCAATTGATAGGGAATCTCGCACCTGGACGACTGCCATAGGTGCAGATTTTTGATGACTGACTGGCTGATATGTAGAGACGGTTAGAACCTCCTCTAAAATCCATGTGCCTGTGTACTGACAGCACTTCCTCGAGTCATAGATGGAAGTTACTTCCTTGTCATGAATAGGCAACAGCGCGAAACCAGTTTACAGTCCGTAATTAATACTTTATCAAGAGGAAAGTCACTAAAAAGACCTATTAATATTTGCATAAAAGTGAGCGGTGGTATAAAGACGTGTTTCAGTCCCTCATTTCAGAAAAATTTCCAGTAAAGTTTTTCTCTGCGCATTGCTTTAGAGTGAGAACTCAGGCATTAGATCACATCTACGTTCATATCATTTATACTGTTACATTTTAAAGCAGTAAACGTTCTCCATAGCAGGAAAGAAGCTTGTTTGTATCTTTTGATAGAACTGATCGTAAAAGGCAAGATAGAAGGGGAACGTGGAGGTTGGAGAGAAGGTTCAAGACTGGTTCAAATCCTCGATATGGAAACCCCGATAAGAGAACCAGAAAATAGGAAAAGTTACTCCAGTATGCTCATGAATAGAGCCCGGATGTTTAGGCAGCCGGCTCCTGCACACTGTTGCGAGAGTTGCGGGCCTGTTTATACAAATCTCATGGTGGAAGATTTGTCCGGGTTAGCATAAACTTGTTATCCACTTCAGTAAGTTTGCACTCTAGCCAGCAAATGCCTGGGCTTTGTGTGAGGAAACGGCGTCAGAGAAAAAGGCATTAATTTGAAATACGTTTGATTTTCTTTCGTTCCAGCTGCAATTTACTTCATTTATAAGTTATTAGTGGCTTGTACAGCAAATGTTGATAGAGTTACGGTTCCGAGATAACTAGCGGCGTTCATGAGCTTGTTGCAGACGTTGAAATCCTCTGGGTTTAATTTCTGTATCCAAGCAGACGTAGCAGTATAGGTAATTTGGTAAGTTGGTAACATAAAAGCTTCAAGCTACTCACTCGAAGTAAGTTCACGCTACCAACTTAACAGTACGCTGACAGATAACTGCTTTAAATTAGTGGTTCTCCCACTTTAGCACTAGCTTCTGGTGGAGGCCTATGAAACTACGCCAGATACCACTTGTACCTAGCGAAAGACCTTGGAACTACTTGAAGAATAAGAAAATAAGAAAACTACGCAGGAAAATCTTCAGTCCTATAAAAGGTAGTACTTTCCCGTGACCGTCAGATTGTGCGCTTTAAAATGAGCGGTTCTCGCACTCGTTTATCAAATTGCATACGGTATATAAAGACATTCCCTTCAGAGTAAGACCAATAAGTGTTCTGAAAAGAGAACTAACATTGCCCTGTAAGTCTAGTGACGTTCCCTCGTCTAACGTATGTTTAGTAAAAGAGCTTATTCTAGTGTAAAGAATCTCGAGTATCTGACCATTGGACAGTCAAAGTTCATTTCCTGTAAAATCAATAAAATCTGAAATTTCCTCAATTTCTACTGTGAGAAGAAGTTCATTATTTTGTCGCCTCTCTCCCCTTATTTCATACTTCTTATTTTCAAAGTAAATGACCTACAAGGACCCGTCAAAAGTCCGAGCAATGTGCCTGAGTGTGTCGGCGCGCTCATAGCTGAGCAGTAGTCGCTTAGGCTGGTAAATACTTTGAAATATGTCACACGGGTTTGGTTTAGTTTGGTTCGACGGCAAAGGAAACGTACATTCAGCAGACGCAGGGCGATATTAAAATATGATTACACTAGTTGCAAATCGAGGATTGCGGCGACCTTTAGTAAATTCACAGAGGCTTGCAGACTGAAAGCTGAAAGGCATAACAGTCTATAATGATAATATATGTATGTATGTATGTATGTATGTATGTATGTATGTATGTATGTATATATGTATGTATGTATGTATGTATGTACGTGTTTATGAAAGCACGAAGCTAATCGGACGTCGAGGAACTCTACACTGTAGCATAATTTTATGGACTAAGAGTGCCCATGCGACTATGTTTTCGATGAAGTATTGAACCGTAGACGACCAGCCAAAGTTCTGCCGTGACATATTTTACATAGATTCATTTGGTGCAACGATGATGTATGTATATACTTGACCTAGCCATCCCATTTTATGGAAACAGCATGACATTTCCGTGAAAGTTACCCCGTATGGGAGGAGGTCGCAGGTGAAGACTGGTGGCCCCTGCCTGTCGTAAGGGGCGACCAACAAATGATACTCTTGGGAATATGAGACAGTCTCTGATTAGTACCATTACGCGATGAACACCGTGGGTCGACTTGCGATTAGTACTACTGGTTGTTAGAGCAATACTGCTACCAGGTGGGTCATCGGGGGAGGATTACAATGGGAAGAACACCATCTGTGTGTGGACGGTGCTATAATGTGTGATACACCATGAGTATACGTGGCCTATGGTTAGTACCACTATGTGAGCAACACCATGAGTATACGTGGCCTGTGATTAGTACCACCATGCGAGAAACACCATGATTTATTAGTTCCACTACAGGAGCGGCACCAGTGTTCTGTTTTACCTGTGATTAGTACTGTTATGAGGGTCGGGGACCTGGATTTTGCACCCCTTTGGACAAAAGGTATTTTGAATCAATTTTTCATCGTCATTCGTTTCAGATTCTCGTCAGTGGATACATTTTGAAGTTTTAATTCTCGTTTAGTTTCGTTGCACCTTGTATCATTAGTGGCCGATGATCTAGCTGTTAAACAACAAACACCATCAGTGCAAGTCTTAGAATGCACAGACAGCATGAAATTCAAATATAAAATAAGAGCACTAAAACCGTTTTGTTTTACGTGCGATTACAGTATTTTATTTATGTGATGAACTTCCTTCTTCATATTCATTATTTGTATGTTTTTTCGAAGAATGAATCTGCTCGATGAGTTTGAAAAGTCTTAAAAAAAGTTTTCATTGTTTCTAGTTTTAACCTATTTCTTACAACCCTCCATACCGAAGACATCGTTGAGAAAATAATTTCTGTTCTAACATTTGCTCCGGGTGTTGTCAAGCAGAAACTAATAATTTGTTTTTATATTTCCACTGGTCATTTTTTCGATGTCCATCACATTAAGTAACGTAGCCACCGTTGTTCAAGATCGATTTATGCGATACGTTAAGTTTTTCATTTTTAAGTTATTATACATGTCGTCGCCAATAATTATTTTTAAAAACGGAAAACCATAACATTTCTCGACCCGGAAGAAGTTTCTCAGGACACCAGTACATTAGTGAAAAGTGGAGCTGTCCCGAGAAAACCTAATATTCCCTGCTGCATGAATGTGCTACAAAGGCCTGAAGGTCATGTGGCGCTGCGGAGCGGTCGTTGCTAGGCAGCAGGGTAAGAAGTAAGTTGAAGGTCTACCACGCGTGTGGACAGTGTCTACGGCATCCCGGGCGGGCGGTTCTGGAAGCGAGGTCATCCGAAAGAGCAAGTAGCCGGAACCTCACTGGTTAGCATACTCAAGGACGCAATGGACCTCAACAGAGATTGCTTTCAAACTTTAGATTTCTCTCTCAGGTTCCGGCTGAATGATCTTACAAACACCGCCTATCGTCTATCTTCATGTTCCAGATTTTCTGTTGGAAATGCTTCTACTGAAAGTGGATGTCATCCAGAGTATTTTGACGCACTCAAGCAAATTGGTGAGCAAGAGGCTGTTTAATGACTGCGCTATGTTCTGTTGTGCGTAACTCGGAAGTGAGAGGTTTGGTCACTCCAGTCAACAGGAGGTGGCCAAAGGCAACCGTAGAGGGTCCACCCACGTCTCCCCATACAGGCAGGCAGCAAACTCAATATTACGACTAGTGAATACAGTGTGTATTAACATTTAACGGTAAAATTGTCAGGAATGAATTCATCATATAGCGAGGAGAAAGAATAGTATGGCAGCGTGGATCCGGAAATGCATAATTATAGTGTTGCCTGAGCGTGTAGGCCTATTTGCTGAGTGCATGGTGACACGTCCCGTTACAGTTGTTATAGGCTACAAATACATTTGATGTGGGCCTGACATACCTATCTCCAGTTCTTGGTGATTGCTTGTTGCGACTCTGGCTTACTGGGCAAAACTACACAGATTTCCTACGTACCACATTGCCACTTTACTAGGATTCCCTTGGCAGCTGTACTTCATGCATGATGGTGTCCCCCCCCCCACATTTGCTCATACGCACATTAATAATTATCCTGCGCGCTGGATAAGTATAGGTGGAACAGTTGTTTGGCCACCACACTTCCTTGACATGAACCCCGCGAGGACACGTGAAGTTGTCTGCCGTGTATTCAACTGTTGTTGATTGAGAACAAACTAAATGTAAGACGTTGTTGTTCTTTGAGTCATAAATCTATAGACTAGTTTGATGCAGCTCTCGATACCACACTGCCCTGTGCTCAATTTTCATTGCCACATAACTACTACATCCTACATCTGCTCTAATCTGCTCGTCTTATTCATACCCTGTTCTACCCCTACCGTTCTTACCGCCTCACTTCACTCAAAAACCAACTGAACAAGTCCTGGGTGTCTTAAGATGTGTCCTATCATTCTGTCTCTTCATCTGGTCGAATTTCACCAAATCATTCTCCTCTCAGCAACGCTATTCACTGTCTCTTCACCTCACCTTCAGCATTCTTCTGAAACATCACATTTCAAAAGCTTCTATTCTCTTTCTCTTCGAGTTCGTCGGAAAATCTGAAAACATGCATTTCCTCATCCACACTGTCATACCACTTTCTTATTTTGTCTACAAAAGGAATCCAGTCCTGAAATTCGATATGCTCTCAAATATTGTCTCGTTTTGAAGAGTTGTCGCCTCTCTACCCTCTCGAGAAATTAAGTTGATTATTTCAACAACTTGTGAATAGAGAGTTTGTATTTCTGGAAAAAGGAAGGTAGGTACAATATACATCACCATAGTTCCTTCCCTGCGAATCGCCTCCTGTTGTAAGCGTCCCACCTGAAGCTGACTCTGTAGATGCTCATTTGACGCCGGGTTCCTCTCGCCTCCTGTTGGGTACCCTCTAGGGCTGCCAGACCGACCATGTCCACATGACATAAATACATTTGCTGTTTCATTTTTATTTTAAAAGTTTAAAGCCCGTATTTTTGTTCACTGTTCCAAGGATGCAGAATCGCACGTTATAACAACAGTAGTATTCTCACGCCACCTCAGCCAACACAAACTTCCAGCTTCCTGCTAAAGCAATTCGAAAACGAAAGAATGTAAGTTTTCGTTAATGGTTGGGCGTTGATGTAAACCACATACGTCTGTGTTTCACTCCCATGAGTCTCGGCGGTTCGCTCGCCTGCTACACGTTTCGATCATGGTGCAGAATCGCTTGATGAAGTATGATGAACTGAAATGCAGTTCGGTAAATAGATCATTTTGACCATGGCAGAATTGAGTTGTTTAAATGTTAGAGAATAGGGCGTTCCGTACGTTGTTAAAACGGAATAGTACTTCGGACCTTCAAATGCGGAAAATCCCGAATAACGCTGGACACCTGGCGTCTGGTAAGCGGACAATATGCATTCGAGTTTCCGCCACAGTAACTTCCTAGAGCCAGTCAGTGTGACTTCTCTCCTGCCTGAGGTCTTCACCATGTTAGTTCCCTTATGGGCAGAACATGTGCATAACAAAGCCGCTCATTATCCTCCTATAACGGACAGTGAAAGTCCTCAATTGAGAGGAAAACAACTAATAGCCGGTTGCCACGACAGAGTAATTTCTACTGAAGTTAATAACGGCTCAAAGCACTTCGGGGAAAATAAATTAAAATACTGTATATTATTAAGATCAGTATATTAGTTCATTACGAGAAGTCATAACAGCAGTTAGGATTACTTGAAATCTACACACCAGTCACTTCATATACACTAACAGATACCGCACAACTGTTCTGTTAGGAGATTTGCATAAACATTAGGGGCTCAGCCTATTAGAATCCCTTGAACTTATGTTACCCTCGCTACTTTTCAGAAGAACGGGCTAGCCTAAATCGTTTGCATTCTAACGTATTGGTGTCTCAACACCCGGGCTCTACCGATAAATGGTCGTGAAGGCCGAGTGGCAGTCTCTCTGGATTCTCAGCGCGGTTCGAATCCCGACCAGTGCTTGTGAGATTTTTGGAATGGAAAGTCTGATGCTACTATCAGTTTGTGTGCCACACTCCATATCTTCTGTCTTCTTGAGATTCAATTGAAGTTTGCCACGTTGTTCTCTCCATTGCTCCATTTTCTTCTGGACGCCTTCTTGTTGTACATCGGCGTAGAGGAGTTAATTAGCTAAGCATCCCGGTCGAGAGATTTTCATTTCAAAATACACGTGACATCACACCGCAGGTCAGAACCAAATAAATTTACCACAAAGAACGTTTGGCAGCACTGTCCTAATAGTTTTGATTCAGTAAGACATTACTTAATTACCAGCCTGCTGGTCATATCCTGGAGAAAGACTTAATGTACGCGAGCGGGTTACGAAGCGTGACAGGCAAGTTTGAGATAGGATCGGCCGGCACTTGTTCACAATGGAAGGTGTGCTTGCTACTCGTGTAACCTTGGAAACGTACCCTCCACTGTCGAGAAGCAGGTGCCTTACCAATACTTTCAAATAGCACTGTCTTTATCCTTGCTTTTTCAACGTAATTCAATTTCAGTGGTTCAGCCTCTCCCATGCAGAACTATTATCTGACTTGTTGAAGGTTCAACTCGAATTTCTGTTATCTTATGGCATGCAGCTTACAGGGTGTGCCTTGAAATTCAGTAATTAATTCAATATTCGATATAACCATTTTATTTCCGAAGTGAACTCATATTTTATTGTCAGGAGCAAGGGTAATGCTATTTTCCTAATCACTATATATGATGTCAAAATACCAGCCACAAATCGGTAAATAGTTCCTCGGACACAAGACATGGACAAAGAAATTCCGTTATATCTCCTTCAAGAAAGGAATGCAGCCTTAATAAATATTCCTTTTTTCATTGTTAACATCTTACGCTTGGTCAACAGCGTTTGATTCGCACCTGATTGTAGGATCTATATTATGTGAGCTGTGTTGGAATTTTTATTCAAGGCTACAATGTCAGCTCCTGGCTGTTCTAAATTGTAAACTTCTTCAAAACATTCGCTTCCATTTTGACATACATGTCTTATGTATGGCTGGGGGTTATCCGAAAATGTATCTAACGTCACAGAATGTGTGATGGAATTGTAAGCATAGCAACCGTGCAGGCAGTGGTGTGAGGTATTGTTACCTAGCAGTCGTGCAGGCATTGATGTAAGGTATTGTTACCTAGCAACCGTGCAGGCATTGATGTAAGGTATTGTTACCTAGCAACCGTGCAGGCAGTGATGTAAGGTATTGTTACCTAGCAACCGTGCAGGCAGTGGTGTGAGGTATTGTTACCTAGCAACCGTGCAGGCTGTGGTGTGAGGTATTGTCACCTAGCAACCGTGCAGGCAGTGGTGTGAGGTATTGTTACCTAGCAACCGTGCAGGCAGTGGTGTGAGGTATTGTTACCTAGCAATCGTGCAGGCATTGATGTAAGGTATTGTTACCTAGCAACCGTGCAGGCAGTGGTGTGAGGTATTGTCACCTAGCAACCGTGCAGGCAGTGGTGTGAGGTATTGTTACCTAGCAACAGTGCAGGCAGTGGTGTAAGGTATTGTTACCTAGCAATCGTGCAGGCAGTGATGTAAGGTATTGTCACCTAGCAATCGTGCAGGCAGTGATGTAAGGTATTGTTACCTAGCAACCGTGCAGGCAGTGGTGTGAGGTATTGTCACCTAGCAATCGTGCAGGCATTGATGTAAGGTGTTGTTACCTAGCAATCGTGCAGGCATTGATGTAAGGTATTGTTACCTAGCAACCGTGCAGGCAGTGGTGTGAGGTATTGTTACCTAGCAACAGTGCAGGCAGTGGTATGAGGTATTGTCACCTAGCAATCGTGCAGGCAGTGATGTAAGGTATTGTTACCTAGCAACCGTGCAGGCAGTGATGTGAGGTATTGTTACCTAGCCCTTCTGAAGTTAGCGGCCGTTGATGGATGGTCATGACCAGGAGATATATTTATGATCATCTGATTTTCGTAGAGGGGGAACAGTAGTTTATTCTTACTCAACAGCTCGGTGAGTAAATGTTTCACTTTATGATGCCTCTCGCAGATTAGCAGTGGATTAAAGGAATCGGACCCGACTATATGAATCAGTGTTTCTCTCTCCTTTATGCATCGTTTACAAAAGGGATGTTTGAGTGACAAACACGAGATCTCTGCGCATATGGTTGCGGCTGGATGATGGGTGCCAGACGTGTGGGTCATTCCATCTTCGAAGTCTTGCAGACCATGAGCTTTCCACGAGCCACCGTGTCAAGAGCCACCAGGGTGAACTGCCGTGGAGTACAGTGTGTTCTTCACGAAGGTCACCGTCGGCTAGCTCGGATGGTAGGAGGTGATAGACGGGCCTAAACTGCGACAGATTACTAGCGAATTCAGTGCTGGACAACAGCGGATATGCCATTGGACGTAGATAAAATAAGCCTGTGCTTTTTGGTGGAAGGGATTATAGCTGACAATGTTGCCATTGTTCAGCATCACATTTACCCAAACAAGTAACACACAAGTTATTTTATTAAAGATTTCACTCACTCAGATTCATAATATTGTCTTTCATCATGATTATACTTAGTCTTTGGCCAACTTGTGTCGAAGCAAGCAGCTTCATTTAGTTAATAAATTATTTCTCTATATTTACAGTAGTTTGATTACAATTCGAAAATGTGTAAAGTGACAAAATGTGTGACGGAAGTGTAACCATAGCAACCTGATGGCCATGACCGGGAGACATATTTGATTTCCGCAAAGAGAAAAGTGGTTCCTTTTCTTATTTATTTCAACTGCCATCAAATTTCTCAGCTGGATCCCTCAAAGTATCGGTAGTGCTCAACACTCTGCACAATATGTCGCTAGTTGTGGTATCATCTTCCTTACGTGTATGCTATCTTTCAAAAGCAGTCAGCCACAGCTGTCATCTATTTTTGTAACACTGTCCGAAATTAAAAACACGTGTATATATATATAAAAATTCAACAATGAACAAAATTTATGAAAACCCCTAATAACCACGTCCACCAGTTGCCAGCCAATACACCCTGCTATCATGTCTCCCCTTAGCCACAAAACAGAATACAACCTTCCTCTTATTACAATACCCTTCTATCCACCTGACGTGGCCACCCTCCTCCTTAACCAGGCCTACTGTCCTGGCCAGAGAGAGGGTGTTGTCTTCTGGGCGGCCCGCCTCATCCCTTCAGGGTGGAGAACGAAAACATTAAAGAAATAAAAAATAGTGGTATGATGTCGTCTTGGTGTAACAATACACTCATACTTTGTTCATGTACTTGCGGCGGTCATCTGACCGCAGGACACATCCTTACGAGGTGCGCGGACCTCGCCGATCTGCGCCTGCCTCATTCTACGAGATGTCGAGCAGTTATCCTTTTCAGCTCTCGTTGTTGCAGAGGAAGTGAAGTTTCTATTTTGTTCTCAATTTTGATTTTATTGTTAAGCCGGACTAATAATAATAATCGTATGGTCTCAGCTACCGTGTGCAGACATTTCAACTTGACGCCATCTGGCTGTCTGCTCCTCAATTTCGACGTACCGTTTTACTCTAGGCCTACTAGATGGCAGACCGAATCAACGGGATCTCTCTTGTGCGTCTGTGGCTGAGATTTTAATGAATTTTGTCGTGTAAACACCAAATGTGTCACCAGAGATTGTACGACATGGAGTGTAGAATGGACTTTATTCCGCCCTTCAAAAGTCCGACTACCTCTGCCGGGTTTGAACTCGCTATCTTGGGACACCACTGATCCACAGAGCCCAGACTGAGTGGCTCAGACGGTCTGAGTCCAACCGTCCCAGTTTCATGGTATTTGAAGGTGCTCAAATACGGTACGTCAGCCCCATGTGGGGCAGCAGTAATTCCATCTATCGGAGATAAGTGGCAGCATTAGAGACAAAGAACATCACAACAAATATTGGTCAATGTAATGTTATTGTCAGTAGTGGCTCGTTTGGGAGGCGCTAAGGCGCGCGCCCCCCACAGGGTTCCATTAAATTCGGGAATTTTAATCTTAAATGTTAAAAAGCGAAATATTTTACTGTAAGATTATTATCAAGAGCGCGAGTTGTACTGTACTGCGGCCCGATGCGCTGCTGGCCCTGCGCAGGAGGGCGCTCTCTCATAGCGGACCAAATACTCCGAGTCTCGCTTGACTGGCCTTGAGGGAGCCAATCAGAAGCACAGTACAAATGTGCTGTTCTAACGGAGATTCCGGCGCGTTTCTGCCGCGGCCTATCGTTGCAGCCAACCTACCCGAAACATTGGTGATTTGATTTATATTTAACAGGGGTCAGTTTGTGCCATTTCTATCCTAAAAGTAGGAACTATTTTACTGAGGCACTTACCTGAGTTAAATTTGCCGGTATATATTTAAAACAGTCTTGTAATTTTTAGGATTATTAACTAACGAAACGAGTAACGACTGTAACTACTGGCTCCTCGCACTTGACTCATGTTGGCCATACTCACTGGAGAGCGCGATGTTTAGCTGTGTGTTGATGAATGATCTCGTGAGGTGACTGTGACAAGATGAAATTAGGAGAAAGGTTGTGATTTATATGTAGGCATAGTGTTATGTTTGCACTTCGTACAGTATGATTACCGTCGAACATATTCAAGAACTAACGTTTTCTTCTATTTCTATCGAGAAGAAAGTCGAACTGAAGGAGTGTGGTAGACGGACACCAGACTTCTCGTTGAAAACAGCGGAGACCAAGAAAAATGAAAATAGGGCTTTCCAAAGACAAATTAATTCTCCTGACGTATATAACAAGAACCCGCGGATATGTGGAAGTGATATCTCAGAAACCTTTTACTGCTTTCCTTGGCTGCTATTCTCCCCTTCTAGGAAAGGAGATAAATGGATCACCATAGGGGTGATTCAATAGTACCATGGACTTTGAAATGCTTGGTGAAGTCAATGTCGTGTCTTGTTTAAGTGATCACTACAGTGAAACTATTCCTAAACATAATTCGCTCGTGGACAAGAAAAGGCAAATACAAATAATAATAATAATAATAATAATAATAATAATAATAATAATAATAATAATAATAATAATAATAATAATAATTGCATATGCATTGCTACCGTAAGTGTTGGAAGTGTGTATCTTGATAACATGGTTTGAAGAACTTGAGATATGAAACTAAGGCGCGCCCCCCACTGCTGATGTCCACGAGCCGCCACTGGTTACTGTAGATCAATTTTATGAGCTTTCGATAATGTAGGCCTTCTTCCGACTCTCAAATACCATTCGTATCATAGTCTGTAAGGTAAAACTGTATAAAACTCCTGAGGGCGTCGGCGTCTCTGAAAACCTAAAAAACCAGTTAGTGGGACGTTAACGACAGTATTTACATCTGTTCTTATTTGTATTTGTGTATCTTTAATATATTTCTTTTTGAACTTTTAATTTGCATGAAATATATTATTCACCTTAAAGAAAAATTAGACGTTGAGAATTAGGTCCACGGATTATTTTAAATTCATAATATGTTTTTCAACATAATGTTTTAACTTCTAGCCAGTGCGTAATTTTAAATGTTTTATATACATTGTATGTAATTTCACTTCGTACCATTAGGGGCCGAAAAACCTAAAACACCTTTAAACAACAAACATCGCTACAATTTCGTCGTTACTTTACAAAATCTTTGCATCTTTCGCATGTTGGAAACTCGCCGGTGCTTGCACATTTTTTCTTATTAAGGAGACCATCAGAGGATGTCCACGCTGTAACCGCCTTGACCTGGAAAAAGACATAACACTTCCGGGATGTCCTCGCTACTTGATCACAGAGAATCTCTAAGTGCCTCTCCTTTCTCGTGTGTACTCCACATTGAGGAAAGGCTCTCGAGTTATTGATGGGTCATCTTGGGGTCTCTTTTATGACGCAAACTTAAAAGCATTTACATAACCTCGTAATAGCGTATATTATAAAAAGGTAGGTTGAGATTAAACTTTCTCATGAATTCCTGCACGGAAACTCATTTTTGTAGAACCAATATTCCTCCTCACCTAAATTTTCTCTTTGAACAGGTTTCCCCTACTGTAAATGGTACTGTGTTGGGGCACGAGATTGGAATTCAAAGCAATCAAGGTATGCAGACTCTTTCTTCTGTTTCTTAAGTTACTTTGCTAAAGGATGTTTATCCCAATTATAGCAACATCCATGTTGATACATACGAAAATTAGAAATAATAGTAGCTTGTCGTAAGCTGATTGAATTCATCTAATATCTAATCAAATGTGGCTTTTGTTCGGATTTAAATAATGCACGAGAAAACAAAAGGAATTAAGTAAGTGTAAAAAAATTACACAGTATAATATTTGCAGACGACATCGCTGAAAAGAACGTATGTCACCCCTCCGTGTGTCCACGGTTCATAACTTCAAGTTCTGGCGCGAAACTACCACTACCATCTCCTGTTGCATTTTATCGTGCGTTCTCGTACGAGTGCAGTGCGGTGCCCACTCCGTCTCTGCACAATAGACGACGGAATTTACCACCCCGTTCATGCAATTCAATTATTATATACGTGACTATTATTACTGTTGTTACATCACTTCAGAAAGTATAATATTATAGAGCAGCGGTTTCCAGTTCGTAAGTGCTCGAGGACCACATTGGAAACCTCAGGCACGCCGCACTTTAATAACAGAGCAGTGCAACTGAAATGAAGGTTTAACAATTTTAGTTACTTAAAGCGCTATTTTACAATTACATACAAGAGGTAAACACTTATACCCAGGGCAATCAAATTTGGAAGAAGAGCTTCCAACAATGTCACTTCATTTGAATTACTGACAAATTACAAAAAGTTATAAAAGCTAAAGACACACCGATATGAATAATGTAGTGGAAACAAAACTTAAAGAAGGACAGTTTAGTGCGATGTACTTCCAGAAGTCTGTCTATCAGCCAGTACCACCAATGAGAGAAGAGTTGAAACCGCTTCTTATACCAATGACATTTAAAATATTTCTTGGTGTTCATTGCATGCTACGTCCACAATGAGATTGGCATGGAGTTAAAGAATTGGTCTCCAACCCATAGTCATTTTTATAATATAACACCCTCCCGTATTCTCTCTTACTTGCAGGTCGTGTCACAATCCAACTAATCATTCAATGCACAAACTTATAAATTCTCGGAGTAACATTAAATTCCACCACAAATGGTCAAGACCCAGCATTGGCATTTGTGAGGGCTCATTTTCCGCCGACGTTTGTATTTTCATTTGTTTAAATAAAAAAAACCTATTCAGACCAAGTGAATACTTAAAAATAGGAAATAGTATTAAAGAATGAACTAGTTCTGACTTGCGTCTATAGGGGATATAAAGAGTTTTGTCTGTACATTGCTCAGAATTTTAAAAGAATGGTATATCTGTATCGGTCGTTAACAAGGAAATACACTTTTCCTTTTCCGTAATGTCTGTCTGTCTGTCTGTCTGTCTGTCTGTCTGTCTGTCTGTCTGTCTGTCTGTCTGTCTGTCTGTCTGTCTGTATGTATGTATGTATGTATGTATGTATGTATGTATGTATGTATGTATGTATGTACACGCGTCATGAGAAAACGGCTGAAGAGAATTTAATAAAGTCCGGTATGTAAAGTCGGGGAAAGAGCTATTACATTCTAGGTTATAAATCATTTTATTCACGCTGAGTGAAATGGTAGTTTAGGGGAAGGCCTAAAGGTTAATTCTGAAATATTTATGTTATTAATGGTCCTATCGATAAATACTGGATAACTAATGTTATGTAGAATTAAATTTCCGATCATTTATGTCTTATACATTTTTACCGTACCGGCTATGATAACAAGAGATATTCATGAATTTGTATTTGGTTGCTAAGTCCATATCAACGCCGAGTCAAGAGAATATGGGTTAACAAAATTTAATGAAAATCGGCATAGCCTATAGTCTGGGAACAATAAACTACAGTCTAAGCTATAAACAATTGTATTCATCCAGGATGAATTGGTAGTTTAGGGGAAGGTGCCTAAAATTTAATTTTTAAATACCTATCGAAAATTATATATAACAGAATTTATAGAGAATGCAATTTCCGATGATTTATGTTTTATTCAGTTTTACCGTACCGACTATGATACGAGTGGTGTTTGAGAGTCGGGAAAAAACTAAATGCGAAAGCCTACCTTATCGAAAGCTCATAAAATTGATCTACAATAACATTCCTTTGTGATGGTCTTTGTCTCTAATGCTGCCACTTATCTCCGATAGATGGAATTACTGCTGCGTACCGAGGACAGTGACCGAGTATAACAGCCTGCCGGAATATTGGCGGGAAATAGCAGGGGAGTTAGATAACTTTCTTCTCCAGCATACCATTCCTCTGGTTCATACATTTTCTGATACTGCAGGTAGGTAACACGCTGGTTCATCATAGTATTCCAGCTATTCGATCCCTACCCTGACACGCTGATTGGATTGATCAGTGTGCACATGTTGTATGTTGAGTATTGAGCCCGAAGGCTGGTCTGATCCTCTGCAGCTCCTCGAACAGCTGCCATAGATAGCCTAGGTCTCACTGAAGAGGCATACTAGGGAAATGAGGAATGAGGTAGTTTGCCAGTGCTTTCCTCACTGAGCCAGAAGTTGCTATTACATATCATACTGCCAAACCCACTGAAATGCATGCACCAACCGACCCTATGGGCGATATTTTCACGCCATTCATAACAGACTGGCTGCATAAGGAACGGTATAACTAGATTTCCTCATACCTCGGTCACTTTCATATTGTCAAAGCCAGGGATGAGACTGAGACAGGACAATGAAAGTAACAAATTTATTCTAGCCTATACCAGAAGACATAGTGCACTGCAAACACTACATTTCGCCAACAAAGGCAAGAGAGTGCACAGTTAACGGAATAATGGCAGAGGTTCACTTATGACCTGGTCTGGAATTACAATTTCAGCCTATGTCAAATTAAAGCACCACAATTCACTAAATGACCCAAAATTCAATCCTGAATGGGCCGTTTCTTAAGAAAAGCTTCTTCCTCTTCACTTTTATTAATTTCATTCCCAATTAGCAGCCAAGAGGGGGTTTCTCCTCTGGCTTGGAGAAAATGTATGCCTCCAAGTCCGATAGATTTTCACCCGCCAGTGTAATGAATTGAGATTGTCTGACTCATCGGGTATTCCTGGGAAACATAGAGTAAAAGGGCATAGTTTTTGCCCGGGGACTCTCCACTCTTTGTCCCCCTCTCCCCCGAAAATAAAAGAGTGTCCACGGCTGCGGCTGTCTGCTCTGGAACTTTGGACTGTTAGATCGGCATTTGGTGACTTCCCCGTCGCCTTGCTAGGGTAAGATTAAGAGCCATGCTATTTACTCACAACGTGTTCACCACTTAACCTAGAATTCTGTATGCAATATAGCGAAGCATCAGCTAGTCAATACATATTTGAACGAACTATTTTTTGTATGGCTTCGCGATCCGTCATGTGGAAACCCGTGCTATAGTGTACAAGGCTCACACGGCACAGAGATACAAACTACGAGGAAAACAAACCGCTCAACACAGACGACAGTGTGTCACAGCATTGTCAACCGGGAACACACAAATGGTATGGTCTAGGAATGAAACATTCACCTTTCTAGCCAGGGGCTAACAAATGCGATATGTAATTACAGCAGGTAAAACTAATCGAATATTTTGTCAGATTATATAAACAAAGGGATGATTATTGACAAATAATGTTTAACGGGCAAGCTGCTGAAATGCTTCGCACTGCAATATGTAGCAAACGCTCATGTATTCGATTACAACACAGAACAAAAGTTACAAACTCTTCAAATCAAATTTGAAAAATAGCAAGCCGCACATGTTATCACCTTCGTTCAGAGAGAACTAGTTCGAAGCTGAGTTGAATGATTCCTTTTTATTGGCATTACACATTGTTGTCGAATATTGTGTGATAAATGTGAAATGTTCAGCAAAATATGTGCTTAATAGATTTCGGGTGCACTACACATCAAGAAAGTGTCGTTTTCTAATTATGTTGTTGTAATTGCAGCGTGTCGCGGTATTGTGCGGGATGAACTGTGGTGAATAACAGCTGCTAAAAGCAACCAAATGGCAATTCATCTGCGTACAAAGTAAAACGAACCATTCCGACTGATTGTACAAACCTGCCCTCACCATTTCCCTACAGAGTGACGTGAGGAGTCAGCATTGCAGGTCCTGTTCGTACAACCTGAAATACGTATTTCCCATTTCCACAGTTCATCAGTAAAAAACCAACTATTCACCTCGACATCAACGCGTTTTAACGGATGTGCTAAGGTATGTTGCTTTGTTTTGGACGAGGCCTAGGATCAGTGGCTGATGACCACGTTATCCTCCCTCAATCTATTCTGAGCCACTTTCCTTCCACAGAACGTGACTCAAAGGAATGCCAGCTACTACAGATAAAGTGCATTATTTTTTTCTTAGTGTTTACACAATCTCAGTCACGATGTTTGGTAACCAAATAGAAAAGTAATATTCCTTTACTTACATTCTCGATTCGGATTACGGAGTAACGAATTATGAGCCAATCTCACAGGTCGAACGAATTCAGCTCGTGTCTTGGGAGTTACTTAAAGAGCAATCTTGATTTCCAGAAATGTAGACTGGTTTGAGGATTGAGAATGCGGTTCATTCCACCCCTATGCACCTAAATGCGTTAAATTCCCTTCCCTGACCATTCTGAACCTTGTTTTCCGTGGTTTAATTTTTCAATTGCTGACCAGTAATGGAAGGGTGTCATATAACACATAGTACAAGATCACTACTTCCTCTAAATTAGACGAGTTAATTACAGGTAATCACACAGATAGGCAAATGACAGTCTCACAAATTATATCAATCATAAAAATATGTGTTTATTTCAAACTAGTGCGTTGAGCTAGCAGTTCCTATCAACAGTATTCTGTAAGAAGAAAGTCAGCTCGCGGCCGAAACTATCTTTACATCGGTCTGTTTTGGGACCACTTTGCTCCACGGGCATGAAGGCTGGGTGGAGTCAGGATATCTTATTGATGAGTTAGAAGTAACAGACATGAAAGTAGCGAGAATGATTGCTGGTACAAGCAGGTGGCAACAATGGTAGGAGGATAATCGGAATGAAGAAATAAGTTAGGATTGAAGTCGATGGACAAAGCTGTACGCGTACACCGTCTTCGGTAATGGGTCATATTAGGCGAATGCAGGAGGATAGGTTACCTAGGAGAATAATGGAGTCTTTATGGAGGGTAAGAGAAGTAGAGGTAGAACAAGACAACGATGGTTAGACTCAGTTTCTAACGATTTAAAGATAAGAAGTATAAAGTGGTCTGCCAAATTATTATAGTCAGTGGTAGGTAAGGTGCCTGTGTCTTGTGCAAGGAACAGTGAAGAGGGATCAAGGCGAGTTAGTTGTAAGTACAGTAACTAACTTCTATCTCAAAGATATTTGATGCTGCACCGTGATATAAGGTAACTTATCCCTTGGAATAAGGAACTGGCCAGCAAATTCTCTTGACTTGACCCCAATGGAAAACGTTTGGACGGCACGGACGAAATAAATCAAGACAAAATGAGCTATTAACAACTACAATATGCTCATAGAAACAGCCCAGGGCATGACATTCAAGTGATTGCAGCAGTGTTTATCAACTTGTTTATAATTCTTTGTAAACCATTTATTGTATTTGTAGAATAGAGAAAGTTCGTACATATTCATTATCATATTCTCATTGAGAATCTAATAATTTGGCAGACAAGTGTAAAAACTAAACGAGGCCACGGAACTAGTTACAAATAAAGAATTGTGGCGTCGTTTAGTTATTTCACAGAGGCTTGCAGACTGAACGCTGATAGGCATAACAGTATATAATGAAGATTTATTTATTTATTTATTTATTTATTTAATTTATTTTATTTATTTATTTATTTATTTATTTATTTATTTATTTACTTATTTATTTATTTATTTATTTATTTATTTATTTATTTATTTATTTATTTATTTATTTATTTATTTATTTATTTATTTATTTATTTATTTATTTATTTATTTATTTATTTATTTTAAGTGTGATTGTTACTGCTGGAAGTGTCCGAGAACATATTCGGCTCGCGTGGTGCAAGTGTTTCTATTTGACTCCCATTGGCAACCTGCGCGTCTGGTATGAGGAGGAGAAGATGATGTGTCGGCACATAGCCTACTCATGTCGAATAACACGGTGGAGTCTGTTCAAGGCTTAACGGTCTACCTGACGGACGAACTACCATCAACAGCATCATGAAACGAAATGGCGTACGGCTTTTAGTGTCGGGATGTGTCCGAGGACTTCGGCTCGCCAGGTGACGCTCGTAGGCGACATGCGCGTCGTGTAATGGTGATGATGACGACACATACACCCAGTCCCAGTGGCAGGGGAATTGACCAATTATGGTTAAAATTCTCGACCCTGCCGGGAATCGAACTCGGGACCCCTGTGAGCAAAGGCGAACACGCCATTTAGCCGTGGAGCCGGGAAATACGCCCTCACTCCATATGAGCACTGCGGAGAGATCCAGGCTTTTGGCACGTAATCTAGTGATTAGAAATTGTACACTACCGCCTCTCCTACCGACATTGTAAGGGTGAAAATTGTATCCATCATGGGGACTCGAACCAAGTAACCCGCAAGGACTTGATGCCCTAAGGTGAACGCCACCGTGCGGGTTATAAACAATGCAGTCGGACCTCAGTTGTGCATTTTTCTGGGTGTTCCACTAAAATATCGTATAACTCAGAAAACAAAATACGAAACATGCAGTACACAAGTAGCTGATGTAGAATTGAAACTTATGAAGGAAAACCCTTTGGGAAAATTCAAATAATTGTAAATATGCCTTTTACTAAAAGAAACGGAAATTCATGACGATTAATTTATTTTCATCTATCGAATCGTTTTCGAGAGACGTCGGTATGCAGTTTGGAGTCGACAAGTGTAGGATCCAGGGCATTCCAAGGTGGGGAACAGAGTGTGATGAGATGAGCCCTCTTTGAGCCTTCTGTATATCTCTCAATCAGAGCCATCCAACACTACTTCACATCACAGCCTGCAAGATCACATCTGTACTCTAACGCCGCTCTTTGATAATATGTCTCTCAGTCATGGTCATCCATCAATACTTCACATCACGGCCTGCACGGTTGCTAGGTAACATCGCGTTACACATTCATGACGCAAATGTTCAGATAAATAAGATATAATTATGCCCAAAAAATTCGAAAAGCAAATGTATGGGGCCGAATCATGTCTAGTTAATTAGTTATTTAATATGTATTCTTGTTTTACACGTTTTAAGGACAAACTGTCACAACGCATTTAGTATTCTAGTTATTCGCTTCGCGCGCCAGAAGATGGAGTATCGTCGGACTTGCTTGGTCTCACTTGCTACGTGGTTTATTGCGTGTCTCTTCTGTTAATCAGGTTATTGCATAGGGGATTGAATCCCAGTCTCTGAAAGGCGCGGTCCAGCGAAACTGCATCACTCCACGCAGACCTAATAGTGTGCGGTGCGGAGGACAACAAGAATCGACCAAGGGAGTGCGGACAAGAAGAGTGGGGGAACCGTCAGCAAGCTAAGAGCTTTAGCTAACTTCTATGACAGGCAGGGAATACCCCTGTCATCATAGTTCTATGTGGGTTGTGCCTAGAAAGAGCATCCGTCACGAGATCATCTGAGCATATTACAAGCTCTAGATTTGTTTTCATAATTGTGCGGAAGTATCCAGAGCCAAGTGGTATGGCGCCACATTCTGTTTAATTTTCTTTTTAAATTGCTAGCACGGTGGCCTCTAACAACCTTCAAGAGTGGGAGTGAGAGTTAGCAGTGCCTGCATAATACACTCCGTCAATTAAGCAACAGACGTCATGAGGTGGGGAGATCTGTGACACCTTTCCTCCACAGTGACCATAGCGCAGCTCCAGAGCGCCTTAAGAATTAAATATATAACTTTTACTGTCGGTCTTACTGATAATAAAAATGACAGAGTGAGAGGCTGAGCCGTTTGGATGACGTAGCTGCCGGCTTGCATTCGGGGATATTGGGTTCGAACCCCACTGTCGGCAGCTCTAACATATTAACGAGGTTGGTGAGAAAGATTACAGAGCTGTTCACAAGGTTATGAGAGTCTGCAGGGTTTGTGGTAAGAATGTAAAGGAGAGGGCGTACACGTCTCTGATAAGACCCCAACTAGGGTATGGGACCCTAACCAGGACTACTTGATACGAGAACTGGAAAAAATCAAAGGAAAGCGGCACGAGAGTGATTTCCGACAAAGGAATAGTGTTACTAAAATGTTGCGAACTTTGGACTGAGAAGACTTGGGATTAAGGAGACGAGCTGCTCGAATAAGTGGTATGTTCCGAGCTGTCAGTGGAGAGATGGCGTGGAATGACATCAGTAGACGAATAAGTTTGAGTGGAACGTTTAAAAGTAGGAAAGATCACAATAAGAAGATAAAGCTGGAATTAAAGAGGACAAACTGGGGGAAATATTCGCCTACAGGACGAGGATTAAAATAATGTTCGATAAATTTCCAAGTTTGTTCGAAACAAGTGATGGAAAATTTGCCACCAGCCCTAAATCCAAATCATTGATTGATTGATTGATTGATTGGTTGATTGATTGATTGATTGATTGATTGATTGATTGATTGATTGATTGATTGATTGATTGATTGATTGATTGATTGATTGATTCCACGTCTTCCGTGTGAACTGAGTTGGCCTTTTATCGTCTGGGCATTTTTATCATTAGTCACTTAATGCACAACATAGGTCTCAGAGGCCTGGTGTGTCGAATGACCTTCAGTATTTCTGTTATTTTCCATCATGTGAACTCACGGCTCCGTGACATAACGCAATTCATTGTAACAGGAATTGAATTGAATGCATTAAATTGGTAAAGTGTTCTTTAAGACGATAAAATAGGCCACATGTTCAATGTGAGGTTGATACTGCAGGCGGAGACAGTAGAATGTATCAACGGTATCCCCTGCTGTTGTAAGACGAGACTGAAGGGGAATCCACACGGACTATAATTTTCAGCTTTCTTATTTGATCCCACTTCCTCAAATTGTGTTCTTTTCCGCGCCAGACGGGGCCTAGCCTTTGTTTTGTCGAAGCCTCCATTTTCCAGTTTAACGTAAACGAAGTACGGATGCCTTATTTTACTTCCTCGTAAAACAATAATTGCACTCGCGCAGCTGTGAGCTTGAATTCCGGAGACAGCGGGTTCGAACCCCACTGTCGGCAGCCCTGGAGATGGTTTTCCGTAGTTTCCCATTTCCACACCGCGCAAACGCTGTGGCTGTACCTTAATAAAGATCGCCCCTTCCTTCCCACTCCTAGCATCGTTGCCATAAGACCTATGGTGAGACAATAATTACCACCAGTCGACTAATATCCGTTCACACGAAGGGAAATCCCCGTTCAGAAGACCTGAATAGGCGCATATATACCATAAAAAATAAAGTTCAGGTTTTTTATTCCCTTTGAATTTTTCCCGTCAAAGAAATCAAGTATATCTGTAAATTAATTTTTTCACGATATCACAGGATGGACAAAATTAAAAGACGCCGTAATATCTTCTACTCCATTTCATTCTACCAATCAACGTATTTCTCTTATTGAACACTAAGTCGCTTCACTCGTAGGAAATTTGAAAATTCACGATTTAAAATGTACGAGTTCTTTCCTTGAAACAATAATGTAAATAAGCTGTCACCATTACACAGGGCACTCAATACAGATGAACACGGTATGTATAATATCCCGGAACACTCTTCCTGAAAAGGATAAGTAATATTGTGTTATATTAGAAGTAATCGCTGTATTCGTCACTGAATTTCACTTACCACTGGGTGATAATTCAAGTCGAGGGACGCGCGGTGCTATCACTACACTTCACAAACACGATATGGCAAGCGCCAGTGCATTCGTCGCCGGTTATATACACCAATAGTTACCTTGTAGAAGAAGAAATCAAGTCAAGGGCGACAGTGTCCTTGAAGAACGGCGTCCTCATAGCACTCGGCCACTTCAGCGACTGTCTAACTCGCGCTGCCTGCCTGTTGCTCGCTGCCGGAGAGAAAGCGACCACGATATGGAAGCACTGTCCATCTGTTCCGGAAGGTATCTCGTTACACAACCTCGTCAGAAGAAGTTGCAATAGTTATGTCTGGCCACAGGGGGCTTACAATAGTGAAGCACTTCTGTGCGATTTTTAAATTTATTACTACGTAGCCCACAGACGAGTGACGCTGAATGTTGTCTAACACTTTCGCACATCTGTCGCATGTTCTAACTCAACTCGTGAAAGAGACAAATACAGAATCCGTAGTTTTCCGGGTTGTTGAGATAAATAGTGACACTCCGGATGCCGTTTGAGTCAAAGTTCAGCTCCAGCCGGAATGGGGGTTGAAGAAGGAACGTCCGAAACGGCCGAGATCATGTGTAGTTCTCAACCAAACTTGGTACATATATGACACTATCTGGGAAGAAATAGTATGGGGTAAAACATCCCTAGTACCCTGAAGGGTACTAAGGGGGTAACATGAAAACGCAACCGGAAAGATGGATATTAGTCTCGAATCCACTGACTCTGGGGTCGCTGAGACTCTGGATGCCGTTTGAGTCCTAGTTCAGCCTCCATTGTAATGGAGAGTGAGAAGGGAAATGCCCAAAAATGACCGAGATTAGTCTTGAATGTGAAGTTTTCGAGGTCGCTGGGCTGGTTGGTGACAGCTGGAGTTATCACTGGGCGTGTTGCCGGGAGTGATGTTGGGGTCGCCAGGTGATCTGCGCGTCGTGGTGAGAATGTAGACGACACATATACCAAGGCTCCGTGCCAGCGGAATTAACCAATGATGGTTACAATTCCCGACCCTTCCGGGAACCGAGCCCGGGACCCCTGTAACCATTTAGCCTTGGAGCCGGACGTTTAGGTAGGTTAGAATGTAAACTTACTGAAGCGAGTAACAAATACAGTTATGTGAGTCTCGCCTAAACTTTAGGGTTACAGCCGATTGCTACATAACGGTCGAGGCGACACTTGCCAATAAGCTAATTAGTTTGTCTACTCATTCGGAGTGGTCATTTCCTACAAAAGGAGTAGTGTTACGAAAACTTTGCTAACTTTGGACTGGGAAGACTTGGGATTAAGGAGACGAGCTGCTGGACTAAGTGGTATGTTCCGAACTGCCAGTGGAGAAATGGCGTGGAATGAAATTAGTGGACGAATAAGCTTGGGTGAAAGATCATGCAATTCAAGAGGACAATATTCATTTGCAGGACGAGGGGTAATACGAAGTTCTTTGAAGAAGACTAGGTACGCAATCTGCCACCTGGGCGCAGATTAATTCTCCCGACTTCGGCAAACTATGGACCGCGCAGAACTTAAGGCTTCTTGACCTTTCTTGTCTTTCCTTCTCAAAACCTCTTCATTCTTTCGCTTCTCTTCGGAAATGATGCGGTCGGGCCTCCGTATTAGCGGTTTCTCTTCAAATAGTTTCAGATTGTCTATTCTTCTTTTGAACTCTCTTCTGTTGTGGATCATCTGCCTCCCTCTTTATTTGTTGATTGTTTCATTATTTATTTGAAGGGATCAACCACTTGGACGGCCACAAAGACAAGAAATAGATCTAAAACTAACACATACCTATAACTTGTTCATCACACAAATGCTAAAAGCTCTAGTTTCTGATTTGAAACGTGGTGCAGGAGGATTATGGTATTGTGGTAACGTCGCTGGCTTCTAACGGAGGTGCTTGTGGTTGGAATCCTGGCCAACGCACCTACATGTTTTCAAATGAAAAGTCACGTTCTGCGCTTCCGCAGCGTGTTCAGATGCGTCTCCTTCAAAACGTACATTTATTTCTATAAGTAGGCGAATGGTAGTGTTCTATAGACTACGTCAAATAAAGGGAAAGAAATGCGCGCGTATGATGAAGATACGTGTCACGGAATCCTTAAGAAAAATGTCGAATAATTATTATTTTTTACCCAAGAAATATTCCTCTAACATTGACGGCTTGAACTTAAAAATACGAGGCCGTTGGTCTGTTGTAAGTGGTAGCCTAGTTCCTCACTGTGCCTTCGGAGCGTCGGTTCGTGACCGCGGGTCCCCTGGCAATTACACACTACGATAGTTCAGGTGTCTTGCTCTTCTAAATAAGGACCTTCAGGAAGCAGTTGGGACCCACGAAAGCATCAAAAATAATCTGTAACATTGATCTTAAACCGCTCAGAATATGACTTAAATTTACCGTAGCCGCATACGAACTGAGTAAGTAAAAGGTCCCCCGCAGGTATTTTACATTGAAGTCGATGCTGGATCTTTAGAAAGAATATTTCACTCGTAACAGGTCCTTTCAATGTAGCGGTGCACTGAAGACTAGTCTTACTCCTCAGGTAGGATACTGAAGAACTCTTGTATGAGATTTCCATCGTACGTAGATTGTAGCTTCTTTTCTTTTCACTTCCCATTGTCCCTATGCGTCCATGAACTCAGGAGTGACACGCGTGCAAGCCCTGCTTTTTCTTCACATAAATATGTCATATGGCTGGGAGTCATCCGAAAATTAGTGTAACGTAACGCGACGGAAGTGAAACCATAGCAACCATACGGCCTGTCATGTAAAGTATTGTTACCTGGCAACCGTGCAGGCTGTGATGTAAAGTATTGTTACCTGCCAACCAGCAGGCTGTGATGTAAAGTATTGTTACCTGGCAACCGTGCAGGCTGTGATGTAAAGTATTGTTACCTGGCAACCAGCAGGCTGTGATGTAAAGTATTGTTACCTGGCAACCGTGCAGGCTGTGATGTAAAGTATTGTTACCTGGCAACCAGCAGGCTGTGATGTAAAGTATTGTTGATTAGCAACCGTGCAGGCTGTGATGTAAAGTATTGTTACTTGGCAACCGTGCAGGCTGTGATGTAAAGTATTGTTACGTGGCAATCAGCAGGCTGTGATGTAAAGTATTGTTACCTGGCAACCAGCAGGCTGTGATGTAAAGTATTGTTGCCTAGCAACCGTGCAGGCTGTGATGTAAAGTATTGTTACCTGGCAACCAGCAGGTTGTGATGTAAGGTATTGTTACCTGGCAACCAGCAGGTTGTGATGTAAGGTATTGTTGCCTAGCAACCGTGCAGGCTGTGATGTAAGGTATTGTTGCCTAGCAACCGTGCAGGCTGTGATGTAAAGTATTGTTACGTGGCAACCAGCAGGCTGTGATGTAAAGTATTGTTAGCTGGCAACCAGCAGGCTGTGATGTAAGGTATTGTTGCCTAGCAACCGTGCAGGCTGTGATGTAAGGTATTGTTGCCTAGCAACCGTGCAGGCTGTGATGTAAGGTATTGTTACCTGGCAACCAGCAGGTTGTGATGTAAGGTATTGTTGCCTAGCAACCGTGCAGGCTGTGATGTAAGGTATTGTTGCCTAGCAACCGTGCAGGCTGTGATGTAAAGTATTGTTACGTGGCAACCAGCAGGCTGTGATGTAAAGTATTGTTACCTGGCAACCAGCAGGCTGTGATGTAAGGTATTGTTGCCTAGCAACCGTGCAGCCTGTGATGTAAGGTATTGTTGCCTAGCAACCGTGCAGGCTGTGATGTAAAGTATTGTTACCTGGCAACCAGCAGGCTGTGATGTAAAGTATTGTTACCTGGCAACCGTGCAGGCTGTGATGTAAAGTATTGTTACCTGGCAACCAGCAGGCTGTGATGTAAAGTATTGTTACCTGGCAACCGTGCAGGCTGTGATGTAAAGTATTGTTACGTGGCAACCAGCAGGCTGTGATGTAAAGTATTGTTACCTGGCAACCAGCAGGCTGTGATGTAAAGTATTGTTGCCTAGCAACCGTGCAGGCTGTTATGTAAAGTATTGTTACCTGGCAACCAGCAGGCTGTGATGTAAGGTATTGTTGCCTAGCAACCGTGCAGGCTGTGATGTAAGGTATTGTTGTCTAGCAACCGTGCAGGCTGTGATGTAAAGTATTGTTACGTGGCAACCAGCAGGCTGTGATGTAAAGTATTGTTACCGGCAACCAGGAGGCTGTGATGTAAGGTATTGTTGCCTAGCAACCGTGCAGGCTGTGATGTAAGGTATTGTTGCCTAGCAACCGTGCAGGCTATGTGTCATCTCAAATTAGTAGCTGTTGACGGGTGGCCATGACCGGGAGACATATTTTTGATCATTTGATTTTCGCAAAGCGAAAAGTGGTTTCTTTTTTATCTTGTCAGCAACTGTTGGGCTCATATTTTACTTAGGATTTATTGAGTTCAGTGTTGCTGTCGTTACACGACTCTAGTCCTGACCTTATGGTCCAAAGTTACTCTTAAAACAGGTATTTATTTTACAGTTTGCTTTACGTCACATGAGGCGAAGATGGGACGGGAAAGGGCCAGGGGTGGGAAGGTACAACTCCAGCATTTGCCTGGTGTGGAAATGGGAAACCACCTGATACCATCGTCAGGATTTCAGTCAGTGGGATGCTCGAACGCAATTTGACGTCTAAGTGACCGAAACCACGCAGCCATTCAGTCGGTGAAATAGATATCCTGCGGTATGCGGTAGGAGAAAATGCTTTACAAAATATGGAGAAGTTTACAACCTAAAAAGTTAACAAAAGGGAAGTAAGAATCCTGGTGTGACAGCCAGCTGTTAGAAGAAACATTAAATAGAACAGGAAAACCCTTGAAGGGGTGAAAGAATGTACATAACTGCGAAGCAAAAAAAAAAACAAAAGATAGAAGGTGTAGGCTCGATCAGGCAAAAGTAGCCTTCCAAGAAACGAAACCCTTGCTCACCGCTCAGAATAGCGCTTTCAAAGAAAAATGGAACTGATAGGGCTACTCAAGAATGGTAAAGCTCACCTACCGGGATATGAAGAGGATGGCTGAGGATTGAAACTGATGATGATGACACTCAAGCGAGGAGTGATTCTAACTACGCATCTCTCTGAGAATTACATGTCCGGTAATTGCAGCCTTATTGTAGGATTATTTCGCTTTCTCTACTATGATAAAGGAAGGTAATAAATATTATTATACATTCAACTTTAAAGATATTTTCCGTCCGATGGTAAAGACAGACATACGTGCTCACTTCCACACAATATTTACCCAGAGTGACGCCATACCATCTTTACCAGATGATGGTATTACTTCATTAGAATTGTAGACACTGCGGGTTATTTCCAAGCGTACGTTTCTTGCGCAACCATCGGATCCTTCGTACCTCAGTTGGTAACCCCGATTTGGAAGCTTAGATCAAAAGTGTGAATATTTTCCTTTGTATATCCTTGAAGAAAACTTCTTGGAAGCAAGGAAATATGCAGAAATATATTGAGGAAATCGACATGAATACATCTTTTAAATCGGGGCGCCACGTGCAAATTTGAACGAGACGGAAGTAGGGAAGGCTTTAAAACGTTATAAACCGCGCAGAGTATACGCTTACCAGTTCGACTTGCATTCGGGAAATAGTGGGTTCGAATCCCACTGTGGGCTGAAATGAAGATGGTTTCCCATGTAAACACGAGGCTGTACTTTAATTTAGGCCACGGTCGCTCCCTTTCCTCTCCCATCGTGACCATAAGCCGTATCTATGTCGGTGAGACGTAGAGCAAATTGCAAAAAAAATCTGTAAAAACATAAATAGTTGGATGCTTCTGTAAACTTGTTAAGTGAAAATAATTTAGTGAAATTATTTGCGAAACCTAATGCCGTCATTCAAAGTAGCCTAAATGTAAGCGCGAAAAATTAGTTTTTTTAATAATTCGTCATTCCTGTATCACTTTTATTATTGCCTTTGTTTTTATGTCGCACCGTCTTAGATAGGTATTACGGCGAAGATGAGAGAGGAAAGGCCTAGGAGTGGTACAGGTACAGACCCAGCATTTTCCTGGTGTGAAAATGGCGTCTACCGCTTTTAAAGTTGCCATTCATTCTGGATAATACAGTTTGCTCTGTTATGAAAATGCGGCGTATTAGAAGTTACTATGGAAGGATTGTTCGTGGGAATGTAAGGAAATTAAACTCCAGTATTTCCATGAATATTGATACCTAATGGAGTTGTTTGTTAAAGACTGGCACACTACGTCCTTTTTTTTTTTTTTTAATTACATTTTGGCATTTGGTCCGTAAGACCATGCTGCCAGCTCTGTACATTTAGAAAACAGGAAAGTCAAAGAGCAACATATTTACAACATGGGACCTTTCATGGCATTATGACTAATTGGTGATGGAAAGCCACGGTACAGGAACTTTGGTTGGATGAGAACAGTTTAACTACAGACTACAGTACAAACTTATCACAATGTTAAATTAGCTTCACTTAAAAATTTGGCTATTGCTTGATATATACGGATGTCATAGCTGCTGAACAACGACGAAACGGAAGTGGGAAGTGGAACTTTCAGTTGTATAAGCGTTTGATATAAGTTGGTCACTTGTGGTTTGTATCTAGTGCATCCTAAAATTGTATGGTTGAGGTCTGCTTCTTGATTGGGGTCAGAGGTACAATTTGGGGAGTCTATGACTTTGAGTCTGAACAGATGACTGGGGTAAGATGCATGTCCAAGTCGCATTCTGATAATTGATGTCATATGGCGGCGAGTTAGAGATAGTAGACTGAACCATGGTTTCTGTGGGATGTGTCTCTGGATAGCGGCGTAATGCTTGCCTTTGATGCGTTGAGTTGTTGCCCAGTAATTTGACCATTCTTTGTAAGCCTGTTTCTTGATGTGGCTTTGGAAGTCCGTGTATGGTAGGCGTAGTGCTTGGAACTGGCCTTCTGTAATGCTCTGCTTTGCCAGTTGGTCTACGGTTTCATTGTGTATAATTCCAGTGTGACCTTTGATCCACATAAGATGAACTACTTTTCCGTTTTCCTTAGCTTGGTATATGCAACTTAGGGTGTCCATGATGTATTTATTCGAACGCGTGTTCCTCCATCGTTGTTCTAGTTTTTGAAGTGCACTCTTGGAGTCCGTGAGAATTAATATACTGCTGAAGTGCTGCACGCCGTACGTGATGGCTGATTTAATGGCAAGTATTTCAGCTGTGAATATTGAAGCTTCGTGGGGAAGGGAGAACATTTTGCTAGTGTTGAATGCAGGGCAGTAGTACGCATATCCGACTCCTTCATTCGCTACGTCCTTGTGTAAATGCTGGGGTTTCCCACCTGCTCCTGTGACGTAATGTCCAGCATGATAGACAATACGTGCCTTCACATGGTAATGAGGTGAAGGAAAGTATACTACCAGTGATTCGAGAAATGCTGCACGATTTTTTCTGACTGATTTCGAATAAAAAGGGTAGTGTTACGAAAATGTTGCAAACGTTGATCTGGGAAGACTTGGGAGTAAGGAGACGAGCTGCTCGACTCGATCTGTCAGTAGAGAGAATGACATTAGTAAACGACTAAGTTTGAGTGGGGCTGTTAAAGGTAGGAAAGATCACAATCTGAAGATAAAATTGGAATTGAAGACGACAAATTGGGACATATACTTGTTTATAAGAAGGAGAGTTAGGGATCGGAACAATTTACGACCGGAGATGTTTAATAAATTTTGAATTATCTTAATGACTAAAATTATTTAAGAAAAGGGATAGTCCTAAATGCAGATTAGTGATGTTGATTGATTGATTGATTGATTGATTGATTGATTGATTGATTGATTGATTCATTCATTCATTCATTCATTCATTCATTCATTCATTCATTCATTCATTCATTGATTGGTTGATTGTACCGTTAAGTAATGATAATACGAGTCTTGTTATGTGCTGTATTAAGAGTATCTGTGACATAGAACGGAGCCAGTCACTCTAAACATGTAATTACCAGTAATAATAATCTCGTGCGAACTCCAACCTATTATTGTCTAAACATCCGTGCTCTAATAATAATAATAATAATAATAATAATAATAATAATAATAATAATAGAGGTTGAGACAACGAGGATATATCAGAAATCCATCAAGTTCTACGGCCACCTCTTTAGAATGGAAGTCGAGAACATGTCATAAGTAGCCTAGTTCAGGAAGGATCGGACTCAGTCGTGTAGACGTTGTTACCGACACCACAAGACACAGACTGCCAGAGAGAGAATGCTGGGCTATTGTGGTCTCTAATGGTCGTAAATGTCTTTAATAAAATATTATTATAAAGTTATTTAAGTTAAAGATGTTCCCAGAGAGAGGCATCTGTTCCGTGTGATCGATATACCTAGCCTTGTGTAAACTCGTGTCCTCATCCCGAGGTGGTGCAGCTCTTTACAGACACAGGAAGTGAGCTGCGTGTACATACCATCCCTCCTGCCGTTCTTAAATTTCTGGCACTACCGGCAATTGAACCTGGGCCCCCGAGGACGGCAGCTAATAACACTAATCGTTACGCTACGGAGGCGCCTTGTGGAAGGTAGAACATTTAGTGCAAGGTTATAATGTGGTGCTGTACATGTCGCAGTGGAATAACAATGCACCTAAATGAGTTGTTATTCAACCTACTTACATCACCAAGCCCATGGATCAATGAAGGTTAGGTTTACGTGACGCAGAACAGGGCCTCTCCCGCATGATCTTGGAGGTAAGAGCATGATGCAATGTGCGTTCTGTTTCAGCAATGTCTTTCTCTGCTTTCTTACCGAAATGTTTGGTTTTGGTCCTCAGTCCATAGAATTTGTTGATGAAATATCCACGGCACCCTTCTTCTTCTTTTTCAGTTTCTCAGTTTTGCTTTATGGCGACGATGGGACAGGAGTGAGAAGGTAGCGGCCGTGTCCTTAATTAAGGTACAGCCCCAGCATTTGCTTGGTGTGAATATGGGCAAACCACGGAAAGCCATCTTCAGGACTGCTGACAGTGGGGTTCGAACCGACTATCTCCCGGATGGAAGCTGACAGTTGACAGTCCCTAACCGCACGGCCAACTGGATCTGTGTCGCAAATATGGATTTGGTTCTGTTTTACGGCAGGGATGTGTAGGGATCCAATCACTGTTGCATGTTTCTGTGGTGTGTTGTCTGAATATGAAGAGAACACAAACATCCAGTCCCCGAGCCAGAAGAATTAATCAGATGCGAATGGCATCACCGACCCGGCCGGGACCCGAACGCAAGGAGTCGGACTCTCCAGGCCACCCTACCTTTCACCTCCAAACACCCTTTCCCCCTACACCTCTCTCAAAATCACCTTATGGGTGGGGTGGTAGAATAACAGCCACGGTATCCCCTGCCTGTCGTAAGACGTGACTGAAAAGGAGACGAGGGTTCTTTACTTGAGAGCATTGCTTGGCGACCACGGGGCCCTTAGATGAATCCTGACATTCCTTTCACTTGCTTGTGCCAGGCTCCTCACTTTCATCTATCCTATCCGACCTCCCTTGTTCAACTCTTGTTGTGTTCTGACTTTTATTTTCACGCCCTTCATAGTCCTTGTCTTTGTTTTGCCGATATCTTCATTTTTCGAAGTGATGGACTCGAAGTGTTTGCGTATCAAGCTGTCATCGATAGATTATGATCTGTGTTGAGTCTCGTAGAACTAGGCCCAGGCAGATGTAACGACAATTTCCTTGATTGTCCTCATTCACTCCCAGTTGCTACCACTTCATGTTCCTTCCCTTAACACATTTCACAGGCTGCCACTTACCCAGGTGGAGAACTGAATCACATAGGAACACTTGGTCTATGCAGGCCCTAAGGAAGTTAGCGGGATGGTTCATGTATTCCACTCGTCAGCTAGTGAAATTCGTAGACACATTATGGACGCCTCATAGACAGAGGGTTCCTTGTATTCTCTTCTCCGTATTTGCCAACTAAAAGCTATATTTCCTTTTTATTCTATCGGTCATTTCAAATGTATAAACATCTTTCTGTTTTCGTGTTCACTTCTTCTGTATTACTATTATTAGTCGTAATAATAAGTGCTGTTAATATTTAGATTCATCTGTAACTGGAGAAGTAATAACTCTGTTGATGCGAAATGAACAAATGGAAGCACATCCCCTCTGATTAGTGTTCACAGAGGATGGTTGCCTACAGCCCGGCTCTGTTCCTAACAGTTACGAACAGAGAAGCCACTCTAAAACAGTACATCATGTGGAACCCACGCTGAGCTACCTTCGTCAACGAAAGAAGCCATTTAACCAGGAGTTCACTTGGGCCTCATGGGACTAGTGATTCTTGTTTTATAGTATCAAGCCGTCATCAAATTCGTGGCTGAGCTGGGAATCGAACTGATAGTCAGCATGAATGCCACTCGACCGGCGCGGCGGTCGTTTTGTAAAGTACTGTATATTAAGCAGTCTTCCTCTTCAGCGCCAAAGTGTCACATAGGACCTCGCGGTATCAACATTTGTCGAGCTTTCCTTCAATAATTCTTCATCTTCATTGTTTGTTGTGATTTCTCTTCGTTCGTCTTGGTTTCTTCTCGTCTTCCTCAGATCCCATTGTGTGAACAATTTTCCTGATTACATTCGGTGATCCTAATTCTCTCTCTGCTTGCTTATACCACTTTGATCTCGTGCGTTTGATTTGCAGAAATGTGTGCATTTGATAAGAAAGTCTGTTCTTATTCACTCTTTACACATGGCTTATAAATTTAATTCGTCATAATCTCATTGTATCAGTAAGTTTAGATATTTCCGAGTTGCGTTTGGGGTAATGCATTCCATTTTTAATTCTTGGCCCTAAGATAGTTTTCCTTCCTTTGGTCTCGAATTGCTCCTTTATGAAGCATACAGAGCTTCAGGTTTCATCACCGTTAAGTAATGACTAATTTTACTGTTCCAGGACAAGCATTTTTGTTATAAATATTCTTTGTGTGCTGAAAAACAATTTCCATGGTCTGAATTCTTGAAGCTACTGATTTATTTTCATTGCCATTTTCAGCGATCCATTCAGCTAAGTACCTACTTCAATTCCTTTACTCTTGCAATTTTATTTGTATCAATGGTAAGTTCAATTGGAGCGATTTTGAATTGAGATTTTAAATCCTATTTTTGCTGCTTTCTCTTCCAGTATATCAATCTGTTTCTGTGCATCAGAAATGCATAATATGAATATTAATAAAATAAAATACTACGGTACCTGAATAGTTCCTAGTACATGTTCATTCCCTCGTTAGGGACTGCAAAGAGCGTGCTGTAATTTCTCATGAACTACTAACTTTAGCAACCTGGAAACCATTCTAAAAGAAAGTTTGAAGCTTAATCTCCAACTTTGCCGTTGGAAGTTTTTCGAGGCGATGTGTAATTAGCATTCTGGAGTACCTCTGAAGTTTAGATATTTTTTAATATATTTCCGAGTTGGGTTCGGTGTAATGTATTCCATTTTTAATTCTTGCCCTAATATGTCTCTCATGATTGGTGTTCCTGAGTGTACGAGGCGCCGAGAAGATAATTTTGCGAACTCAGACATATGATGAAAATTACTATCGTACATTATTTTTCTTCTACGGACCTACCTGATACACGGACAGTGTTATCAACAGCCGTATAGCGCATGTTTTATTTACCTGTCTGACTACTTTGTCCTCTTCCACGTTACAGCGCGACGAACGGATCAATCCGCGCCTCACCATCCAAACACTCGTCACTGGGTACAAGTTACTAATACGAATACTCAGACACTATTAACTTCTTCATGAAGACGGGAGAGCCAGTGAGCGGCACATGTTGCCTCTAGTCTCGTAGCCCGACTCACAGGAAGTCTAGTCTGAAGGGGTCGGGATACCCAGGCCGACAACACAGCCGAGCCTAGTATGAAAGGGGCCAATATGCAGGACGTGTCCGGTGAAATCCACATGTCTGATAAACCGAGGAATGAGCTTCCGCCTGCCAAGTCAAATGGCCTACAGATATTGGACTTGCACGTGGTCAACGTGAACACATCGCTTCCGCGACCGGCTCCACCTCCCTCTCGTATTGGACGTCTCGTTGATTGGTTTATCGATGTTCAATGAATCCCTTTTCAACCCTTAGTCCAGAATTAAAATCTGTGGAATCGAATCCATAACCTCTGCGTAAGCTAATCCCACACGAGCAACTTATTAGTGCTTCCAAATCTGGAGAGAAAGAAAACACTCCACAGAATTGTTTTTCTGTTGCCAATGTTTGAATCAGAACGAATCTTCTCACGACAGGAAAAGAAGAGTTACGACCGATCGAAGAATGAATGATGTCACGTTAAAAATGAGAAGAAAGGTCACGGAAGGTGAAAGGTGAAATTGAAGATGGTAGACCTCGAGAACAATGTTGGGATCGGAAGTAAATATACGAATGATTAAAGGTTTGGGAACACGATTGACCTCAGTTGGTATTGCGTTCATATTCTACTCTCCAAAGTCCTTGACATATTTTCTTTCCGCTCCAGAACAATACTGTGATGATACCGAACGTCCACTTGTCCCGGTTCATTCCGAACATACGTACCAGTACTGACACCGTCCCCATCACATCACATTGGTCTGCGAAATAAGACTTCGATTTACTAACCTACGCCGTTCTCATGGATGCCTATTTTCCGCTATTCGCTCCCGTGATCGAATCAAATGCTTACATCAAGGTTTGTGAAGCGTTACCAATCTTCTTCTTTCGAATAACCCATTTGGAGGATACGATGAATCAACTTTGGTTACTTTTCATTGTGTTCGATTTCCTTTCCTTCCAAATTTCCTTCATCCTTCGCGTCCACCTATTAATTTGAAATTCGTTTCAAAATTTCGATGGAACTGCAATACTTGTGTTGTTATGAAAGATATAAATTGGAAGCCAACAATCTTTTTACTGAAGTAAAAACTTATTTCTTACACATTTCGGACGTTCCCAATTATTTATTTATTTATTTAATCTGTTTACCCTCCAGGGTTTGTTTTCTCCTGAGTCAACGAGAGATCCCAGCACTACTGCCTCGGGGACAGTGTCCTAATCTAATATTTCCTTCGTCAGTTGACTTCGATGGACTGAACTCCATTACATTTGTTTTGGACTTATTTATTTTCATCTTGTACTCCTCGAAAACTCTGCACATACCATTCAGTAGTTTCTCCAGATCATCTGCAGTCTCAGACATGGGACAAAGGAATGAAAGAGGAAGTCGGCTGGTTGAATTCTGCGCGGGTCATAATTTAGTCCTTGCTAATACTTGATTAAAACAACACAAATGATGGCTGTATACGTGAACGATACCTGAAGACACTCCTGGAACGTATCAAATAGACGTCATTATGATTAGGCAGAGATTCAGAAACCAGGTGTTGGATTACAAGACTTTTCCAACAGTATTCAGTCAGAATCTCAAAAAAATATTAGTACCGCACTTACGTTTGTAAACTGTCAATCTTTAGTTCTCTGTCGAATTTCGTTCAGAGAGCGTCAAAAACTTCCCGGTTTGTAGCCTTTTCTTGAAGTTTGTTGTCTACCCCACATTTTATCCCCAATACTCCCGATTATTTCGTTATTTATAAATGTTCTTGTCCGCCTCTGTGGTGTAGTGGTTAGTGTGACTAGCTCCCACCCCCGGAGGCCCGGGTTCGATTCCATGCTTTGCCACGAAATTTGAACAGTGGCACGAGGACTGGAACGGGGTCTACTCAGCATCGGAAGGTCACCTGAGTAGAGGGGGATTCGATTCCCACCTCAGCCTTCCTCGAAGTGGTTTTCCATGATTTCCCACTTCTCCTCCAAGCAAATGCCGGGATAGAATCTAACATAAGGCGGCAGCCGCTTCCCTCCCTCTTTTTTGTCTATCCATTCCAATCTTCCCATCCCTCAACAAGGCCCCTGTTCAGCATAGCAGGTGAGGCCGCTGGACGAGGTACTGGTCTTCTTCCCCAGTTGTATCCCCGCCGGAGGACACTGCCCCTGAGGCGGCAGAGGTGGGATCCGTCGCTGAGTCCGAGGGAAAATCCAGCCCTGAAGTGTAAACGGATTAAGAAAGACAGAAGGATAAATGTCTGTTCCCTTAGTTAATCTGAACTCGATGTCCTGTAATGAGGAACCGTGGAGTTTGCTCATCACACAGGTATTCTAATTGTTATTCAATAAGGACAAGTGATGCAATGATGCTGCCAGCTGATTACGACAAGTAGCAACTCGGTCGACCGTTTCGCTCGAGTAGTTCCCGCTTTCCAGGACCCGGCTATTACAGAATCCGGAGGAGAACCCGTTCCTGTCTTCAAAGAAATACGGTCCCAGTCGTAAACTTGAAGAGTGCAGCGCAACGACCACACAGGTCCAAATTATAACACATGCGAAACTGAATAATATGATTAATATGGTTATTTCACGTACAATGCCTAGAATAAATAATAATAATATTCTCTTAAAAGCTTTGCAGATTAGGGCAGAACAACACCCTCATCCACAACTGGGAGAGTACCAAGGAAGGTTCAGGAAACAGCGCTCATATGCCGAGCAAGTTATGAACCTGAAATCTATCCTCTCATATCTGAAACAAAGGAACAAGAAATTAGTGGTGACGTTCGTCGACTTCAAGAATGCCTATAACTCGATTAATAGAATCACTCTTATTCAAGTCCTAAAGGAATTTGGCAATCATCGAACGGACCCTAGCTGACACAACCTCCAGAGTTAAGTTCAGGGGAAACATTCCAGACGTTTTCAAGATAAAGACAGGAGTTAGGCTCTCGCCCCTGCTCGTCAACTGCGTCCTTGAAAAAGTCATCCATGTGAGGCGTAAAGAAATTAACAACGATGGGCTCCAAAATGATGTGAGATTGGGTTACAAGAACACGAACCTTTCAATTGATTGCCTAGCTTTTGCAGATGATTTACCAGTTTTATCTGATTCATTGGACATGGCTACAAAGCAAATTAATCACCTCATGACACAGGCGGAAAAAGCAGGTCTCCAGATCTCTTTGGAGAAAACGCAATTCATAACTAACATCAAGACAGCTAAATGTAAACCAGGCGGCAATCAAATGCACAGATATCTTGGGGAGTGGATACAACCAAACATCTGTGAAAAAAAGTTTTCGTGTCACGCGTGAATAAAATGGAAATGGCTTATCAACTGACCAAAGATGTTTACAACAAAACGTCCATAGCCTTGAACGCAAAATTCAGAAATTATTTCAGTCAGAGACTTTGTATGAAGCGGAATGCCTTGCTATGAACAAGAAACACTAGACATTAAAAGAAAGAAAGATCTTAAGGAAAATTATTGGCCCAATTAAGAACAAAGATGTCGGTATAACCGTGAGCTGTATACTCATGTCCAGAAGAACTTTGATGTCATACGGACATCGAGAATTGCATTTTTTGGCCATTTGCTAAGAATGTAAACCACACAATTATGGAAGCAGATCTTTATAAGAAGATCGAGCCAACTTGGTTCAAGGAATTGGAAAGGGACCTACAGGAGTTGAGGATCACTTATGAAGATACACAACCCTCAGGAGGAAACTAACAGACCGCCAGGCCTAAGTTGAAGCGAGCAACGTCGTCAGCTCCCGGGCGAGTTGGCCGTGCGCTTGGATCCGGCAGATAATGGGTTCGAAACCCACCGTCGGCAGCCCTGGAAATGGTTTCCCGTGGTTTCTCATTTTCACATCAGCCAAATGCCTGGGCTGTGCCTTAATTAAGGCCACGGCTGCTTCCTTCCCACTCCTGGGCCTCGCCTATCCCATCGTCGCCATAAGACCTATCTGTGTCCGTGAGACGTAAAGCAGATAGTAAAACAACTATCCTTACATCGATCTGTTTTCAGACCAACTTCGCTTTACGGGAGCGAAAGCTGGGTGTACTCAGGATAGCTTATTCATAAGTAACAGACATGGAATTAGCCGGAATGATTGCTGGTAAAAACAGGTGGGAACAATGACAGGAGGGTACCCAGAATGAGGAGATAAAGGCTAAGTTAGGACTGAACGCGGTGGATGAATCTGTGCGCATAAACCGGCTTCGGTGGTGGGGTCATGCGATGCGAATGGAGGAGGATAGGTTACCTAGGAGAATGATGGACTCTGTTATGGAGGGTAAGAGAAGTAGAGGGAGCCGAAGACGACGATGTTTCTAACGATTTGAAGATATAATGTATAGATCTAAATGAGGCCACAGCACTAGTTGCAAATAGAGGCTTGCAGACTGAACGCAGAAAGGCATAACGGTCTATAATGATGATATATGTATGTTTGTCTCAAACGCGTTTTCCCAAGTTAAATTTATGTGTGAACTCTTTAATCCATTTGAGGTTTAAACAGGCCTAAAATAGCCTTCTCCATTTGCGTTGTAGAAAATGTCATCACTGAATTGAGTTCAAGAATGACTGTCAGAGTTGTGTAAAGGTAGGCGGTGGGATAAATGCGCTCATGACAGTTTGTCTAGCCTTCGCAGATGACGTCGTTCTGACAAAAGACCCTCACAAAGTCAAGAGGCAGGTGTAAGATTTACAAAATGTGCGCCAATAGGAATGGAAAGGTAATTTCAATCACTTGAAGTTGAATAGCAAGTCTGATTTTATCATCAAAGAAAAGGCAAGAGCCGTGAAAGCTGAAATCTATACACTGTTAATGAAGATGGTGAATAATTAAACAAGTTTATAAAGGAAGAAAGAAGGTTCGATAAATGTGGATATCCGCAAAGAAAGTGTTCTGAAAGGCAGGAAAATGAAAGTATCGGATGCTCTAATATCGTTAAGTTGTGAAAACATGTAAGTCTGACCCTTAGAAGTATATAAAACCATCTCAGCATTTTTCTTTTTCGTTTAGTTATATAACGACTTCTGTCTTTCATTTGTGCTCATTCTTAGAAAGATTTGTTCTGCGTTCTTCGGTTATTCTTTTCCATTTCGCAGTTGTAGGTACTGCTAAATGGGTTGTAATATAGAGAGAAACTTAGTTAAGATTATTGACTGTGTGGAACTAGGGATTATACTTATTACGTTAAACTTACAAGTTTATTTGTGGAAAGACGAAAGTCTATTATTATTCTGCAATTTATTTTAGTAACCTTATGTTATTAAACTGCATTGTTAAGGTACAAACTTGCATCATTACAACTCCCCAATGGTGTAGAAAGAAGTGAATGGTAATAAATACTTCAATAATATTAAAGAAGAATATACAGGTTGATTTATGACAAGGCGTAAGTCAGGCATTCTTCAAAAATGCTCATATGCTTCTGGACTAGTAAGGAAGAAATTTTCAGCGAGAAACCTCCCCAAATTTTTGTCTTAATTTCCCTTTGGGAAAATCAAATGATACTTAGTATGCCATATATCTATATGTCCCTCGATCATGGCCATCCCTCAACTGCTGCTAATTTCAGATGACCGTCAACCATAAGACATACCTGCACAGTTGCTAGGTAACAATACTTAACATCGTTGCTAAGTAACAATACTTACCATCACAGCCTGCACTGTTGCTAGATAACAATACTTTACATCACAGCATGTACTGTTACTAGATAACAATACCTTACATCACAGCCTGTAGCCTACTGTTGCTAGATAACAATACCTTACATCACAGCCTGTACTGTTGCTAGGTAACAATGCTTTACATCTCAACCTGTACTGTTGCTAGGTTGATAATGCAGGGTAGCCTTGTGATTCTATATTTTGTGGTTTATGTTGTTGTAGGAGATTGAATTTTATTTGAGAGTTTTTATAGCAGGCTTACCAAGAGAGACAATGTGTTAACTATGTGCTCTTCTTTTCAGCCGTATGCTTGTTTTTAGTGAATAGTTGAAACAGACTCAGCTAATGAACAGTTATGAGGAGACAATGTTAGCAATAGTTTTCTCTTGGCTCTCTTACCAGAACTCGACAGTTGGGTGAGAAATTTCTGAAGTTTACTTCAATGCAAATTATCTTCACTAACTCATAAAAGTCAGGCTCGTTATTATCCCGCACGATTTCTAAAATATCTTCTTTTCATTTCTGCGCACCCATCTCAGAAGACAGACAACACGGTAAGGCGATGACAAATCGTGCTGCTTTCCTTTGAGTTCTCGTATCAAGTAGTCCTGGTGATGAAGACTCACGCCATGGGAGAATTATAGCGCATGATCAAATTTCGTTGAAATCTTGTGTACCAATTACAAAAAAATCAGGCAAATGCATTATTAATATATTATTAACAGATTACAGGAGAAATAGAAGATGTAAACAAAAGGGAAAGAAAAATCCTAAGAAAAATCTGTGGTCCATTAAATACTGAAAATGGGGAGATCAAACACAGGAAGAATGAAGACCTCTACAAAAATAAATAAGCTGTCCGATACGATCAGGAAGAGGAGAGTTGGTCACATAATGAGTCAGACTTACAAATCAGTGGATATAAAGAGAGAGACAACTTTTAGGAAATTAATACAACTTTCAAGGCTTTCCAAGGGAAAGAAAAGAAGAAACGGAATGGCGTGTGGGCAGAACAGAGGAGGGAGAAACACAGTGAAATAATAAAGACCTATTGGAAAGAAAGAAAGAAATCAGGAAAAACCGAAATGAATGTAGTGGGTTATTTCGCATGGTTCTAAAATGGTCAAAGTGGATAAAAGAACACTACTTTATTTGGACAATACTTATCACAGATACATATTTCACGTCTAAACCTACGGCCATGACACCGACGCACCCTCCTAACGAATTTATTTACATGCCACATCGTACAAATTTTCTTCTTTCCACGGTTCAAAAATTCGAATTCGTCTGTCAGATCTGAACCCACGATATCTACCGTTGAGTCTCCAGAGGAGCATCAGTGACCACTAATTTATACCGACGTTTCAAATATCGGAATAAACCTCATTCATATGTGAGATCTTGTTGGACTGGTGGTATGATAATTGACTGTGCTCTAGTTTCCACGCCCAGAAAGAACGAACTCACAACCTTCAGCTGAAGTATCTGGTGATAGGTAGTATATCAGATTGCAGAACGGATCTCTTGACATGTTAGTCACATATAGCCTGTCCCCATTTCTCTACACGATCCAGGTCATGGTTTTGACAAAGAAGGGTGGAATCGCCTCCTTTACTCAAAATATTCACTATCTGATCTCTGCGTCTCAAGGTAATGTGGCACGAGTTAATTTGTTCGTCGCCGTCAGCGCTTTAGCGGGCTATAGAGTCCAGAATATGCGTCACACAACTCAAGACCAATTATTGTAGATATCTCCATACTCACGTTAACATTGCAATCCCGTACAGAGTGCAGACGTTCTTAAAACATATTCTAAAAATATTAATTACACTGGTAGTAATAATTAGAGGCCGGATTTTTATGCAGTAATGTGCTGTAATGCAAACTAATTTCGCTCTTACGAAATGTTCCCTAGAACGCTCCTCCGTAAAGTAGTGAGGGTAACATACTCTCCAGGGGTTCTGATGGGTCGTGCCCCTAATGATTATACAAAACTCTTAGCATATCCGTTGTGCAGGATAGTCTATACTTGTTACTCGTTTCAGCAAGTTTGAATTATAACCCATTACTGCGTAAAGATGCAGGCAGTAGTAATAAAACCTCGCACATTTTCTGCGTTACACGGGAAAGCACAGAATGGTGCTAGAAGAGAGCGAGTACAAATGCTTTGCTTGTTCCCCTCTTATCGAGCGAGTTGGCCGCGCGGTTAGGGGTGCGCAGCTGTTAGCTTGCATTCGGGAGATATTGGGTTTGAAACCCACTGGCGACAATCCTGAAGATAGTTTTCCGTGGTTTGCCCTTTTCACACCTGGCAAATGCTTGGGCTGCATCTCAACTAAGGCCACCGCTGCTTCTTTCGCGCCCTTAGCACTTTGCTATCCTATCGTCAGGATAACACTTACTGTATCCGCTCCGTTGCGATGTAAAGCTAATTGTAGAAAAGGAAGTCCCCTCTTCAGTCAATCAATCAATCCATCAATAATCAATGATTCCCTATCGATTCTTTATATAGACTTTTCTAAAATGTTTTCATACCCTTTCATAATTTCTTCCAGTACCCTACTCCTATTCATCCTCTTCAATAGTCGTATCTTCATACGTATTGGGATATTTCCTACTTTAAAAGCTCCGCTCAAACTTATTGGTCTACTAATGACATTCCACTTCTACGTAGCCTCTTACGACATTCCGGAGCAGAGCTGATGAATCCTTTCTCTCCGCCCACAGGGAGTACAGAGTTCCAATAAATGGAAAGAAGTATCATAATGGGCAACGTCCAACAATATGGCAGCTGATCCAGCACACGACATTCCAATGCCATGTCACAAGATAACCTACCCGTCCAGATCTACGTCCAACAATATGGCAGCTGATCCAGCACACGACATTCCAATGCCATGCCACAAGATAACCCACCCGTCCAGATCTACGTCCAACAATATGGCAGCTGATCCAGCACACGACATTCCCATGCCAAGTCACAAGATAGCCCCACCTGTCGAGATCTACGTCCAACAATATGGCAGCTGATCCAGCACACGACATTCCAATGCCATGTCACAAGATAACCCACCCGTCCAGATCTACGTCCAACAATATGGCAGCTGATCCAGCACACGACATTCCAATGCCATGTCACAAGATAACCCACCCGTCCAGATCTACGTCCAACAATATGACAGCTGATCCAGCACACGACATTCCAATGCCATGTCACAAGATAACCCACCCGTCCAGATCTACGTCCAACAATATGGCAGCTGATCCAGCACACGACATTCCAATGCCATGTCACAAGATAACCTACCCGTCCAGATCTACGTCCAACAATATGGCAGCTGATCCAGCACACGACATTCCAATGCCATGTCACAAGATAACCCACCCGTCCAGATCTACGTCCAACAATATGGCAGCTGAGCCAGCACACGACATTCCAATGCCATGTCACAAGATAACCCACCCGTCCAGATCTACGTCCAACAATATGGCAGCTGAGCCAGCGCACAACATTCCCATGCCATGTCACAAGATAACCCACCCGTCCAGATCTACGTCCAACAATATGGCAGCTGATCCAGCACACGACATTCCCATGCCATGTCACAAGATAACCCACCCGTCCAGATCTACGTCCAACAATATGGCAGCTGAGCCAGCGCACAACATTCCCATGCCATGTCACAAGATAACCTACCCGTCCAGATCTACGTCCAACAATATGGCAGCTGATCCAGCACACGACATTCCCATGCCAAGTCGCAAGATAGCCCCACCTGTCGAGATCTACGTCCAACAATATGGCAGCTGATCCAGCACACGACATTCCAATGCCATGTCACAAGATAACCCACCCGTCCAGATCTACGTCCAACAATATGGCAGCTGATCCAGCACACGACATTCCAATGCCATGTCACAAGATAACCTACCCGTCCAGATCTACGTCCAACAATATGGCAGCTGATCCAGCACACGACATTCCAATGCCATGTCACAAGATAACCCACCCGTCCAGATCTACGTCCAACAATATGGCAGCTGATCCAGCACACGACATTCCAATGCCATGTCACAAGATAACCCACCCGTCCAGATCTACGTCCAACAATATGGCAGCTGATCCAGCACACGACATTCCAATGCCATGTCACAAGATAACCCACCCGTCCAGATCTACGTCCAACAATATGGCAGCTGAGCCAGCACACAACATTCCCATGCCATGTCACAAGATAACCCACCCGTCCAGATCTACGTCCAACAATATGGCAGCTGATCCAGCACACGACATTCCAATGCCATGTCACAAGATAACCCACCCGTCCAGATCTACGTCCAACAATATGGCAGCTGATCCAGCACACGACATTCCAATGCCATGTCACAAGATAACCCACCCGTCCAGATCTACGTCCAACAATATGGCAGCTGAGCCAGCACACGACATTCCAATGCCAAGTCACAAGATAACCCACCCGTCAAAATCTACGTCGAACAAACTGATGCATCCACAAAAGAATGGCAAGGACCATAAATTGCGAGAAAATGAAAGACATTCCCGACCTCGTAAATATAACACTAATGTAATTATTATTTCTTATTTATTTATTTATTTATTTATTTATTTATTTATTTATTTATTTATTTATTTATTTATTTATTTATTTATTTATTTATTTATTTATTTATTTATTTATTTATTTATTTATTTATTTATTTGATTATTTATTTATTTACTTGTATATTAAATTATTTGTATGTTTAGTTTATTTATTTATTTATTTATTTATTTATTTATTTATCCTAGTTGTTTGCTCATCGAAGTTTCTTGGCGAGAGACAGATAGGAAAGGGCTAGTGACCGTGGCCTGAGTTAAGGTGCAGTCGTCGCATTTGCTTGGTATGAAAATGGTAAACGACAGATAACCATCTTCAGGGCTGCCTATAGCACGATTCGAATCCACCATTTCCCGAATGCAAGCTCACTCGCTATTATTATTATTATTATTATTATTATTATTATTATTATTATTATTATTATTATTATTATTATTATTATTATTGCTTCCGTGGCTCATGTGGCAAAACGGCCCCGTGGTGTAGGAGTAGCGTGCCTGCCTCTTACCTGGAGGCCCCGAGTTCCATTCCCGGCCAGCTCAGGGATTTTTACCTGTATCTGAGGGCTGGTTCGAGGTCCACTCAGCCTACGTGATTACAATTGAGGAGTTATCTGATGGTGAGATAGCGGCCCCGGTCTAGAAAGCCAAGAATAACGGCCGAGAGGATTCGTCGTGCTGACCACACGACACCTCGTAATCTGTACGCCTTTGGGCTGAGCAGCGGTCGCTTGGTAGGCCATGGTCCTTCGGGGCTGTTGGGGCTTGGGGTTTCGTTTGGTTTTGGCTCATGTGGCAGCGCACCGGCCTCTCACCGTTGGGTTCCCTGGTTCAAATCCCGGTCACTCCATGGGAGATTTGTGCTGGACAAAGCGGAGGCGGGACAGATTTTTCTCCGGGTACTACGGTTTCCCTGTCATGTTTAATTCCAGCAATACTCTCCAGTATCATTCTATTTCATCTGTCAGTCATTATTCATTTTCCCAGAGGAGTGCGACAGGCTTCATCCGGCGGCACAATTCCTATCCTCGCCGCAAGATGGGGCTTCATTCTCTCCATTCCTGACCCGGTCGAATGACTGAAAAACAGGCTGTGGAGTTCTTTATTATTAGCCAGCCCTATGGTGTGGAGGCAGTGCCTTCTCTTATTCCAAGGCTCTGGGTTCGTTTTCCGGCCATTTCAAGGATTGTAATTCCACACTGTGGATACGAGATTTTCTCCAGCTGTTAGTTACAGGAACTAAGCGCAAATTCCATACAAACTGCCGCACCAAAAGTATAGGCATCTCAATTGGGCAATAAATGATCCAAGCAGTGTTGCAATATTTCTCTCGTTTATAATGTTCACATACAGCAGACTGTAACGAGAAAATATTCCCACTTGCGTTCCTTAAGTCACTAATGCTGCTTTGAACGCTGTAAATTGATGAAATAGAATATTATATTGTTCTTGGCATAACGCAGATTTGAGCATTTTGTTATGATTCATCAGCAGCTAAGTACCAACTGCACTACATGCACTAAATGAGTCAGTTCCATTTATTTAACTCGCCATGAAATAATTTCTGTCTCTAATTGATTTACTCACGAGTCAGCATCGTGAGTTCATACAACCTGCTGCTTCCAATGTTGTCACATTTCTGCCTTCCTTAAAGGCAAGTGGGTGCTTTCCCTCCTCGCCTTGAACCATTGACGGTGTCCAAAGTTGCCTCCATTCTCGTCTAGTAATGTGTCCGCAAGGAGTGCATGCGGGTTGGAACCCCGCTGTAGATGTTTCCCATGTTCACACCAGACATGCTCACCTCCTTTCCCACTCCTAGCCCATAAGGCGCTCCTCGTAAGGCACACCCAGCTTATTATGTCCTGAGGCATTCTTCGCTAACACTACGGTTCAGAGTCTAGGTTTCACAACCGTACAAGAAGATGGAAAACACGAGAGTCTGCAGCAAGCGGATTTTCGTTTGTCTAGATATTCCTTTGTCACGATTTTCAACTTTCCGTTTCACAGCCTCCTAGAGCTATTATTCCCTTAATTTCCTGTTCACAGCCACCCCTATCAGTCAGAACTGCTCATGTATAACTTCAAGATCCCTGAAGAAACCAGAGAACTGAAGGCCAGCTATCATCAGCTTTGTCTTTTTAAGGTGCATCTCCAAAGCGAGTCTCTCTTCCTTGATACGTTGCAGCACGATAGCAACAGTAATCAGTGAATGTTAAGTCGAACTTTTACAATAAATATAAAGTATTTCTGTAAAAGTACGGTATTTATGAAATAACTCTGACCGAGCGAGTTGGCCGTGCGGTTAGGAGCACGCAGCTGTGAGATAGTCGGTTCGAATCCCACTGTCGGCAGCCCTGAAGATGGTTTCCCGTGGTTTCTCAATTTCACACCAGGCAAATGCTGGGCCTGTACCTTAATTAAGGCCACGGCCGCTTCCTTCCCATTCCTAGGCCTTTCCTGTCCCATCTTCGCTATAAGACCTATCTGTGTTGGTACGGCGTAAAGCAACTAGCAAAGAAACTCTGCCTTCTTACCGGAAGATCCTTCGGTGTGTTAGTGCCAAGTTAAATCAGTAGAAGTAAATATCATCCAGATACCAGTCACCAGTTTTTGTATTTTTCTCAAACACACGGTTACACAGGCGACTTCACGTCTTAGGGCTGCGATGTTGACACCATTCTGGCCACCTACGACATTCTGTTTTATTCCACTAGATGGCAGAGACTTGGGAACTCCGTACAGCAATCTATTGCTCAATATGGAATGTGTCACAAGAGACATTTTTACATGCAGACATCAAACGCCATGGAATGCTTCCAGGATTTTTTCCGCCCTTTGCAGGTTCGAGTACGTCTTCTGAGTTTGAAGTCGTCATCTTGGAATACGCAGGCGTCACTGTAATACTGAACCACGGAGAAAGGACAGGGTTGATCAGAAGGAACTAAGTTACTGTAATTAGTGTTTGAAAGGTGTTGGATATGAGAAGTGACTCGTCTAACGGGAAAGTAATGTGTGATCGCCCACCTGAAAAGTCGGCAGTATTACGAGAAGACTGCATGAGTAACTCCTGCCCCACGGATCATTACGTGCTATTGGTCCTGATCGTATTACAGTGCGCGGCCCAATGTCACCCCGATGACTTCCCTCAAGTGACTGGAAGACCTCGCAGCGCAACTGAACAACAGCCTTGCGTCAAATGAGAAACTAATTGTAGTAATCCAACAGCTCTTCCTTAATCCCGGACGTTCGCCCTTGGCAAAGGTTAACAGATGACACAATCTGCTGGGTGTAGGAGAGCTCGCCTACCGTCCTCAGGTCTGTAACATACTCAAGGCTGGTTTTACCATCTCACTGACAAGTGTGGCGCGCGCACCCCGAGAGGAACACGTAACAATGTTCGTATTTATTATGTTTACAATATCTTTTACGTCCCACCGCCACAGACAGGTGTCTTGGCGACGATGGGATAGGAAAGGTCTAGGAGTGGGAAGGAAGCGGTCGTGGCCTTAATTCAGGTACAGCCCTAGCGTTTGTGTCGTGTGAAAATCGGAAGGGACGGAAAAACATTTTCAGGGCTGCCGACAGGAGGGTTCGAACCCTCTATCCCCCTAACACGGCCAACTCGCCCGGTGTGAGAATTTTAGTGAGATACTCGAGCACCTTTCAAAGGAAAATTAGAAAAAAGGAAACTCAAGAGAAATAGAGTTAAATGGAATATACTTATTTAAAAATCCGCATTTTCCGACGTAGCTTGGACTAAATTAGTCATAAAGCTGTTGCCGGAGTTCTCGATTCTGTCACAGCCTATTTTGACATTTACGAATGTAGAAGATGTTTATAATGGTCTGTATGTTGCAAGCGACTAAAATGTTTTACATGCACTTGTTGGTAGGCCTAAAACACGTTAGAACGTTCAACAGTAGTCAGCATTTAAAACTAGGAAGTGTCTTTACGTCAAGCTTTCACGTGGAAGAGGGGCCCGATTTTAAATTATTTTGAATGTTCGTATCTTGTTTCGGGCTAGCTGCCATACAGAAAGAGAATACTGCAGACTGCACGGATGATCCAAAACACTCGTGCTCTTACAGAAAACTGCGGAAGATCATGCTACATATCAGACTGGGATGCGCTAGCTCTGTATTATATTAGTACAAAGTGGTAAACAGTGGTAGAAATGCAGCAAATTGTGTGTGAGAGAGAGACTTCCACAAATATTGGTGTTTAGTGTTTGTTTGTAGTAACTGCGATTATTTATTTAAAATTTACAATTTTCACCTTGAGTAGTTCCGTACGCGTTCGCTAGATTACAACCGGTAATTGAGGACTGCGTGTAAGAAGAAATATCTTTTTTTTAAATATTATTATTAAAATATCAGTAGGTTTGTTGATAGCATACTTACAAAGACGAGATATTAAAAAAGTCATAACTTCGGCAGCGGTTATGTTAGTGCAGGCAATTGACGGGGTATTTCGAATAGCAATTCAACTGTTCCGCCTATCACGAAGGTAATAACTTCTTTAAATAACGCGATAGTGTTGTCAATTTTCTTTAAAGAAAGGATTTCAACAGAATATATTACAGTACTTCACTGGCGAAATAGTTAACAGTCGTTATATTATTATTGATTAGTGTCGCTCTTCGTATTCAGATATCGCATTGTTGGCTACAGTCGTGAACAAAGGGTGTAGTGTATCAAGAAAATAAAAATAAAAATCAGCTGATTCTTATATTCCGATCATTTGTAGTTCTGAGTAGGCAGTTAAGGTATCCGTAATTTATATTTCGTACCCTCCATCTTTCAGTATTTATGAGCGCTTAGGTAATTGCAATTCAAGACCCTGGCGTAGTTTTGACAGAAGTATTTTTGAGAAATTATTGTAGAAAACCCCATATTTTTGAGCATTTAAGGACACTTTTATTCTCCGTCCCGTGGAGTAGGGAAAATAGTCATCCACCATCTGTAATAATCACATAAACACATTTGAGTTGAGAATTGTCGTGTATATACTGTATTAGATAGTATATTGCCTGTCATATTCGCCTGTAACTTTGTGTACGGTAACCCTTTCGATACTTTAGCTTTTTTTTTTTTTTTTTTTTTTTTTTTTGCAAGTTGCTTTACGTCGCACCGACACAAACGACAGGAAGCATGAACAACAAATGGCAAATAAGCTAACAGCTGATTCAGAAAGTGATGGAACCAACTAGAGAGAACAATATCCTGGATGTGGTGCTGGTAAAACCAAATGAGCTATATAGAGAAACCGAAGTAATAGATGGTATTAGTGATCACGAAGCTGTTTTTATGGTAATTAAAAATAAAAGTGAAAGAAAGGAAGGTATTAGAATTAGGATTATTAGGCAGTACCATACGGCTGATAAAACAGGCATCAGGGAGTTTTTAATAAGTAACTATGATCGCTGGAAAACAGTAAATAAAAATGTAAACAGGCTCTGGAATGGGTTTAAAACAATTGTAGAGGAGTGAAAATAGGTTTGTACATTTAAAGATGGTAAGGAATGGAAAAGACTCACCTTATGATAATAGAGAAATAAAGAGATTAAGAAGAAGGTGCAGGTTGGAAAGAAATAGAGTTAGGAATGGCTGTGGAAGTAAGGATAAATTGAAGGAACTTACTAGGAAATTGAATCTAGAAAAGAAGTCGGCTAAGGATAACATGATGGCAAGCATAATTGGTGGCCATACTAATTTTAGTGAGAGTATGTATAGGTACTTTAAGGCAGAAACGGGTTCCAAGAAGGACATTCCAGGAATCGTTAATGAACAAGGGGAGTGCGTATGCGAGGATCTTCAAAAGGCAAAAGTATTCAGTCAGCAGTATGTAAAGATTGTTGGTTACAGTGATAATGTCCAGATAGAGGAGGTGACTTATGCTAAAGAAGTATTAATATTTACCTGTGACAACAATGCCATTTAAAGTAAGTTACAAAGGTTGAAAAATAGTAAAGCAGCTGGAATTGATAAGGTTTCGGGGGATATACTAAAGACAATGGGTTGGGATATAGTACCATATCTGAAATACTTGTTTGATTATTGTTTGTATGAAGGAGCTATACCAAATGAATGGAGAGTTGCTATAGTAGCTCCTGTGTATAAAGGAAAGGGTGATAGACATAAAGCTGAAAATTACAGGCCAGTCGGTTTGACATGCATTGCATGTAAGCTTTGGAAAAGCATTCTTTCTGATTATATTTAGACATGTTTGTGAAATTAATAACTGGTTTGATAGAAGGCAGTTTGTGTTTAGGAAAGGCTATTCTACTGAAGCTCAGCTTGTAGGATTCCAGCAAGATATAGCAGATATCCTGGAATCAGGGGGACAAATGGACTATCGCGATTGACCAGTCTTAAGGCATTTGATAGGGTGTATCATCGGAGACTACTGGCAAAAATGAGTACAATTGGACTTGACAGAAGAGTGACTGAATGGGTGGCTACCTTTCTAGAAAATAGATCTCAGAGTATTAGAGTAGGCGAACCTTTATCTGACCCTGTAATAATTAAGAGGAGAATTCCTCAAGGTAGTATTATTGGACCTTTATGTTTTCTTATATATATATATATATCAATGATATGTGTAAAGAAGTAGAATCAGAGATAAGGCTTTTTGTAGATGATGTTATTCTGTAGAGAGTAATAAATAAGTTACAAGATTGTGAGCAACTGTAAAATGACCTAGATAGTGTTGTGAGATGGACGGAGCGGCAATTGTATGATGATTAACCAGGTTAAAAGTCAGGTTGTGAGTTTCACAAATAGGAAAAGTCCTCTCAGTTTTAATTACTGTGTTGATGGTGTGAAAGTTCTCTTTGAGGATCATTGTAAATACCTAGGTGTTAATATAAGGAAAGATCTGTAATGGGCTAATCACGTTAGCATAATTGTAAATAAAGGGTACAGATCTCTGCACAAGGTTATGAGGGTATTTAGGGGTTGTAGTAAGGATGTAAAGGAGAGGGCATATAAGTCTCTGGTAAGACCCCAACTAGAGTATGGTTCCAGTGTGTGGGACCCTCACCAGCATTATTTGATTCAAGAACTGGAAAAAATCCAAAGAAAAGCAGCTCCATTTGTTCTGGGCGATATCCGACAAAAGAATAGCGTTAGAAAATGTTGCAAATTTTGGGCTGAGAAGACTTGGGAGAAAGGAGACGAGCTGCTCGACTAAGTGGTATGTTCCGAGTTGTCAGTGGAGAGATGGCGTGGAATGACATAAGTAGGCGAATAAGTTTGAGTGGTGTCTTTAAATGTGGGAAAGCAGTATGAAGATAAAGTTGGAATTCAAGAGAAGTAATTGGGGCAAATATTGGTTTACAGGAAGGGGAGTTAGGGAATGGAATAGCTTACCAAGGGAGATGTTCAATAAATTTCCAATTTCTTTGAAATCATTCCATTTGAGAAAAGGCTAGGAAAACAACAGATAGGGAATCTGCCATCTGGGCGACTAAATGCAGATCAGTAGTGATTGATTGATTGATTGATTGATTGATTGATTGATTGATTGATTGATTGATTGATTGATTGATTGATTGATTGATTGATTGATTGATTGATTGATTGATTGATTGATTGATTTCCTTAGCACTGCTAGGCCTTTCCTATCCCACCGTCGCTAAAGCATACGTCCTGGCGATTGTTAAGAGTAAGCTTTCACTTCTTATCACCACAGAGCAAGAACTGTGAAGAAATCTTTAATCTTTTTCTCTTACTTTCGATTTTAGAGGCATTGGACATTTAGCTCCTAGGGGAATGGTTTGTCAAAGATATTAACAGGAAATCGGCCGCGGACATTGTACGAGGTTAGAATAACGGAGAGACGACCGATAGTGGGTAGCGTCACACGTGAGTAACGTGCATAAAAGAACATTCTAAACGAAAACATTCGTTCTAATTAGAACACAATACAGTACTTCAGGCTTTGTTCTTTTTTGAATCGCTGAACTATTTAGGCCTACGGATAACCGAGAATTTTCTGTATTATCATTGCATAACACCAGATACAGACACAAACTTTTAAAACTGTTGTGATGTGTCATCAAAATAGACCTTGTTTTACTGTTTACAAAGTGTATTTTAAAAAACACTTTTCTCATAAATTAAAATCTGTTTTAATAATTTGCCAGATACGCACATTTCTAAACCTGTATTTTAGGGAAATTTTAACATGAGTGAGGGTTGCTGTTACAATCCTAGAAATACATGAGCACCTCTGTACTAAGGGACCTACAGTGCAAATGCGAATGACAGGGACGTGAATTGTCATGTCAAAAGTAGTGCATTCATGTCTCTGTATTTAACCACGACCATCTTGGTGACAACGTAGGGACAATATGTATTGTTTCTTCTTCTTCTTCTTTTTCTTCTTCGTTTAAGCCTTGTGTGGACCACGCGTGGTCTCCAGATATGGCAGCCGTGTGGTACAGTAAGAGTAGTTGCGCTCTCTGAGGCTTCTAATTTAGAACTGGGCTCTGTTTTTGTTGACAACGTTTGCAGAGAAAGTTCTTCGTGAACGAAGGACAAAGATAGATCTAGTAAACCAAGGGAAAGTGAAAATTGCCTTCAGCTTGTTGACGGCATAGTACTGCATTCGGCAGGTGCTTGGTTCGAACCCCACTGCCAGAAATCCTGAAGAGATTTTCCCATAGATTCCTATTTTCACACGAGACAAATCCTGGGTCTCAAAGCTACCACCGCTTCGTCCCCAGTCGTAGCACTGTCGTATCCCGAGCATTTCTGAGCTAGCGTGGCGCTCAATCACTAGCATCCCTTTCATGGAGGTCCAAAATACGCAGCAGAAACACGAACCATGAATTTCAAAGGCCAGATGGAGAAACTCGAGCTAACAGAAAGGAAAATTTTAAGAAAGGTCGTTGGACAAGAATGCCAGGATAATAAAATAATAAACATTAAGAGTGAAATAGTCAAGAAAAAAATTGATAAACTCTCGGATACTATACTGTACAGTCATCTTGTCAGAATGAAGTCTAAGAGATTAACTTTGACTTCTTCTGTGCCCGCAAAACCAAACCCAACTGGTTTATAGAAATTGAAAAAGGCCGAGTATAATTAAAAATTACAAATAATTCATTATTCGATCGAAGAGCTTAAGTAATAACTAAAGACGAAAATATAATGTTCCAAGACAAATCTTCATTAAAAGCGAAACCTGTTACCCCGCAAGACGAGAGGAAGCGGGGCACGAAGAAAAGAACAGCACACAGAGAAATGAATGACTCAACGTGAATAATAACACCACCGTAGGTTTATTGGATCATGAGTCCAGCGGTTGGTTTGATGCAGCTGTCCGCGTCACCCTATCCTATGAAGCTACTATGCCCTTCACCTAGTCCTATCAGTTTGTCTTTGCCCGTCTAAATGGTTAGCGTCCTGGCCTCTGTTCACAGCGATACCGGGTTCGACTCCGGGAAGGGTCGGGAATTTTAACCATCATTGGTTAATTCGGCTGGCACGGGGGCTGGGTGCATGTGTCGTCTTCATTATCATTTCATCCTCCTCACGACGCGCAGGTCGCCTACGAGAGTCAAATCAAAAGACCTGCACCCTGCCAGCCGAACTTGTTCTCGGACACTCCGACATTAAAAGCCTCGACCCCTAGCGTTCTTGCCCTTGAAAACTGACTGAGTACGTTCTGGGCGCCCCAAGCTCTCAATTTCTTTTTCTCCTCATCAAATATAGCCTAAGCCTTCTCCTCTCACCAATTCCATTCACTGTATCTTCACCGGTGATCTGAACTTCCCACCTTACCTTCAGCATTCTTCTGTAACGCCACATTTCAAAGACTTCTTTTTGCCCTAGATATTGTCCTGTTTATCTTCCAGATTTATTAGATATGATGTAATTTAGGCTGCCTCCGACTCAATTTCAACTTACTCAACCGAAATCCGGAAGTCTAGTGGGCTACCGGGCACCTCGCCAGCTATCTTTTACATGCCGACAATAGACTTTTTCCGTCTGAGCTATTGGAATCCACTATGTGAGGATCCAAAGACCGCTTTCCTGCTGCTGGGAACGTCACCCTCATGCAGTGAGGACCTCACCCCGAGCACAGGCACATTGTTGTTTATAGCAAGGTAGGTGCTCTCTCTGGATGAAGGTTGAGCTCGTCGCCTCAGGCTGCTGCTAGTATTGACCCACATGGCGACAGTGTGAGATTTTCCTCTTCCTTTCTACGGCAGTGGCGACTAGAATCCAGTTCAAGAACAGCTCGCGAGTAAGGCCAAGTTTCAAGTGTATGACATTACACTCCGTGCGTGAATCACTCACAACCTTCTATGATACGTGCGTGTACTGGGGTGATGTTTGTGAAATTAATAACTGGTTCGACAGAAGGCAGTTCGGGTTTAGGAAAGGTTATTCCACTGAAGCTCAACTTGCAGGATTCCAGCACGAGATAGCAGATATCTCGGATTCAATAGGTCAAATGGACTGTATCGTGATTGACCTCTCTAAAGCATTTGATAGGGTGGATCATGGGAGACTACTGGCAAAAATGAGTGCTATTGGAATAGACTAAAGAGTAACTGAATGAGTGGCTATATTTCTAGAAAATAGATCTCAGAGTATTAGATTATGACCCTGTAATAATTAAGAGGGGAATTCCTCAAGGCAGTATTATTGGACCTTTAAGTTTTCTTATATATATAAATGATATGAGTAAACCCTCCTCTGCGAACCATGTGACCTTGCCGCGGTGGGGAGGCTTGCGTGTCCCAATGATGCAGATAGCCGAGCCGCAGGTGCAACCATATCGGATGGGTATCTGTTGAGCAGACTAACGAATGGTTCATCGAAAGGGGGATAGCAGCCTTTCGGCAGTTGCAAGGGCGGCAGTCTAGATGATTGACTGATACGGCCTTGTAATAATACTCAACACGGCTTAGCTGTGTTGATACTGCTACACGGCTGAAAGCAACGGGAAACTACAGCCGTAACTACCTCCCGAGGACATGCAGCTTTCTCTGTATGAATGATGTACTAATAATGGCTTCCTCCCGGGTAAAATATTCCGGAGGTAAACTAGTCCCCCATTCGGATCTCCGGGTGGAGACTACACGAGAGGGGGCGATCATCAGGAAGATGGATACTGACATTCTGCGAGTCGGAGCGTGGAATGTTAGAAGTTTGAATCGTTGTGGTAGGTTAGAGAATCTGAAAAGGGAGATGGATAGGCTAAAATTAGATGTAGTTGGTATAAGTGAAGTACGTTGGCAGGAAGAACAAGATTTTGGTCAGGCGACTACCGAATTATCAACACAAAATCAAACAGGGGAAATGCAGGAGTTGGTTTAATAATGAATAAGAAAATAGGGCAGCGGGTAAGCTACTACGACCAGCATAGAGAAAGAATTATTGTTGTCAAGATAGACACCAAACCAATGCCCACCACAATAGTGCAGGTCTATATGCCTACTAGTTCAGCGGATGATGAAGAAATCGAAAGAATATATGAGGAGATAGAAGATTTAATACAATATGTAAAAGGTGACGAGAATCTAATTGTGATGGGAGACTGGAATGCAGTGGTAGGCCAAGGAAGAGAAGGTAGTACAGTAGGAGAATTTGGATTGGGACAAAGGAACGAAAGAGGAAGTCGGCTGGTTGAATTCTGCACTGATCATAATTTAGTCCTTGCCAATACTTGGTTCAAACACCACAAACGACGGCTGTATACGTGGACGAGACCTGGAGACACTGGAAGGTATCAAATAGACTTCATTATTAGGCAGAGATTCAGAAACCAGGTGTTCTATTGCAAAACTTTCCCAGTAGCAGACGTGGACTCTGACCACTACTTGTTGGTCATGAAATGCCATCTGAAGTTGAAGAAATTGAAGAAAGGAAAGAATGCAAAAAGATGGGATCTAGACAAGTTGAATGAAAAGAGTGTGAGGGATTGTTTCAAGGAACATGTTGCACAAGGACTAAATGAAAAGGCTGAAGGAAACACTATAGAAGAAGAGTGGAGACTCATGAAAAATGAAGTCAGTAGGGCTGCTGAAGAAATGTTAGGAAGGAAGAACAGATCAACTAAGAATCAGTGGATAACTCAGGAGATAATAGACCTTATTGATGAACGACGAAAATACAAGAATGCTAGAAATGAAGAGGGCAGAAAAGAATACAGGCGATTAAAGAATCAAGTGGATAGAAAGTGCAAGGTAGCTAAGGAAGAATGGCTGAAGGAGAAGTGCAAGGATGTCGAAGGCTGTATGGTCCTGGGAAAGGTAGATGCTTTATACAGGAAAATCAAGGAAACCTTTGGAGAAAGGAAATCTGGGTGTATGAATATTAAGAGCTCACATGGAAAGCCACTTCTAGGAAAAAACAAAGCAGAAAGATGGCAGGAGCATATCCTCAGATGTATCCTCAGATATCCTCAGATTTATCTCAGATGTATTCAGTTGTATCAAGGTAAAGATGTAGATAATTTGATTCTGGAACATGAAGAGGCTGTTGATGCTGATGAAATGGGAGACCCAATTTTGAGGTCAGAGTTTGACAGAGCAGTGAGTGACCTAAATAGGAACAAGGCACCTGGAATTGATGACATTCCCTCTTAATTACTGACTGCCTTAGGAGAAACCAGCATGGCAAGGTTATTTCATTTAGCGTGCAAGATGTATGAGACAGGAGAAGTCCCATCTGATTTTCGGCAGAATATTGTTATACCTATTCCCAAGAAAGCCGGTGCTGACAGGTGTGAAAACTACCCCACTATTAGTTTAGTATCTCATGCCTCCAACATTTTAACACGTATTATTTACAGAAGAATGGAAAAACAAGTTGAAGCTGAGTTGGGAGAAGATCAATTTGGCTTCAGAAGAAATGTAGGAACACGTGAAGCAATCCTGACTTTACGTCTGATCGTAGAGGATCGAATCAAGGACAAGCCCACGTACATGGCATTCGTAGATCTAAAAAAGGCATTCGATAATGTTGATTGGACCAAGAACGAAGAATTATCTACAATCTGTATAAAAATCAGTCTGCAGTGATAACAATCGAGGGCTTTGAAAAAGAAGCAGCAATCCAGAAAGGAGTGAGGCAAGGCTGCAGTTTGTCCCCTCTCCTTTTCAGTGTTTACATAGAACAGGCAGTTAAGGAAATCAAAGAGAAATTTGAAAAGGGAATCACAGTCCAAGGAGAGGAAATCAAAACCTTAAGATTTGCCGATGATATTGTTATTTTATCTGAGACTGCAGAAGATCTCGAGAAGTTGCTGAATGGTATGGATGAAGTCTTGGGTAAGGAGTACAAGATGAAAATAAATAAGTCCAAAACAAAAGTAATGGAGTGCAGTCGAACGAAGGCAGGTGATGTAGGAAATATTAGATTGGGAAATGAAGTCTTAAAGGAAGTAGATGAATATTGTTACTTGGGTAGTAAAATAACTAACGATGGCAGAAGTAAGGAGGACATAAAATGCAGACTAGCACAAGCCAGGAAGAGCTTTCTTAAGAAAAGAAATTTGGTCACTTCAAACATTGATATAGGAATTAGAAAGATGTTTTTGAAGACTTTCGTGTGGAGCGTGGCATTGTATGGAAGTGAAACATGGACGATAACTAGCTCAGAAAGAAAGAGAATAGAAGCTTTTGAAATGTGGTGTTACAGAAGAATGCTGAAGGTGAGATGGATAGATCGAATCACGAATGAAGAGATACTGAATCGAATTGTTGAGAGGAGATCGATTTGGCTAAATTTTACGAGAAGAAGAGATAGGATGATAGGACACATCTTAAGTCATCCAGAACTTGTTCAGTTGGTTTTTGAAGGAAGTGTAGGTGGTAAGAACGGTAGGGGTAGACCAAGGTATGAATATGACAAGCAGATTAGAGCAGATGTAGGATGCAATAGTTACGTAGAAATGAAAAGGTTAGCACAGGATAGTGGCATGGAGGGCTGCATCAAACCAGTCTATGGACTGATGACTCAAACAACAACAACATGAGTAAACAAGTGGAATCACAGGTAATGCTTTTTGCGGATGATGTTATTCTCTATAGAGTGATAAATAAGTTACAAGATTGTGAGTAACTGCAAAATGACCTCGATAATGTTGTGAGATGGACAGTAGGCAATGGTATGTTGATAAACGGTGTTAAAAGTCAGGTTGTGAGTTTCACAAATAGGAAAAGTCCTCTCAGTTTTAATTACTGCGTTGATGGGGTGAAAGTTCCTTTTGGGGATCATTGTATCTAGGTGTTAATATAAGGAAAGATGTTCATTGGGGTAATCACATAAATGAGATTGTAAATAAAGGGTACAGATCTCTGCGGATGCTTATGAGGGTATTCAGGGGTTGTAGTAAGGATGTAAAGGAGAGGGCATATACCATCTTTTATCCCGTAATTCTCCCCTCCCCTTTTTTTCCTTGAAATATTTTCTTGAAAACACTAGGGAGGGAATTATGCGAGTGGTGCTTCAGAAAGGAAGGGAAACGATGTATTACCGGTATGTGAAAAAGTGGCAGCTACCGGTATTTATTTTCAATTAACACAAAAGAATACCACGGTTTCGTTAGGCTACAATGAAGAGCAGCAATGCGTTGTTTCACTGTTTCTTTCCTCTCACTATTCTGCGGCCTCACTTTCGTCACTATCATCACTATTTTCAGGTTCATCATCATCTTCATTTTCACTATTCCACATCATGTCCTCCTCGGAACCGTCAATGGCACGAGAAATCCCAGTTTTTTTAAACTCTTCTTAAGAATATCGACACTAATTTTCTCCCTCGCAAGGATTATCCACTCGCATATCGTCGGTATTGATGGCTTCCTTACCTTGCCTCCTGCTGTCACCTGATGAGATCCCGCCGCCATCCATTCTGAATACAGGCGTCGAAGATGTTCTTTGAAAGGTTTGTTGACGCTGACATCTAAAGGTTGAAGATTGGATGTTAAACCTCTTGGGATGATGACAGGATGGGTGATCCCGGAAACTGTGTACGACAAGAAGGGACTTCACGCCCCAGGTCGTCTTCCCCAGACTTTCTGCAACCATCAAATCTGATGTCATCCAGCCCTTTTCTTGAACTCGTAAGTGAATTCCATGTGGGGAAGTCTCCTTTGGCAACGTCTTCCTTTTAAAGATGGCATACAGTGGAAGTGTATTACCGTCTGCTGTAATGCACAACATCACTCTCCGCTCCAGTCGTCGTCACAAGGACACTGTTTGAGCCAGTTGGAGCGACGGTGGTGTTATGCGGCATACCAAAAAACACTGGCGTCTGGTCAGCGTTACCAACCTGAGAGAGTAAATAGTCATATCGCATTACGTAACGATGGAACTCGATTACCTTATCTGTGTAGTCTCGAGGTAAACGCTGGCACAAAGATGATCTCCGTAAACTGAGATTTTGCCGTCTCATAAAACGAATCACCCAACCAATGCTTGCTTATAAATCCTTTGCCAATGTGGAGCGTGGCAGCGATCTCGCGAGCTTTGTTCTGAATCATTTCGTAAGAAACAGCACAACCATCATTCCGAAGTTCATTGACATAAGCAATTACACCATTATCAATTTCGGGATATTTCCCTGTTTTAGGCCCACGGAAAGATTTGGAGCTTACCTTTGCAGTCATGAGTTTATCTTTTTGTCTCCGCCAATACCGTATTGAATTACGATCAACGGAGAAATGTCTTCCTGGAGCTTTCGCTCCGTTTGTATCGTTTAATTTAAATTTTGCCGTGTAGTTTGAATATTTCGACATTATGACGACTTGTAACAAACTGACCTAGAAACACATCTGCAACTTCACTGTTCAAATTTACGGTATGTTGTGACAATGGAAACATTTTTATGTGCTGTCAAGCACCGCTGTGTTCATTGTTGTCCATTATTAAGTCATTTGAAGGCCGCTCCAGTAAGGAGAGGGAATTATGCGCGATATTTAATAAAATCATTTTTAATGATGAAAAACAGTAGGGGAGGGAAATATGCGAGGGGGGAGCTTATGCGATAAAATACGGTATATTTCTGGTAAGACCCCAACTAGAGTCTGATTCCAGTGTATGGGACCCAGACCAGGATTACCCGATTTAAGAACTGGAAAAAATCCAAAGAAAAGCAGCTCGATTTGTTCTGGGTGATATCCGACAAAAGAGTACCGTTACAAAAATATTGGAAAGTTTGAGCTGGAAAGTTGGGAGAAAGAAGACGAGCTGCTCGACTAAGTGGTATGTTCCGACCTGTCAGCGGAGAGATGGCGTGGAATGACATTAGGAGACGAATAACTTTGAGTGGTGTGTTTAAAAGTAGGAAAGATCACAATATGAAGATAAAGTTGGAATTCAAGAGGACAAAAATGGTGGAAAATATTCATTTATAGGAAGAGGAGTTAGGGATTGAAATAACTTACCAAGGGAGATGTTCAATAAATTTCCAATTTCTTTGAAATCGCTTAAGAATAGGCTAGGAAAACAACAGATAGGGAATCTGCCACCTGGGCGACTGCCCTAAATGCAGATCAGGATGGATTGATTGATTGATTGATTGATTGATTGATTGATTGATTGATTGATTGATTGATTGATTGATTGATTGATTGATTGATTGATTGATTGATTGATTGATTGATTGATTGATTTATTGATTGATTGATTGATTGATTGATTGATTGATTTGATATATGTAATGTTTCCTTTCTTCCCCTGAAGGGGGAGGCGTGCCTCCTAGACGGTGACGCCATCTCTCAGGCCAAGGTGACATGGTTGGAACTGTCCCGGCACTCGCCTTACTGCAGGAGGACAGCCGTGTTTGGGGACCAGCCCCTCTCCGTCTCCCGAATACAGAGGTAGAGCCGTGTCCACTCCTCCTCTGCACAGTGCAGAGCTGTTGGACCAGCCCCTCTCCGTCTCCCGAATACAGAGGTAGAGCCGTGTCCACTCCTCCTCTGCACAGTGCAGAGCTGTTGGACCAGCCCCTCTCCGTCTCCCGAATACAGAGGCGTAGAGCCGTGGCCACTCCTCTGGACCAGCCCCTCTCCGTCTCCCGAATACAGAGGTAGAGCCGTGGCCACTCCTCCTCTGCACAGTGCAGAGCTGTTGGACCAGCCCCTCTCCGTCTCCCGAATACAGAGGCGTAGAGCCGTGGCCACTCCTCCTCTGCACAGTGCAGAGCTGTTGGACCAGCCCCTCTCCGTCTCCCGAATACAGAGGCGTAGAGCCGTGTCCACTCCTCCTCTGCACAGTGCAGAGCTGTTGGACCAGCCCCTCTCCGTCTCCCGAATACAGAGGCGTAGAGCCGTGGCCACTCCTCCTCTGCACAGTGCAGAGCTGTTGGACCAGCCCCTCTCCGTCTCCCGAATACAGAGGTAGAGCCGTGTCCACTCCTCTGGACCAGCCCCTCTCCGTCTCCCGAATACAGAGGTAGAGCCGTGGCCACTCCTCCTCTGCACAGTGCAGAGCTGTTGGACCAGCCCCTCTCCGTCTCCCCAATACAGAGGCGTAGAGCCGTGGCCACTCCTCCTCTGCACAGTGCAGAGCTGTTGGACCAGCCCCTCTCCGTCTCCTGAATACAGAGGTAGAGCCGTGTCCACTCCTCCTCTGCACAGTGCAGAGCTGTTGGACCAGCCCCTCTCCGTCTCCCGAATACAGAGGCGTAGAGCCGTGGCCACTCCTCCTCTGCACAGTGCAGAGCTGTTGGACCAGCCCCTCTCCGTCTCCCGAATACAGAGGTACAGCCGTGTCCACTCCTCCTCTGCACAGTGCAGAGCTGTTGGACCAGCCCCTCTCCGTCTCCCGAATACAGAGGCGTAGAGCCGTGGCCACTCCTCCTCTGCACAGTGCAGAGCTGTTGGACCAGCCCCTCTCCGTCTCCCCAATACAGAGGCGTAGAGCCGTGGCCACTCCTCCTCTGCACAGTGCAGAGCTGTTGGACCAGCCCCTCTCCGTCTCCTGAATACAGAGGCGTAGAGCCGTGGCCACAGTGCAGAGCTGTTGGACCAGCCCCTCTCCGTCTCCCGAATACAGAGGCGTAGAGCCGTGGCCACTCCTCCTCTGCACAGTGCAGAGCTGTTGGACCAGCCCCTCTCCGTCTCCCGAATACAGAGGCGTAGAGCCGTGGCCACTCCCCTTCTGCACAGTGCAGAGCTGTTGGACCAGCCCCTCTCCGTCTCCCCAATACAGAGGCGTAGAGCCGTGGCCACTCCTCCTCTGCACAGTGCAGAGCTGTTGGACCAGCCCCTCTCCGTCTCCCCAATACAGAGGCGTAGAGCCGTGGCCACTCCTCCTCTGCACAGTGCAGAGCTGTTGGACCAGCCCCTCTCCGTCTCCCGAATACAGAGGCGTAGAGCCGTGGCCACTCCTCCTCTGCACAGTGCAGAGCTGTTGGACCAGCCCCTCTCCGTCTCCCGAATACAGAGGCGTAGAGCCGTGGCCACTCCTCTGGACCAGCCCCTCTCCGTCTCCCGAATACAGAGGCGTAGAGCCGTGGCCACTCCTCCTCTGCACAGTGCAGAGCTGTTGGACCAGCCCCTCTCCGTCTCCCGAATACAGAGGTAGAGCCGTGGCCACTCCTCCTCTGCACAGTGCAGAGCTGTTGGACCAGCCCCTCTCCGTCTCCCGAATACAGAGGCGTAGAGCCGTGGCCACTCCTCCTCTGCACAGTGCAGAGCTGTTGGACCAGCCCCTCTCCGTCTCCCGAATACAGAGGTAGAGCCGTGGCCACTCCTCCTCTGCACAGTGCAGAGCTGTTGGACCAGCCCCTCTCCGTCTCCCGAATACAGAGGCGTAGAGCCGTGGCCACTCCTCCTCTGCACAGTGCAGAGCTGTTGGACCAGCCCCTCTCCGTCTCCCCAATACAGAGGCGTAGAGCCGTGGCCACTCCCCTTCTGCACAGTGCAGAGCTGTTGGACCAGCCCGACCCTCAGTCTGCAACAGTCTGTGAGTTTTCTGTACCTCTACACCATCCGTTGTTTGAGAAGCGTATTTCTAAAATGTTAAAGGAGAAAAAAAAGGCACAAAGTGTAAAATTGCAACTGAAAATTTATAAACGCATAATTGAAGAACTCTCCGCAATAAGGATGGAACCACCAACATTTTTAAAAGTGAGATTTTAGTGGTGTCATCTTTTGTCTTACACTTGAATTTCAAGCTGGTGTACAGCCTCCGTGGTGTGTTGGTTCATCACCAGGTGTAATGGATCGTTTAAACAGAACACATCTGTTATTACTTGTGTTCGAAGTGCGTGTACAGGATTTCTATAGAAACGCAAGAGATACTTGCAGATTATTCTCCATACATTGTTTATAAAACCTTAAGTTATAACAATAAAATATTGTTTTAATAGAGGAACTCATTTGTAAATATGCGATTGCTTCAAGAAGTGAAATAAACTAGAAAGTAATTTTCCTCTGCCCCGAACAATTACTGGTTACATCCTTATTTCGATGAGGTCTTCATTTATACAAAGTATTTCTGTTAAAATCTTTGTAGTTAAAGAAATATTTTAGAAAAAGGATAGATTTGGTACATTTTTGCACTTAAACTCTCAAAACTGCCATCTGAAACGTATAAATTCCACTGTAATAATTAGAAATATGATTGTATTTAAATATTTAGTGATCGAAATTACTTATCTACGGTGAAGGTATATTGAACACAACAATGAACAAAGTGTTCTGTTGGCGCTAGTGACGCACTCTGGAAGTGGCCCCCTATTGGCTGCATGGTTATGTTTTGACCATTCCCCCGTGGGGTTTGGTAATTGTTGGCATCGAGAGTGATTTTCTACTCTCTGTGTGACATGGAGTTTGACTGCTTACTAAACAAGCTTCGTATTTGTAACTTCATTGCACAAGAAACAAGCTTCGTCGTCTGTTTTAAATGTTCATACTCCCATGAAGCATTCTCAATAATGAGGAGCGTTCTCAGCACAGGAAGTCGCTGCACAAAGTGGTGTTTCTTTATCGTATATACCGGGAGTGTCGGAGGATATGCTCGGTTCACCTGGTGCAGGTGCCTGGGCGAACTAGACCCCGGATTGTTTGCCACAAATCTGTTAAAATACTAATTTTGTTTGTAAGAATTTTCTTCTACCCCGTTTTTCAGTAATATAGCGAGAGAGGTTATAATCGGCCGTTTGCCTAATGTTTATGGAAATCTGACCTAAACATTCCTGCACTCATGTCAACATATACCCTATTCCTGTCAGCAAGGGCTCTGCTGCTCAAATGTTGAGGTGGAACCAGCTACGGCCATATAACTCTACCTGGCGTTGCTTCTTACCTGCTGCTTCTCCTTGTACCTTACCCTCAGCCGAAGCAGATGTTCACTTCTGTTCTCCGCAGTGTTCAAATAAGAGCCCGGAATGTTATGCATTAATAGGTTAGAATGCAAACTTACTGAAGCGAGAAGCACGTTTAGTCTGCCTTCACAACGATTATGCTGTGGTGTTTGCATAAACATGAGGGGTTCGACCCATCAGAACGCGTATCATTTATGTTACTCTTTCTACATTGTAGAAGAGCTGGTGGCCGACATTTCCTACTAACCAAATTAGTTTGCAGTCTAAGCTATTACCGCATGAAAATCCGGACTTTAATCATGACATTGTTGACCCTGCATCACAGTTTGCTTAAGAATAAAGTACTTTACTTTTCTTATTATTTATATTTTAACGAATTTTGCGCCATAAACATTGAAGTTCACAGGTTTCTGTTCGGCTTTAGTATGGCATCCATCTCTCGAGGAAAAGTTTTTATCACTGATCCCGATTTTTCCAGAATTACTGAACTGTGTACTAAATAATGATGATCGGAGCAATGTAATAGATGAGTTTCAATTTGGAACTTCTGAAACAGAATCGAACTAACCAATGCTGCATGCATCAAAACAGCTCTTCCGTTCCTTGCCGCGAGTGGCCACCGCTTGCGGCATCAAAGGAAAGTCTTATTTCTGTATTTCTGATAGAGTCTGTTATTGATTTCTCTGATTTTGGAATCATCTCTCTGTTTAAAGATGAACATTAGGATTTTTTTAGGATATTTCTATTCCTTCCCGAGTTTGAAGGAAGAGTATCTATCATTCTGTCCCAAGACATGGGATGTGTAACAACTTCTGAGGTTGCTCTTTTCACATAGAGTAGTAGTTTTGACTTCACGTACCTAAAGTTGCACGTCCCCATCACAATTAACAGTGCCGATGCATTTTTTGATCACTTCGTTATCCCGTTATGACCGCATATCGCGAGAATTTACGAAGGAAATTTATCTTTCGCACCTTCTCTCTCAATTAATTCCTCAAATTTTCATTATTTTCTTTATTCTTTTCCGTATACTTGCAGAACTTACTTAGGTAAAAAAAAAAAAACACACGTCACAGTTGTTAGCCGCCTGATGTACTAACTGTTGTTACTGGATACTTGTTTACAGTGAGTGTCCGCTCTTCCGTAATGTAGCGAGAGTCCCTTTCCCTCGAACTTCAGCTGTTTCGGTATTCTTTCCTCCTCCATTTCCAAACCATCTTAGTTTACTCCTATCAATTCTCTCATTTAGGTTTTTCATTTTTCATTTTTCATTTTCATTTCTCAGTCTGTCTTTCCTGGTCTTACTTAGATATTTCATTTCACTGGCATGAATTCTACTCTTCCCCGTACTTGTCAGGTCTTAGCCGCGTATGTCGCATAATTCTTTCCGTACATTATCCCTTTTTACTTCGTTATTCAGTACAAGGTTGCTTACGCTCTTGTAATATCTCCATGTCCAGTCTTGTATTCTGCATTAATTCATTTCCTACACGTTTGTAACTCTCCACTATTTCAAGTCATATAGAACGAAACATGCCCAACTTCGGAGTATACCCCCTGTAAAATCACCCACCAGTTCGAAGCACTGAAATATATCAAAATCCAAACTATCCGTTGCGAGACTCGAGTAGTTTCCGATCCTGTCCGGAACAGACCAGCAAATCCACTCACCGGACCAACACAAACTACATGAAGAGCTACTAGTTTTCACTGATTGTCGCAATTCTGTCTAGACTCTTGAAGGGAAATATACCTTGGTTCTCTCCTTCTGCATAACACCGTGGTCAATCACCTCGGCAATGACATGCCATTAGCGAGGCCTGAACCAGGATGCTTCTGCACTTATCCAACACATTAAAATGGTGGTTTATTTCTTCCCGTCTTTTTCTGGCTTACATGCATCATTGTGATCAGTCACACGGTTACATGTTGCAATCTCACGAGCTTAGAAAGTTCAGTAATAACGCTTTACCGTATCCTCAGGGTTCAAGTACTAATGTGTGCACACCAATGATTCTCTCCCATTGTTACATTATTTTTTGTCATTTCCTGCTTCCTTCACTGCCATTGTGAGTCTGTCAGTTCCTCAATTCCGTGTTACATCATCGGCCTTGTGTGTGCTCAAACAATGCAGAAGAACTGTTACCGACATGATTTGTTTGATCTAGATGATGTCTACATGCGTTGTGCACACACTTTCATTGCATAGTGTGTATCAGAACTCTATTCTCAAACTTCGAGGCAAGAACAGATATATAGTTCGAAAATGAATTGCTAAGGTGGTTGAGATTTAAATTCTTCCCTACCATTTTAATTTTTATGTTTTGCAAGAACTGTTCATTACAGCTCACCATAATAGACTTCAGAGTATATCGTAAAAACTTTCCATCCACGCACGAATTTGAAAATTACTGTACGTTCCACCATATTACCATTCTGCACGCGGCCAACTATACGTTCTAGCATTTATTCAATTTTCGATTGGTCCAGAAGGTTTTCATGAGCTCGCTGTGGCGTTCATCCGACCACTTTACACATCTCGAAGTGTCCCAAATGTCACAAGGCTTGTTCTGAACAGATTTCGTTTGTGCGCGTCATGTGATCGTAGCCCATTTCTTGACGTTAACGTACCAGGGAATTGTTGTTTTCGGTTTTGAGTCAGAATTGTTAAAAATGCCCATCCCTGCGTATGCGCATTATGTCCGTGATTTTCTCTGTCTTACAGTAGATTTCTTGTCTGGATTTTCTTATGTAGTTTTGTAGTTTGGACCAACAATGTTGTGGAGAATATTTCTCTCTTTTCGCTCTAACTTAGGGAGCGCACATTTCTAAGAGATGGCGCATAGAGAGACACCGGCTTGACAACAGCACCTCTTGTTATATATGTTGCGGGTGATTTGGAAACTTACCTCCAGTTTTCTTCTCTCTATCTAGTCCGTTTGATTGGATACATTCTCTAAGATATTATATGTTATGGTATTAATTAGTTATTGAGTAATTTTTATAATTCATGTTTATTCAACCGTAGAACATAATCATTACTTGTTTATAACTCGAACATTGTCCTGTCCCAAGTCCGGAATGGGAGAGGAGAAGGGTTAGCTGGCTTGGCAACCGGCTGTAGAGTGTCGAGGGGCGGCAAATAACTCCACCCCCAACAAGCACACAGTCTTGTTTCAATCCATGAGTGATTGGGAACGAATATGATACTGAGTTAACCTGTCCAGACATGCCATCATGAAGAGCTTGAACCAATTCCACATAACGTTCAGGACATCCAAAATGTCTCAATACTTTCCACATAGCAGATCTTGCTACTGAATCAAAGGCTTTTTCCAGATCATAGAAAACTAAATACAGAGGCTGCTCTAGTTCTCTGCATTTTTCCTGGAGTTGTCTAGCACAGAAATCATATCCGTGTGCCTCTGGAGGATCGGAAACCACATTGAGACCCTGATATCGAGCGCTTCCACCAACAGAAAATGAGGTTCTTCTTGAATATAAAGTGGGAGGACCATGTGACCAACACGGCAGTTCTCGACAAAGCGCATTGAGGCAACAATCATCGCTCATCAACTGAGTGATACCAGGCTGCCCCACCAAATTCTTTATGGTGAACTTTGCTCCTCATGGAGCCCCTCTGAAGCGTTTTAAGGACCGCAGAAACTCATGATGAAGACAACTGGTATAGATATACAGACATGGGAAGAATGTGATGTGGCGGAACACCACATCCACCGCTGTCAACTTGTTTGAAAGAGAACGCCGCAGACATCAAGAGGCCAAGCGACAAGCAAGAAAACTCCGTCAATTACAACCCCGACCTCCTCCATCCACTCAGTGTGATTTGTGTGGGCGTATGTTTTATGGCAGGATGGGTCTGTTTAGTCACATCCATAATCTGAGTTGAACTGCAGGAAGAAGTTACAGCCGACGACGACCACCACTTCGTAGTCTGGGTTCGATTCGTGGCTCTAACAAGAAATTTGAAAAAGTGGTACGAGGACTAGAACTGGGTCCACTCACCCTCGGGACGTCAGCTGAGTAGAGGGGTGTTCGATTCCCACCTCAGCCATCCTCGAAGTGGTTTTCCGCCATATCCCACTTCTTATCCAGGCAAATACCGGGATGGTTCCTAAGTTATCGCCACGGCTGCTTCCTTCCCTTCCAATCTTCCCCTCCCCTCCCAAGGCCCTTATCAACACAGCACATGAGACCGTGTGCTCGAGATACTGGTCCTCCTGCCCAGTGCCCAGTTGTACTTCCAACCAAATGTCTCGCGCTTGAGCACACTGCCGTTGAGGCGGAAGAGGTGGGGTCCCTCACTGAGTCCGAGGGTTATTATTATTATTATTATTATTACTATTATTATTATTATTATTATTATTATTATTATTATTATTATTATTATTATTATTATTATTATTATTATTATTATTTTGATAGGGGCTTTACGTCGCACCGACACAGATAGGCCTTATGGCGACGATGGGATAGGAAAGACCTAGGAGTTGGAAGGAAGCGGCCGTGGCCTTAATTAAGGTACAGCCCCAGCATTTGCCTGGTGTGAAAATGGGAAACCACAGAAAACCATCTTCAGGGCTGCGATAGTGGGATTCGAACCTACTATCTCCCGGATGCAAGCTCACAGCTGCGCGCCTCTACGCGCACGGCCAACTCGCCCGGTATTATTATTATTATTATTATTATTATTATTATTATTATTATTATTATTATTATTATTATTATTATGGATCCATGCGGCCGTCTGTGAACTACCACTCTCCCCAAACACCTGCTCCTTTCTCGTTCTTCCGCCGAGATGTTCATCACTTGGCCGGTGGCATCCCTCACTCCAGCAACCTTATTCTGTCCTCTATCTATTCCTCTTTGATACCCACCTGTCCTAGATGTTTATGCACCGAACGAGTTGGCCATGCGGTTAGGGACCCGCAGCTGTGAGCTTGCATCCGATAGATAGTGGGTTCGAACCCACTGTCGGCACCCTGGAGATGGTTTTGCGTGGTTTCCCATTTTCACACCAGGCAAATGCTGGGGCTGTACCTTAATTAAGGCCACGGCCGCTTCCTTCCCACTCGTAGCCCGGTACTATCCCGTCGTCGCTATAAGACCTATCTATGTCGGTGCGACGTAAAACAAATTCTAAAAATAAAAAATAAAATCTTTGTGCACCTGTGTGAGCCACCCAGACTGTGTTTTCCATTTTTCTTGTAGAAGGAGTTTACTGTTGGCCAACCTGTCTTGATTCATCCTGCTTATTATTATTATTATTATTATTATTATTATTATTATTATTATTATTATTATTATTATTATTCCATTAGAGCCTTCAAGGAACCGCGTGTCAGGTTCAATGCCTCGTCCTTTGTTGTTATTTCTTCTTCCTCCAATACTCGTTAATCTGCCAACTATGTCTTCTTTTCCTCTCCTCAGAACATTTTGAGCCCGTCTTCTTTCGCTCTCGATCTTGGAATCCTTCCATTTTTTTACCATTTATTTCTAAAAATCTCTCTGTCGCTGTTTCTTCTTCTCCTATACTGTTTCTTTCCAAAGTTTTCTTAATTCATCGATTCTGCATAAATGTCAAAAAGAAATATCAATCGCCTCTTTCGCATTTTTCTGTTGTTTTATATGTTCCGATATGTTTCATCACCACTTCTTGATTTCCAGAGTTCTTCAGTTTTTAGCGGACCGAGTGTTGTCCGTATAAATGTTCAGTACTACACATTCAATCCGGTTTGACTTCGGTGTTGTATCAACACTTTTTGTTGAATATACCGTGTGCTGCAGTGGTGTAAAGTGAGAGGGATACACTGTGTTGTGTAAATATATAAATAAATTCTCAGAGGATTTGAACTCGCAACCACAAATATATAAACTCAAGAATCTAAGCAACTGGATCCTGATTTTAAAACAGACTACTGATATGTGTAGTGCTTTCAAACCCGTCTGGGTGGAGGCGATAGAGGAAATCTACAGAAACGCTTGCCTGTCGTAACAGGCCAGTAGAAGGAAGATCAGGGGCTTTCAGCTTGAGAACCTGGGTTTGTCACCACGGTTTCTTTACCTGATTCCGACATTACTTGGCTCCTAACTGTCTTTTTTTCTATCCAGCGTCTCTTGGTCAACTCATACCCCGAAGGTAATAGGTTTGCAAAGCCTCGGGCGTCTTTCATTTTGACGTCCTTCGTGCCATTCCTTTTTCTTTGGCGATACCTCAATCCTTAATTCCACTTCCTTTGCCTTCTATGGTAAGTGTTAAGAGAGGATGGTTGCCCAGTACCACCACTAGCACTTCCACGAAAAACAGCACCTTTCCCTTTGCCAGAATCAAATGATCATAAATATGGCTCTCGGTCATGGCCATCCAACAACGGCTCTTAATTTGAGATGACCACAAGCCATAAGACAGAGCCTGCCCGGTTGCTAGGTAACAATACTTTACATCACAGCCTGCACGGTTGCTAGGTAACAATACTTTACATCACAGCCTGCACGGTTGCTAGGTAACAATACTTTACATCACAGCCTGCACGGTTGCTAGGTAACAATACTTTACATCACAGCCTGCACGGTTGCTAGGTAACAATGCTTTACATCACAGCCTGCACGGTTGCTAGATAACAATACCTTACATCACAGCCTGCACGGTTGCTAGATAACAATACTTTACATTACAGCCTGTACGGTTGCTAAGTAACAATACCTTACATTACAGCCTGCACGGTTGCTAGGTAACAATACTTTACATCACAGCCTGCACGGTTGCTAGGTAACAATACTTTACATTACAGCCTGCACGGTTGCTAGGTAACAATACTTTACATCACAGCCTGCACGAAAAACAGCACCTTTCCCTTTGCCAGAATCAAATGATCATAAATATGGCTCTCGGTCATGGCCATCCAACAACGGCTCTTAATTTGAGATGACCACAAGCCATAAGACAGAGCCTGCCCGGTTGCTAGGTAACAATACTTTACATCACAGCCTGCACGGTTGCTAGGTAACAATACTTTACATCACAGCCTGCACGGTTGCTAGGTAACAATACTTTACATCACAGCCTGCACGGTTGCTAGGTAACAATACTTTACATCACAGCCTGCACGGTTGCTAGGTAACAATGCTTTACATCACAGCCTGCACGGTTGCTAGATAACAATACCTTACATCACAGCCTGCACGGTTGCTAGATAACAATACTTTACATTACAGCCTGTACGGTTGCTAAGTAACAATACCTTACATTACAGCCTGCACGGTTGCTAGGTAACAATACTTTACATCACAGCCTGCACGGTTGCTAGGTAACAATACTTTACATTACAGCCTGCACGGTTGCTAGGTAACAATACTTTACATCACAGCCTGCACGGTTGCTAGGTAACAATGCTTTACATCACAGCCTGCACGGTTGCTAGATAACAATACCTTACATCACAGCCTGCACGGTTGCTAAGTAACAATACCTTACATTACAGCCTGCACGGTTGCTAGGTAACAATACATTACAGCCTGCACGGTTGCTAGGTAACAATACATTACAGCGTGCACGGTTGCTAGGTAACAATAATTTACATTACAGCCTGCACGGTTGCTAGATAACAGTACTTTACATTACAGCCTGCACGGTTGCTAGATAACAATACTTTACATTACAGCCTGCACGGTTGCTAGGTAACAATACTTTACATCACAGCCGGCACGGTTGCTAGGTAACAATACCTTACATCACAGCCTGCACGGTTGCTAGGTAACAATACCTTACATCACAGCCTGCACGGTTGCTAGGTAACAATACTTTACATCACAGCCTGCACGGTTGCTAGGTAACAATACCTTACATCACAGCCTGCACGGTTGCTAGGTAACAATACCTTACATCACAGCCTGCACGGTTGCTAGGTAACAATACCTTACATCACAGCCTGCACGGTTGCTATGGTCAGACTGCCGTCACGTTACTCAAATTTTCGGATGACCCCCAACCATACGACATGTTATGTCTCAACAATGGCCGAGCCCCTGACTGGACTCAAATTGGTGGCCTTGTCACTAGTAGCGAGTGACCCTCGTACTGCCTGAGTTTCGTAAAGGAGTTCCGTCATTCCACTTGGTACATCTCCCCATTCCTCGTAACGCAGCTGCACCTTGATCTCCTTTCTGTACCGAGCAGACCAACCCATTGCCACATGAAGGTCGTCGGGTTTTGGACTGCTGCTTTGATGGCCGGAAAAAGTTCAGGGTGACCTTTGAATTGACTAACATTCCTAGAAACAGGATTCACTAGTAGAATGCAACAGGTCATAAACATGCAGCTTATTTCATCATGTCCCTGGAATATAGATATTATATTATTAAAACATGTTTGTACTTTATAGTGCTTGACGGAATTACCATGTCATATCATATATATTCTATAGAGACTACTGTACAAGAAAATTAAAAAGTATGTTATGAAAATCAGCGCAGAGAAAAGCAAGGCCATTGTGATATAAGGAGGAGAAAGACAAGGGAAAGGCATTGTGAAAATTCTTCGTCAGACCCTACCCTTGATATTGACAGCTTCATGTACCTAGGGCACAATACAAGGCTGGACAAGAGGGTGCAACTGGGCTCCAGACTGTGAGAAATCTTGTCTGGAGGAAGGAAGTGTAAAGAGCTGTTGTTATACACCCGCATTGACCAATGTGGCTGAGACCTGGACAATGGCAAGTAGAGAAGAGAGGAGAATTCAAGCCACTGAATTAAAATACCTAACAAGTATGATAAGAAAGACAGATTGTGAAACGATGTGAGAAAGGAGGTCAGAATGGAAAACCTAAATGAGGGAAAAATAAGATGGTTTGGAAATGTAAAAACGATGGAAGAAAAATCAATACCAAAACATATGACGGAAATGAAATTCGAGGGAAAGAGGGTGAGAGGGAGACCTAAACAAGGAAAATCGATTCGATAAAGAGGAGTGGAAGAAGATGAAATCTGGAAAGGGACGGAATGGTGAAAGGTTGAAAAGTGGCATAAATACACTGACAAGACAGGAGCTGGGTAAGGGGAAAGGAGGAATAGCATGATGATGATGATGATGAGGAGAGGTTGACGGAGAGTTCTAGAACAGAACCCCAATCACGATCATAATCAAAGCCGTTCCATTGTCAGGATCTTCATCTTCTCATAGGAGCTTGTATCGTGAAGTTCTTGATGTGTGTAACTCTCAGTACCCCTCTTCTTTTTGTTTATTTACAAAATCCCTTTCATAATTTTGCACATGAAACCGTTGTGTGTCCAAAGATCGTCTCCTTCATGTACCCTGTTTCAGTGATGAGACTGCTCTTTCCACTTAATTCTCTCAAAATCGTCTCGACTGCTTCTCGTCTGCCCTCTCCTTTTTGTCATATAACGCGTGTATAGTACACATTACAAAATATGATAGTTTGCAAATCGAAGTAAGTTCTAAAGAACGACTGTGTTCAATATCTCGTTTTAAACAGGGAGGACCATTCTACCTAACAACAAGTGCCTCACCACAGTGTAAGGTCAGAGGTTGGTCCAGTAGTGAGGACAAAAATATCCGTACCGCATCGCTAAACCAAACCAAACCCCATGGCACTACAGCCCTTGAAGGGCCTTGGCCTACCAAGCGACCGCTGCTCAGCCCGAAGGCCTTTGGCCTACCAAGCGACCGCTGCTCAGCCCGAAGGCCTGTAGATTATGAGGTGTCGTGTGGTCAGCACGACAAATCTTCTCGGCCGTTATTCTTGCCTTTCTAGACCGGGGCCGCTATCTCACCGTCAGATAGCTCCTCAATTCTAATCACGTAGGCTGAGTGGACCTCGAACCAGCCCTCAGGTCCAGGTAAAAATCCCTAACCTGGCCGGGAATCGAATCCGGGGCCTCCGGGTAAGAGGCAGGCACGCTACCCCTACACCACGGGGCCAGCACCGCATCGCTTAACATTAATAATAATAATAATAATAATAGTAATAATAATAATGCCATTTTGCTTTACGTCCCACTAACTACTGTTACGGTTTTCGGAGACGCCGAGGTGCCAGAATTTAGTCCCGCAGGAGTTCTTTTACGTGGCAGTACATCTACTAACACGACGCTGACGTATTTGAGCACTTCCAAATAACACCGGACTGAGACAGGATCGAACCTGCCAAATTGGGGTCAGAAGGCCAGCGCCTCGACCATCTGAGCCACTCAGACCGGGTTATTATTATGTGACTGTCTTACGAACTCAGTGCGTGTGGACAAGCAAAATGTAATGCCATGTCATATTACATCCCAATTAATGAGCCACCGTCACCAACGTACAGTTTTTGGAGCATTACAGAACCGAATTAGCCGTTAGGTATGCAGACATCAATTAACAAGGTAACATTACACTCAATACGTATTGATATTGCATGTCGCAAAGTGATAGGTAAATAACAAAACCTTTGCTTACACCAAAACTCGCGAATGAGACAAGTACGAGTAATCATCGTGCGCACAGTGATGAATTCCTTCCACTCTGAAAGGAACAGGGGTACCAAATCAGTTGGGCAGCTGAATGGAGCAGCGTCAGTTATGAAATGCATTAACCAGATTTTCATAGCGTGGAAACTTGAACTGATGCTGAACATAGAGCTATGCGATCTGTTTGTTATGCTTTCGTTGTACAAAGCAAAATTTGATAAAATTATGATTTTTTTTTTGGTATGTATTAAAGTTAAATACATTGAGAGTTTCTTTGTTTGCATCGACACGGCCAAACTATGGTCCGTTTACTACCTGCCTGGCTGACCAGAAGATGGGCGGTCACCATGGAGATGTGCCTCCTGTCCGCTCTTTTCAGCGTACCCTCCAACCTTTGCTAGCTGTCGGCCAGAAACACGTTAGAATGCAATTTAACTGAAGCAATTTATGTTATGAGTTTTGCGTAAACATCAGGGGTAAGGTCTATTAACTTATGAAATGTATGTTACTCTCCCTACATTAGAAAAGAGCGGGTAGACGACACTACACACTACCCGCACAACAAGTACGTCAGAGAAGGAATCTCTGCCAGTCCTGAAGGTCAGCCTCGTGTCCGCACGTAAAAGAACTCCTGCAGGAAAATTTGCCAACAGCTCAGCTTCTCTGAAAAACTACTGTAAAAAGCAACTCGTGCCTAATGGTGAGAATTTTTCTGGTTGAACACCTTGCGTTATCAGTGCACGGCAAGTTATAATCTGTGTTATAATCAGACCGTGATGAAACTCGTGATTTGAAGTACAAGGAAACTACGTCACTTGGATACCACACTCCAGGTAACAAGTGATCATGACACTGACAAATGACAACTTTGTAACCACATAGAAAGGCTCCTTTTATCTAAGGTTGCGTGCTGAGGTCACGTAGAGAAATGCAGACCTAAAACGGAAAAGAATGCGCCTGAGGGATGTGTCATTACCGTCTGCTTCGCGTACGCAGTGTCTCCAGTAAATGTCGACACCTTGCTATTAACGTCATTAACTAATTGGAGAAAATACTCCAATATTCTGCAAATATAGACTAGATCGCCTTTACTATAATAGACATAACGCAGGCAGACTCTACAATCCATCTTCTATTAACATCAGCCTGGTTTCAGTTATATAACGTCTGCATTTCTTGAATTGCGTCTAAGGGCAACTCTCGAGGGCCACAATGAACTGACGGTATTGCAGACTGATTTGTATCGTTTGTTTCAGAACGAATTAACGGATCAAGAATATCAGAACCTTTCTCAAACGCAACAATGTCAATAAATCGATGAAATGAAATGAAATGGCGTATGGCTTTTAGTGGCCAATCCATTACGAGTAGAGCAAGGCAGTCATACACAAATTCACACATAACTTAAACATTTTCATTGTCCTTGCGTGAAACAGCCTGTTATGTTGCGTGAAGAAGTAATGATTGTAGAAAGCTTTCCACAACAGGTGCAAGTTGCCCAAAGGAGCTGAATAAGAACCACAGAATGGATGAGCCCTACACAAGATAGCATCAAGTTACGTTCCTCAACATCATGATGGAGTGCTGGCTATGTTATACTGTGGATAAGACAAAAAGGTATTGCAAAAGTTTTAAAAAATGGTTATGGTTCCTCGGACACCTAAAATCAAGCCGATTACTGAGATGGACGAGCGGTTATTCATTTGGTTGTAATAGTCCACAGTTTCTTCATAAATTCTTCCCTTTTTCCGCATCGACGTCTTTTGGTTGGTTTCCGTTGGTGTCACGTCTAATTGTTTCATCAATGATGAAACCTTTAGAATAAGATGGCTTAGAAGCAATAATGTCAATACTTCGGTTACTTCACAGACATTATAACCTTGTTCTCTAAAGGCATTACCTATCATTGAGCTTGCTGGATTATAGCGGAAGTGCGTAGTAAATCCCCATATGGACAGGCTCCAGGACGTGTGAAAGTGTTTCGAATTCTCTATGGCAACGCCGACAGAGTCGTTTGCCCTGGCATCTGCCAAGTACAGTACGCACAGCAGACACATTGCCTCGCGCCATTCATTGTAAGATAAGCCTTTATGGCTACGATTCCTTGTGTTCATGTTTTTCTTGCTCTAGTTGTCAAAAGCTCTTCTTCCCAATTAGAGTCGAACCTTCCTTGTATGTAAAAGACCGTGCTTTTTTTGTCCAATAGATTCACTGTCTGCTATATTCAATGCGACGAAGCTCGTTCGGATTTCTCGACAGACGCTGAGTGTAAAGAGACATTTTTTCGAAAAAGTGTAAAATTGTACATGCATTAATATGTTATAGATATATTTCCCATGATTTTCAGAATAAAGCCAGACATTTAAGTTTCATCTTCTGAGTGTATCATTTCTTCAGTACATCCATGACAAGTTGCAAAATGTACCTTAATACTCATCTAACCATAATATCGGCGCCATTTATAAATTTGACTGGAATCTTTTCTTTCTTTATTATTTCTTTATTAGTGCTCTTGGCCCTGTCTTACACTTAATCACTGTAATGGGAGCAGAACACATTACATTGTTGTAACTCACAGTGAGCTGCGTAGTCTCGGCACGCGTGCGTCAACCTCGGTTAACCGTTGTAAAATGGTGAAGCTGGTTAAAAGTTAACCGGTCGTTAAGACCTACGTACGCTACAGTAAGAGTCGTGGTCCGATCATGAGTGAGCGATGCAAAGTGCCGTCAATTTGGCACCACATATCTTGAGGATGATGAACATTGTGGGGCCCTCGAGTTCGCAAGTCAGTGAGCATTTGCTGTTCTCGTCCCCCCTTTTCCATTTCGGTTGATATTTACACTATTACTAACTTAACGAAACAAAATTAATTCATCTGAGAAATAAAGGGCTGTGATAGAAGATATGATAAAAATGACTACAGTGATGCTGACAGGAAGAATGATTATAAAACTTTCTTTATACAAGTGTAAAATAATTTAAATAATATCCGTGCCATAAATAAAATGCAGCTGACGATTCCAAACAAAACGTAAACAAGTGTGAAGCAGATAAAGTGCAGACACATGACAGTCGAAAATATCACTGCCTTCTGGATCAATTAAAGACAAGTGAATGTCGAACTCATCACTGCATTCTGCATCAATTAAAGACAAGTGAGGTGTCGAACTCATCACAGCCTTCTGCATTAATTAAAGACAAGTGAGGTGTCGAACTGATCACTGCCTTCTGGATAAATTAAAGACAAGTGAGGTGTCGAACTGATCACTGCCTTCTGGATAAATTAAAGACAAGTGAGGTGTCGAACTGATCACTGCCTTCTGGATAAATTAAAGACAAGTGAGGTGTCGAACTGATCACTGCCTTCTGGATAAATTAAAGACAAGTGAATGTCGAACTCATCACTGCATTCTGCATCAATTAAAGACAAGTGAGGTGTCGAACTCATCACAGCCTTCTGCATTAATTAAAGACAAGTGAGGTGTCGAACTGATCACTGCCTTCTGGATAAATTAAAGACAAGTGAGGTGTCGAACTCATCACAGCCTTCTGCATTAATTAAAGACAAGTGAGGTGTCGACCTGATCACTGCCTTCTGCATTAATTAAAGACAAGTGAGGTGTCGAACTGATCACTGCCTTCTGGATAAATTAAAGACAAGTGAGGTGTCGAACTGATCACTGCCTTCTGGATAAATTAAAGACAAGTGAGGTGTCGAACTGATCACTGCCTTCTGGATAAATTAAAGACAAGTGAGGTGTCGAACTGATCACTGCCTTCTGGATAAATTAAAGACAAGTGAATGTCGAACTCATCACTGCATTCTGCATCATTTAAAGACAAGTGAGGTGTCGAACTCATCACAGCCTTCTGCATTAATTAAAGACAAGTGAGGTGTCGAACTGATCACTGCCTTCTGGATAAATTAGACAAGTGAGGTGTCGAACTGATCGCAGCCTTCTGGATAAATTAAAGACAAGTGAGGTGTCGAACTCATCACAGCCTTCTGGGTACTACTCTGAATTACTTCCGAGGGTATAATAGCGGGAAAAACGAGCGTCAAGAAACCAATAATTAGCAATGTTGCAACAGGTAAATGACTAGAGCCCGGAATTTTATGCATTAATAGGTTAGAATGCAAACTTACTGAAGCGAGAAGCACGTTAGTCTACCTTCGCAGCGATTATGCTGTAGTGTTTGCATAAACATTAGGGGTTCGACCCATCAGAACATCTATAATTTATGTTACTCTTTCTACATTATAGAAGAGCAGGTGGCCGACATTTCCTACTAACCAAATTAGTTTGCAATCTAACCTATTACCGCACAAAAATCCGGTCTTTATTAATGACAATACCGCGGTAAGATTTCTTAACGCCTGATATTTACCGAGAATGATGCTCCCCAGGATTAAATTTAAGTAACGAGGTGGTATTTCTGATACTGACAGGCAGGGAATTCCTAAGTCTGGAACTTGTCACAACAAAAGAATGTTATACATAGAGGATCGGAGAGGAGGAATAGAAAGGGAGGAACCAGAGCGGGTATTGCTGCTGTGAAAGGAGGACAAATACTTAAGCTGGGAGGAAATGTGTAGAGGTCTGTCTTCAGAGAGCAGTCGGTATATATATATATATATCGCTATGTGATACGTTTTTCATTTATCTGGTTTCAACCATGAAATAGTGTGATAGTAACCCAGACTGTAAATAAATCTAAGGCAACAATTTAGGACTCACTGAAGTTTCGAAGTCTGCTCCTTTGTTGCGAATAACGTCACGGTACTCGACGATGGGAAGTGCTAGTGAGTGTATGAGTTTGACATATTATTGTTTCCTCCAGCTTATCGGAATCTCGGCAACACTTTCTTATTTGCGGACGGTGACAAACCATCTTATGAACACGTAGCCTACAACGTTGTTTCAGGGAAACCACACTCTCTTTCAAAGTGTGAATGGCAACAACATTAAGGGTGCACGAGCAGAACATATACAACGTCATTCCATTTAAAAGAACGCATTTTGCAATATTTGTAACTTAATTCCCACCGACGCTTCACTTCTTATTACATTCATCACAATCACCAATGAGCTGCATTTAGCTCCTTTCTTTAATGATTTCAAAGAACATGGAAACATATCCTTGATAAATTATTCCAATTCCTAACTTTTCTCCCTGAAAACAAGTATTTGCCCCAATTTGTCCAACTTTAAGCTGCAGTCACGCTTATTCGCCTACTAATGTCTCTCCTCTGACAGCTCGGAACATACCACTCAGTTGTGCTGTTCGTCTCCTTACTTCCAAGTCTTCCCAGCACAAAGTTTGCAAAATTTGCGTTCCCTACTTGCGCTACTTTCCTGTGAATCTTTTCCATTTGTCGTATCAAGTAATCAGTTATCAGTCCTCTAATTGCGGCCTTACCAGAGACTTACAAACCGTCACCTTACTACAACCAATAATGAAAATGAAAACCTTTTCCAGTGAATGACCGGGTCAGGGATGGGATGAATGAAGTCCCAAGTTGCGGCGAGGTTGGTAATTGTGCCGGCTGCCGAGGCCTGTCGCACTCCTCTGGGGTAATAATGAATGGCTAACAGATGAAATAAAATGTTAGTGGAGAGTGTTGCTGGAATGAGAGATGACAGGGAAAACCTGGGTTACCGGAGAAAAACCTGTCCCGCCTCCGATTTGTCCAGCACAAATCTCACATGGAGTAACCTGGATTTTAACCACGGTATCCAGCGTTGAGAGCCACGGAGGCTGTTACTACAACCAGTAAATATTCTCATAATTATATGAAGATGTCCGTAAAATCCCGTCGTTTATGTGGTTACCCCTATGTTCACCCCATCAAAACAGTAATTAAAACTGAAAGGATCTTTCTCTTCTTACAACCTGACACTTCTTCCCCGTTTAGTATTTATTTATTGAATATTCTAACAGTTTGAACACTAGTTCTAGTTTTGAACACTCTTTTAATTATCGCTCCTTGACAAAAAATTAGGAAACAAATTTATTGAAGATGTGGTGAATGAACTTAAAGAACTGTTTGTAGCACCAGGACTTCCTAAACAGATGGTATAATGGCGTTAAAATTTCCACATTACAATTGTTTAAGTGACGCTGAAGTTCCTGCCAAACATAGCATAGTGTTTGTGAAGATCTACAAAAGTGGAAATAATCTCCTGCAATGTTAATTTTGAAGCATTCAAAGTAGCATTTAAACCCTTCATGACCAGAGAGAAATTGAGTGAGAACGAATTCGGGCACTACTGTTTTACTATATACGTCGGGAAAAAATAAGTCTCATGTGACAGACGCTTTTGTACTTGATGTCCGCATGGTGTTCCTTAGATATGTTTTGATTTGGGCTTTTACACAACTTGCGGAGTGATTTGTTGTAGGTGATTCTTTATGTTGAAGTAGGAGGCCGCTTTTGCAAGGATGTCTGCCTTTCCATTTCCAGGAGAATCGGCGTGTCCTCGAATCCAGGAGAAACAGACATGGAACACTGCTGTGTTGTAGATCTTACAGTGTCGTCTCTTGGATTGTGTTCAGTGCAGCCTGCGAGAAATCTCACAGCACTGTCGAGGTCTCTTTCTTTATTACTCCACATTCCGACTCATTGGCTGAACGGTCAGCGTACTGGCCTTCGATTCAGAGGGTCCCGGGTTCGATTCCCGGTCGGCTCGGAGATTTTAACCTTAATTGGTTAATTCCAATGGCACGGGGCTGGGTGTATGTGTTGTCTTCATCATCATGTCATCCTCATCACGACGCGCAGGTCGCCTAAAGGCGTCAAATAGGAAGCCCTGCACCTGGCGAGCCGAACCCGTCTTCGGATATGCCGGCACATTACTCCATACAGTATAATATAACATGATCTGTCACGCCAGCACAGAGGAAATAAATAACATACTTTTGTCTGAGATGCAATCCATTTATTTGGGAAGTATATGGTGAATTGTGCTAAAAATACCCTGGAGCAAGTACTGAAGGGTTTGAATGAAAAATACCAGCTTCTAAAATGATTATAAAGTAGATTCATCTGATGGAGGAAAGGAAGAGCCTCTACGGTTGAGGGATGCTGATCGTGTAATAGCTAATTAGGCTCGACGCGTCTGTACTTGTAATGCATATGTAAATTAAAATCAAATGAAATTGGACACGAAGAACAACTTGATGGAAACTAGGCATGCTGCAGGGTAATAGGAATTGCGCGACAAGAGTTCGAATCTCTTGGCAGCAGCTGCGCGCTGGTGTTGGCGGACATAATTCTTCCTCGCAAGTAATTTAGTGCGCGAACAGGTATCGGGGCAGGTTCGTCCCGTCTGCACTACACGAGAAATAAGGCGAAAGTAGTCAGGTCCACTGTACGTACGCAAGTGAAAGTGTTTTTATCAACTTTCTCTGACCGCCACATCTACTCGCCTAGACTCTGCATGTGTTGTCATAACACGGACTGTGCGACGTTCTTCACCCTGCATATTTTTGATCTGAGGGTCACTCTTGTAACCATGACAACCAGCACACTGCTCACGCGTCTGTACTTGTAATGCATATGTAAATTAAAATCAAATGAAATTGGACACGAAGAACAACTTGATGGAAACGTAATAACATTGTCTAAACTAGGCATGCTGCAGGGTAATAGGAATTGCGTGTGTGCTTTCTTTCTCCTCAGTCCAGAATAGGAACTCTTGAACTGGCGGGTAAACGAACCCAGCACCTTGGAATAAGAAACAGGCACGCTACCTCACACACAGGACTGTAATTAGATTAGTATTATACTGATAGTGATTTCTTACAATTTATGCGTAGATAATAAGAGCTAGAATGCAGGGCCTCAAGTGTCCACCATGTTTCATGTTTTAAAACCAGACCCATGGAAACCTTTATGGCGCACAGTTGTATTTTTGTGCCCTCACTTAGTCCGCCATAAACATCTCCCGCTATAAGGAGATCCGCTATACCAGTCTCCCTTAGAGTGGATGAGCAGGTACATTGTCCCTAACGACGGAAGAACGGCATTAGGATGCACAAGGCGACAGGAAACCACTTCATCCAAGACTCTCAAGGATGTCCCTATAATTTGACATAATAATGACTCGGCACAATGCAAACATCAGAGCTGGATACGTGGATCGCCATCCTCCGTATGGAGACGGCGTCTTAACAAGGAGAAAATTATATTTACGGGATCTGTCATGAGCCTTGCCAGTCTTTTGTGGATACACTCATTTTCTTCCCTGTAGGTGTATATTATCTGCACTGTACTCGGTCCGTCGTCTTCTAAACCCAGATCATATCCATGACTATGCTTTCCCGTGTAGTCTGCCCGCTCGAGCTGCATGACACTCGGCATCAGCTCATAGCCTACTCCTGTTATCTCAAGGCTCAACGTCCCCATCCGAGGGACAGTGCCATATGGACACTGCTGGGACGTTTCAATCTTAAGCCATTTTTTTTTGCTGCATGTACAGTTTTACGGCTAGATGCACTACCTTACGTAGAGGGTGTGTGCTGAATGACCAAGACCCCGAACCACACACACACTCGACCGGAAATCAAACCACAATGCCTCTGACAATTCAGCCGAGGAGATCAACATGAATATAATCATATTTTGTCTCGAAACCTTTCCATATCATTGGTTCATTTCGAGTATCACGTGAAAACGACAGGGCCTACTTCCACGAAATTCAGCATACACGTGTGTTGATTTGCTTGGCGATATTCGAACCATAAAGAGAAATGTCTTATCGAGTGAGTTGGCCGTGCGGTTAGGAGCGCTCAGCTGTGACCTTGTATTCAAGAGACAGTGTGTTCGCGAACCCCCCTGTCAACAGCCCTGAAGATGGTTTTCCGTGGTTTCCCATTTTCACACCAGGCAGATGCTGGGGATGTACCTTAATTAAGACCACGGTCGATTGCTTTCTGACAATAACTTGCTGTTGATTGACGCCTGGTCTGTGGATGAAAACATGCCGTTTTGGAGCAAACTATGCCTCCTCTAAGGTGTATACATTGAAATTCATAGCACCTGCGTTCAGTGGACAAGTTTAAATTCTGGGTATTTGTTTCTTCCGTGCCTACAAAACACACTATCGCAGCATCTCCAGCTGTGCACATGGAGGAGCCTGTTTGTGCCTACAAAACACACTATCGCAGCATCTGCAGCTGTGCTCATGGAAGACAGTCTGTTTGTGCCTACAAAACACACTATCGCAGCATCTGCAGCTGTGCTCATGGAGGAGCCTGTTTGTACCTACAAAACACACTCTCGCAGCATCTCCAGCTGTGCTCATGGAGGAGCCTGTTTGTGCCTACAAAACACACTATCGCAGCATCTCCAGCTGTGCACATGGAGGAGCCTGTTTGTGCCTACAAAACACACTCTCGCAGCATCTCCAGCTGTGCTTATTGAGGAGCCTGTTTGACAATAAACTGCGCTATTTGCGTTCGGTCAGTTCGTTTTATCACGTGTATTTATTTATTTATTTATTTATTTATTTATTTATTTATTTATTTATTTATTTATTTATTTATTTATTTATTTATTTATCCTATCATATTATAAATTTATATACAACTTATGCACATAATAGAAGATATATATAGTGAAATCGTAAGATCGGAATAATAATCACAAATCCAAATTAGAAATCCAATAGGACCTCTTCATTAGAATGTACTCGGTGGGAACTGCTGTAGGTGTTCAGTTAACCACATTAAGGAGGTTGTATATAAAGGTTCATATAATTATGAGAGTATTTCGGAGTTATAGCAGGGAGAGGGCCTGTGAGTCTCTGGTATGACTCCAATGGGGTACGGTTCCAGTGTATGGGAGCGTCATTAGGATTACTTCATGCGAGAACTGGAGAAGATCGCAGGTCTATTTGTTCTGAGTGATTTCCGACAAAGGAGTAGTATTACGAAAATGTTGCAATCTTTCGTCTGGGAAGACGTGGAAGTAATGAGATGAGCTGCTCGACTAAGCGGGATGTGTCGGGGTGTCATTGGACAAAGAGCGTGGAATGACTTCAATAGACAAGATTGAGTGGAGATTTTCGAAGTAGGGAAAATCAAAATATGAAGATAAAGTAGGAATGCAAGAGGTCAAATGGGAGCAAATATTTGTTCATAAGAGGAATTAGTGATTGGAATAATTTACGGCAATTGTTCTATTCATTTCCAACATGTTTGAAATCATTTAAGAATAGACTAGATAAACAACTGATGGGGAATCTACCACCCGGGCGACATCCCGAATGCAGATCAGTTCTCAATGTACTAATAGATGTGAGGTTAAAGCGCCGAGGAAAGCTCGAAGTGGGCATTATGTCAATATCATTACCATCTAAGAATGGATAGCTAAGTTTATCGTCCGGCGTGCTTTACTTTTCGCCGAGATTTGCCAGCGTGAACCTCTGTAACCAGTGTGGTACGTCCCTGCTCTTGATGCTTGATGTGTATCACATACATCCATAGGGTTGCTCTCTCACTTCGCGCGCAGTTCTCCTACGCTCGCGGTGAGAAATTTGCTAACACTGTTGAATGGTCGAAACTAAACATTCCACTTGCGACCTCGGACTCAAGTAGGTTACTTGTCAGACTAGCAGAAGATCGGCTCATAGTCAGCTCACACATGCCAATTAAGTCATGGGGTCTTGACTTCTCAAAAATGAGGGAAATAGATTTACAACAAGATAGAAGGTTTTGCGAAATATTTCAATCACTCGTTGGTAACGTTTATATATATCGTTCCTGGAACTCCCCTGCTGAAAGAACCACATGAGTCAATGTTCATTGTCATAACAATTACACGCGCGTTATGTAACACACCCTTGGAGTGCATAGCAAGTGAATGCTAACAGGCAGTATTAGCACATAATACATACCTTGCCGAGGTCGTTTGGTGGAAGGCGAATAGCCTCTCCACACGTCGCAGTACCGTTTATCCTACAGTGGTGTGTGTACACAGGCTGTACGAAAAGAAACACACGGTTGCTAGGGAACAATACCTGCGTTCTGACAGTTCTTATAGGCAGGTCCGTTTACTGCCTGCCTGGTTGCTATGGAAACGTGAGCTGGTCCACTGCGCCGCCATGGAGATGAGCCTGCTGTTGTTGGAGTTGCCAAACCTCTCACAACGGAACAGCGGTCTGAACGAAACGAAGGGAAGGAGAATGTGGCAACACCGTGCAGCCCTGTCTTTCAAAATGTTTCTTTTAAGGTTACGGGTATATTCTACATCACAGCCGTCACACATTATGTCGCGTCACGTATTTCGGATGACCCCCAGTCATTATCTACGGGAGGAAAGAGGCGCAAGCCTCGGTTCAATTCAGTGGTCGTTGATAACTGCACCTCTAAAGGCACACACCAAGATGGCGGCTAGAGTAGACACGCTGCTGCAGTTTGTGTGGCAATAATCAGAGTTGCAGACCTTAACCATGCGATTTTATGTTGCACAAGATACAAACCAAGTAACCAATTTATATCAAACGCTTATACAACTCCAAGTTCCACTCCCCAGTTCCGTTTCGTCGTTGTTCAACAGCTATGACATCCGTATATATCGAGCAATAGTCAAATTTTTAAGTGAAGCCAATTTAACATTGTGATATGTTTGTTCTGCAGTCTGTAGTTAAACTGTTCTCATCCAACCAAAGTTCTTGTACCGTGGCTTTCTATGACCAGTTAGTCACAATGCCATGAACAGTCCCATGGCAGCATGGTCTTACAAACCAAATGCCAAAATGTTAATTTTTAAAAAAATCAGAGTTGTTGCGCTTTACAGTTCTCTGCGCGGTTCTATTCGAGTTAAGGAATCGGTGTGTGCAAGTGAAAAAGTGAGCTCTCCTTTTACATGGCAGAAAAATTAAATGTCGTATGGCTTTTAGTCCCGGAAGTGTCCGAAGACATGTTCGGATCGCCAGGTGCAGGTCTTTTGATTTGATTTGATTCCCGTAGGCGACCTGCGCGTCGTGATGAGGATGAAATGATGATGAAGACGACACATGCACCCAGTACCCGTGCCAGAGAAATTAACCAATGATGGCTAAAATTCCGACCCGGCCGGGAATCGAACCCGGGACCCCTATGACCAAAGGCCAGCACGCTAACCATTTAGCCATGGAACCGGACGCTACTAGCAGTGAGAAACTACTACATTCCGGCGTTCTGTCTGTCCGGATGCGCCATTTTCCAGAGCCTCGCTCTGAGCCGAACGAGCCTGGGCCTGGTCGCTCAGGGATTAGGAGCTTGCTTTGCCTCCTACTACTGGCTGGAGATGTCCACTTAAACCCCGGCCCCACCACTTGTGAAATGAAAACAGATCTAAACATCTACTGTTAGACTGTGCAAAGCCTAAACAATAAGCTGTCTGATTGTGAACTATCCGTGCCAGACTTAAGAGAAGTTGACGTGATCGGACTTACTGAAACATGGCCCTCGTGGGCTAGTGACAGTGAACTACCACTCAGCGCTAATTACAGCATCGCGCTACTCTAGGTGGTGGAGTGATGCTAGCAGTGCGTTACCAGATCTCCAGCGGAGCTGTGAGTTAGTGTGGGTGGAGCTCTCTTTCCTCGACGCCCTGTACTTGTGCGATGTTACTATAGACCACCAAACAATCCATTCTGTGACCTTGAACAATGCCTGGACTCAGTGACTGCAGCTCTCCCTCATGGTGAAGTAATTTTAATGAGTGACTTCAACTTGTCTATAAAGTGGTCTTCTCCAACCACTGGGCCGTCAGCTAACAACTGTGACACAAATTTTATAGACAGTTTTATTAATGGCGTCGGACTGAAACGGTTTAATATGAACCTATGACCCTGGACCTCATGCTCTCCTTATTAGAACTCAAAACAACAACCCCAGGCAGAAACCTTTTCCCCGGTCTAGAAAGCCAAGAATAACGGCCGAGAGGACCCGTCGTGCTGACCACACGACACCTCGTAATCTGCAGGCCTTTGGGCTGAGCAGCGGTCACTTGGTAGGCCATGGCCCTTCGGAACTGTTGCGCCATGGGGTTTGGTTTGGTTCAGAAACCTTTTCATCTGCGACCACCAGTCTCTCGATGCTACATTCCTTCTACCCCACCTCTCCTCAAAGCCTCACAGTAGGACATCTCTCGCCGTAGCTACATCTGGCGCCGTGCCGACTGGCCTGCAATGTGTCGTGCCCTGAAAGCCTTCCCTGGAGCCTTCTCGAAATAGCTGATATGCTGCAAGCCACAATTAAAGACTTTGTACCTGCACATCGGGCTACTACCAGCAAAATCAACGCTGGATATCACAAGGGACCAGACTGATGCTATTTAATAAGAAGAGAGCTTGGCGCCTGTGGACAGACTTCCCTAACCCACACACTCACAATACCTTCGTTAAAATCCACCGCGACGCGAGAGAAGAGACTACAAAAACACGTGGACACTGTCACTGAAAACGTCAAGCGCTACTGGAGTCTCATCAACACACGGAGAAGGACGGACGGCGTGAACCACAACGATGCAACAGCAGACGGCGCCGATCGCAATGAACTGTTCAACAGGTAAGGAATACCGGGTTCAAATGAAAGCAGAGTTCACTGCCAAATGTAACAAAGTTAACGTGATTTAGTTGTTCTTCGGGGATGCATTCGAAACGTCCGCAAACTCTAGGGAATGTACAGAAAGCAACAACAAGGTTCAATCCGGAAGAACAACACACCATGGTCTCTTCTAAGAAGACTTAAGGTGAATAATAATAATTGCAGTGACGGACGAATGGCATTGTACGGACAATGGTCACGTCACCTATTTACTGATATTATATTACACTATTCATTGCAAATTAACTTATCGGGCTGGTCGCCTAGCCACACGGATAGTCTCATCCAATTAAAGCAAAAACGCAGCTGGGGCCGACAAGATCCCACTTGGCTTTAAACTGCAAATGAAACTGTTATTTTGAATATAAAGTCAGCCTATGTGTTGGTTATTTATGTTTCGTGCTCATTCCAGTGGCTTAAGAGACCTGTGATACTGATCGGAAAGGTAATTCAAGATTACATCTTAGAATGAAATGTAACACATATTCGCAAAATGAAGTGCATTGGGTGGCGTTGTTCGTAACTCTAGTGGTTTTCAAGACGCTTTCGCCCATCATTCATGTTTACTAGTTGTTCGTTTGTTAAAAGGCCAGCTGAAGAACGAGTGGTCCGAGCGGTCGTCGGCAGTGCTGGTTTTCCATTCTCGTGCAGTAAGGCACAAGGTCCCTGCAGCCTGCACGTGTTCCACTTGTCAGCTGTTAAGATGGCGAGACAGTGCAGCGCATGTACAGTCATAACTCCCAATAGTGGTGTTAATCGTGTTTATGTTGTCCCTCATTATGAGGTGTTTGGTCAGTGCAAGACGAATAATTGGGCCTGTTACTTTAGAGATGACAGTAAGTGCAGAGAGAGTCCACCAGTTAACGGAAGAAGAGCCTCTGCTCATACAATCTCTGAAGTGATCAGTGTTCGTCTGTTTCTTGGTCGTTATCCAGATCTAACAGTGTGTGAACTTTTACTTTTACTTCTGTATCGAAGAAAAGCTCACACATTCGAGGAACTGACAGAAAGCATAAATCAGAAACATTACAGTGCCACAACTCACTCGCTTCAGCCAGAATGTGGTTACCAGATAGAGTGCCAGAACTCACTCGCTTCAGCCAGAATGTGGTTACCAGATACAGTGCCAGAACTCACTCGCTTCAGCCAGAATGTGGTTACTAGATACAGTGCCAGAACTCACTCGCTTCAGCCAGAATGTGGTTACCAGATAGAGTGCCAGAACTCACTCGCTTCAGCCAGAATGTGGTTACTAGATACAGTGCCAGAACTCACTCGCTTCAGCCAGAATGTGGTTACCAGATAGAGTGCCAGAACTCACTCGCTTCAGCCAGAATGTGATTACCAGATACAGTGCCAGAACTCACTCGCTTCAGCCAGAATGTGGTTACCAGATACAGTGCCAGAACTCACTCGCTTCAGCCAGAATGTGGTTACCAGATACAGTGCCAGAACTCACTCGCTTCAGCCAGAATGTGGTTACTAGATACAGTGCCAGAACTCACTCGCTTCAGCCAGAATGTGGTTACCAGATAGAGTGCCAGAACTCACTCGCTTCAGCCAGAATGTGGTTACTAGATACAGTGCCAGAACTCACTCGCTTCAGCCAGAATGTGGTTACCAGATAGAGTGCCAGAACTCACTCGCTTCAGCCAGAATGTGATTACCAGATACAGTGCCAGAACTCACTCGCTTCAGCCAGAATGTGGTTACCAGATACAGTGCCAGAACTCACTCGCTTCAGCCAGAATGTGGTTACCAGATACAGTGCCAGAACTCACTCGCTTCAGCCAGAATGTGGTTACTAGATACAGTGCCAGAACTCACTCGCTTCAGCCAGAATGTGGTTACCAGATACAGTGCCAGAACTCACTCGCTTCAGCCAGAATGTGGTTACTAGATACAGTGCCAGAACTCACTCGCTTCAGCCAGAATGTGGTTACCAGATAGAGTGCCAGAACTCACTCGCTTCAGCCAGAATGTGGTTACTAGATACAGTGCCAGAACTCACTCGCTTCAGCCAGAATGTGGTTACTAGATACAGTGCCAGAACTCACTCGCTTCAGCCAGAATGTGGTTACTAGATACAGTGCCAGAACTCACTCGCTTCAGCCAGAATGTGGTTACTAGATACAGTGCCAGAACTCACTCGCTTCAGCCAGAATGTGGTTACCAGATACAGTGGCAGAACTCACTCGCTTCAGCCACAATGTGGTTACCAGATACAGTGCCAGAACTCACTCGATCAGCCAGAATGTGGTTACCAGATACAGTGGCAGAACTCACTCGCTTCAGCCAGAATGTGGTTACTAGGTAGAGTGCCAGAACTCACTCGATCAGCCAGAATGTGGTTACCAGATACAGTGGCAGAACTCACTCGATCAGCCAGAATGTGGTTACCAGATACAGTGGGAGAACTCACTCGCTTCAGCCAGAATGTGGTTACCAGATACAGTGCCAGAACTCACTCGCTTCAGCCAGAATGTGGTTACTAGATACAGTGGCAGAACTCACTCGCTTCAGCCAGAATGTGGTTACCAGATACAGTGCCAGAACTCACTCGCTTCAGCCAGAATGTGGTTACCAGATAGAGTGCCAGAACACACTCGCTTCAGCCAGAATGTGGTTACTAGATAGAGTGCCAGAACACACTCGCTTCAGCCACAATGTGGTTACCAGATAGAGTGCCAGAACTCACTCGATCAGCCAGAATGTGGTTACCAGATAGAGTGCCAGAACTCACTCGATCAGCCAGAATGTGGTTACCAGATACAGTACCAGAACTCACTCGCTTCAGCCAGAATGTGGTTACTAGATAGAGTGCCAGAACTCACTCGATCAGCCAGAATGTGGTTACCAGATACAGTGGCAGAACTCACTCGCTTCAGCCAGAATGTGGTTACCAGATAGAGAGCCAGAACACACTCGCTTCAGCCAGAATGTGGTTACCAGATAGAGTGCCAGAACTCACTCGATCAGCCAGAATGTGGTTACCAGTTAGAGTGACAGAACTCACTCGATCAACCAGAATGTGGTTACCAGATAGAGTGCCAGAACACACTCGCTTCAGCCAGAATGTGGTTACTAGATAGAGTGCCAGAACACACTCGCTTCAGCCAGAATGTGGTTACCAGATAGAGTGCCAGAACACACTCCATCAGCCAGAATGTGGTTACCAGATACAGTGCCAGAACTCACTCGATCAGCCAGAATGTGGTTACTAGATAGAGTGCCAGAACACACTCGCTTCAGCCAGAATGTGGTTACTGGATATAGAGCCAGAACTCACTCGCTTCAGCCAGAATGTGGTTACTAGATACAGTGCCAGAACTCACTCGCTTCAGCCAGAATGTGGTTACCAGATAGAGTGCCAGAACTCACTCGCTTCAGCCAGAATGTGGTTACTAGATACAGGGCCAGAACTCACTCGCTTCAGCAAGAATGTGGTTACCAGATACAGTGCCAGAACTCACTCGCTTCAGCCAGAATGCGGTTACCAGATAGAGTGCCAGAACTCACTCGCTTCAGCCAGAATGTGGTTACCAGATACAGTGCCAGAACTCACTCGATCAGCCAGAATGTGGTTACCAGATAGAGTGCCAGAACTCACTCGCTTCAGCCAGAATGTGGTTACTAGATACAGTGCCAGAACTCACTCGCTTCAGCCAGAATGTGGTTACCAGATAGAGTGCCAGAACTCACTCGCTTCAGCCAGAATATGGTTACCAGATACAGTGCCAGAACTCACTCGCTTCAGCCAGAATGTGGTTACTAGATACAGTGCCAGAACTCACTCGCTTCAGCCAGAATGTGGTTACTAGATACAGTGCCAGAACTCACTCGCTTCAGCCAGAATGTGGTTACTAGATACAGTGCCAGAACTCACTCGCTTCAGCCAGAATGTGGTTACTAGATACAGTGCCAGAACTCACTCGCTTCAGCCAGAATGTGGTTACCAGATACAGTGGCAGAACTCACTCGCTTCAGCCACAATGTGGTTACCAGATACAGTGCCAGAACTCACTCGATCAGCCAGAATGTGGTTACCAGATACAGTGGCAGAACTCACTCGCTTCAGCCAGAATGTGGTTACTAGATAGAGTGCCAGAACTCACTCGATCAGCCAGAATGTGGTTACCAGATACAGTGGCAGAACTCACTCGCTTCAGCCAGAATGTGGTTACCAGATACAGTGCCAGAACTCACTCGCTTCAGCCAGAATGTGGTTACTAGATACAGTGGCAGAACTCACTCGCTTCAGCCAGAATGTGGTTACCAGATAGAGTGCCAGAACACACTCGCTTCAGCCAGAATGTGGTTACCAGATAGAGTGCCAGAACTCACTCGATCAGCCAGAATGTGGTTACCAGATAGAGTGCCAGAACTCACTCGATCAGCCAGAATGTGGTTACCAGATACAGTGCCAGAACTCACTCGCTTCAGCCAGAATGTGGTTACTAGATACAGTGGCAGAACTCACTCGCTTCAGCCAGAATGTGGTTACCAGATAGAGTGCCAGAACACACTCGCTTCAGCCAGAATGTGGTTACCAGATAGAGTGCCAGAACTCACTCGATCAGCCAGAATGTGGTTACCAGATACAGAGCCTGTATAACCCAGGAAGGACGACACTTAGGTGATTTGCTGCCTCAACACTTACGTTGTGACATTGTGCGTTTGTTTGGAGAACTTTGAGAATGATAGTGTATCTGTTTAATTGAAAGATCAGGCGTATGAAACATATGCAGTGGTTGAATAAATAACGAAGAAAAAAAACCGACCAGTTTTGTTTCTGTCCTAACAGGCCGGTTAAGTTTAGTTTTCAGCTAGCGATGGAGCGTAACCCGACATGAGCAAACTCGGCGTGTTACTAACAATCGAGGTATGAAAATACCGGTTACAAATGCTACTGAACATGCTATTGCTTCTACCGGCTGTAGTAAGAAAACAATATGTAACATACGAAAAGAGGGACAAATTGAAGGAAGTGGGACGAGTCACCTCGTAAAAGGGGCAACTGCCTGTAAAACTGGACGATATGGATAAGTGTATTTTTCGCGGGAAATTTCACAAATATTTTGAAATTATAAAAAACAAGTTCCAATATTACGAAAAGTACTAAAATGAAGTTCATACACAGGATGCAAAGGAACTCTTAGAACTTAAGTAAAGTCAATTGGATTTAGGTTTAAAAACTGTGAGGACGTTTCTTCTCCTTCATACCAACGTTTAAACTCTCTTTAGAGCTCTTTCCTCCTTGAGGTAAATTAAACATGATTCCGGAATACGGTTTAAGATATTTCCTAGGAGTGGGAATTGGTTCACTATTCTCAACGGGTAAAACATTTGCGACCTTAAGAGTCAAATGTTTGATGCACACGACAGTTTCATTATCTACAGTAAAATTCTTGAATGCACGGAATCTATTTCTCCCGAAAACACTTCCCTTCCATTAGGGCAGAAATACCCCAAGAACTCCCCATTTTAGACTTAGAGAAAGATACACAACGCGATCGATCCATGCTAACTACATTCTAAAACAACACCTCTCAAACTCAATTTTAAACGACACTTCATCTATACGGCACTACGTGCAAACACGAAATATTCACCTTCAGGTATTTTGAGCTTCCACGTCAAAGCACGTCAAATACGTCTTTATTGAAACTCACGAAGAACGATCAAAAGCAGACTCAAAATAATTATCACTTTAAACTGATAACTGCTATCACATACAACCTATGCGCGGCCATATTGCCGTGAAACGTGTCTTAGTATTGTGGTCGGTCTTGGTTGATGCTCCAGTTGTCTCCTTAGCTGATTGTACTGCTATCACATACAACCTATGCGCGGCCATATTGCCGTGAAACGGGTCTAGTATTGTGGTCGGTCTTGGTTGATGCTCCAGTTGTCTCCTTAGCTGATTGTACTGCTATCACATACAACCTATGCGCGGCCATATTGCCGTGAAACGTGTCTTAGTATTGTGGTCGGTCTTGGTTGATGCTCCAGTTGTCTCCTTAGCTGATTGTACTGCTATCACATACAACCTATGCGCGGCCATATTGCCGTGAAACGTGTCTAGTATTGCAGTCGGTCTTGGTTGATGCTCCAGTTGTCTCCTTGGCTGATTGTACTGCTATCACATACAACCTATGCGTGGCCATATTGCCGTGAAACGTGCCTAGTATTGTGGTCGGTCTTGGTTGATGCTCCAGTTGTCTCCTTGGCTGATTGTACTGCTATCACATACAACCTATGCGTGGCCATATTGCCGTGAAACGTGCCTAGTATTGTGGTCGGTCTTGGTTGATGCTCCAGTTGTCTCCTTAGCTGATTGTACTGCTATCACATACAACCTATGCGCGGCCATATTGCCGTGAAACGTGTCTTAGTATTGTGGTCGGTCTTGGTTGATGCTCCAGTTGTCTCCTTAGCTGATTGTACTGCTATCACATACAACCTATGCGCGGCCATATTGCCGTGAAACGTGTCTAGTATTGCAGTCGGTCTTGGTTGATGCTCCAGTTGTCTCCTTGGCTGATTGTACTGCTATCACATACAACCTATGCGCGGCCATATTGCCGTGAAACGTGCCTAGTATTGCAGTCGGTCTCGGTTGATGCTCCAGTTGTCTCCTTGGCTGATTGTACTGCTATCACATACAACCTATGCGCGGCCATATTGCCGTGAAACGTGCCTAGTATTGTGGTCGGTCTCGGTTGATGCTCCAGTTGTCTCCTTGGTTGATTGTACTGCTATCACATACAACCTATGCGCGGCCATATTGCCGTGAAACGTGCCTAGTATTGTGGTCGGTCTCGGTTGATGCTCCAGTTGTCTCCTTGGCTGATTGTACTGCCATGACGTCATACAACCTATGCGCGGCCATATTGCCGTGAAACGTGCCTAGTATTGTGGTCGGTCTTGGTTGATGCTCCAGTTGTCTCCTTGGCTGATTGTACTGCTATCACATACAACCTATGCGCGGCCATATTGCCGTGAAACGTGCCTGGTATTGTGGTCGGTCTTGGTTGATGCTCCAGTTGTCTCCTTGGCTGATTGTACTGCCATGACGTCATACAACCTATGCGCGGCCATATTGCCGTGAAACGTGCCTAGTATTGTGGTCGGTCTTTGTTGATGCTCCAGTTGTCTCCTTGGCTGATTGTACTGCTATCACATACAACCTATGTGCGGCCATATTGCCGTGAAACGTGCCTAGTATTGCAGTCGGTCTTGGTTAATGCTCCAGTTGTCTCCTTGGCTGACTGTACTGCCATGACGTCATACAACCTATGCGCGGCCATATTGCCGTGAAACGTGCCTAGTATTGCAGTCGGTCTTGGTTGATGCTCCAGTTGTCTCCTTGGCTGACTGTACTGCCATGACGTCATACAACCTATGCGCGGCCATACTGCCGTGAAACGTGCCTAGTATTGCAGTCGGTCTTGGTTGATGCTCCAGTTGTCTCATTGGCTGACTGTACTGCCATGACGTCATACAACCTATGCGCGGCCATATTGCCGTGAAACGTGCCTAGTATTGTGGTCGGTCTCGGTTGATGCTCCAGTTGTTTCCTTGGCTGATTGTACTGCTATCACATACAACCTATGCGTGGCCATATTGCCGTGAAACGTGCCTAGTATTGTGGTCGGTCTTGGTTGATGCTCCAGTTGTCTCCTTAGCTGATTGTACTGCTATCACATACAACCTATGCGCGGCCATATTGCTGTGAAACGTGCCTAGTATTGTGGTCGGTCTTGGTTGATGCTCCAGTTGTCTCCTTGGCTGATTGTACTGCTATCACATACAACCTATGCGCGGCCATATTGCCGTGAAACGTGCCTAGTATTGTGGTCGGTCTTGGTTGATGCTCCAGTTGTCTCCTTGGCTGATTGTACTGCCATGACGTCATACAACCTATGCGCGGCCATATTGCCGTGAAACGTGCCTAGTATTGTGGTCGGTCTTGGTTGATGCTCCAGTTGTCTCCTTAGCTGATTGTACTGCTATCACATACAACCTATGCGCGGCCATATTGCCGTGAAACGTGCCTAGTATTGTGGTCGGTCTTGGTTAATGCTCCAGTTTTCTCCTTGGCTGATTGTACTGCTATCACATACAACCTATGCGCGGCCATATTGCCGTGAAACGTGCCTAGTATTGCAGTCGGTCTCGGTTGATGCTCCAGTTGTCTCCTTGGCTGATTGTACTGCTGTCACATACAACCTATGCGCGGCCATATTGCCGTGAAACGTGCCTAGTATTGTGGTCGGTCTTGGTTGATGCTCCAGTTGTCTCCTTGGCTGATTGTACTGCTATCACATACAACCTATGCGCGGCCATATTGCCGTGAAACGTGCCTAGTATTGCAGTCGGTCTTGGTTAATGCTCCAGTTGTCTCCTTGGCTGACTGTACTGCCATGACGTCATACAACCTATGCGCGGCCATATTGCCGTGAAACGTGCCTAGTATTGTGGTCGGTCTCGGTTGATGCTCCAGTTGTCTCCTTAGCTGATTTTACTGCTATCACATACAACCTATGCGCGGCCATATTGCCGTGAAACGTGCCTAGTATTGCAGTCGGTCTCGGTTGATGCTCCAGTTGTCTCCTTCGCTGATTGTACTGCTATCACATACAACCTATGCGCGGCCATATTGCCGTGAAACGTGCCTAGTATTTGGTCGGTCTTGGTTGATGCTCCAGTTGTCTCCTTGGCTGATTGTACTGCCATGACGTCATACAACCTATGCGCGGCCATATTGCCGTGAAACGTGCCTAGTATTGTGGTCGGTCTTGGTTGATGCTCCAGTTGTCTCCTTAGCTGATTGTACTGCTATCACATACAACCTATGCGCGGCCATATTGCCGTGAAACGTGCCTAGTATAGCAGTCGGTCTTGGTTAATGCTCCAGTTGTCTCCTTGGCTGATTGTACTGCTATCACATACAACCTATGCGCGGCCATATTGCCGTGAAACGTGCCTAGTATTGTGGTCGGTACATCTACTCCTCCCACAGACGCAGGCCCACACGGTCCGTATTCTTTCATTTAAATCAGCCACAGAACGCACGTAGACCTCACGACTCTTCTCTGCACTGCCATTTTAGTTGACAGTGAGGGCAGGTTATTACCTAGAATTATTATGAAATTCTTGAGATCCTGTGGGATTTGTGGGTTCTTTGTGGATGACCAGTTCGTTAACATGTTGCACACAAATGTACAGGTCATTAGAAAGTTATGAGATGTCGCGCTTAATAGGATCATAAAAGTCTTTGGAATCATACTTCAGTCTAAAGTTACATCCTGTTGGCCTAATAAGACGAGACTCCGGCGCCGGTATGGTCAGTATTCTGGCCTTCGAATGGACTATTATTATTATTATTATTATTATTATTATTATTATTATTATTATTATTATTATTATTATTATTATTACTAACAAATACATCGCAAATGGGAAATATCCCGATGGCAATGGTCACTTACTGTAGCGGTAGTGTAATAATAAAATAAAGTTAACATAATTACCCACCAACAACAAGAATACAACAAGCAATTGCATGGAAAGAAAATATTTCAAGAAATACTACTTGTGTAACATTCTAAATCCAGCATCATCATATACAAGTTCAGTATTTCCAATGCTTAACATTAGAAGTGATAAAAAAGTGAAGTTAAAACATAACGACTTAACAACTACAGCAGCAAGAGTACAACAAGCAATTACATGGGATAAAATATTGCAAGTAATGGCTGGGTTTAGGGTTCGATTCCTGGCCAAGGAATCAGATTTAATAATAATAATAAATCAAAACCGTACACTAGCGTCAAAAGATTAATACTGAAGATGAAAGCTAGGTAATTCATTTTTCTGCATAATTCTTTGATTCACTCGAATTAATGGTTTTCCTCCACATATTGTTGAAAGTGCAGCCATGGTTCCCAACGGCACCTAGACGGGGCCAGATTAGGGCCCAATTCTAAGAAGTAGGCTGTGTACGAACATTGTTTAGATTTGTGGAGTTAAAGCTGGACAGAGCTCGAACATCCGATAAAACAGTTCCATTTTCTTTCAAGAGCCATGAGCTTGGCATTTTGCATGACCATCATTAAAGCTCTAGGTGTCATAGCGCTGCTCAGTTAAACGTTGGAATGCCACAAGGTAGTTGTACATGGAATGTACCGAATAAGGGGCTACGTGGTTTGGGTCACGTAACTACCAGCTCCTGTCGGCAGCTCTCAAGATGGTTTTCCACGGTTTCCCACTTCCACACCACGCAAGTGCTGGGGTCTGCGTTTTAATTAAGGCCACGGTAGCTTCCTTCCTACTTCTAGCCATTTCCTATCCAGTGTTGCCAACTTATATTTTCAAGATCCGCTAAATACTACTAAAAATCCGCTAAAATTCCGCCGCCAGCGAGCTCGATAGCTGCAGTCGCTTAAGTGCGGCCAGTATCCAGTAATCGGGAGATAGTGGGTTCGAGCCCCACTGTCGGCAGCCCTGAAGATGGTTTCCCATTTTCACACCAGGCAAATGCCGGGGAAGTACCTTAATTAAGGCCACGGCCGCTTCTTCTTATTACTAGGCCTTTCCTATCCCATCGTCGCCATAAGACATATGTGTCGGTGCGACGTAAAGCAAATAGCAAAAAACAAAGAAAAAGAAATTCCGCCAAGAAATCCGATCTCAAATAATGAGCAATAAAAACGAGGAATAATAATAATAATAATAATAATAATAATAATAATAATAATAATAATAATAATAAAAGTAAATCTCTGCACTCATCTGATCTCTGAGTTCCACTGGGATTAACCCCCTGCCTGCGAGCCGGCGAGCTAAAACTTGTAGGCGCTTTATTGCCGGATGCAAACTAGGTGAATCCCCCCTACCTCAAGGGCCACACACAGAACAGGCCAGTTCATCAAACGGTCTTCCTTCATAGTATAAATATAATTGCTACTCTCTCACAGTTTCATTATCTGTCGTAATTCGTCAACTAACGAGATAAATACCCTTTCCCCACGCATTACAAATGCATGATACCATGATCTTATGACATCAGTTCCAAATAGCAAGTTTTCCTCATGTGCCTGCTAGCTCCTGATAAGAAATACGGAATATCTCAGAGACAGACTGGAGTACATTTTAAAAAAAACGTAAAATGGATAAAACACTAAATTCCGCTACAATAAATCTAGAATTCCGCCGAAAAATCCGATGTCCGGTAAATGATATATTTCTCCGCCGACAGTGTTCTAATTCCGCCAAATTTAGCGGAAAATCCGCTAAGTTGGCAACACTGTTCCTATCCCATCGTCACCGCAAGGCGTATTTATTTTGGTGCGACGCAAAGAAGAATGAAGTACAAGAGTACCTCATTAGGCGTCATGTCTTGACGGGTTTCAGCTAGTTTGTATTGTCTCTGTCAGGGTCAGCATTCATTCCTAGTTCTTCTTTCCATCAGCCCAGTATTTCTTCATCCTTTTTTGCCTTCTTCCCGTTCTTGCGACCAGGTGTTCACGATCCGTTTCATATTCCTGAGAATCATACTGATGATGATTAGCCTGTATAATATACAGTTTTACAGTTGTTTTTTTGTGCGTCTTTGTCCTGTACATGGAAGAAGTACTGTTTAGTACATCCACATGCTTACAATGTTGGTTAATGAATGTGACAGATTTTTATAGGATATTTACTATATATAAATAGCCAAAACTATTAGTAGACGATTTTCATTAGTCCTTTGTATATGATGCCATCCTTACTATATGGCAAGTGGCCAGGATTGCTGCTTTTTGTAATTCCCTGTAAGTGAGAGGGTGGAGATTAAGTGCTGCAGTGCTCTTTACATCCAATCACTACTGGACTTTCCGCATGGTTTTTATTTCTGTGGCCAGATCTGTGTGCTTGGAAATCTTCTCTGCATGTGTTGATTGGAGGTTGTGCGCTTTAGGGCAGGCTATGTCAATTATGAAGCAGATTTTCTTGTTTTTACCTGCAAAGGTTATATCTGGTCTATTGCAGGTAATATTTTTATCAGTGATGATACTTCTATCCTAGTAAGTTTGTAATTTTCTCTTTCCAAGACTGATTGGGTTTGTATTTCTAATGTGCTGTAGTACAATTATTTTGTCGGGCTAATTTCTGATGAATAATGTTTGCAATTTGGTCATGACTTGTAGTCTGTATTCGCCATTAATCAGTAACCTGAGGTATGTGCTTACGTGATCTGAACAGACAGTACCTATATGCTTTCTGTACTTCCTTGTGGCAATAAGTTGATCTTGTATGGCGAACATGAAGCCATGCCACGCTTGTTGGTCGATATATGGCTGATCTAACTCATTTGGATACCTTCCATGAAGAGGTTTCTTTTTCTATAGAAAGATCTCTTCCTCAGTTGTGGAGACTGAAGTGAAGCCGGGTGCTTAGATTGAGGGGTGTAAAACCGTTAACAGCTGACCATTGCACTGTGTAGGGCAGAGATTTCTGATGTATTATTAGGCAGCCCCGTCTTGTAGAGGAGCGTGCCTTTTCAAGACCCTGGGTTCGTTTTCCGGCCAGTTCAAAGATTGTACTTCTGAACTGATGAGTAGGTATAACGGGGATCACTTGATACGACATTTTCTCCAACTCTTAGTTACAGGAAGAAAGCGCACAGTGGGAAGATTGCGCTCTTGACCAACACTCGTCATGGTTAGAATGGTCTCAGGAAAACTGATTACGGTAGTTCCAGATAGACACGGTGGTGGTTTTTAAGAGGAACTATAACTGGGCAACCATCCTCTATCAACACTTATCAGAGGAAAACAATACAAGGCATAGAACACTTCGAAAAATGAAGGGATAGGTCAAAAAGAAAAGACTAACGCCAAGAAGGGCGTGAAAATGAAAGACTCCCTAGGATTCGCATCCTAATACGTCGGGGTTCAAAAGAACAAGATTCAACAGGAGAGATAGGATAGGATAGTGAGGAGCCCGGCAGGGAATCTCGTGGATACATTCTACTAGACAGTAATAACATGAGGAAGAAGATGCCTGTCCACGCTAATTTTAGAAGACATCCAAGTTAATAATCCATTCTTCACCGTAAACATATTCCTCAGAGCTTGGACCGTATTGCATATGTCACGCGCCAAGGACACATCTGAACTACTGAACGTAGACGATCGGGACCTCCCATTTCTTTTATCGCCAGGTTGGCAGTACTGCCAGCAAAATACTTGTGCAGTACAGCTGCTGGGGAGATTAACAAAGGAACTCGGTAAAACACACGAAGCGTGACAAGGAACGTTACGTAACGGCCAATGAGCGGTGCCAATTCGGTCGTGGCAGAAGACTGGCCTTCCACTGCTGCAGTAACGTGACGTAATTCTCACTTGACCTGTGACGCAATCGGCAACGTACAGCTCATCATATTGCAAAGTTTGTTTACAAAAAAGCATCGAGGTGTGCGCGAATCATCCGGAATGTTGTCCAGCTCCATAGCTGAATGGTTAACGTGCTGGTCACAGGGGGTTCGCGGGTTCGATTCCCGGCAGGATTGGGAATTTTAACCATAATTGGTTAATTCGGCTGGCACGAGCGCTCTGTTTATGTGTTGTTTTCATCATCATTTCATCCTCATCACGAAGCGCAGGTCACCTACGGGCGTAAAAACAAAAGACCTGCACCTGAAGAGCCGAACTTGTCCTCGGACACTCCCAGCACTAAAAGCCATACGCCATTTCATGCCATCCCGAATGTTGAGGTAAAACATCTTGAAGCATGAAGCAGTCTCGCTGTAAATCAGGAAAAGAAACTTACCTGTTGCACAGTGCTGAGCTGGGTAGCTCGCACGGTGGAGCGGAGGTTCGATCCTGGCTCAGTCCAGTGATGTCGCACGACAAATAACTCCTGCGGGACAACATTCCGGCACCTCGGCGTCTCCGTTAGTGAGACGTAAAAACCAACAGCAATGCCATTAAAACAAATCTCAGCTCATTTCCTAAGTTGAAGCTTTACCGCCACCACCAAACACTCCTCCGCCAATGGGTTTTAATTGTAATTTCGTGTGGCTATTTCTAGCCGAGTGCAGCCCTTGTACGGCAGACTCTCCGATGAGGGTGGGCAGCATCTGCTGCGTGTTATTGTGGTGGAGGGTAGTGTTTGTTATGTGTTGTGTGCGAGTTGCAAAGATGTTGGGGACAGCCCCCGGGCCATTGGAATTAACCAATGAAGCCTAAAATCCCCGACCCGGCCGGGAATCGAACCTGGAACCCTCTGAACCGAAGGCCAGTACGCTGACATACAAAAATCATAAATTAGAATGCTCGGCTGAATAGTCAGCGTACTCTGTCCTTCGGTTCTGAGGGTCCCGGCTTGGATTCCCCAGTGGGTCGGGAATTTTAATGGCTTCTGATCATTGTTTTGGCTCGGAAACTGCGTATTCGTGTCGGTCCCAATACTCTCACAACATACTACACTACCAACCAGCACAGGAAAATGCAATAGCGATCACATCCCTCCACACAGTGTTGATGTCAGGAAGAGCATTCGGCCATAAAACTGGGACAAATCCACATGCAACCCCAAAGATGTAGTAAAAGTGATAGTAGAAGAAGAGGAATCAGGTTGGGACGGTTGAGGCGCTGGTCTTCTGACCGCAATTAGTCAGGTTCGATCCTGCCTCATTCGGTGGTATATGAAGGTGCTCAAATACGTCAGCCTCGTGTGGATAGATTTACTGGCACGTAAAAGAACTCCGCGGGACTAAATTCTGGCACCTAGGCGTCTCCGAAAACCATAAAAATATTTAGTGGCACGTAAAGGAATTGACGTTATTATTATACAAGTGTTAAAAGAATAAATGGTCAAGTTACCAAGTTTAATCCCACGAAAAGGCGATGCTCTTTGTGTAGAAAACTTTAAATAATACTCTATTTGTATTGAATGAAGAATGTTACTGCTCATGCGCTAAACTATTAGGTTATATATATCACGTATACTAATGCTCACTCGACACGAAGAAAGAGCAACACCTGAAGAGAGTGGTTTGCCCACACCAAACTTAGAACTCATTTATCTGGCGTCATGCTTTGTGCGCAAGTATACCGACAAATCTTCAAGTCGTACAAAGAATGGTGGAAGTTACAACGAAGTTTCGTAGATGTTATTATAGTTTTTATAGCCTTTGGAAAAATGTTTGGTATAATAGTTGGCACTCCTGCTGTGGTATTAACGAGGAAGCTGTGTTTACATTGCCAGGTGTGCCGCTTCTTGTGCGGGGTGAATGTGAATACCGGTGAGAGCGATGTGCTGAGTGCAGTGTGAGATTGTGCAGTGACTCTCGTGGAAATTCTCCATTCTCTGACCTGTCGCGGAATGGAGACTGCGGCGGTCACATCGGGGACATACGACTTGTACTTCGCACGGCGCCAGCAATCGATTACCGCTAGCGCGCACGGGTGCCAACCTGCTGCTTTTTCCACTGACGGTTAAGTGCTGGCACACAGTCTACGTATGACTTCGTTTTTCATTGCTCAACGGCGTAATTTCCTAACTCGTGGTATTCATTAGCCACTCTAAAATATTCTTACTGGTTCCTACGTCGATTAGTGGTGGAGTGTCGGCCTCTGGTCCCCAAGATCGCGGGTTCATTTGCAGCACGGTAGTCGGATCTTGGTAGCGCAAAAAATAATTCATTCGACACCCCACGGCGTACGATATTGTATCAGCTGACACTTTTGGTGTTTAGGTGACAAAAATTGAAACTCGGCCATAGATGACCAAACAGAAATCCGTCCGGTAAAGTAAAAGAGGAACGTCGAAATTGACACTCAGGCAGCGGAAATGGCATCAAACTAAAATGCTTGTACACGGTAGCTGAGGCCAAGATGTTGTTCAGGTGTGCAGGAGATCTTGTCTGCACTGAATGTTCAATAGTCTTATCTTTCATACTGAACTATGAATTTTCAGAAAGGTCATGCATGTTTCGGGTTCAACATAGTAATGCATGTACCTGAATATTGTTTAATTGTTCTGACTCTTTCAGCTTGGATTTAACTAAGTTGTATTGAATTTCTTCTGTTCAATGATTTCCTCCAAAACTAACCGCATTCAAGCACAAGACGGCATCAGAGATGTTCGTCCTCTGTGTTCTCGACGTGACATAATGCACTGAAGTGATCGCTTACAGTAAATGTGGCGCAACCGGTGGCACAGACATCGCTGTGTAACAAACTCTGGTCACACATGTACGGCGTACCATTAAATTTGCAGACAGTGGTCGCAGCTATGGGGTTCCGATTTCATTCAAACTTCGGGAGATGAATCTACTGTACGCCAACAATGAACTTACAATATACTGATTTCTCCGCAGCTCTCTGGGCTTCAAGGTGCTCTTACTACATCATTTTTTCTTTTATTCTTTCTTTTTACATTTACCGTGTACATTTTCATTCCCTTTTCCATACGGGTTTATTGTTAGGAAACCGGCGGATTAATACAAACCGTATCACAACAGAACTCAGGCTATGAAGCTTGCTGTTATGGCAAACCATACAATTATACACCTGCAGAAACAAAATATATTGAGCACTATAACCAAACCAAACCCCATGGCGCAGCAACTCCGAAGGGCCGCTGCTCAGATAGCGGAGATTATGAGGTGTCAGCACGACGAATCTTCTCGGCCGTTATTCTTGGCTTCCTAGACCGGGGCCGCCATTTCGCCGTCAGACAGCCCCTCAATTGTAATCACGTTGGCTGAGTGGACCTCGAACGAGCGCTCAGATGCAGGTAAAAATCCCTGACCAGGCCGGAAATCGAACCCGGTGCCTCCGGGTAAGAGGCTGGCACGCTACCCCTAAACCGCGGGGCCGGATGAGCACTATAACTATTTAAAATTAAAAGTAAATTGAATATAATTTAAAATTAGCGTACAATAGATTTTAATTAAAGTTTAAATTATCATAAAAACCGTATTGATTATGATTAAAAACTAAATCTTGAAAAATTTAAACTGAATTGTTACTAGCCTTATATTTATATAATATTTATTTAACAGTCTAACTTCTGAGGATGATTCTTAGTGTCATTAATCTTAATGTAGGTACAACTTCCAGCACTTTCAGGTTTAGGTTATTTTCAGCAGCCAGGAATGTATGGTCCCGGTGCTGCTGTGACCTTGAGGGTAGGGATGGGCTGCGAACGGAGTCGCGAAGAGTCGAGACTGCTACCTCTGGAACCGACACTCTCGACTCCAGTGTCGACTCCACTGATGCACTAACGCCATCTAACAAGTATTGTCGGAACTGCTTGGAATCATAGTTCCACGTTCGTCTCTTGGTAACTTGTGATACGATGAATACAAGATGATTATTAGCCAGCAAACATTAAATATTGTTTCGGGATTTTATCATCGTTGGTGTTAATATTGTAGGTCTATTTTGGTGACGATGTTGATAAAGATGACGATAATAGCAGTGGTAATACTAATCTGACAGTTTACGTTTACATAATTGCCAATATTACCTTCAATCAGTTCAGCCCCGCGGTGTAGGGAGCAAAGCGTCCGTCTGTCACCCGGCGGCCTCGGATTCGATTCTCGGCCGGGTTAGATATTTTAATTGTAAATGATTAATATCTCTAGCCTGGGGCATAAAACAGAAAAAAAAAGAAGCGAGTGCTTAGAATATGATTTTACAACAAATATTTTACCAAACATTGTGCGTCATAACAGCCACCTCCGCAGTCTAGGGATGCCCCGGGATCGAGTCCGGCCAGGTCAGGGATTTTTACCTGTATCTCAGGTTTCGAGATGACGGTGAGGTAGAGACCGGGTCTAGAAAGCCAAGAATAACGGTCGAGAGGATTCGTCGTGCTGAACAAACGTCACCTCGTAATCTACTCGCCTTCGAGCTGGGCAGGGGTCACTTGGTAGGCCAAGGCCTACCAGGGCTGTCGCGAAAAAGGGCTTTTGTGTATAGTAATAATAATAATAATGCCGCCTCTGTGGTGTAGTGGTTAGCGTGATTAGCTGCCACCCCCGGAGGTCCGGGTTCGATTCCCGGCTCTGCCACGAAATTTGAAAAGTGGTACGAGGGCTGGAACGGGGTCCACTCAGCCTCGGGAGGTCAACTGAGTAGAGGCGGGTTCGATTCCCACCTCAGCCATCCTCGAAGTGGTTTTCCGTGGTTTCCCACTTCACCTCCAAGCAAATGCCGGGATGGTACCTATCTTAAGGTCACGGCCGCTTCCTTCCCTCATCCTTGCCTATCCCTTCCAATCTTCCCATCCTCCTACTAGGCCCCTGTTCACTATAGCAGGTGAGCCCGCCTGGGCGAGGTACTGGTCATACTCCCCAGTTTCATCCCCCGACCAAGAGTCTGAAGCTCCAGGACACTGCCCTTGAGGCGGTAGAGGTGGGATCCCTCGCTCAGTCCGAGGGAAAAGCCGAACCTGGAGGGTAAACAGATGAATAATAATAATAATAATAATAATAATAATAATAATAATAATAATAATAATAATAATAATGCAACAAGACTTCACGTGGTCCTTGAATTATAACGAAAACCTACAACCCGTTTTCCAGTCACTGACCGGGTCAGGAATGGAATGAATGAAGCCCCCATCCTGCGGCGAGGATAGGAATTGTACTGGCTGCCGAGGCCTGTTGCACTCCTCTGGGGAAATGGTGAATGACTGACGGATGAAATGAAATATTGGAGAGTATTGCTAGAATGAAAGATGACAGGGAAAACCAGAGTACCCGGAGAAAAACGAATTTCACGTGGAGTGACCGGGATTTGAACCACGGAATTCAGCGGTGAAATGCCAACGCGTTGCCACCTGAGCCACGGAGGCTTTAAATGGCTCCATCTATGTTCGAATTATGTTAGTGGATTTACCCATATTAGATTTGTTTTCATCGTTCATGTGGAATTCATAATGATTTACCATCGATATCTGTTTATCAATTTCCTGATCGCGACAAATAAAGACGTGAAATTAAATGTCCGTGGTCTGCTATGATGGTACTTTCTGACTTAACACGTTTAGTTTTATTTCAACTACACCATTACGCTCGTCGTCTTCGTTAACGATACCGTACTTCACCCTACAATACTCTTAAAAAACCCAATGGACAAATGAGCAGCAACATGTATGATATTTTCCGCGCCTCGACACGCAAGCGGCCCCGAAATGAGAGTCAAGTTCGCTTGGAGTCGTGGGGCTTCATGCGAAGCGACCGGCCGGCCCCGCAATGCGCATCAGGGTAACTTGGAGTCGAGAGGCTTCATGCGAACCGAGACCAGTGTTCGGAGTCGATGGAGTCGACGCTCTCGACTCCAGGCTTCAGTCGCGCCCATCCCTACTTGAGGGTGCTCTACCTGAGGTAATGCGGTTCGCCTGTTTGAACAGCACGGTGCTTACGTCTATCACCTAACCCCTTAACCAGTACTGCTGATGGAAGAATGGAATGATGTGGGAATGGAGTGGAACATTTACAATAAATCGAATGCACGCATTATGCGCCCGCTGAAGTCTAGAACCATTTAGGCTTACGTAATTTTCTGCTTATTGTCATTGAACGTGATGAAATGAACTTATATATGAAATAAACACAATTCTAATGTTAAAGACAACACATTCTCCGAGCCAGTTTAAAGTGTTATAAACCCCGACTCGGCGTGGAATCGAACGCGGGGCCCGTTGAACCAAAATCCAGCACGCTAACCATTTAGCCATGGAGCCGGACGTAAGAGTGACTGTAAAAGTAACATAAAGAGCAAGGATTTATTAAGCCGCGAGTGGCAAGTCGTGGCCTGGTACGAAAATGGGAAACCACGGAAAACTATTTTTAAGGCTGGCTCACAGCTGAAAGACCCGAACTGCGATTCACGTAGCTCGTTCAGCAAGATTATTATTATTATTATTATTATTATTATTATTATTATTATTATTATTATTATTATTATTATTATTATTATTATTATTATTATTATTATTATTATGTAGACATGATACAGACTTATTCCGTGTGAAGAAAACAAGGTGAAAATCGTTACGTTTCGCAGAGAACTTCGCTCCCAACGTTGCGACCAACGCACGGTTAGCATTCTTAAATTCAAACCGTCATTATCGCAGACTTCCACGTGAACAGTCGAAATTTTCTTCTCAAGACGCGGTGCGAAGTTCTCTGGGAAACTCTGTTACGTACTTGAGTTAAACAATGCTCCATTGAATATGGAGGTACTTGTAATACGAGCTGATGTCACTTGCCTCCCATCCAAGGTCGTGACATACGCTTTGAAGTTGGCTCCCCTCCCGTCAACTGAGCCTTTTATTTCCGCTTTGTTTACCCGAGACCAGAGATAGTGGCCCTTCTGTTCAGCGTTCCCACGTTTCACCAGACAACACAGACTTCATCTGAACCGTCTAACGCTTATCATGTTGAGAAACAGGAATTAATTCAGATGGCTGCGATTTCAACACTCAGCGCAGCGAAGATTTTATCAATAAGTGCGTGACGTTATCTAATGTGGTCGCATTAACATCTCGTGGGCTGAGCCGTGAGGTGGTTTGTTCCTGTCAAGAAGTTCAGTATTCGTGTGTCTACGGAGAAGTGCCAAACAGTGTTCATTTACATTCTGAAGATAAAGTTCGTGTATATGTAAGTTAAAGACTATTAATTAATTAAAAATATAATGATTATGAAAATAAGTTACAGAAATAGTGTTAAATTAACGATGGTTTACAATAATGTTTAATCCTCAACAGTAATGTTTTTATCTGTTAAGAATCATGCTACTGAATATCTCTCTCAAACCGCACTCGTTTATTCCAGAAGCTAATCGACCCGATGGATGTGTGTGTTAGTGCAACAAGTGTATGGTTTAAAATGTTCTATTATCTGTTCATAGGGTTTGCTATTATTATTTTTGTATCATTTGTGCGTATGATGGGCAGTCTTAATCGAACGGCGTTGTATAACAATATTCACCTATATTGGGCGTCTCGAAGTTAAAACATTTGAACAGAAAAACATGAAACAATTTCTATAGCCTCACGAATATTCTAACCGTAATAATTTTAATAAAGGGGACAGCTATATTTTGAGTAGATCATGGCTGCCCTCTTCAGTAATAATGTTATTTGCTTTACGTGCCACTAAATACTTCTATGGTTTTCGGAGACGCCGAGGTGCCGGAATTTAGTCCCCCAGGAGTTCTTTTACGTGCCTGTAAATGTACCGACACGAGGCTGATGTATTCGAGCACCGGCCTGAACTAGGATCGAACCTGAGAAGGCCAGTGCAGCTACCAGCTCGGCAGTAAAGTCTTGTTCTCGACTCTGGAAGCAACTACATTTCTAACAGGTCTCTGTATCTTGTTATTGTGGAGTGACAGTTTGTTACGGCTCCGAAGACGATCCTGGTTGCAGGTTTGAAACATCCCCAAACTTATAACTAGCATGTACTCGCGGTTTCGTCCGCGTTCATTAATTCAACCGTTAGATGCTTTTAAATCATATGTTTAAAAGCAAAATAAATAACATTATATTATTAACTCAAATGCCTCTTCCTAAATGGTTCAATGAGACATTAAGGGCCGAATTCATAGTCAGTACTTATATATAAGTGGAACCCTTAAGTAATAAGGGATCACTTATAATAAGTATTCACTTATATGAGTTTACATTTCATAGACAGCACTCTCATTGATACAGTAAGTATCACTGGAGATGTGGCAATGCTGTATATTATGCCCATGCTTCCTGGATCGTGTAGTTCTGGCTACCGAATAATGGGATGATCTATTGTGTTTTGTTTATCGAAGGACATCGCGCGTACGCACGCGAAATGTTTGAGGTTAAAACATCGTCTATATTGGATTTGATTATCGGAATGGATAACGAAATAGCGAGCTGAGACGGCACCTGCAAGAACTTGTGTCGAAGTACAGTACATGCACGTAATATAGAACAAGTAGACCGACGCAGTTTCTCATCAGAATATGAATGACGTGAGAAAAACTTGTTGTGGACAATGCAAACTACGGAAATGCCCAGTCTAATTTTCTTATTAATATAATATGTTTATATTTATTCAGGCACTCGAACCTATACAAATATTCATCCAAATGTAGAATATCTGGCCTTACAACGCTTTTAATGATTTGACAAAATATCCGTAGCCGTTACGTTGTAATAGGCCTAATTACTTCCCGAATAAAATGTAATTAGTATGTTTTGATGTGCGATGCCATAATTTCAGAAACTTCTGATATATACCGGCAAACGATTGGTTGACTAACCTGATATAATTAACACAAGTCAACCTTAAAGTAAATGGTAGTAGTGCAACACGTTCATTCTTATAACTCAGTATAGTTCCTTACTATACCATAGGCCTACAGTCTTGGTAACTTATCAACTTTTAACACATTTCCCGTTAATTAAGCGAAATACCGGTAATGATGATGGTGATGATAACAATATTAATAATAATAACCTGAAATTAAGAGGTGGCATAAAGTCTCCAAACAATATCTTCATTAATGGTGAGATAGTGAGTCTTCTAGAGGTTATGTTCACTCTCTCAATCAAAGGAACAAAAATATTCATAACTCTCACTTTACTAAAACGAAACCTTCTTTAAATCACATTACATTTCGACAGGATTTTCCATCTCTGCTGTGTGCACGGAAAGTATTCTGTGAATGAAATGCAACATTCAGCAAAATCATCCTCCATCTTGCTGCAACGTAAGTGAGTCACTTAAGTGTGTGTGGGAGGTCCACTTACAGCAATAAGTCGGACACTTAAGTAGGTAATATGAAATGAAACCTGGCTTATAAGGGGCACTTATGTATAAGTGCTGTCTATGAATTCCGCCCTAAGACGTGTAGAGAATGATTTCTTTTTAAATTGTGCTATAATTTGTTTCTTTTTACTTCAGTTTCTTCATTACTTATGACTGTAATGTATAGTACCTGTGCAATAAGTAGAAGTTGCGGTAACCCTAGGCTCTAAACTGAGACCGCACGACCCCTAGCCATGTCTCACATTGCTCCCGCATACTTCTAGCAGCTTCACCACTTTCATCCCTTTATCGGACATCACCTTGTAATTCTTCCCATCTCCTCAGTATTTGGCTTGACAGACGAAGCCTTTCATAGTTCCCTGAACATGGGATGTAGAACTTGCATGACTCCTACGTTGTTAGGTATTATTGCATTCGAGCCTCACCGTCTGTTTAAACTCCCGCTCATTACGTTATCCTAACAGAACTTCATGTTACACGGTCACACCGCAACACACGTTTTTCAACGGTTTTTCGTTTATAACTCACCATCGAAAGAGAAAATTAAAAATTCGGCTTCGAGGTACTCTGCGTATTGCAGATTTGGCTGGGGATCGCGGTCACACGCACAAACACATCCTTTTATTATTATAGAAGATGTTATTTAGTGCTCGTGAAACTCTACGTGTTAACTCCTATCTGACGTTATTGTTCGATTAATATTATGTAACTAATTATGATGTGCTTATAATAATTACCATCTTACTCTAAGACAGTTATTATTTGCCTAACTGTGTTTGAAATACCCCAGATAAGTTAACGAAAGATGCCTTATATATATAGGCTATATAATAAGAGTTTTGTCTGTACATTGCTCAGAATTTGAAAAGAATGGTATCATGTATCAGTCATGTCCACAGCAACAAGGAAATGCACTTTCCACTTTTCCATAATTTCTGTCTGTCTGTCTGTCTGTCTGTCTGTCTGTCTGTCTGTCTGTCTGTCTGTCTGTCTGTCTGTCTGTCTGTCTGTCTGTCTGTCTGTCTGTCTGTCTGTCTGTCTGTCTGTCTGTCTGTCCACACATCACGAGAAAACGACTGAAGAGAATTTAATGAAAATCCTTATATAGAGTAGGGAAATAAGAAACTACAGTCTAAGCTATAAATAATTTTATTCACCTTGGATAAAATTGTAGTTTAGGGGAAGGCGCAAAAAAAAAATTTTTTAATACTTACGTTATTGGTCCTATCGAAAAGTACTACATAACAAAAGTTACAGAGAATACAATTTCCAATCATTTGTGTTATTCTTTTCAGTTTTACCGTACCGGCTATCATAAGAGTGCTATTTCAGAGTCAGAAGAAAACTAAATGTGAAGGGCTACAATATCGAAATATCATTGCATTGACCATTGTGTGTTGTGATATTCTTTGCCTTTTATGCTGCCACTCGACTCCGATAGATGGGATAACTGCTGCGTACCGAGTATAACAGCCTCACTGAATATTGGCGGGGAATAGCTGGGAAGTTAAGATAACTTTTTTCTTTGCCATGCCATTCCTCTGGTTCATGCATTTTCTGATGCTGCTGATACGTAACGCACTGGTTCATCATAGTATTGCAGCTATTCGATCCCTACTATGACGCGCTGTTTTGAATGAGCAGTGTGCCTGTGCACCCTTAAGCCTAAGGCAGAGACCCATTTAGTAGTAGTAGTATGACCTGGTCTAAAATTACAATTTAGGGCTATTCCAAATTATAGAACCACAATTCACTAAATAACTCAAAATTCAACCCTGAAAGGAGCCCTTTCTTAAGAAAAGTTTCTTTGACTTCACTTTTATTAAATTCTACATTCATTTTATTCCAAATCAGCAGTGAAGAGGGGATTTCTCCTCTGGCTTGGAGGAAAAATTTGCCTCCAAGTGAGATTTTTCCGCCTCCTGTGTAGTGAATTGAGGTTTTCCGACTCATCGGGTACTCCTAGGAAACAGACTGGACTCTCCACTATTCCCCCCCCCCCGTCGAAAAAAGACTAATAGTGTTCACAGATCACGGCTGTCTGCGGCCTGGTCATTCCAGCTCTGGAACGTTGGACTGTTAGATCGGCACCGTAGTACTGTTCGTTAAAAGTGAGGAAATGTGTAGATTTTCATTTGATGGAGTATTTCATATGAAAGCATTGTTTATAATCGCGCCATTCCTACTGACGTCATTGTAATGGCCTATGTTCATTTCAGTTGGGAAAACTACTAAGACAGTCTTTCTGAGGATGTAAAAAGGGAGGTGGAGAGTGCGTGTCACCTCTTGACAACATCGTGCAGTAAACTGTCCTGGGGCACGCTGTGCGCGAGCTGTTTCTCCGCTATCCACAAAGCGGATGAGCCACCGCTTGTCCGAGCAAGCACCTGTCACCTCTTGACAACATCGCACAGTACCTGGGGCACGCTGTGCGCGAGCTATTTCTCCGCTATCCACAAAGCGGATGAGCCACCGCTTGTCCGAGCAAGCACCTGTCACCTCTTGACAACATCGCACAGTACCTGGGGCACGCTGTGCGCGAGCTATTTCTCCGCTATCCACAAAGCGGATGAGCCACCGCTTGTCCGAGCAAGCACCTGTCACCTCTTGACAACATCGCACAGTACCTGGGGCACGCTGTGCGCGAGCTATTTCTCCGCTATCCACAAAGCGGATGAGCCACCGCTTGTCCGAGCAAGCACCTGTCACCTCTTGACAACATCGCACAGTACCTGGGGCACGCTGTGCGCGAGCTATTTCTCCGCTATCCACAAAGCGGATGAGCCACCGCTTGTCCGAGCAAGCACCTGTCACCTCTTGACAACATCGCACAGTACCTGGGGCACGCTGTGCGCGAGCTATTTCTCCGCTATCCACAAAGCGGATGAGCCACCGCTTGTCCGAGCAAGCACCTGTCACCTCTTGACAACATCGCACAGTACCTGGGGCACGCTGTGCGCGAGCTATTTCTCCGCTATCCACAAAGCGGATGAGCCACCGCTTGTCCGAGCAAGCACCTGTCACCTCTTGACAACATCGCACAGTACCTGGGGCACGCTGTGCGCGAGCTATTTCTCCGCTATCCACAAAGCGGATGAGCCACCGCTTGTCCGAGCAAGCACCTGTCACCTCTTGACAACATCGCACAGTACCTGGGGCACGCTGTGCGCGAGCTATTTCTCCGCTATCCACAAAACGGATAAGCCACCGCTTGTCCGAGCAAGCACCTGTCACCTCTTGACAACATCGCACAGTACCTGGGGCACGCTGTGCGCGAGCTATTTCTCCGCTATCCACAAAACGGATAAGCCACCGCTTGTCCGAGCAAGCAGCTGTCACCTCTTGACAACATCGCACAGTAAACTGTCCTGGGACACGCTGTGCGCGAGCTATTTCTCCGCTATCCACAAAGCGGATAAGCCACCGCTTGTCCGAGCAAGCACCTGACACCTCTCACTTTCAACATAGTCACAACAGGTTATATGTTCGAAGCTACACCTCGTACGATTCTGAAACGAAGTTTGTTCCATTCTCTTTTCAGAGAAGTTTTATGCCTCTTCGGCTTGCTCTCCCATTTAACGCACATTCTTTATAAAGGCAATTTCAAATTCCAAAATAAATATTTTAAAGAAAGTACCACTTGGCAGTATCTTACTTACATCAGTAGAATATATCACATAAAATCATTCGTGGACACATTTTTGGAGAGCATTAGGGTATAAAAACTTAATAAGATTCTGGATAAATGTGCTGAGGAAAAACGTATTGTGTTCAGAATATTACATTAAATCGAAGAGAATTTTAGAGAAATTGTATTTTTTTAACAGAGAATTTTACATTGTCTTCACTACTGTTGTCTAGTTTTACTACAGTTTTGTTTGTCATTTACAGGTGACCATACTTCCGAATACTCAAGCTGCACACTATTTTATGAAGCAAAGGTGAATTGTGAAGTAGTGAGACATGTGACCAGTAACATAACGGAGACAAAGCAGGAACATTTTGTGATATGGTACTCTGCAATTTGTGTACTGTTGTGATATCTTCAAGGTAAAAAAATGACAAATATATTACGAATTTTACAAACTTGATATATAAGTGCAGTAAAAAAAAAAATCGATCACAGGTTTGAAGTGAATGTGCAATTTTTTTTCATTGAACACAAAATTCTGGAATGTCGAGCTAGGATTGCCTTTAAGTAAACTTTGTGTTTCCAGTAAACTTCAGATGTAGTTTCATTCTCAGTACTAAGAAAGTAAGAATTGTGATTCATCAGTGAAGAGTTTTCAAATGTCGACTTGTTTTTAGACAGCGAAATTCATCGGTGTTTCCTTGGAAATAACTTTCATTTCTCTTGTGAAGATGTCAGAAGAAGTTGCTCCCAAAACTAAGGTTAAGGCACAAGACGTTGAATGTTGTACTTGTTGTGCAAATATAGATTGTGATGGTGCATGCACTACTTTCGCACAAATATGTTGTTTCTTTTGTCTGTTTTGTCGCTAGAAAACGCGTCACACGCTTAAAAATACTTCATATTAGATCTTCCGATTGATGTTCATGTTATTACAGAATGAAGTGCAATGTGCTACTGGTTGTTTTGCGTGTGCAAACAGAAAGCTATGACGATATACCCGAGTCAAGCTCACATCAGATGACTTGAGAAACGCACAGAGTTGAAAATGCTAGATAGTCTTCTCTTTTACTTCATGAGCAGAAACAAAGTAGATGTGGGCTTGAAATCCCAGACGATCTATCATTGTCAACTCAGTGTACGTTTAAGACTAAATTATTCGTTCAGTATTGCAATTTTGAAATGAGTTCACTTAGGAATAATGGCTATCACCATCGTCAGGTCTGCGTACATGTTGCGGACATCAGAACTGTTCGAAAGCGTGTCTTGTTGTGGTCTGTACTTAATTTGTTAATATAAATATGTTTCAGGACAATAAATCAGGTACCATACAAATATTTGATTATGTAGGGCGTGATGATAACGGTGGTTCTGATGGAAAAATATAAGGGGAACGTCACATGCATAATATTGCTGCTGCAAGTTAAGTTGTAATCCTAATCCATCATCATCCATTTTACTTTTGTTGTACAGTTTACATAACAACCGGGTTAGAATTGAATGTACTCATTAAGTAATTATGATAATCAAATCAGAGAATCCGTCCGTGATTTTCACATCGATTAATTATTTGCAGTAGTAGTGATAACTTGTGATCATTTTATCAGAAGCTGCTGTGTCCTCTTATTATTTTTGTTATCAAAACAGAAACACACTAATATATTGTATTCGAATTTGTAAACGGTTGAACTGAGTTTGCAGAAACTTTTCTGAAAGGATCTTTACACCTTGGGGGTGTACATTGGCGACCTCGGGACCTTAGCAGAGCCTAGCAACTTACTTGTGCTAAAAATATCTTTCTATCCGACTTCCCTTGGTCAAATCTTTGCCTAATAGTGACCACCAAATAAGTGAGAAGCCCATAGCGAGCCGATAGGAACAGGCACTCAAAGGACAAGTAAGAAGCTTGTCCTATCCTTTGCCCTGTATAGTGCTAGTGAGATGGGATTTACTTGACGCGCTCATTGATTGTAATATTATTATGAAGGGCACAGCAACAATTATTCATCATGGTTAAGTAGACCATTGAGCAACAAGTGTTTATTGTTGAAAAATGTAATGTAATTAGGGGAGTGATAAGTGAAATCAAGGAAGACGAATTTCGACACGTGTCACACAATTTCCTTTGGAGATGTAAAGTCTTCATAAATGTAAATGGAAATTACTTTCAGTGGCTGCTATGAAAAGGACAATCATTGCCTGCTTTTCATTTCTTTTCTGTTCGTATGATAATGAGACTGTTTCCCAATCCCTTCATGTTGAAGAGAGCAGCGGGAAATACACCCTGGACACTCGCTTGAGTTTGCGGTGCATTTGTTTTTGGTGGTCATTGCATTAGTCTTTTGAGGTCTAGGAATGCTTTCATTTCCCTGGCTTCTACGACTTCCTTGATTGTCGGACCTCCTTGACACCTGCGGTAACCGCTACGTGGCGACCTGAGACAGTGTTAGAGAATGGATTGGTTTCCTTCCTGTCCCACCGCCGTTAGTCAACTCCTGGCTTATTCCAACTGCGTTGCGAGACCTCGAAAGTCTTAAATTTTCGTGCTCCATTTAGGCCCTTCACGAAAATCTTCGTCCTTCAGAAGGTCCGGAACTCTTCCTTGTTTCTCCTCTGTGCCATCTTCGAGCTCAAGAAAGACAAAGTGTTTACGACTCTTACAAACTTGGTCAATTAGTGCAGTAAAAATTTACATCTACCTTTGATTTGAAGCGGATGGATATTTAAGTTTCATTAAAAGACTAAATTCGAGAATGATGAACTAAGATTGTCTTCAGGCAAACTTCACATTGGTAGAAAGCAGTCTCAAGAATATCGAGGCAAGCATAGTTTTCAAGTGTTGACTTGTTTCTAGACAGCGAAGATGATCGTCGTTTCCTTGGAAACTTCTCTTGTGAAGATGTTGGAAGAAATCGCTCCCAAAGCAGCGATTCCTGGACATAATGTTGTATGCTGTACTTGTTGTGCTAATAAAGATTGTGGTGGTGCGTGTTGTCATGCGAACAAGTCGGAAGATATCGGCCCCAAAGCTAAGCCTAAGACTGTGACTCGTGAACATGCTGCTGAGTGTCGTGCTTGCTGTGCTTCTTGTGCTAATGCAGATTGTGGTGGTGCGTGCAATATTTGTGCACAAGCCTGTTGTTTCTTTTGTCTGTTCTGCCGCAAGTAAACGCATTACATGGTGCAGAATACATCCTATTGATGTTCATATTATTACAGGATTAGATCTCAGAATAGAACAGGATTTCTTCCCAATAAAGTGCGGCGTGACACTGGTTTGTTTGCATATGCATACACAAAACTGTAAAGACATAGCCTATCTGACACAAGCTCACATAAGATGACTTAACAAATGAACAGAGTTTAAAATGCTAGATAGTCTTTCTCTTCTCCTTCATTACCAGAAACAAAGTAGATTTGGGCTTGGTCATTTTCAAATCACTGTATTTGCAAGACTAAATTTGTCGTTCAGTGTTGCAATTTTGATGGTGATGCACTTCGGAGTAACGGGTATTACCATCGTCAGGTGTAGGTACAACTTATGGACATCGAAACAGTTCGAAAGCGTGTCTTATTGTGGTACTAGTGTTGTTATTGTAGACTAGTTCGTTCCAAACCTTTCATAACTAATGCTTTCAAATATTCGTAATATTATTTGAACTCCATTATGCAATTATTATTATTATTATTATTATTATTATTATTATTATTATTATTATTATTATATTTGCTTTACGTCGCACCGACACAGATAGGTCTTATGGCGACGATGGGACAGGGAAGGCCTAGGAATGGGAAGGAAGCGGCCGTGGCCTTAATTAACGTACAGCCCCAGCATTTACCTGGTGTGAAAATGGAAAACCACGGCAAACCATCTTCAGGGCTGCCGATAGTGGGGTTCGAACCCACTATCTCCCGGATGCAAGCTCACAGCTGCGCTCCCCTAACCGCACGGCCAACTCACCCTGTTTATCCAATTATTGACGTACACAGTTAAGAAGTGGACCAAAAATATACGAAAATATTTAAATTCGTATGAACGAAGTATAAGAGTGGACAAAGATTCGCGACATGTAAAAGAATTGGAAAGTAGACCTCTTGCCTGTGGACGAAACGTCTGGCGATCCTACTAAGAGCTCAGTAACACAGGATCGGGTACTTACTAAGATAAGCACGGAGTAGAGAACACCGAGGTCAGCATACGAGTACCAGAGAGTCGTGTATAGTAGATCCATACCATTCTGTGAACTTGATCGTACTGTGGCTGATACGCAAGTATTGTCCTCCTTTTAGTAAGATAAATGCAAATACAGTAGATAATTTTATACTCTACTAATAATTCTCATATAATATGCCAGTCGGATTTAAGCTCGAGGGAAAGACTGGTTATCTGCACTATTCCAATGTTCTGAATTTTGCATTTGAGATTATTCCTTTTCTAAAATGAAAATGTTGAAGGCCATTGTAATTTTTTCCTCGAGGAATTGTTTGAAATGTTGTCAGAGATCTTTTGCCTGATGGTACGGAACGTAACACGACCTAGTTAATATAAGATGCCAGTCAGTAATAATAATTATAAACAACAACTCGAAAAGTTCCCAAGGAAGCAAAACTCAGTACTGAGAAGGTTTTGGCCTACCAAGCGACCGCTGCTCATTCCGTAAGCGTGCAGGGTACGAGGTGACTCGTCATCAGCGCAAAGAATTCCCTCGGTAGTTATTCCTTGTTCTTCTTGGCCGGGTCCGCTAAATCACCGTCAGATAGCTCGTCAATTGTAATCACGTAGGATGAGTGGACTCCGAACCAGTCTTCAGATTCAGGTAAAAATCCTTGACCTGACTGGGAATCCAACCAGATACTTCCGGGTAGCAGGCACGCTACCCCTAGAGCACAGCCCTGGATATTGATACTAATAATACTAGACTATGTTGATTATTATTATGTAATCTTATTCTTCTACCGCTTTTCCCAGACCCGTGTGGTCGGACATGTAAATTTGGCCGTGTTTTACGACCGGATACCCTTCCTGACACCAACCCGATATGCAGGAATGTTGTGTGTTTCTGTGGTGGTTGGTAGTGCAGTGTTGACTGAATGTTGGAACGAAGACAAGCAGCCAGTACCGGAGGCAGACGAATTAATCAGACGCGATTAAAATCCCTCACCCGGCTGGGAATCGAATGCGGTACCATCTGAACGGAAAGGCAGTACGCTGACCATTCACTCAAGGAGTCGGATGTTTTTATTATTATAGAATAATATTGAATACAGAATCTAAAATAAAAATAATAAAACGTTTTATCAAAGAATGTCACGCTGAGATATTGATAAAAGTCCACATTAATTTAAACGCTAAAGTCACGTACCTTCAGGAGGTTTTTATTAAAAATAAGATTTGTAATTAATGAAGACGTTATGAGGGAAGAGGAGGAGTATTTGCTTTATACTGGGAGGTAAACAATTTTGATACATTATTTAAATATGGAGTTAAATTCTCATTCTACAGAAGGCAAACGTGGGTGTGCTAACAAACATGTGCTATTTCCTTGTTGCACAGGTGAGTTCATAATACATAACATACCATACGTACCACTGACTACTTGTGTGGTTTTCGGAGATGTCGAGGTTCCCTCGGAGGTTCTTTAACGGCCGATACGAGGCAGACGTATTTGAGCACCTTCTACCGTCTGAGCTATCCAACACATCAAGTGGCTTTTCTCTTCCTTTCTTAATCCGTTTACCTTCAGGGTTGGTGTTTCCCCGAACTCAGCGAGGGATCTCACCTCTGCCGCCCTAGATTGTGAGACTTTGGGTCGGGTGGATACAACTGTGGAGGAGGAACAGTACTGCTATGCTGAGCAGGGACCTTGTGGGGGGGGGATGGGGAGATTGGAAGGGATCGATAAGGAAGAGAGAAGGAAACGACCGTGGTCCTAAGTTAGGTAGCATCCCGGCATTTGGCAGGAGGAGAAGTGGGGAACCACGGAAAACCACTTCGAGGATCGCAGAGGTGGGAATCGAACCCGCCTCTATTCAATTCCCTCCCGAAGGCGAGTGGGCCCCGTTCCGGCCCTCGTACCAAGTTTCAAGTTTCGAACTCGGCCCTCAGGGAGTGACAGTTGATTACACTAAAGTGGCTTTTATTAAACACAATTTCGTTGGTGTCGGTTTTGAACTATGGATGTGTTAAAGATGTGTTCAAAATGCTATTCGTTGATGTTCGCGCAACTTTGTCCTCTTCTCAGCTTCGGGTTTTGCTTCCTTCGGAACATTGCTAGTTTGTTCAGTTAATTGTGTCTTATTAAGTTTCGTACCATCGCTTCAGAATCTCCCAGTATATTGAAGTGTAACTTGCAAGTCTAATACTATTATAAACGATAATATGATCGCCAAAAGTACTTAAAGAAAGCAGATAGACAATAACTTTGTACATTGTTTTATTATCTAACACTACCATTAATGTATTTAAATTTGTGTCTTGTATAAATGAGACTGTGTCATATCTGGAAGATAATTAAAAATTAACACATTTCTACTGAGCCTATGTTATTTGTTGATTTTTAGTGTGGTTTTCATATCCATTTCATGCCCAAATTACTGTGTTTAAAATGTGTTCCTTAGAGAAAAATCACTAAGTTTGTATCTTGAACTTGAAATATTCAGTATATTTTGGACTTTCTTACGATGTGACGCCATGCGATCCTGTAGACCAGGAATGTAACCTCCTATCCATTAAACAACCTGGCTGCGATCAAGAAAGCTAGAACAAACATTACAAAACAGAAAGTATGGAGTCCAGAACGATTAACATGTCCTCTAGCTATTTCATATTGTTGAGCGTCATGGAGCTGTCAGCTCACATTCTGGAGACGGTGTTTTAGAACCGTACTGTTGGCAGCTCCGTGGTTTCCCATTTTCACACCAGGCAAGTGCTGGGACGTAAGGCCATGGTCGCTTCCTTCGTACTCCTGGTCCTTTCCTAACCAACAGTCCCATAAGCGACGTAAAGCAAATTTAAGTAATTAAAAGCCATATAGTAGCAGAAGTTCTCAGCAGTTGAAATGGCGGTCTCTGACTGGTGTGATGAGCGGATGTTGCGATGGTCGGCGGGAGTCTGCGCGAGGATCTTTTAAAATTGTAGCCATCAGCGACAAGGTGGAGGGAAAAACAGCTCCGCTAGCATGGTCACGTCAGAAGAAGAGATATCTGGTTCCATGGCTAAATGGTTACCCTGCTGGCCTTTGGTCACAGGGGTCCCGGGTTCGATTTCCGGCAGGGTCGGGAATTTTAACCATAATTGGTTATTTCCCCTGGCACGGGGACTGGGTGTATTTGTCGTCTTCATCATCACGACGCGCAGGTCGCCTACGGGAGTCAAATAGAAAGACCTGCACCTGGCGAGCCGAACCCGTCCTGGGATATCCCGGCACTAAAAAAGACATACGATTATAGGATTATCCTTTCAGTCCACAGAATGTTCACTTGGTGCTGCCACGCCCCTACCACCATTATGTCCCTGATGTAAGACATTCAGAAATATCGTGATGCAGGTAGGTTATTGCAGAAAAACTGTTTGGTTCCACTTCCTATCATGTAATGTGTCCTTTCATCCTGACTTTAAAACGTCGCCATGTCTGACCGACTTAAACGGAGTTTAAAGTACTTTTGTCCTTTGTTTTCGATAATTTCGACAAATTTTAATTATTTCGTGATAAATACTACATCTAAATCTTTTAGTCCGACTCGTTGCCTGAATGGTCAGCGTACTGGCATTCAGAGGTCCCGGGTTCGATTCCCGACTGGGTCGAGGATTTTAATCGCTTCTAATTAATTCTTCTGGCTCGGGGACTGGGTGTATATGTCCGTCCCAACACTCTCCTTATCATATTCAGACAACACACTACACCACACTAGCAACGACCACAGAAAAAAGCAATAGTGATTCCACCCCTCCGTATAGGGTTGCGTCAGGAAGGGCATCCGGCCGTAAAACAGGGCCAAATCCCCATGTGCGACACAGTTCGCACCAGCGATCCCACATGTGTGGGGAAAAGCGGCAAGAAAAAAAGAAGACAACATCTAAATCTTTTAATAATGAGCAAATGCCACAACAACTTTGCTACAGTCAATAAATATTATTATTATTATTATTATTATTATTATTATTATTATTATTATTATTATTATTATTATTATTATTATTATTATTATTATTAATTAGTCAGTTTACCGTCCAGGGGTTGGTTTCTCCCCCGGACTCGGTGAGGGATCCTACCTCTGCTGCCTCAAGGGCAGTGTCCTGGAGCGTGAAACATTTTGGTCGAAGATACAACTGGAGAGGAGGACTAGGACCTCGCCCGGGTGGCCTCACTTGCTATGCTGAACAGGGGCCTTGTAGAGGATGGAGAGATTGCAACGGATAGACAAGGAAGAAGGGAGCAAGCGGCTGCGGCCTTAAGTTAGGTACCATCCCGGCATTTGTTTGAAGAAGAAGCGGGAAACCACCGAAAACCACTTCGAGGATGACTGGCGCGTGAATCGAACCCCCTCTACTCAGTTGACCTCCCGAGGCTGAGTGGACTTCGTTCCAGTCCTCGTGCCGCTATTCAAATTTCGTGGCAGAGCCGGGAATTGATCGCGGGCGTCCGGGACTTGCAGCTAATGACACTACACCACAGAGACGGGCATTTTGGTAACCACTCCGTCCTCAAGGGAGTCCGACTCCTTCGCTGAATGGTCAGCGTTCAGGCTTCGGTTCAGAGGGCCCCGGCTTCGATTCCCGTCCGGGTAGAGGATTTTGTACTGACGATGATGATTGTTTTTAAAAGGTTTTTGGCCCCTGGGGGATTTTAATTGTGTGTGCTTAATTTTTCTGGCTCGGTGACTGGGTGTTCATGTTTGTTCCAACACTTTGCTCTTCATATGCAAACAACAAGCAAACCGGGCGAGTTGGCCGTGCTCGTAGAGGCGCGCGGCTGTGAGCTTGCATCCGGGAGATAGTAGGTTCGAATCCCACTATCGGCAGCCCTGAAAATGGTTTTCCGTGGTTTCCCATTTTCACACCAGGCAAATGCTGGGGCTGTACCTTAATTAAGGCCACGGCCACTTCCTTTCAACTCCTAGGCCTTTCCTATCCCATCGTCGCCATAAGACCTATCTGTGTCGGCGCGACGTAAAGCCCCTAGCAAAAAAAAAAAAAAAAAAAAAAAAAAAAAAAAAAAAAAAAAAAAAACAACAAGCAACGCGTGCACTCATCCTGAGATGCTGCAGCTCATCCGGCAGTACCATCCAGCCCTCCTTGCAGTACCAGGAATCGAGGACGGGAGCTAATAGTACTAACCGCTACGCTACTGAGGCGGACCACACATCGCTCCAATTAGGGATGGCGTAATGGACGGGCACCTGCGACTCCGCAGATGCTCGAGCTTATTTCACACTTACCCGGCGAACTCCGACAGCCGGTTGGAATGGATCGCAACAAATCACTAGCCTTTATGATCTTGTACAGGCGTTTGAAGAAAAGAAATAGACTGTTACGGGTTCATCCAGTCGGCCGAGAAGATAAGGAGGGTGCGGCACTCTTCGTACCTTTTGAAGATTTATGAAATGACGGGGACAGGTTTTTGAACTATTTCAGGATAAGCAGGCAATGTTTTGGCAAACTACAGTATAGGCCTATGAAAGAATGAACACAGCGCCGCAACGCATCCTTCAGAGAATGTATCCAGCCTATTCAGATGTTGGCATTCACACTTAGCCGAGAGGAACAGAATTATGCTTCTTTTGTATTTTATATTACTGTCCGCCTCTGCGGTGTAATGGTTAGTGTGATAAGCTGCCATCCACTGAGGCCTGGGTTCGATTCCAAGCTCCGCCACGAAATTTTAAAAGTGAAACGAGGGCTGGAACCGGGTCGACTCACCCTCGTGAAGTCAACTGAATAGAGGCGGTTCGATTCCCACTCAACTGGTTTTCCATGGTTTCCGACTTCTCCTCCAGGCAAATGCCGGGATGGTACCTAACTTAACGCCACGGCCGCTTCCTTCTCTATCCCTTCCCATCTTCCCATCCCCCCACAACTCTCCTGTTCAGATTAGCAGGCGAGACCGCCTGGGCGAGGTACTGGCCCTCCTTCCGAGTTGTATCCCCCGACCAAAAGTCTCATACCCTTCAGGCGGTTGAGGTGGGATCTGTCGCTGAGTCCGAGGGGAAAACCAACCCTGGAGGGTCAGCGCATTAAGAAGAAGAAAAAGAAGAAGATTTATTACTAATTTGACAAGTTTAAATGAGTCCGATGACGAAGCTGTGGGATATATTTGGGGAGCTAGAAACTGTCTCTATAAAGTTTGGTGCCTCTTGCTCATAGTACTGAACATTAAAATGGGTCTGCCATTATTCGTATTTCGATATCAGTTTCCGGTATTAGAACAAATATTACAGAAGAGCGTGAAACCGAGAAACACGACAGTGGAAGACTGCGGACTACTGCTGTGCTGATCAGATGTGACTCGCACGTGTGACTGCGGCCGCTGAGCGAGTGACACCTCTGCCCCGCAGCACGACTTTGACCAGGTGCTAGCAGCGCAGCGCCGATGCGTATTTGTTTTCGGTCCGTGTTTCTAATAAGCAGAATAAAACCTGCAGGCGAAACAATAATCTTGAGTGCTTGTTGTGAATCTTTGATGTTGTAACAGTGAGAATAGTGCAGTGGAAATAATATCTCAAGTGTTAAAAACAGGGTTGTACAACAGCTTGATTTCCAACGTGGGGTTGTGGACTTCAGACTACAAGCTCGTCAAAGGTGAGTAACAGAATTCCATTTCTGTCGAACTTGCACTGCACAGTAGTTTTGTAGACTACTGAGGAGTAATATTCTCTGTTTCCTATAGCTTTGGAAGTGTCTTGTCATTATTTGTAGAATTGCAGTAACTATTTTTGCGAGAAAGTCGTCCTTTATGATTAATACTTCTAGTGCAACGTTGTAGATTATAAATATCAGAATTAATAATCAGTAAACCCTACGTAACGAGTGCAACTAAATTAAACACATGTGCTAGTGTGGAACACTTAAGTGTAATTTAGAGCAAGAAGTAAACATAGACCTCGTATCGTAGATAGAAAAGTAAAGGGGAAGTCTTCTAAACTCCTTTCCCTAAATATTTAGGCATGGCAGGATTAATAATAGATGTGATACAAAGTTTATCGTGATAAGTCATGTTAATGAAACTAGCGTTGTGTGATTTCATCCTGCATACACGCATACAAACTACAGTTCGATGTTGTTTGATACTGGTAATATTTTGATGTTGCTGTAGGTCATTTTCTGTAATGACTAATCTGTGTTGTTGATTCTGTTGTCGTTGCGGTGATTTACAGCATTTGAGGGCGAGCTCACAGTTTTGTATCTGTATTTTGTCGTTTTCATACGAATATGTAACTGACCCTTTTTTCGACTATGTTGTGAAACTTCTGAGTATTAGTTTTCATTACGTAGGGTATCACGCGGAGTGAATGCAAGCTCGACAGATGTGAGACGTCATGGTTATACCCGCCGACGCTGAGATACATTGTAGAGTTCATAATTATTTCTGCTACTCGCATTTCTTCCACGTGTGTATTTAGTTCATTCTGAGAATGATTTATTGAGGGTTAGAGTTTCGGTCACAGTGTAATGTTGTGATATCCAGTGATAGAGGATTACGTTTGGGGAATTTTGGTAATTTCTTTAGATATCTGTGCCTATGGTAAAATAACTCGAGTGAAAATAACAGTAGTAATTAAAACAGCGTGCGACATACAGTATTTCTCTGCGATGGATTTTGTGAATATGATTTCATCCTTAATCATGCATACCATGCGTACAGTTCGATGTTGTTTGATACTGGTAATAATTTGATGTTGCTCTAGGTCATTTTCTGTAATCTGTGTTGTTGATTCTGTTGTCGTTGTGGTGATTTACAGCATTGAAGTATTTAATTTTCGGAGATAGAGAAAATCCCTGCGGGTTTAATTTCGTTTCACTTTGAAGTTAAATGGGATAAGTTAGGCCGAGATCGAAACATATATTTTTGCTTAGGGTGAAGCTGTAATAATGTAAAGGAAGATCATACAACGTATTGTAATATATATTAGGGTTACTTCAACAGAAGGCAAGGAGCCCACAATCGTGAATGTATTCAAAGCGCTTTAATAAATATTGTGATTCACGAAACACAAGTTACTGACGAGGTTTCGTTACTGATTGTGAAATTAAGAACGATTTATCAAGTGCTAATTTGAAAAGGGGAATATTCAATTGAAGTTTGAAGTGAAGCGAGTATAAGACGTTTTGCGAATCAGTAAATAAATTTAAATGGGTAAATGATTCATCATTACTCTTAGAACAAGGGAGAAGAATGTTAATTTTGGACATTATATGGTCTCAGAATGTCTGGTGAAGTTTAGTTCATTTTTTATCAGCTTTCAATTTATCGAGAATTGGAAATTTACACACCTTGATACTGAATTCGTAAAATTTCATCGATTTGTTTATTCCTGTGGCTGGGAGCAAGTCACGTTCCACCCTCGTGGCCTGAATAACGGCCACCCGTGATGGCTGTTATCCTGTTGTATTCATTGTTTAGTTTGATGACATTTAGGCTGCAGATGTGTCAATTTCAAAGTTACGTTTTATACTACCAGAAAGCAGAGTGTTCCGACCTCTATTTGGAGATCTATATCTGATTTTTAATTAATTTTGTCGGAAACACCAAATTTGTCACCAGAGAATGTTTACATCGTAGAACGTGGCGTTCCGAATGGTCATATTTCAGCCTTTCGAATATCTTGACTCCCTCTGCTGCATTTGACGTCCGGAGACTGACACTCTAGCAATGGCCCATAGATCCCTCCCAAATCGCGCAGAAAACTTTAATGATCTACAACGAGATGACCTAGCATTTCCAATACTCCGTTATATATTTTTGTGGCAGGTGATAGTGTAGTACGGTATCCGGCAAAACAACCGACACTTAAGTTATTATTGTTCATTTGCTGTCCACTAGGACGCATGAGGAACTCGGATAGGTCGTAGATATACCTACACTGTCAAATTCAATTTTGTAAGGGGGCGCAAAACAAAATATCCAAAAAGTATGTAAAATATCGAAGTTGTACGAGGATCGCAGACAGCTCGTTACTGTGAGAAACAATAGTCGATACGTCCCACAAGGTTTAGGAAAACAACATTTTAAGCCAAGGCCTAAAATCCACCATTTCGAGATATTTAGAAAGGAAAAAAAAGCACTTTTTCCTTTGCGACAATCAAATGATCATAAATATGTCTCTCGGTCATGGCAATCCATCAGCGGCTGGTGTTTTCAGATGACAACCAGCCATAAGATGTAGAGTGCACGATTGCTGGCTAACACTGTGTCGCCATCCATCCATACTTTATATCACAGCCTGCACGAATTGCTAGGTAACACTGCATGGCCATCCATCCATACTTTACATCACAGCCTGCACGGATTGCTAGTTAACTCTGCCTGGCCATCCATCCATACTTTACATCACAGCCTTCACGATTGCTAGGTAACTCTGCCTGGCCATCCATCCATACTTTATATCACAGCCTGCACGGATTGCTAGGTAACACTGCATGGCCATCCATCCATACTTTACATCACAGCCTGCACGGATTGCTAGGTAACTCTGCCTGGCCATCCATCCATACTTTACATCACAGCCTTCACGATTGCTAGGTAACTCTGCCTGGCCATCCATCCATACTTTATATCACAGCCTGCACGGATTGCTAGGTAACACTGCATGGCCATCCATCCATACTTTACATCACAGCCTGCACGGATTGCTAGTTAACTCTGCGTGGCCATCCATCCATGCTTTACATCACAGCCTTCACGATTGCTAGGTAACTCTGCCTGGCCATCCATCCATACTTTACATCACAGCCTTCACGATTGCTAGGTAACTCTGCCTGGCCATCCATCCATACTTTACATCACAGCCTTCACGATTGCTAGGTAACTCTGCCTGGCCATCCATCCATACTTTACATCACAGCCTTAACGGTTGCTAGGTTACACTTCCATCACACATTTTGTGACGGTAATTTCGTAACGCAAATTTTCATATAACCCTGAGCGATAAGACATAATGTATTTACGTCAAAACTCTCCGTTCTTGGGAAAAATCGAGGAATGGCCAGCCATAACCATGGTATCGCCATTCAACTGTTGCTCTTACTTTGTTAGAGACAGTGCTCACGAAAATGGCGCGGCTAACTTCAACAACTGCTTATTTTGTGGTACCATCCCTCGATGGCCTCAAAAGACGCTTCTTTGAGTTTCCAGGCCTCCTATGATAGCTTACTTTACATCTGGATTTTGCTCTGTGATAGAATCTAGCAGTAGCGGCTGGTGGTATCTGAAACTGGGTGTTGCACCAAAATTTTCAGTGTCACGTTTGTATAGCTTACAGAAATAACAAGAAACTCTATTATCGTTAAGTAATGAACTACTAAAACTGAAACATATCTGGCCGTGTGAGCCACTCAGTCGGGAACAGTTACTTGTGCCTCACTTGAATTGAAAATTTGCTGTCCTCGTTTTTCATTGAAACAAGATGTTGGTAATATTGAAGGAGGTGTGGTATGGCGTGGAAAAGAAATTACCCAGCATAGTGTTGCGTAGCTGTGATAGTGGGTTCGAACACCACTGTCGGAATCCCTGAAGATTTGTACAACGGTTTCCCATTTTTACACCAGGCAAATGCTGTGGCCATGGTCGCTTCCTTCCACTCGTAGCCCTTTCCTATCTCATCCTCGCATTAAGACCTATCTGTGTCGGTGCCACGTATTTATTTCTTTTATTATTATTATTTATTATTTCTTTTGCTGGTACACGGTGATTAGAAGGCATTTGTCTCGCGCATTTCATACAAACGCCGTGCTGAACACACTGAATCAAGTTACGTCCTTATATTGCACAGAGTAGCGCAGTTCTCGAGCAGCACAGCTGTATTAGGTCCAAGTGTCGTCGCAGGAGGCCCAGGCCGCTTACACAAGATCTATCTTCAGCACAGCACGTGACGCCGTACTTATTGTAATACATGTGTAATTATTGAGCGCTGACACCGTGACCTTAATGAAGTTACAACGCCTGGTGTGAGAATTGGAAACCACGGAAAACCATCTTCAGGGCTGCCGATAGAAGGGTTCCCGGGCGAGTTGGCCGTGCGCGTAGAGGCGTGCGGCTGGGAGCTTGCATCCGGGAGATAGTAGGTTCGAATGCCACTATCGGCAGCCCTGAAGATGCTTTTCCGTGGTTTCCCATTTTCACACCAGGCAAATGCTGGGGCTGTACCTTAATTAAGGCCACGGCCGATTCCTTCCAACTCCTAGGCCTTTCCTATCCCATCGTCGCCATAAGACCTATCTGTGTCGGTGCGACGTAAAGCCCCTAGCAAAAAAAAAGAAAAAGAAGGGTTCCAACCTACTATCTCTCGGATAGAAGCTCACAGCTGCGCGACCTTCCAGCTCGTTCGGTAAACAAAAGAAAATAGGGTATTATAAAAATAGCAGCCATGTGGCTACAGAAGTATACAGGTGCAGGGTGGCCAAAATAAAATTGGCTCGAAAAATATGTGTCATACTGACCCTTGTTAATCAACTGTGTATCACAGGAAATACCGCAATGGGTTGCTCTCACATGTCTGCGCATGCTCAATTCGCGAAGGTTCGTCTGAACGCTTTAACGCATGAACAGAGATGCACATCTCTTGCACAAGTTAACGGCGTTGAGATTTCGTCGGGCTTCGTTCCTGGCTGTCCTTTACTCGAGCAGAGTTCCAACTCTTTTCGGAGAGTTACGGTTTATATTCACTACAGAGCGCGTTTCACGCCATTTTGCCATTAAGTTTTACATTGCATTCTTTGTCTTTGTTGATTTTGATAATTTCGAAGTTAAGTATTAGGAACTTTTGCCTGGTTGGCTGTACTATTAAAGTAATGAATTTCGTCTTTGTCCATGGTGCAATTATTATATATAATAAATTCCAACTTGTAAGTTCCACATTTCCACCACTTTAACATCGATTTACTTTAAAATTAGTCGGTAAATGTGTTCTCATTTTTCATAGAAAACGTCTTCAGCCGTGATCTTGTTAAAATGTGCACAAAAACACACAAGTAACCACTCATATTAAAAAAACAACTTGTCCTTGACTAGATGAAAGGTCTTTTTAGATATTTAGACCTTTCATCTCGTCAAGGACAAGATCACGGCTGAAGATATTTTCTGTCAAAAAAAGAAACATATACCGACATATTTTAAGATAAATGAATATTATTTTAACATAAGAAAAGTCGTGAGATTTTACAGTGGTAGAAAGGTGTAACTTCTCAAACTTACAAGTTGGAATTTGTTATATACACCACGGACCAAAATGAAATTCATTACTTGTAATAGTACAGCCAAGCAGGCTGAATGTTAATTGCAGGTTTTGGCAAAACACTTCCAGTCTTAAGCTCCTACACAAACAGCTCCATATAGCACTCGGCAATGAACACGCGCTGTCAACTGTCTGCTGCTCTCACTCACACGTACTCGGGACATGCGCAGAGCAACCCATTGTGCATCGAAATCACGGTTTCCGGAATTTCCTTTGATGCACTCTTGTTTATTAACAACGGTCACTTCCGCGTTAGTCTTTGCGGACCGATATTATTTTGCCCACCCTGTATTTCCACCGCAGCACTGCGTGGCCAAATTTCCTGTGAAACTGCATACCCATATTACGCGTCAGTTATATGTTCTTACAGCAACCTGTCTTCAGTTTTCTTCAGAAATGTAGTGACCAATCTGTGGCACTTGATGGTACAAGGCTTGATGATGCCCTACACAAGACGAAATAGAGAATGCCGTGCGAAATAGCGGGCCCTGCAGTATCGCGGGAGAAACTCGAAGAGGGAAAAGACTGTAAATACAAATTCAGTGTTTTATTTTGGCGCAGTAACGATAAACAAATGGTTGCGAGTATTGAGCTGCATGGTCAAGGTAAGACCATTACTCTTCTTCCTCCCTCTTGTTTACTTTCTCTTCTCTCTACAAGAGTGCTACTACCTTTCACTTCAGATGTTGCCTCCTATCCAATTCCTTTCCCCTCCGTATTTCCAGCTAACATCATCACTAAGAATCACTTTGCGTTTCTTAGCACCCACACCCAGACACTCCCATGGGGTGTATCGGGACACTTCCGGCACTACAAGCCATACACTAAAAAGTAAAACTACAAAAGCGGGTCATTCAAGTAGCAGTAGTAGTATTTTGATTAATGGCAGATTGTGTTGAATCTCTGTCTTAGAGCTTTGAACAGCTTACAGCTGGCTTTACGTCGCACAGTGACGTCGCGATAGGAAAGGCCTAGGAGTTGGAAGAAAGCGGCAGTGGCCTTAATTAAGGTACAGCCCCAGCATTTGCCTGGTGTGAAAATTGGAAGCAACAGAAATCCATCTTCAGGGCTGCCGACAGTGGGGTTCGAAACCACTATCTCCCCAATGCAAGCTGATAGCTGCGCGATCCTTAGCGCGCAATCGACTCGATCGGTATTTTCAAGATTAAAGTGATATCAGTAAGGATTTGATATGTGGTCGGGAATGCATAATTGGAACAAGTGAATTATTTCTAGTTCAATCAATCAATCAATCACTACTGATCTGCATTTAGGGCAGTCGCCCAGGTGGCAGATTCCCTATCTGTTGCTTTCCTAGCCTTTTCCTAAATGATTTCAAAGAAATTCTTTATGTTTATTAATAATAGTAATAAAACTTACAGGTACGACAGCTTAAACCTGGCACCATTCTGAAGGCCTGCAACATCGTCAGAACATTCCTGTCCCGTCCCAGCATTTGCATGGAAGTTAAAAAGAGAAACCAGAGCAAGCCATTCTCAGGAGAAGGGCGGGTCTCCAGAACGCAGAGCTTGGTTTCATGGTCAGAATGGAGTTTAATAAATGAAACTTAATCAAGGTACAGTAAAGCTAATTCTGTGAGTTCGCAGTTGGCTTCGACGGCTCCCGGACGAAACATCGATTGAGAAACTTTGCTGTACGGAAAAGAACGCTCGGTGGACTCGCGGATATCTTATTCATAAGTTGGATAGAACAGATGGGAAAAGAGCGAGGCTGGCAACAAGGAGAAGAGGATTGTCTCAGTGAGGAGATAGAGGCTAGTTTAGCAATGTATAAACCGGTCTTGCGAGGCGAATCGAGGAGGATAGGTCACCTAGGAGGGTGAGACTAAGACGATGAGGTTTAGTCTCAGTTGTCACCACTGATCTGCATTTAGCGCAGATTCCCTATCTGTCGTTTACCTAGTATTTTCTTAAATAGGGCCTGAATACAAACAATTTGGAAATTTATTGAACAAATGCTGGGCCTGTACCTTAATTAACGCCACGGCCGCTTCCTCCCCATTTGGTAACTTAGGTCTGTTCCAATCCCTAACTCCCCTTCCCATAAACGAATATTTGCCCCAGTTCGTCCTCTTGAATTCCAATGTTATCTTCATATTGTGATCTTTCCTACTTTTAAAAACGCCACTCAGACTTATTCGTCTACTAATGTCATTCCACGCCTTCTTTCCACTGACAGCTCGGAACATACCACTTAGTCGAGCAGCTCGTCTTCTTTCTTGCAAGTCTTCCCGGCCCAAACTTTGTAACATTTCGTAACGCTATTCTTTTGTCGGAAATTACCCTGAACAAATCGAGCTGCTTTTGTTTGGATATTTTCCATTTCTTGAATCAACTAATCCTGGTGAGGGTCCTATACACTGGAACCATACTTTAATTGAGGTCTTACCAAAGACTTACATGCCCTCTCCTTTACATCCTTACTACAATAACTAAAAAAAACTCATAACCATGTGCAGAGATCTGTATCCTTTATTTACAATCCCATTTATGTGATTACCTAAGTGAAGGTTTTTCCTTATATTAACACCCAGGTACTTACAGTGATCCCCATAAGCAACTTTCACCCCATCAGCGCAGTAATTAAAACTGAGAGGACTTTTCCTCTTTGTGAAACTCACAACCTGACTTTTAACTCCGTTTATCATCATCATCATCATCATCATCATCATCATCATCATCCCATTGCCTGCTGTCCATCTCACAACAGTGACCAGGTCGTTTTGCAGTTGCTCACCTCTTGGAACTCATTTATTACTCTACACAGAATAACATCATCGGCAAAAAGCGTTACCTTTAATCAGTTATATATAAAGGTCCAATAATACTGCCTTGAGAAATTCCGTGCTTCACCTACTTTAATTCTGTGAGTTCTATTTTCTAGATATTTCCCTTTCCTCTCTCTTTTGTCTAATCCAATTGTACTCATTTTTGCCAGTAGTCTCCCACAATCTACCCTATAAAATGCCTTAGACAGGTCAATCGCGACACAGTCCATTTGACCTCCCGAATCTAAAATATTGTAGCTAGAATACGTGAAGGCTTGTACAATGTAGGGAACGGGGTGTGTAGAACAGTCAACAATGCAACTGCTTAGTAAATACTTCATTATTAGGTAACCATGAGGTTACCGGTAACATTCATGGCTGTGTGCTGATAACATATTACCGGAAGATACGTTTGTGACGTAGATAAAGAATTGTGAAAAACAAGAAGGAAATTTGAGAAAGTCTCAAAGCAGGTGTATATTTATATGAACAATCTGTCCTAAATGGAAGATAATTGTTTTAGAATAAATCATTTGTAAAATTCGGTGACGCTTAATAAATATTATTATTATTAAAACAGAAATATACCGGGCGATTTGGCCGTGCGGTTAGGGGCGGGCAGCTGTGAGCTTGCATCCGGGAGATTCTGGGTTCGAGCCCCACTGTCGACAGCCCTGAAGATGGTTTTCCGCGGTTTACCATTTTCCAACCAGGCAAATACTGGGGCTGTACCTTAATGAAGGGCACGCCCGATTCCTTCCCAGTCTTAGGCCTTTCCTATCTCATCGTCCCATAAGAGCTATCTGTGACGTAAAGCAAGTTGTAAGAACAACATATGTAGGGTGTGATTGGTGGTGCCATCGTGTGGGAAATTCTAAGGTCACGTCTGTGTTGCGGGTTAGATCGACTGTGCTTTATTTTTGAAAACTTTATAGATTAAAACACTGTTTCAAGTCGTTTTGATCTAAGGCGAGTGATTGCGTCCCACGGTGCATAACTGAATGTATTCACATGTATGTGTCTCATTTCGTGCACACGAGATGGCGGGTCAGGTATGAGGTGAGATGAATCTGTCGTGCCGGGTTGTTATGATCGGATGCCCTTCCTGACGTCAACCTCATCAGAGGAATTAATGAAATGGAATGAACGACGTGGTATTTGAGAGTAGGAAGGGAAAAAGTGAAACCCAGTGCCAGCACGTAGCCTACTCCTGTCTAATAGCACCTGCTCGAGTCTTAACGTCCTCATCCGACGGATGAATCACCATCAACAGCGTCATATGACCTCACTCCATATGAGCACTGTGGAGTGATTTATAATTTAATCCAGGCTTTTGGCTCGCAATCTAGTGATTAGAAATTGTATACCGCCACCTCTCCTACCCTGCTGGCTAACATTCTGATGATGATTTTTTTTTCGAAGAACGGGACTAGAACCGACTAAGCTCGGTGTCAGACCGATTAGACTTAAACACTTTAAAGATCATGGCCACCAGGCGGGCTGCATGATTATTATTATTATTATTATTATTATTATTATTATTATTATTATTATTTCGTTATGCCCATTCATAGAGTGCGTTGGAACTTCTTCATTGGCTTGATGACTTTCGCCTTCATGAACTCACTGTGTTATCCCACTGCTAGTTTTGACCACATATGTGTGTTTACTTACTGATGACTTGCCCGATGTTTCCTCCGGTCAATTTATTACATTCAATAACCTTTCTGGGAGTCTATTATTATCCGTCCTGAAATACTTCAGACGTCTTCTCCGTACAGTATTGATGTAACTATAGAGGTCTGCAGTTCGCCTTTTGATCCAAATTCCATTTTCTTGTATGGGGCCAAACATTTTTCTAAGCATTTTTATTTTTTTATTTTCCTTCCAAAGTTAATGTTTCTGATGCATACAGAGCTTCCTGTAGAACAACTGTTTTAATGTTTCAAATTAACATTACGTGACGTTACTCGTTTATTGTGGTGATCTCATGCTAGTCTAAGTGCCCTGTCTGTATTGGCCAAACTATCTGATCCCGAAGGAAGAATTATTTCTTCAAGGTAGTTAAAATAAGATACCACTAAAATTGTCCCATATGCCGTTTCAGTTTGATCTTTCTTGCACTTTTGCTGAAATTTCTGCATCTGGTTGGTTTTCTCGAATGATATCTGAAGGCCTGCCTGTGATGCTATTCTGTGTAATTCTTCTTAGTGATGATAGCTAGGTCATGTGCGAAAGCCAAGCATTTTACTTTAATGTTGTTCCCACCATCCCCTTTTCCCGCTCTCTGATAACTTTATCTAATACCAAGTTAAACAGAAGAGGAGAGAGTCCATCTCCCCGACGAACACTTGTGTGTACTTCAAAAGCGTCAGAAATTTCCCCCCAAAATGTCACCGTAGATGTTGTGTTCTTGAGGGTCTGGCGTATCAGTTCTCTGGTCTTCTTATCCATTGGGCGTTCTTTTAGCGTGTCGAACAAGGTCTGTTTGTCCACAGAGTCATACGCCTTCTTCAGGTCCATGAAGGTGATTATCGTGTTGTTGTTTCTGCGCATCTTTAGAATCATTTTCAGATTCCATATCTGTTCAGCACACGAACGTTCCTTTTCCAAAACCCGCTTGATATTCCCCTGTCAAATGATCTGTTTGTTTTTCTAGTCGGTTTAGGAGGACTTTAGACAGAACTTTATAAGCAACGGGTAGTAGGGATAGACCTCTCTAATTATTCGGATCTCTTTTGTTACCTTTATTGATGCAAAGGATTAATCAACGCGTACTTCCAGTCCTTCAGGATCGCTTCCGTTTTCCATATTTCCTCCAAGTTTCAACATCTCTGAGATAATGCCTTCTTCTCCCGGTACTTTGTTATTTTTAAGACATCGAATGATCTCTGCTGTTACTTCCAGTGTCGGTGGATGTGAATCTCGGTTTGGCGTGGGTTTTTCAAAGTTCAATTTCTCCTTTGTTGGGTCACAATTGAGTATGTCTTGAAAGTAATTTGCCAGGATCTTGCAGTTTTCCTTGGTGTTTGTCCCTAGCGTGCCATCTGATCTACGGATACATACGCTTGGAGGCTGATAACTGGATAGGCTCACACGGGATGTCTTGTAGAAATTCCTACAGTTGTTTTTGATAAAATCCTATGAGTTTGTTCTGCGCTTTTCCCTGCGAATTATCTTCACTGTCAGTTTCTCAGTTTTAGTGAATGGCTTCTATCGTTCAGCCGTCTGGTGTCCGTTCCATTTTTTCCAGGCTTTGATTCTGTCTTCAGTTGCTTTATCAAAGGTTGTATTCCACCATCTGTGTTTTCGTTTCCTCTGGGGCTGTCCTAACTTCTGTGCTGATATTAGAATTGTATATCGCAAGTCAGGCCAATCCTTGGGATCTTGCCCTTAAGAAATGCATTTGAGTTTCGTTTAATGTATTCAGGATCCACGCTTGGTAATCTATGAAATCTGGGCTTGGAGCTATTAGGTTGGAATTTCATTTTGACTTGGGTTAGGTAGTAACCAAAATCAATCACTCCCTTTCGTACTCTAACATTTTGGATTTCACACATGTTCTGTTTGGAGACTGCTGCATGGTCAGTCTGGAATTCCCCTAATAAGAGATTTGGCGATTTCCATGTTTCCTTCTTGTGTGGAGGCCTGGAGAAATATGTAGACATGAGTCACAAATTAAATGATTTACAGCAATCTATTAGGTGCTCACCATTCTTATTTGTCCTCCGATGTGCTGGGTGATGGCCTACAATCCATCTGTACCTTCTTTCTCCACCAATCAGTGCATTAAAATCACGTAGTAAGATCTTCACGTGATGTTTAGGGATGCTGCTGATGGTTTCCTCAAAGAGTTCCCGGAAGTCTTCAACTTTCTGAGGATTTTTCTTATTGTCACTGTTTATGGGTCCATGAGCATTATTATTATTATTATTATTATTATTATTATTATTATTATTATTATTATTATTATTATAGTAGAGTCCGGGAAAAGAACGCGATGGCACAGAGCTCAAGCTGCTTCGCCTCCACCGAGACGGACCGGGTTCGATTCCTGATTAATGCATTTGAGATTTTCGAGCTGAACTGTCACGTCTGGTGGTTGGGATTTTGCGTACGTAAGTAATGCTGTAGATCCCGTGGGTTATAATGAGCAGATTAACAGCTTCCTTCCTTCCTTCCACACAGAATACCTAATGAACTGAGGGACTGCCGAGTTACCAAAGTGACGAGTTCTACCGATTCTTTCAGGATGTATTTTTATTTCCACATTCACATTGTGTTGTTTCCATGATAAGTTTAACTCAAAGAAATTCGTGCAGGTTCTGCTTCTCATTCATCTTTGACAACCTGCCCTCGCCATACAGTGTTATGGCAGCAATAGACAGATAAGCGGTGCGTGATGACTCCTGTGCTACTTTCAAAACATATCCTCCGGGGCAGATATAATGTGTCCATACAAGTCACTTTTTACGATCTGTGCGTGGCGTAGGTTGGATTTTGTGTTAAATGTGCAAACAATGGGCCCATGAGCAATGTGCTGGAGTGGATGATGTTGACGATGAGTTCGTTTGTGGTAGGCCTAACAGAAAATGATTCAGACTAACCCGTAAGAAGTTAAAGTGTAAAGTTTTATTATTTTCTGTGTTCTTGAAAATAATGATTTAACATTTTATTTTTGCACTTTGTGATAAATAATGGATAAACCAATTTTTGAATTATTTCATTTCGTATATAATTTTATGTTCCTCTGCTATTCCCAGATAATTAATACATTGTTCCAAACACATAGTCGTCGTATGTACGCATGGCAAAGAGGATAAATTGTTCTAGTAAATCTGAAGGCAAGTACAAAGATATTGAACTATCTAAGAAAAAGATGGTTCTTATTAGCCCGGACCTCGGGGAAAAATGATCCTTTGAACTAACTTTGTATATGGGTATATTCTGTGTTGTATTTACGTTAATTTTTTAAAAATCTAAATAGGTCAACATATGTATGATTGTCTTTAACGTTCCGTGATGTTCAAGCATTACTGTATATCATCTTGCCCTGGTCTCCCACATAAATACAGGTCTGCACGCTATTACCTACGTCTTGTCGATTCAGACAGATCGTATCAACATGTGGACTGCTTAACGTACGTGTTCTAGCAAGACGAAAGGTCTCATGATTGGAGCGAGGGAAACAATTCCCATTTTTGCCACCAGTTTTTGGAAACAGGTGTCTCTGCCAGTTACAACGTTAGGAGAGATTGCCATCATAACCTTAAGGGGTTCATTAATAATTCTAAGAAATCATTGTTACAATTAGGCTACTACCTAAATTTATCAAGTACTGTGTACCTATTTCTTCTAAAAATGAATGTAAAAGTATACTTTATCGAAAAGCAGACTCTGGCTGAGAGGAAGACGTATTTCATAAAATAAAATTTGTTCATATAACTTGGGTACCTTTTTCCTCTGATGTTACGACAAACAATTAGATCAAACCTATAACTTGTAATCTAAGACTAATGGTACAATGCGTAAAGCAGACTTATTGTTGATAAGCGTTTGCTTTCGACTTGGTGATTGTTTTAATTTCTTCAATATTGTTTACCCATTATTTCAGTTCTTTTTAATTTGTGCTTCGTTTACTTTCATTTTGCTTCACAGCTCATTTCAATTTGATCGGGCGCGTACTTCCTAAATAACTTCGAATATTTCAAGTTTTGAGAAAACTCAGGTTACAGATTCATTTACAATTCACATAGCCTTCCAGAACATTTCAGTGCCATATTTATCACCGAATGGTCAGCGTTGAGGCCTTCGGCTCAGAGGGTCCGGGATTCGATTCCCGGCTGGGTCGGGGATTTTAATTGCTTCTGATTAATTCTTCTGGGTGTTTGTGTTTGTCCCAACACTTTCCTCTTCACATTCACACAACACACTACACTACCAACCACCACAGAAACACGCAATAGTGATCACATCCCTGCATATAGGGTTAGCCGTAAAACAGGGCCGAATCCAGATTCGTGACACAGTTCGCACACGCGACCCCACAGATGTGGGAAAAGCGGTAGAAATAGGAGAAGAAGATTCATCATCTTCCGCTTATTTTCTACATTATTCTTGTCTTTTTTGTCCTCGCTTCTTTGGTGCTTGATTCAGCTGCTTCATTTTCATAATACGGTACCGGATGTCCACTGTGGCAGAGCACTGATCGCAGGAGCCTGACATTTCCCAGATATGCGAACTAAACAATGCACTCGCGAATTATGCAATAAAAGTAGTAGTTGTAAGTCTTGCCCCCAGGCGCTGCAAGCAGGTCGAATGTTCTTCCGGTGGAATTGCGTTGTGTCAGTCCCTAGGTTGTTGCGTTCAGCTCTGGTGTGGTTTTACAAGCTCCCTTGAGGAGATGACCCCTCATGGGCCTGTTTGCTGTACACTGACATCTCCTTATGCAATACGTGATTCCAGTACCGCGCCGTTATAGAGAAACACCTCAAGTCGCTCGCCAGGTGAGGGAAACCTTCAGTAACGACCGCATTATCTCTGGGCATTTTCCAGATGTGTGACCATCAATATCCCCCATCCTAAATGTGTGTATGGTGTGGGGGTATCAGTGACATGTCCGGTCGCTCTCTGATCTAAAGGCTAGCATCTTACTTACGAGTAAGTCGATACCAGCAATCTAAATAGTCACCTTCCAATGTTTGGAAAGGGAAGGGGGACTCTGTTATTCCCATTGGTGCGAGGCTTGCTTAGAGCATTCTGACCATGCTCGGTGAAAATTCTGTGAAGCAGGAAGCTGCCCTACTTGCACAGTTCCATTGATAATCTCTCCTCTAACGGGTTAGGGGCCACCGGTGAATTGTATAGTGCTAGCCGCCTGAGCACAAGGAGGGCCATGACTCAGAATATGTCCAAGATGCCCACTCCCATTCCGTAGCAACTGGTATCACGACTGTCAGGACCACTTACTAGGCCACTCAACCGTTGCCCATAGTTCACGAACTAGGACGTGACAACAGTAGCCCACACCACGACTCAGTTTCTAATGATATAAAGATGGAAGTGGATGGATATTGTTATTTGGGTAGCGGAATAACTAGTGCTAGCAGAAGCAAGGAGACTAGCACAAACAAGGAAGGCCATTCATAAGAAAAGAAATTTGCTCACTTCGAACACTGATATTGGAATCAGAAACATGTTTTTGAAGACTTTGCTCTGGAGCGTGGCAATGCATGGAAGTGAAACATGGACGATAACTAGGGCAGAAAGAAAGAGAGTAGAAGCTTTTTAAATGTGGTGTTGCAGAAGAATGGAAGGTAAGATGGATAGATCGAATAACGAATGTTTTTTTTTTTTTGGCTTTACGTCGCACCGACACAGCTAGGTCTTAGGGCGACGATGGGATAGGAAAGGCCTAGGAATTGGAAGGAAGCGGCCGTGGCCTTAATTAAGGTACAGCCCCGGCATTTGCCTGGTGTCAAAATGGGAAACCACGGAAAACCATCTTCAGGGCTGCCGACAGTGGGGCTCGAACCCACCCACCATCTCCCGATTACTGGACACTGGCCGCACTTAAGCGACTGCAGCTATCGAGCTCGGTGAATAACGAATGCAGAGATACTGAATCGAATTGGCGAGAGGAAAATGATTTGGCGGAATTTCACCAGAAGGTGGTGGTGGTGGTGATTATTGTTTTAAGAGGAAGTACAACTAGGCAACCATCCTCTATATAACACTAATCAGAGAGGAAAATGGAAGGGACCGACACTTCGAAAAATGAAGATATCGGCCAAAGGAAGACAAGGGCCACGAAGGGCATGAAAATGAAAGACTCCCTAGCCCTCGCAAACCTAATAGCGTCGGGGTCGGAAAAGAACAAGAGTTGACCAAGGGAGGTCGGATAGGATAGATGAAAGTGAGGAGCCTGGCACGAGTAAGTGGAAGAAATCCCAGGACTCAGCTGTGGGCCCCGTGGTTGCCAACCCACGCTCCGAAGTTCAGAGCCCTTGGGGCCCCTTTTAGTCGCCTCTTACGACAGGCAGGGGATAGCGTGGGTGTTATTCTACCGCCCCCACCCACAGGGGGTTTCACCAGAAGAAGAGAGAAAATTATAGAACACATCTAAAGACACCCAGGACTTGATCAATTGGCTTTTGAGGGAAGTGTAAGCGGTAAAAACGGCAGGAGTAGACCAAGGTATGAATATTACAAGGAGACTAAACTAGCGTCGGATTGAGAGCAGCATCAAACCAGTCTATGCACTGAAAAAAAATAAAAAATAAAAATAAAAACCCACTAACAACAATAACAAGAAGATGCACGGAACTAAACGAGGCCACGCACCTGGTTACAAATAGAGGACTGTGGAGGAGTTAAATCAATTCACAGAGGCTTGCAGACTGAACGCTGAATGGCACAACAATCTATAATAGAGATGAATGTATGTAGATTTTGTGAATGAAATTTACGAACTTTGTTAGAATTAACACAGATTTCAAAATATGTGAATAACAAGTGATTACAAGACTATAGAAAACTCGTACAGAGGAAAATAGATACATCAAGGGATTGAAAAACACCGAAAGTACATCTGCAAACCGCATGAGCCATATACGAGTGCTTCACAAACTTGAGGCCGCTGCGTTGAACTTTTGCAAAAACAAACGACAAAAAAACGGTGTGAACATTTTATTTTGTTTAATGTTTCTAATTAGAATACACGATAAATATCTCCATCTGCTGCACCCAGTTCAGCCTACCTCGTTCCTTCAAACATTCGTTTCCACTGTAGACCTGTGTTACTTATTTTTTACTAGTTTGCTGATAGTCTGTGATCTCCTATACGAACTATACATACGCCTGCGGTGCGGTCTTCGTTCTTGTTGACGGCGAAAGAGATTTAGCGACTGTTGTTATGACCAGCTCTCAAGGTTGAAAGCACGTAAGATAAGCAGGTAGTGAAAGTGGCCACTCACCGTGAAGTTAGTTCTAGCTGAAGATTCTACTCCACACCAACGCAAGACACGGCGCACACTGACAGCAGGGCTTCCTTCTCTTCGGCTTCACTTTTACCAGTACCCCTCCCACCAAACCACTCTCCAAGAATACCTACATAGCCGTGCGTGGAAGATCTTCAACAATATGACAGCTTTCTGGACACTACAACCCTAGCATTGTAAGGTGAAATGTCTGTGCACACCCAACCAGAAAACGGAACAGATTCCCTAGCTTAACATTGGTTTTGTTATTTATTTAGTGCCGTGTAGCTGCGAAATAGCATTCGGGAGGTGAGAGTTCGAATCCCACCATCGGCAGTCCTGAAGACAGTTTTTGTGGTTTCCCATTTTCACACTAGGCAAATCCTGGGGCTGCTACCTTCACAATCCCATCTTTACGTCACCGCCATTTGATGTGTTAGTGCGACGTTGAACCACTGTCCGCCTCGGTGCTGCCACCCCTGGAGGTCCGGCTCTGCCACGAGGAGGGTTCTCTTCCAATTGTTTAAGAAGCCTTTCCCGTGGACAGTCGACATTTTCTTCTGATGACGCAGAGCACAGTGTAAAGAATTTCACTTAATATTTTTGACATGGCATAAGCCCATCTTGTCTGTAAGTACGGGCCGTGAAAGTATTAATATTGTTATTCTGATGCAGCCCTCAGCCGAGTGTATGTTATTGTAGTGTTGATGTTGAGAGCAATCCAAACAGCCTGGGAAATTAAATAATTAAGGTTAAAATGCCTGGTTCTGAGCCGGGGCTAGTACGCTGACCTTCAGCCGAGAACCCGGACCGATTTCGTTCCAGTCAGGCACGTGTCCGAGTGTTTCGCTCTTTAAATTTAACACATTGCATACATGTTGATAGTTTTAATTTCGTGTGGCTATTTCTTGCAGGCTGCTGCTCTTCTAAAGCAGACCCTCCGATCAGGGTGGCCGGAATCTGCAGTGTGTAGGTAACTGCGTGATATTGTGCTGGAGGATAGTGTTCTGTGTGGTGTGTTAGTTGCAGGGATGTTGGGGACAGCACAAACACCCTGTCCCCGAGCCAAGGGAATTAATTATTTAAGTCTACATTCTCCGACCCGGCTTCGAATCGAACCCGGAACTCCTGCGACCAAAGGCCAGCACGCTAACCATTTAGCCATGGAACGGGACCAAAACTAGCTCTTTTCAGGCACATCCCCATTGATACCATTTGGACCACATACCACCCCTCCTGCCATTCTGGCAGTACCGAGAATGGAACCCGGGCCCCTGAGGACGGCAGCTACCCTACGGAGACGGACATGTTGTCTGCTGTTCAGCGTTCCTTGTTTCCAAAAGGACGGCTCTTGTCTCATTTTTACATTGTCTTTGTTATCCCACTTTTCTGTTTGCGTAGTTAATATACTCATTACATTTTGTTTTTTCCCGGCAAGGGCTTTCCAATTTCCCCGCCCCCTTTTATTCCTGTTTCGCTAATCGTTCGGGCGACTTTCCCTTCACAGTTTCTTGTCATTTCGATAGTAATTTTCATGAATAGGCGCTGGTGATCACACTGACCATTGCGGCAAAAATCAGCGTAAGAGTATTATTGTAAAACGTAATGCCCTCACACTTAGGCAAGACAATACTTGAGTTACTGTATGCATATTTCTTCGTCGCTAAATTTTCCCAACATTAGAGCTGTGTTATCTTGACGAACTTCCTCCACTGCTGTCGGGCCTGCTCTTTCCGTTCTTTTGACATCAAGATGTCTTACGGCTGGAGGTCACCTGAAAATTCGCGTCACGAAATTAGTGATACAAAACGAGTGACGCGGTGTTACGTATCAAACGTGCAGGCTGTGATGTGAAGTACTGATGGATGGCCATGACTGAGAGAGGCGTTAGAGTACAGATGGTCGGTGTGATCTTGCAGGCTATGATATGAAGTACTGATGGATGGCCATGAGTAATAGACATCTTATCAAAGAGGGGCGTTAGAGTACAAATGGTCGGTGTGATCTTGCAGGCTGTGTTGTGAAATATTGATGGATGGCCATGAGTAATAGACATCTTATCAAAGAGGGGCGTTAGAGTACGAATGGTCGGTGTGATCTTGCAGGCTGTGATGTGAAATATTGGTGGGTGGCCATGACGGGGAGACATCTTATCAAAGAGACCTCATCTCATCACACTCTAGAGAAGTGATCATAGTTTCTCGCTTTCCATGCACTGAATCCTTCTGTCGTCGACTCGATATCCCACACAGATGTCTCACGACAGCGATGCAATAAATAAAATACATTAATCCATATCATTTTGAGTTTCATTGATTGAAAGACAAATTTATGACCACTTCAGTTTACAATTTTCATCAGGTAATTCCCAGCTTTATCTTCCTAGCTAATCCTGTGCCTCTGTCTAGACCTCAGTAACCTGCTTGCTTTCTGGTAGATGTTTCCGAACCGCCGTAATCTAACTTGTCTTATAATTACACTAATCACTGTTTCTTAAAAGGGGTGTCTGAGCTCTGGAAAAGCGTTCTTACTGATATTACAGTACATTAGACACCTTCCCGAAATTAGCAACTGCTTTGACAGAAGGCTGTTTGGCTTTGCGAAATTTTTCTCTAGTCAGACTCAACTTGCAATAAGATAAAGCAGTTACTTTAGATTCAGGAGGTCAAATGGATTGCATCGTTATTGAGGGGATAGATCATGGAAGACTAGTGACAAAGAATGAGGGATAATGCAATAGAGATGATGATTGAATAGTTAACTGAACTTCTAGAACTGAGAACAGTAGATGAATCATTACTTGATAAGAGGGGCTTGATAGAATCTCACGGGGAACACTCTAACTACCTAGGAAATATTGTGGTAATCACATTAAGGAAGTTGTAAGGAGGTTAAATCTCGTGTATGCGGGTGTTCTAGGGCTCTAGTGAGGACGTAGAGGATGTTAGTCACTAAAAATGATAGAGGAAATCTGTTCTAGATACCAAGGAAGGAGCCACCTTATTCTATGATAGCCTTCTGCGTGACGACTACATCCCCTGTCATATTCGTATCTTGGTATACCGCTACTGTTCTTACCGCCTATACTTCCCTTAAAAACCAACTGAACAAGTCCTGGGTGTCTATCATTCTATCTCTTCTTCTCATCATATTTAGCCAAATCGATCTCCTCTCACCGACTCGATTAGGTATTCGATCTCCCCATCTTAACTTCAGCATTCTCCTCTAACACAACATTTCAAGAGCTTCTATTCTGTTTCTTTCTGAGCTAGTTATCGTCCATGTTTCATTTCCATTCCTTTCTAATTCCTATATCAATGTTCGAAGTAACGAAATTTATTTTCTCAAGAATGGCCTTCCTTGCTTGTGCTAGTCTGTATCTCATCTCCTCCAGCGTTAGTTATTTTACTACCAAAGTAACAATATTCATCTATTTGATTTCACTCACACGCCATTCACTCCAAAGTCAACTGTATATACTCTGGAATGTAGATATATTTTGTTATTTTGTGTTCATTGTAGATATTCCTTTTATTCAATCAATCAATCAATCAATCTATCTATCTATCTATCTATCTATCTATCTATCTATCTATCTGTCTGTCTGTCTATCGCCACTGACCTGCATTTAGGGCATTCGCCCAGGTGGCAAACTCCCTATCTGTTGTTTTCCTAGTCTTTTTCTTAAATAATTGCAAAGAAATTGGAAATTTACTAAACATCTCCCTTGGTAAGTTATTCCAACCCCTAACTCCTCTTCCTGTAAACGAATATTTGCCCCAATTTGTCCTCTTGAATTCTAACTTTATCTTCATATTGTGAGCTTCCCTACTTTCCACTCAGTTTTATTCGACTACTAATGTCATTCCAAGCCATCTCCCCACTGGCAGCTTGGAACATACCACTTAGTCGAACAGCTCGTCTCCTTTCTCCCAGGTCTTCCCAGCCCAAACTTAGCAACAGTTTTGTAACGCTATATCGGTAATCACCCAGAACAAATCGAGCTGCTTTTCTTTGGATTTTTTCCACTTCTCGAATCAAGTAATGCTGGTGAGGGTCCCATACACTGGAACCGTACTCTAGTTGGGGTCTTACCTTAGACGTATACGCCCTCTCCTTTTCATCCTAACTACAACCCCTAAATACCCTCATAACCATGTGCGTTGTGAGTACCCTTTATTTACAGTACCGTTTATTTGATTGCCCGATTGAAGATATACAGTAATCCCTGTAAGGAACTTTCACCCCATTAACGAAGTAATTAAAACCGAGAGGACTTTTCCTATTTGTGATACAACCTGACTTTTAAGCCCGTTTGCCTGCTGTCCATCTCAACACAATTATTACTCTGTACAGCATAACATTATCGGCAAAAAGCCTTATCTCTGATTCCGCTTATATATAATACTGCCTTAGTCTGTTGTTCTCATGTTTACACTTAGCGGGCTAGATCATCAAACAACCGTGGATGAGGATAAGCTGGGCGAGTGAGTGAGGTGATCACAATATGTATGAGCGAGGGAGAAACCTGGACCAGATAACAAGAACGACAGTGGACTCGGCCTTTCACACTGATGGACTTTCAACACTTTCCCTCTCGAGTGGCTCCTCTCGTGTCCATCTTGTGGCTGACACTTCGAGGAATATGGAGTGCTGAGCATTGTACTTCCTGTGTCTAGTCGTCGGACTAACTCCACCATCCCTTATTTCTGTGTGGCAGAATATTGCTTGCTCTGTGTCACCCACATATTATCAATAGATCATTATAGGTATTCTATTTCAATGATAAAGCAGTGAATACATTTCATATTTTGTATTTATACCAAGGAGTGTGTGTTAACGCACTACAGCTATGGAGCCAAGCCCTGCATTTGGGAGATACATGGGTTCAAACTTCACCATTGGCTGTCCTGAGAATGGTTTTCTGTGGTTTCCCATTTTCAATTCCAGGAAAATGCTGGTACATTTCTAATTCATAGGCCACAGCCAAATCGTTCCACCTCTTTACCCACTCCCCATCACTCATTAGCTCCTCAGTTCAGGTTGAAGGGCAGCCCCGTATCAAGAAACGGAGCTGAGTGGTAGACAAATAACATATTCATACATACATGTTTCCTATTACCGTTAAGACTAAAAGTTGTTCTATGCACGATGACAAAACACTTAAACTGTCAAACATCAAGGAAATCTTTGCCACCTGTCTAGAATTCTCTGTGTTAACAAAACAGAAATACTGGCTCTAATCATAGGAACGTCACCGCATCCTTGCATGTGCTATCCATAATTTGAGAGGTTTTACATGGAGGCATTTTTCTATTTCTGCTTATGTGGTGATAATGGTGATTTATTGTTTTAAGGGTCCGGCTCCATGGCTAAATGGTTAGCGTGCTGGCCTTTGGTCACAGGGGTCCCGCATTCGATTTCCGGCAGGGTCGGGAATTTTAACCATCATTGGTTAATTTCGCTGGCACGGGGGCGGGGTGTATGTGTTGTCTTCATCATCATTTCATCCTCATCACGACGCGCAGGTCGCCTACGGGTGTCAAATCAAAATACCTGCATCTGGCGAGCCGAACCCCTCCTGGGATTTTCCGACACTAAAAGCTATACGCCATTTAACACCATCCCTTATTTCTGTGATTCTTCCTTTTAACGAGAGGCGTCTTTATTGCTGGTGGCTTTACGTCGCACCGATGGGATATGAAAGGCCTAGGAGTGGGAAGGAAGCGGCCGTGAACTTAATTAAGGTACAGCCCCAGCATTTGCCTGGTGTGAAAATGGGAAACCACAGAAAACGATTTTCAGGGCTGCCGAAATTGGGGTTCGAGCCCACTATCTCCCGGATGCAAGATCACAGCTGCGCGCCCCTAACAGCACGGCCAGCTCGCCCGGTAGAGGTGCGTCTAAGGCCTCTATTATACTAGGACGCTGGTGAGAAGTTCACTAGACACAGGTGTTGCTTCATAAATCATGTACAGGTCCATTTACTGAGATGTCAGCTAGCGAGGAACCTCTCCTTATGCATTTCTCTTACTGTACTCGTTCCAGATTACTGGGTATTTTTCAACTTGGGCTATTAACTCTTCTGTATTCCCTTGATTATCTCTTAAATTAGCAAAACCGGGCGAGCTGGTAAAGATGTATTGAAATATCCTCTCCTCTTCATTTGTAGCTTAATTCTCAAAACATCTGTATTTCGCTCAGTAAGGAAACTGTCCCGAGTATGTCCTGTGTTTAAATCGGGTAATCCAATGTTAATAAAAAAACTATCAACCAATAAGAATTCTTTCAGCTATAGCTAAGGTTTAGAATTTACATTATGTCATAGACTCACATTCTATACAAGACCTTTAATTTCAGAACAGGAACATGGTTTTATTTCAGTACGATCCACAGTAAAAAAAAATCTCGCAAATTTTACGCAATCAATATCCACGGAACTTGATAGAGGTGGCCTTTCACAAAATTGACCACGACATACTCCTAAAAATTAAATATACTTGGATTATGTCACCCACTACCATGTCTTTTTAGCTCCTACCCAAGAGATAGAAAGGAATATGTAATTTATCCCGTATAATTCAGGAACAATCAATCAATCAATCAATCAATCAATCAATCAATCAATCAATCTTCTGCCTTTAGGACGGGTGTCCACGTGGCATATTTACATTTATTTATAATTGTTTACCTAGTTTTTTCTTAAACATTTTCAAAGTACTTCGAAATTTATCGAACATGGCCCTTGATAATTACTCCTCGTCCTGTAAATCAATATTTGCGCCAATCTGTCCTCCTGAATTCCAACTTTAACTTCGTATTATGATTTTTCCTACTTTTAAAAGCTCCACTCAAGCTTATTCTTCTACTTACGTCATTCGTCGTCAACTCATCACTGAGAGCTTGAAACATATCACTTAGTCGAACATCTCTTCCCCTTACTCTCAAGTCTTCTCAGTCCAAAGTTTGCAACATTTTCGTAACAGTACTCCTTTTTCGGAAAACACCCAGAACAAATCTTGGTGATTTCCTTTGAATTTCGTCCTGTTCTCGTATCAGGTAGTCCTGGTGAGGGTCTCATACACTGGGGCCATAGTCTAACTGTGGTCTTACCAGAGACTTAAATGCCCTCTGCTTTACATCCTCACTACAAGCTCTAAATACCCTCATAACCATGTGCACAGATCTGTAACTTTTCTTAACCACTTCGTTGATTTGCTTACCCCAGTAACAGATACTTGCAATGATACCACCGGGCGAGTTGGCCGTGCGGTTAGGGACGCGCAGCTGTGAACTTGCACCGGGGAGATAGTAGGTTCGAGCCCCATTGTCTGCAGCCCTGAAGATGGTTTTTCGTGGTTTCTCATTTTCACACCTCGCAAATGCTGGGTCTGTACCTTAATTAAGTCCACGGCCACTTTCCTCCAACTCCTAGGCCTTTCCCATCCCGTCGTCACCGTAACACCTGTCTGTGTCACTGTGACGTAAAACAAGTTATAACAATGATACCCATGTGATACTATCAACACAATAATTAGAAGTGAGAGAACTTTTCCTCCTGATGAAACTTTTCCATAACCATATCTGCTGTCCATCCCCCCCTGCAGTCGCCCACAGCCCCGAACGGCCATGACCTACCAAGCGACCGCCGCTCAGATCGAAGGCCTGCAGATAGCGAGGTGTCGTGTGGTCAGCTCTCATACAGTATAACATATCCTTATCCCTGATTCCAGATCTTCACTCACATCATACATAAGAAAACATAAAGTACTGCCCTGCGCCCCCCCCCCCCCCTCTTAATCATTACAGGACCAGATAACGCTAATTCAGATACTCTAATTCTCCGAGACCTATTTTGTAGAAATGTAGCCATCCTTGTGTCTAGTCCAATTCCCCTTATTTTTGTCAGTAATCTCCCATGATCTACCCTATGAAATGCCTTAGACAGGTCAATCACTATACAGTCCTTTGACCTCCTTAATCTAAAATATCTGCTATCCTACAAGTGCAGCTTCAGCGACATAACCTTTCTCAAACCCGAACTGCCTTCCACGGACCCAGCTATTAATTTCGCAAACGTGTCTATTGTGGTCAGAAAGAATGCCTTCCCAAAGCTTACAAAGTACACATGTGGCCTGTAACTTTCCGCTTTATGTGTGTCACCCTTTCCCTTGTTCATGGGCATTACTATTACAACTCTCCATTCATTTCGTATAGCAAACAGTAATCAGATATCCCCAGATATCTTGGTCGCATATATCCAATGTGACTGTGCAATACGTAAATTAATTCATTTTTTTTTATATATGAGTTTGTGTTCGCCATACTGGGGGACTATGCAATTAAAGGTAGATTATTAAAATCAATCAAAGACAATTATGTTGACAATTGGGCTTCAGTGAGAATTGATGGTAGAATGAGTTCTTGGTTCAGGGTACTTACAGGAGTTAGACAAGGCTGTAATCTTTCACCTTTGCTGTTCGTAGTTTACATGGATCATCTGCTGAAAGGTATAAAATGGCAGGGAGGGATTCAGTTAGGTGGAAATGTAGTAAGCAGTCTGCCCTATGCTGACGACTTGGTCTTAATGGCAGATTGTGCTGAAAACCTGCAGTCTAATAAGTATCTTGGAACTTGAAAATAGGTGCAATGAGTATGGTATGAAAATTAGCCTCTCGAAGACTAAATTGATGTCAGTAGGTAAGAAATTGAACAGAATTGAATGTCAGATTGGTGATACAAAGGTAGAACAGGTCGATAATTTCAAGTATTTAGGTTGTGTGTTTTCCCAGGATGATAATATAGTAAGTGAGATTGAATCAAGGTGTAGTAAAGCTAATGCAGTGAGCTCGCAATTGCGATCAGCAGTATTCTGTAAGAAGGAAGTCAGCTCCCAGACGAAACTATCTTTACATCGATCTGTTTTCAGACGGGAGCGAAAGCTGGGTGGACTCAGGCTATCTTATTCATAAGTTAGAAGTAACAGACATGAAAGTAGCAAGAATGATTGTTGGTACAAACAGGTGGGAACAATGTCAGGAGGGTATTCGGAATGAGGAGATAAAGGCTAATTTAGGAATGAACTCGATGGATGAAGCTGTACGCATAAACCGGCTTCAGTGCTGGGGTTATGTGAGGCGAATGGATGAGGATAGGTTATCCAGGAGGACTCTGTTATGGAGGGTAAGAGAAGTAGAGGGAGACCAAGACGACGATGGTTAGACTCGGTTTCTAACGATTTAAAGATAAGAGGTATAGAACTAAATGAGGCCACAACACTAGTTGCAAATCGAGGATTGTGGCGACGTTTAGTAAATTCTCAGAGGCTTGCAGACTGAACGCTGAAAGGCATAACAGTCTATAATGATAATGTATGTATGTATGTACAGTATGTATGTATGTATGTATGTATGTATGTATGAGTTTGTGTCTGTCACTGGCTAACTGTGAGACGCTGCCTCGGTACCACATTTCTACCCGCAGCAGCAGGAGTACGTTATTTTGCTACCGTTTTATGGGACTGTTGTCAGTGTTTCGCCCAGCACTAAGTCCGAATCACGAAACCGTCCACGGATCGCCTGGAGAAGAACCGATCAGCGATTTGACTGTCTTAAATATAAATCCTCCCGCCGCTCATGTTAGAAGTGCAGTGAACATCATCAACACCGGTAGACACAATCATCCGGAACATGGACGTGCACAGCCTGTTTCAGGTCAGCCCTCATCTAGCGGCGAGCCTGTCGCACTCCTCTGGGGCAACTATTAATGACTGGCAGTTGACCTCCCGCGGCTGAGTCGAACCACTTTTCGCTCGAACGCGGACCTCCGAGCCGGACTATGGAAATAACTTCCTTGATTGGTTTAAGACTCGCCGGCCCTAAACCTTACCGCCCTACGCAAGTGCCGGCGCGGGCCTGCCTAGACCATCATCATCTGTCGTACGGAAGCATGTTACATAGACTGTCCAACAAGCAAATTAGGACTTAATTAATCAGATGTGAAAATAACGTTCTGTTCGAATTTTATGCAAAACATTTTCAGTCTAATCTTGCACTCTGCTGCCTGCTGTCATTTCTTGATGGCCTAAACTCGAATGTCCGCAAAAAAATATCCGACAGTAGGCTGAGTGGACCTCAAACCGGTCCTAAGATCCAGGTAAAAATCCCGACCTCGCCGGGAATCGAGCCCGGAGTCTCCGAAAAAGAGGTAGGCACGCTACCCCTACTACGCTACTAGAACAGTAATTATTAATAAGATAAAAAGTGTATGATCATGTCATTTCTTGATGGATACAGTACTTTTGCATCCATCTCTTGGCACAGGCCAGATTAAAGTGTAGCTTCCACCGAAGTCCCAGTCAACATCCATGGCTGTGACAATATGGAAGCTGCTGGGGCATTGGGTAGTGCTGAGTAATGACATTCAGAGCACGACGACTGCATCTGAGTGTTATGAAAGGTGCTGCTCACAGGGTCAGTCGTGCTGCAATAGTACTTTCTGACCCAGTGAGGAAAGCAATGGCAAACTACCTTACTCCTGATATTGCCTAGTACGCCTCATTTTGGTGCTGCCATTGGTTTTTGGGGTTTTCTTATAACCGCATAACCTTTGGTGGTGCTATTTGAGGATCCAACCAGCCTCTAGGCTGATGACCTAACAGACTTGCACTCTTGCGACCACAGGAGTTCAACTTTTTCTTGTTGACTGCCGGCGTTCCGGGGAGAGGAAACACGGAAGAATGCAGTGACGGGACATACTATAGCTATATACAGAACTTGGTTCTAGGTGGATTGTGATGTGCGGAATAATTGTGATACTGTGTTGATCTTGTGCAATTCATTGTGAGAACTGCTGCTGTCGGTGAGTGTCTGACAAGGTGAGCGATGGCGCTAGCACTGAGATAAGGTAGCCGATAGTCTATTCAAATATTATTTAATTTTAAGTTGGAAGATACCGTGCACTGTTTGTAGGAGAACAATGAACAACATTGACTATGTAGCGCACGCGCAGCGAAAGTGTGACACACGCACAGTATCTGACGTAAGGTGGCTAACATTCCATTCCGCACGCTCTATTTGGCACCACTGTGAAATGTACAGTGGCTCAGGTACATCCCTCTCAGGAACAGTAAACCAAGATGAGTTTCCCTTTCTTGTTGCCTGTCTTCAACAGAATCTCAAGGGGCCGGAAAAAAAATTCCGCTAAAGACAGTTTGCGCTTAGTAAAGCTGTGTATAGGAAATAGTGTACTTTCTCTATTTATTCGCACTTAACACTTGAAAACACGTCAAGCATTATCAAAATACATTACGTTCATAACTTTCCAGGTTCTTTACAAACTGCTTCAGTAAGCCAGAAAATGAGTCTTTGTCCTTTGCCATGGGTAATAAAAGTTATCGAAGAAAACACTAACTGAAAATATCACTTCATCATATTCAATTTCTATTCGAAGCTCCATCATATGCTGTTGGTCATACCCATACTGGTACTTCAGGCATCATTCTTAAATATATTTCTTTCTATATAATTAATATTCTAAATTACCACATACAACGTTTCACCGTACGTGGTATTTTACTGATATCCTGACTCCACTCTGATGAGGTTGGTGCGACTTTGCTATGTGTAATAATAATAATAATAATAATAATAATAATAATAATAATAATAATAATAATAATAATAATAATCGAAACCCACACGATTATGGAACCAGATCTTTATAAGCAGATCCAGCCAACTTGGTTCAAGGAGGTGGAAAGGGACCTGCAGGAGTTGCGGATCACTTGTGAAGATCGACAACACTCAGGAGACCGCCAGGGTTTTCAAGAAAGGCCAAAGTTGAAGACAGGAAAGACGAGGACGGAAGAAAGAAAAGAGCAGCAGCGGCAACGAGTGAAGGAGCACTGGGCAGAGAAGACAGCTGAAATAACGTGGTCCTTAGTACCACGATACGAACAAAGAAGAAGGAGAAGAAGAAGAAGATTTGTTGTTGCTATTTGCTTTACGTCGCACCGGCACAGATAGGTCTTGTGGCGACGATGGGTCAGGAAAGGCCTAGGAGTGGGAAGGAGGCGGCCGTGGCCTTAATTAAGGTACAACCCCAACATTTGCCTGGTGTGAAAATGGGAAACCACAGACAACCATCTTCAGCGTTGCCGACAGTGGGGTTCGAACCTACTATCTCCCGAATACCGAATACCGGCCGCACTTCAGCGACTGCACCTATCGAGCTCGGTAGAAGAATAAGAAGAATATATTTAATATGTGAAAGAGATAGTTTACAAGTTTATATTATTTTGATTATTAATATGGTAATAATAATAATAATAATAATAATAATAATAATAATAATAATAATAATAATAATAATAATAATACTGTAATATATGTAAGAGTTGTTACTGATTCTTTTTAGAAAATTAATGTTATTAAATGAGTTATGTACGGTATATAAGAAACATAGTCCTGTAAATATGTAAACAACATAATGAGAGAATATACATAACGGTACATTCCCCAGCAGTCAAATGGTGTTTTTTGAAGTAACTGCTTCTCTTTCCACTAAAACTTAAGCCTCATATGTTACACCGAACATATACTGTAAGAATCATTCGATCATAGCGTGAATTCCCGTGGCTCCTTTGATCTTCCGAAGACATGTTGATATGGTTCAATCTCCATTCAGTCGCTTCTTCTTCGAAGACAAAGACGTCATCCTTCACCTTCTTCTCCTCGTTTTCATCTTCTTCGTTTTCTTGTAGGGAGAACCACTGGTGGTGAATTCCAAAGATGAATGACGGCAATTTATAGAACAGAGTACCGTACGGAAAGTGGAATTTGCTGGCGGTCCAGTGGGTCGAAAGAAACGACCAGCAGTTAATTCAAGAACAAAGGAACTGAACCAAGATATCAGTACCGACCCTTGCATCAAAGACCGCTAGAATGTATAGGATAGTTAAAATATTCCATCAGGAGGATTAAATTTTCCTTTTAAATGCATATTTCGGCTTCCGTTTCTGCATTTGACAGTTTCCGCTTACATTACATTGTACGTCCAACTCAAGGGACTGGCAAGTTCCCGTTTACCTTTGTTAAAGAGAGATGTTTGATCATTTTCGCGTAAAAACATCTTTCTCTTCGGTGCGGCGCGCGGCTGTTTCGCAATGCTGATGTCTCCAAATCTATTATCAATATCGCCACTGCAATTATATCTTTGGAAAGAATAATTATCAAACTACAATATTTCACCAAACAATTTCGGTGACGTCACCGCATTTTGGCGGTACCATAGCTACGGAACCGTTAGTCCGACTTCGAAAAACAAACTGTTATTTGGACAACACCCTACAAACGATTAAAAATCATTTTAGATGGTGAAACGTTTAGTGACGGTCGTCTCTTTGAAGTAATACTTTGTGAAGTTTTCAACAACTATTCATAGTCTTTCAACCAGTACAAACATCCAGTTACTCCAGCATGAGTAATACGACTGAATACCAAACACAGTTATATAAAACACAGCTCTTGGCGATCAAAATCGAGTAATTTTCAATGTTGTCAATACTCGTTTCAAATCCTACAACTAAATCTGTGATAGGGTGTTCACAATTAGTAACGACAATTTTTGTAAGGATGTCAGGCAGCAGATCTTGAATTCCTGTAACTATACTTTTTGTTTGTGTTTGTAAAATTTCCACACCTATCTCGTCCGATTCGCCTTTTTGACAGATGTGTATTTGTAATGTCATTATTAAGGGAATAACCAAAATATGCTGCACATACTGGGGAAACGAATATGCACCGAGCGATTTGGCCGCGCGGTTAGGGTCGCTCAGCTGTGAGCATGCGTATGGGAGAAAGTGGGTTCGAACTCCACTGTCGGCAGCCCTGAATATGGTTTTCCGTGGTTTCCCATGTTCACATCGGGAAAATGCTGGGGCTGCGCGACGGACGCTTCCTTCCCAGTCGTAGGCCTTTCCTGTTCCACCCTGCCATAAGACCGATCTGTGTTGGTGTGAACCAACTTATAAACATACAAATAACAGGAAGGAAAAATCATAGAATGAAGAGAAAAAATTAGGAAGGAATTGGAGTCCAGATGTGGTGTTTTAATTTTTAGGTATTATTCAAACATAAAATAGGTCCGATTCATTGGCTGAATGGTCAGCGTTGAGACCTACATTTCAAAGGGCCCCGCGTTCGATTCGTGCCGGGTTTGGGATTTTAATCGCCCCTGATTAATTCTTCTGGCTCGGGGACGGGGTGTTTGTGTTTGTCCCAACACTTTTCTCTTCATATTCACACAACACACTATACTACCAATCACCACAGAAACACGCGATGGTGATTACATGCCTCCATATAGGGTTGGCGTCAGGAAGAGTATCCGGCCGTAAAACAGGGCAAATCCACATGTGCGACACAGTTTGCAGCCGTGACCCCACAATCAATCAATCAATCAATCAATCAATCAATCAATACTGATCTGCATTTAGGGCAGTCGCCCAGGTGGCAGATTCCCGATCTGTTGCTTTCTTAGCCTTTTCCGAAATGATTTCAAAGAAATTGGAAATTTATTGAACATCTCCCTTGGTAAGTTATTCCAATCCCTAACTCCCCTTCCTATAAATGAATATTTGCCCCAGTTTGTCCTCTTGAATTCCAACTTTATCTTCATATTGTGATCTTTCCTACTTTTATAGACGCCATTCAAACCTATTCGTCTACTAATGTCATTCCACGCCATCTCTCCGCTGACAGCTCGGAACATACCACTTAGTCGAGCAGCTCTTCTTCTTTCTCTCAATTCTTCCCAACCCAAACATTGCAACATTTTTGTAATGCTACTCTTTTGTCGGAAATCACCCAGAACAAATCGAGCTGCTTTTCTATGGATTTTTTCCAGTTCTCGAATCAGGTAATCCTGGTGAGGGTCCCATACTCTGGAACCATACTCTAGTTCGGGTCTTACCAGAGACTTATATGCACTCTCCTTTACATCCTTACTACAACACCTAAACACCCTCATAACCATGTGCAGAGATCGGTACCCTTTATTTACAATCCCATTTATGTGATTACCCCAATGAAGATCTTTCCTTATATTAACACCTAGATACTTACAATGATCCCCAAAAGGAATTTTCATCCCATCAATGCAGTAATTAAAACTGAGAGGACTTTTCCGATTTGTGAAACTCACAACCTGACTTTTAGCCCCGTTTATCAACATACCATTGCCTGCTGTCCATCTCACAATATTTTCGAGGTCACGTTGCAGTTGCTCACAATCTTGTAACTTATTTATCACTCTATAGAGAATAACATCATCCGCAAAAAGCCTTACCTCCGATTCCACTCCTTTACTCATATCATTTATATATAAGAAAACATAAAGGTCCGATAACACTGCCCTGAGGAACTCCCCTCTCAACTATTACAGGGTCAGACAAAGCTTCACCTACTCTAACTCTCTGAGATCTATTTTCTAGAAATATAGCAACCCATTCAGTCACTCTTTTGTCTAGTCCAATTGCACTCATTTTTGCCAGTAGTCTCCCATGATCCACCCTATCAAATGCTTTAGACATGTCAATCGCGATACAGTCCATTTGACCTCCAGAATCCAAGATATCTGCTATATCTTGCTGGAATCCTACAAGTTGAGCTTCAGTGGAATAACCTTTCCTAAAACCGAATTGCCTTCTATCGAACCAGTTATTAATTTCACAAACATGTCTAATATAATCAGAAAGAATGCCTTCCCAAAGCTTACATACAATGCATGTCAAACTTACTGGCCTGTAATTTTCAGCTTTATGTCTATCACCCTTTCCTTTATACACAGGGGCTACTATAGCAACTCTCCATTCATCTGGCATAGCTCCTTCGGCCAAACAATAATCAAATAAGTACTTCAGATATGGTACTATATCCCAACCCATTGTCTTTAGTATATCCCCAGAAATCTGATCAATTCCAGCCGCTTTTCTAGTTTTCAACTTTTGTATCTTATTGTAAATGTCATTGTTATCATATGTACATTTTATTACTTCTTTGGCCTTAGTCTCTTCCTCTATCTCGACATTATCCTTGTAACCAACAATCTTTACATACTGCTGACTGAATACTTCTGCCTTTTGAAGATCCTCACATACACACTCCCCTTGTTCATTAATTATTCCTGGAATGTCCTTCTTGGAACCTGTTTCCGCCTTAAAATACCTATACATACCCTTCCATTTTTCACTAAAATTTGTATGACTGCCAATTATGCTTGCCATCATGTTATCCTTAGCTGCCTTCTTTGCTAGATTCAATTTTCTAGTAAGTTCCTTCAATTTCTCCTTACTTCCACAGCCATTTCTAACTCTATTTCTTTCCAGTCTGCACCTCCTTCTTAGTCTCTTTATTTCTCTATTATAATAAGGTGGGTCTTTACCATTCCTTACCACCCTTAAAGGTACAAACCTGTTTTCGCATTCCTCAACAATTTCTTTAAACCCATCCCAGAGTCTGTTTACATTTTTATTTACCGTTTTCCACCGATCATAGTTACTTTTTAGAAACTGCCTCATACCTGCTTTATCAGCCATGTGGTACTGCCTAACAGTCCTACTTTTAAGACCTTCCTTTCTATCATATTTATTGTTAACTACCACAAAAACAGCTTCATGATCACTAATACCATCTATTACTTCAGTTTCCCAATAGAGCTCATCTGGTTTTATCAGCACCACATCCAAAATATTTTTCCCTCTGGTTGGTTCCATCACTTTCTGAATCAGCTGTCCTTCCCATATTAACTTATTTGCCATTTGTTGGTCATGCTTCCTGTCGTTCGCATTTCCTTCCCAATTGACATCTGGCAAATTCAGATCTCCCGCTACAATCACATTTCTTTCCATGTCTTTTCCCACATAGCTGACTATCCTATCAAATAATTCCGAATCCGCATCAGTGCTACCCTTTCCCGATCTGTACACTCCAAATATATTAAGTTGCCTATTATCTTTAGAAATGAGCCTTACACCTAGAATTTCATGTGTCTCATCTTTAACTTTTTCGTACCTTACAAATTCTTCTTTCACCAGAATGAAAACTCCCCCTCCCACCTTTCCTATCCTATCTCTACGATACACACTCCAGTGCCGTGAGAAAATTTCTGCATCCATTATATCATTTCTCAGCCATGATTCAACTCCTATTACAATATCTGGTAAATATATATCTATTAAATTACTTAATTCTATTCCTTTCTTTACAATACTTCTACAGTTCAACACTAACAATTTTATGTCATCCCTACTTGATTTCCAGTTCCCTGTTCCCTTATCACCGCTCCCTAGGCCATCCCGTTTCCCTGAATGTACCTTCCTATTACCCTTCCAAACAAATTTCCTAACTTATACGTACCACTGCGGTTTAAATGAAGGCCATCTGAGCGCAGATCCCTATCTCCTACCCACCCATTAGGATCTAGAAATTTCACTCCCAGTTTCCCACATACCCACTCCATAGTCTCATTTAAATCCCCAATCACCCTCCAGTCAGTATCCCTCCTACACAGTATTCCACTAATAACAATCTCCGCTTTCTTAAACTTCACCCGTGCTGCATTTACCAGATCCCACACATCTCCAACTATGTTGGTACTTATATCAGCTTGCCTTACGTTGTTGGTGTAGGAAAAGCGGGTGAAAGAAAAGAAGAAGATTGAAACGTGAAATTGCAAAGAGCTCATGTTGAAATCCGATGAAAGCAAACTTCATAAGACAGGATTTAGTTAAATGTCAGTAAATGAGCATTCACTGAAATAATACCTTTTCCCTTCCGAGGATGGAAGACACGTTGACTCTCAGAAAAATGTCTCGGTGTCATGTTTTATTTTGAGTAAGAATGATACGTGTGTAGAATGCATAGGGTGTCGGATGATGAAGGACTGAGAAAAGTTTAACGCCCGTCCGTTCTTAACAGACACCGGGATGTCGGAATTTCGTCCCGCAGTAGTTCTTTAACTCTCACCCTACTTGATTTCTAAAAAGACCTGTCGAGACTCAAGAGGATCTCTTGACAAGAATTCTTGCCTGCGACGCTGTTCAATCGACACCAGGGATATTCGATCGGGTACGACAGAACTTTGTGCCACGGTTTGACGCAGGGGGACGCCATTTCGAATATATCTTGTAAATGGAACAGCTTGTGAGACTTGCGCAGATAAACGGACTTAAATGAGTAGACTTGTGCTTAAATTTTCACTCGATCGTTTCCGGAATATGGTTAAAAAATCCACAGCCTGTTTCCAGTCGTTCAACCGGGTCAGAAATGGAATGAATGATGCCCCCATCTTGCGGCGACGATAGGAATTGTGCCGTCTGTCGAAGCCTGTCGCACTCCTCTGGAACAATGTCTGTCAGGTGAAATGAAATGATATTGGAGAGTGTTGCTCGAATGAAAGATGACAGGAAAAACCACAGTACCTGGAGAAAAACCTGTCCCGCCTCCGCTTTGTCCAGCACAAATCTCACATGGAGTGGCCGAGATCCCAGCGGTGAGAGGCCGACGCGCTGCCACGGAGGCTCCGGAATATGACTCCTTATCTCAGATTGATCCATTTGCTGCCCTCCATTATCCTTGAAAGTTGTTAACACTCTGTATAGTCAGGCAGTACTACCTGTGAACATAAGAGAAATATGTCCAGTTCACGAAGTTGCACCAAAATTCATAAATACAAGTATCCTACTCACAAGACTAAAAAAGATAGTTTTCTATTTTAAAAATGAAGTATTCCAGTATGTTAACACAGTTTGAAGGAAGCTTGATTTTTCATACGTGGTGGTGTAATCTAATTATTTAGAGTAATACTGTTACTGTAAAAACTTCGTAGCCTACAATTATAGCACAGTTAATGTATAATGCTGGTTCCTGGTGGATAGAGTGGAGGGGGGGATACAATAGGGCGTACTCTAACAAACACCAGTGGTCTGTCTTCTTTTACGTCATCATCATCATCATCAATACAGACTACACAACACACAGCGAGCTGTCATCACTGCGGACAATGCGGAATGATCTTCACCTTTGTGGAAAAGACCGGGCTGAGTGGCTCAGACGATTAAGGCGCTGGCCTTCTGCCCTCAACTTGGCAGGTTCGATCTTTGCTCAGTCCGGTGGTATTTGAAGGTGCTCAAATACGACAGCCTCGTGTCAGTAGATTTACTGGCACGGGACTAAATTTCGGCACCCTGGTATGTCCGAAAACCGTCCAAAGTAGCTCGTGGGACGTAAAAAATAGTATTATTATTATTGTGTTTGAGTCATCTGTCCATAGAATGGTTTGATGCTGCCATCCACGCCACCCTATCCTGTGCTAACCTTCTCATTTCTACGCAACTACTACATCCTACATCTGCTCTAATCTGCTTGTCATGTTCATATCTTGCTCTACCCCTACCGTTCTTACCATCTACACTTCCTTCAAAAACCAACTGAACAAGTCCTGGGTGTCTTAAGATGTCTCCTATCATTCTATCGCTTCTTCTGGTCAAATTCCGCCAAATCGATCTCCTCTCGCCAATTCGATTCAGTATCCCTTCATTCGTAATTCGATCTACCCACCTCACTTTTAGCATTCTTCTGTAACACCACATTTCAAAAGCTTCTATTCTCTTTCTTTCTGAGCTAGTTATTATCCATGTTTCACATCCATACATGCCACACTCCACACGAAAGTCCTCTAAAACATCTTTCTAATTCCTATATCAATGTTTGAAGTGAGCAAATTTCTTTTCTTAAGAAAGCTCTTCCTTGCTTGTGCTAGTCTGCATTTTATGTCCTTACTTCTGCCATCGTTAGACTACCCAAGTAACAATATTCATCTACTACCTTTAAGACTTCATTTCCTAATCTAATATTTCCTGCATCAGCTGCCTTCGTTCGACTGCACTCCATTACTTTTGTTTTGGACTTCTTTATTTTCATCTTGTACTGCTTACCCAAGACTTCGTCCATACCATACAGCAGCTTCTCAAGATCTTCTGCAGTCTCAAATAAAATAACAATATCGTCGGCAAATCTCAAGGTTTTGATTTCCTCTCCTTGGATTGTGATTCGCTTTCCAAATTCCTCTTTTATTTCCTTTACTGCCTGTTTTATGTAAACATTGAAAAGGAGGGGTGGTGAAGGGATTGGGGGGGGGGGGGCGCAAACTGCAGCCTTGCCTCATTCCTTTCTGGATTGCTGCTTGTTTCTTATCACTGCAGACTGATTTTTATACAGATTGTAGATAATTCTTTGTTCTCGGTATCTGATCCCTATCATCTTCAGAATCATAAATAGCTTGGTCCAATCAACATTATCGAATGCCTTTTCTAGATCTACGAACGCCATGTAAGTGGGCTTGTCCTTCTTGATTCGATCCTCTAAGATCAGACGTAAAGTCAGGATTGCTTCACGTGTTCTCGCATTTCTTCTGAAGCCAAATTGATCTTCTCCCAGGTCAGCTTCAACTTGTTTTTCCATTCTTCTGTAACTAATACGTGTTAACATTTTGCAGGCATGAGATACTAAACTAATGGTGCGGTAGTTTTCACACCTGTCAGCACCGGCTTTCTTGTGAATAGGTATAACAACATTCTGACGACAATCGGATGGGACTTCTCCTGTCTCATATATTTTACACACTAAATGGAATAACCTTGCCATGCTGGTTTCTCCTAAGGAAGTCAGTAATTATTATTATTATTATTATTGTTATGATGATGATTATTATTATTATTATTATTATTATTATCTGGGAAGGAGAGCAACTAACTCCTTGACCAAACATGGACCGCACAAATAAATAAATAAATAAATAAATAAATAAATAAATAAATAAATAAATAAATAAATAAATAAATAAAACCGCAGATCTGCTATCACCTTAGCAGTTGATGTTACACTGTATCTGCATATCGCAATAACTCATCATCATAGACTAAACGCTATGCCTTGTTGCTGCAACATTTGAACCACCAAAGCTCAGTGACCGTTGAACATCGGATTTAACGAAATATTGCTTTTAATGACCAATACCTCATAACTGTAGCAGAATCTCCTTGTAATATTAATTATTGTATGGGAAAGCGCGTAGGTGGGAAGGAGCAAATTGTTTTTATTTTTGAATATCACCTTCTCATTCACCAATTGGGACTTAATAATAATAATAATAATAATAATAATAATAATAATAATAATAATAATAATAATATTTTACCTTCAGAATGTTGACCGTTGATGGTATACCATTTCTAATCATTAAATTACATGTCAAAAGCCTGGATTCAATTCCAGATCTCTCGACAGTCCTCATATGTTGATATTGATTTGCCCGAGGGATGGTTCGAAAAGCCTTGAGCAGAAACCTTGCTGTTATTCGACACGAGTAGGCTTCGTACCTCCACCTACTTTATCAGTATTAACAAGAAAGGTTCACCCGAATGGTCAATAGATTATAAACTAGTCACTCAGCGACTTTTTTCTCGCTCGGCGCACGGTTATATGATATCTGTTACACTTATTACTGCACAGAATACACACAACTTTCATTAGGATCGTGATAGGTTTTGTTCACACAAATCTTATGGTGAAAGCCATGAATGGTAAGTCGTGTTATAATATGTCTTTGCTCTTGGTTTTCTCTGGTCCAGTTCCTGTCGAGAATGGCGTCTGTGGTGTAGAAATCTAAATCGATTTCTCTCCTCTTGGCTATTCTTCCTTCTATAGGCTCGGTATAGCTTCTTCTGGATGGCAGTGATAGTTGTAACCTCAGATCTTCTGCATAGAAGCATTCTTTAGCTAGTTCATAAACCAGCCTTGTCCGTGCAAATTTCCCCACTCTCAATACATGCTTTAAAAATCGACTCTTTACACTCTCAATTTTTGCCAGGTCCTTAATCGACAAGTGTTCCCGAACTACCTGTAAACCGTAAGTAGCTATTGCGGATATTGTTGTCTTGAAAAGGGTCATTGTTGTGGTCAGGGACAGGTCCGTTATATTCTTGATATTATCGCGGCTACTGTTCTCTCTTGTACATGATGTCGGAAAGATTTCACTGTGGTTTGCAGGGTTACTCGTAGATAAACCTACCTAAATTTATTGACCATTTCTAGTGGTTGTCCATTCAAGTAATGTGTGTGTCTTTCATTGAGGTTTTTCCTCCCTTCCTAAAAGTCATCTGAACTGACTTACTCGGGTTAATTTCAAGGTGATTCATTTTCACCCATTTTTCGAGCTCTGTTAGTCATTATCATCCCGCATCCACACGCGCATGTCGTCTATGGGCGTCAAATAGAAAGACCTGCGTCAAACGGCCCTCGGACACTCGCGGCACGAAAGCCACGCGGGGTTATTCCACTGAAACTCACTTTGTAGGATTCCAGCAAAATGTCTTAGATCCGATTGTATCGCGATTGGCCTACTAGCAAAAACTGCGTGGAAACGGACTGGACAAAAGAGCTTTTTGCGGACTTATACTATACTATATTGTAAATACTATTTAAAGAAATTAATACGTCACAATATTGTGAGCAACTGCAAAATGACCTCGATAATGTTGTGAGACGGACAGCAGGAAATCGTATGATGATAAACGGGGTTAAAAGTCAGGTTGTGAGTATCACAAATAGGAACACTCCTTTCAGTTTTATTTACTGCGTTGATGGGGTGGAAGTTCCTTATGGGGACCACCTTAAGTACCTAGGTGTTATTATAAGGAAAGATCTTCATTGGGGTAATCACATAAATGGGATTGTAAATAAAGGTTACAGATCTCTGCACATGGTTGTGGGCGTGTTTAGGGGTTGTAGTAAGGATGTAGAGGAGAGGGCGTACAAGTCTCTGGTAAGACCCCAAATAGAGTATGGTTCCAGTGTATGGGAAGCTTACCGGGACTACGATTCGAGACCCGGAGAGAATCGGAAGAAAAGCAGCTCGATTTGTTCTGGGCGATTTCCGACTAAAGTGTAGCGTTACGAAAATTTCGCAAAGTTTGGGCTGGGAAGATTTGGGAGAAAGGAGACGAGCTGCTCGACTAAGTGGTATGTTCCGATCTGTCACTGGAGAGATGGTGTGGAATGACTTTAGTATACGAATAAGTTCGAGTGGTGTCTTTGAAAGTATGAAAGATGACAATATGAAGATAAAATTGGAATTCAAGAGGACAAATATTTAGAGACGAGCCTCAGACCTAGAATTTCATGTTTGTCATCCTTTAACTTTTTCGTAGCTTACAAAGTCTTCTTTCACCAGAATGAATACTGCCCTCATATCTCTTCGTAAGAAAATGTGTGCATCCGTTGTATCATTTCTCAGCCATGATTCACCTCCGATTACAATATTTGGTAAGTATATATCTATCAAATGACTTAATTCTATCACTTTCCTTGTGCAGTTCTTCTGTAATTCAACACAGTTTTATGTTGTCCAGTTGATGGCAAGAGGTATGTGCTCTGCCATCTGTTGGTGATAATCGAAAGCTCGTCTTACTTCTCACCAGAATTACTGATTCAGACATGATATAGGCTTCCTCGTGAACAGTCTAAAGTCGCCGAACAAGTTCTCTGCGAGACGTAGACTGTTGCTTGGACACGACAATATCATGTCTACAAGTACGGGACGTGAAAGCATCAAGCTACAGTTCTAGCATTCCGTTTGCCTATTGGACATGCATGTGCTGCTATCTTTTGGAGATAATATTAAACTGTGTCCTTTAGTATTAGACCTTACCACCAGAGTTCAGGTGCTGTCTAAACGCACTTCTGCGAAGTTCACGGAGCACTCGCAGAGCTGCTCTAATCACCAGAGCAGTTTGAAGTTTGAAGACGGCAGGTTTTTTCTTGTTTAAGCGAGCCGCGTGAAGGTACACGTCTTTCTCTGATCCAGCGATGCGGGAGATGAGAGGGGAATGTTGCGGGTTGGGATGTGATTTATTTTATTACGGGCTCATGGCTAAGGGGTGTGATTGGCATGCTGTGTAAATGTTTGCCCAATTTTCAAGTATAAAAAGTGTTTCGCAATTTTATTTCTGGTCGGACTAACTGATACATTATAGAAATTTTAGTATATTAAAGAGAATAATCGTAGTTTGACATGTAGAACAACAAATTGCATATATAGCGGGACCATATGTACGGACAATAGGGCTTAATAAACGTGAAATAAGCCTAAGTTAATATTTCTTTCTTAATCCGATTACCCTCTAGGTTTCGTTTTTCCCTCGGACTCAGCGAGGGATCCCACCTCTACCACCTCAAGGGCAGTGTCCTGGAGCGTGAGACTTTCAGTCCGGGGATACAACTGCGAAGGAGGACCACTACCTCGCCAAGGCAGCCTTACCTGCTATGCTGAGCAGGGCCTTGTGGTGAGGATGGGGAGATTGGAAGGGGTAGAGAAGGAAGAGGGAAGGAAGCGGCTGTGGACTTACGTTAGGTACCATTCCGGCATTTACCTGCAGGAGAAGTGGGAAACCACGGAAAACCATTTCTAAGATGGCTGAGAAGGGAATCGAAGGCCCCTCTATTCAGTTGACCTCCCGAGGCTGAGTGGGCCATGTTCGTGGCAGAGCCGGGCAGCTAATCACGCTAGCCACCACACCACAGAGGCGGACAGCGTAAGTTAATACCATATGAAAAAAACAGTAGATCCAGATTTAAACTTAGCATGTTGGTAGACGTCCGCTTCTGTGGTGTGGTGGTTAGTGTAGAGACCGGGGTCTGCCATGAAATTGGAAAACTGGTACGAGGGCTTGAACGGAGTCCACTCAGCCTCGTGAGGTCAAGTGAGTAAAGGGGGTTTCGATTGCCACCTCATCCATTCTTGAAGTGGTTTTCCGTGGTTTGCCACTTCTCAAGGCAAATGCCGGGATGGTACCTAACTTAAGGCCACGGCCTCTTCCTTGTCTATCTCTTCCAATCTTCCCATCCCCTCGCTAGGCCCCTGTTCAGCATAGCAGGTGAGAACGTACTGGTCCTCCTCATCGGTTGTATCCCCGACCCAGTGTCACGCTCCAGGACACTGCCCTTGAGGCGGTAGAGGTGGAGTCCGAGGGAAAACTAACTCCGGACGGTAAACGGGTTAAGAAAGAAAGAAAGAAAGAAAGTAGACTGGTTAGTAACTTATATAGTAGAAGCTGACTGATAGACACCTAACAGAACACATTTGACACATGTTGGTAATAGCAGTAGGAGGAGCGTGTCTGCCTCTTACCCGAAACAGCGGATTCGATTCCCAGCCAAGTGCCTGATCTAAGGTGCACTCAGCCTGAGAGCGTACCTGACGGTGAGACAGCCTCCCCGATTCCAATTGTTACTTTATAAAATCACAGTATTAATGTAGTGAAACAACATAGACAGCTTTAGATGCAAGATAATATATGTCATTATTGGAACTACTTTCCTCCTGAGGGTAAATGCAAAGCAAAGTGAAGGCTTCCGTTCGGCACGTGATGGGGTAGAGTGGTTAGCTCTACTCCCGGCCGCCTTTGATGTAGGCTGAGTGAACCAACCTCAGGGTCATATGCACCTACGGAAGTGGAAATCTCGTTTCTTAAATTTTACGACTTCCTGATGGGGATTCGAACCCACGCCTTTTTCCGCCTCGATCAGGCTAAGGGTACCTGACACGAACAAACAAGGCAGAGGAAAACACTTTAAAGTTTGGATGATATAAATCTTGCCTGAACAGCAACATGCTTCAAATTGCTGATCCACCCTGTCGCCTAGGCTTCTGTTAGCTGCTGTTCTTTACTTTGTTGGTATAACTTGCAAAATAAACACCTTTCTGTCTTCCATTTTAATGCCTCGAGCATCCAAAGCAGAAAAAGCACGCATTGAATTGCGTCCTCGTTCCACCCATAAATGTCCTAGTATCCAAATGTTTGTTCATATCTCACAGCACCCAGCTTTAGGGGATATTACCACACAGCCAAGCTTCATGCCTAAATACTTAGCCCAATCAAATACAGTAGAGACAATACGCGACACTTACGAATTTAGCCTTGTTAAAATGGGAGACAATTCGACGGTGGCGCTCCTAATGACTTGACCTAAAAAGTCGCGCTAAATTCAAATATCTATGGAAATGCATATACGAAAATGGATAAATAAATTACGTCTCGAAAGAAAGTATTATTGAGATATTAACTTCGACGTCGCTAAAGCAATTCTGGATAAATGAATGAAGAATTATTTAAAAGACATATAAATTAGATGTGAAATGGACTGCTGTGCAGTGGGTTGATCTTTCATTTATGCATTACTTTTTTTGCTTTAGCATTCCTGCCTGAACTTTTACGGTTAGATTTGTCTTTTTTCTTATTTATAAAACATTGTATCATTACATTAAGACACTTGTCAATAAAAATATCGGCACATTCCTTACACACATGATGCAATGAATTAACATTTAAAAGCTGGACAATTTTCCTCTCAACATAAAGCCTACTAACAGAAAGAAAATCTATAAAATCCCGGGTTTAATCTTAGAAGAGGGTTAAAAAGAAAAGTATGAACATGTTGTCGATAGTGATGCTTTGAGAAATATTTACGTACAATTAGAGTAAAAATGTAACATACCCTTGGCAGTATAGTCAAGGATTTTTAAAGTCGCTGGCCTGGAAATGATCTGAACAGATCTTATAATTCTTATATAAGCTTTACGTCCCTTCTTTCTTGTACACCTTATCGAAATCACTTCTGTGACATTTCAAGACCCACAGGCACAGATCACACCTACAACAACACATCGGTATTGAAGGTTAACTGCTGCACTATGCAATCAAATATGCGTATTATATTTTAAGCCAGTTAAAATATGGGTTGAGCAGGTCAGAAGATTATGAAGTACTATAAAATTATCTTTGTCACTGGAAGAATATATATGCAAACACAATATTACTTACATTTTAATGTCACGAGGGAGGCGAAAGAAAGACCGCGCATTCTTCTCTAGTTCATAGTTACTGCAGCCAAACACAGCACATACCTTTCTCCTCATGTTGAGAGAGATATCAAGGAATGGCACACGCTACTATTTAATTATGTCAACTCACTGAAAACGCATAAATAACACTAAAAACTTCACACACAAATACACGTGCTCTTATGACAGAATCAGTAGTTCTCAGGTCTACCCGCTAGAGAAAGCTCTAACAGCTGTCCCTCGATATCTCGCTGAGTGTCGCGTATTGTCTCTACTGTATTTGGCCCATATAGAGATGAGCTTAATCGATATTTCAGAAAATCGGTGACAGGCGTATCTGTGACACAAAAATATCTGTGACTTTTATCGGTGATTCTGTCACAGGTACCACAAGCATGTGATTATCGTCACGGTCACTCTTTGGTCGCGGGAGGCCGGTATGGAAATACTATAGTTGATATGATGACTATGTCGGGCAGTATTTTTTCGGAAGATTCGAGACATTAGAAGTGGGGGAAATATTCTTCTTCTTGTTCTTCTTCTTTATCTGTTTACCCTCTAGGGTCGGTTTTCCCTCGGACTCAGCGAGGGATCCCACCGCCTCCAGGGCAGTGTCCTGGAGCTTCAGACTCTGGGTCGGGGGATACAACTGGGGGAAATGACCAGTACCTCGCCCAGGCGGCCTCACCTGCTATGCTGAACAAGGGCCTTGCGGGGGATGGGAAGGTTCGAAGGGAAGGAAGCGGCCGTGGCCTTAAGTTAGGTACGAAACCGGCATTTTCCTGGAGGAGAAGTAGGAAACCACGGAAAACCACTGCCAGGATGGCTGAGGTGGGAATCAAACCCGCCTCTACTCAGTTGATCACCCGAGGCTGAGTGGAAACCATTCCAGCCCTCATACCACTTTTCAAATTTCGTGGCAGTGTCGGGAATCGAACTCGGGCCTCCGAGGGTGGCAGCTAATCACAGTAACCAACGGAGGTGAACGAAAAATAATATTCACCTTTATAATTTTAAAGTTTTAATAATGCATAGGGAAAAGGTTGTTAACATGATGTGCAACGGAAAGTAATTAGGCCTACACGTGTTGTGTCTTTCTTGACGAGTGTTAATCATACATGTCATACAAGTACAACATACAACAGAGGCTGATGCTCAACCTTGAGGTTCGTTACAGAAACAATCTTAACCTTATTTTTGTTAGTTGACAAACTTGACCATATCGGTCCTTAATTCATCCGTATTGACTCGTGGTAATAATAATAATGTACAACGGGTGATCACCCATTTGTACATTATTATTACTTTTGTTATACACCTTATTACAACACCTAAGTGCAATGAAATTGAAGAAAAAGGAACTGAAAAACTGAGGCATATTATATTCATAGTTTCTTCGCTAACAAGGAATAACAAACTGATGAACTTAACACAAAGATTCCTCCCATATATGTCATTCAATACTGTGTTACAGTGTAAACTGCTGCACACTTCTTAAAGCTTACCGTATCACAGTTGCAAAGTAGGTACTGTAACAAACATTCATCAGCTTACAATTGGACACACTTGCTGTTCTGCCACAAACTATAGTAATCGCCACGTAAGGAAATACCCCAGAAAGTAAATATCGCCGCCCGATGCTCTGCTTTTCTCTTTTTTGTAATGGCTGATCACTGCTGCCAACCTGCCTGGTTACATATTAAAATCACCAGACATACCATAAAAAACTAACCTCAATGTAAACACCGATAATGAATGTTTCCCTACCCTGGTAAATGATAAAAGATAAGATGAAATAAATCAAGATAATTATGAATATCTCGTCGATTTCCACGCTCAATGAGGAATTAAGGAAATAAACACACTTTCTCACTCAAATTATCTGTCTTTATTTTGATACACAGTAGGCGTACTATAACCATATTCTTGAAAAGCGGGGCATGTTAAACGATGCAGTTTATTTATTAAGTCTTTGCAATGTGATTTTCGAAAGTTCCAGACATCCAATGACTTCCCTTTCTTTTGTGCGAATCTTTCCTTCTCTCTTCAATACCGGTAACCAGTAAGGAGAGAGATTATTGGGCATATTTTCAGCCTGCAGGCTGGTTATATCTTCAAGCTTATCAGGAAACATATAGGAATACTAATGTGCCAAGCTCCGTGAACGGAATTTAGGTCAGCTTTCAAGTTCACTGCGGATTTGAAAATAATAATGTTACAAGTTCTATTGCCAAAATGTCGTCCCGCAAGAGTTATTTCATGTACCGGTAGATCTAGACATGAGACTGTCGTATTTGAGCACTTTCATCATTTCACACAAACAATATTAAATGCATTATCCGAACATGCCACAATTCTACTTACCTGGTATTAGCCAAATATATTTACAATCCCACAGAAAAAGAAAATATACTTTAAATATTCTCGCAAATATATCACTAGTGACTTTAACGGCGATGCGGTGGCAACACGCAATTCACGCTAGAGCAGTGATTGAACGTTGCCAACGTGCCAGATTAACGGTAAATGTAAGACGTCGTATCGGCAAGTAGGGTCCCTAAACTGTATGGTTACCGACACTGAAAAGGACCCAACAGCAAGAAAAGTAACTATAAATCAGTACCTTAATATTACAGGGGAGAAAGGATAAGGTTGCACCCTTAGGGTACGTCCTTACACGGAGAGGTCTATAGATTCTCTCTTTATATCTCTATAAGCCAACAACATTTGCTTGTTAACTGTGCATTTCCAACAGGCCTATAGGGCCTACTTTATTATCACATGCTCATCACTCTAAAAAGCATTCCTAACACCAAAATAAATTAAAATTCACTGCACTTGCCATATACATTTATGGATTGTAAAAAAACAAATTTAAAATATGTACCTATTAAGTTATAACATTGTACAATTTTAGCAAGTACTTCCCCCTTACAACCTGGAAGAAATTTTTCAGTCAGTTTTGCTCTTTTTTGCATTTAGTTCTGCAAAATAGTGTTTATTTGAATGGAAATAAATGTGCTTTATAATGTAGCAACTAACTAATAAGCTGACGTGGTGCATAAAAGCACAAAACTAAAGTTACACTTGGAGGTTGCTACTTTACTCTTGTAAAATCAGAAAATAGCATTACAGAACAAGCCACGTTCTTTATGAACTGAATTTCAAGTATAAGAAACAAATAACAATCAAGATCACTTAAGTAGCTCTTTGAGAAAAATAACACACACTCTATGAGAGGTTGTATTTATAATTAAAAAGTGTATCAAGGATAATCCATATAGTACATGTCCGTATTTACAAAAGGTAGGAAGAACACTAGCATGTTTCATTCCTCTTTTTCACGACACTTTCTTCAAGATGACAAAAGCAGTCACTGAAATAGTTGTTTTACTAATCTTGCAAAACAATACCTAGCTTCACAAAACCAGTAGCACAACAGCAAAGGTGCTGCTGCAACAAGAAAGCACCACAGCCCAAATGAAGTGTGATCGTTACCTCACCATGATGTGTAAGAAGAGGGAGGGGAAGGAAAGGGGGGAGTTGTAGAAGACAGGTGGTCTAATGTTCTAGGAGAAGGAGATTGCAGGCTAAGGGCTCTATTCAGGATCAGAATTCAGGACAGATGTCTGTGAGAAATCGGTACGAGTCACTCCAGGTAGAACAACAGAGGGAAGATGAGGGACAGGGAACTGTTGCTGAGATGTGTGGAAGTAGGAGGAAGGGAAAAGGTAGGAAAAGGAAATGTAGAGTAGAGGATAGGAAAAGACAGGTGGAACAGGGTCATGGGAAGGAGAAAAGGGAGGAGGAAGTAGCTTCTGCAGCTAACAGGAAAGATAGGGCTGACCAGGAGGGGAGGGGATCAAATGAGGTGGGTAGGGTTGAGGCTCTGGTCATGGGGGATTCCATCGTTAGACACGTGGGGAAAGTGTGTGGAGGAAAGGGTACCGTGGTAGAGTGTTATCCAGGAATTAGGTTGAGGTAGATGTCGAGGAAAATAGAAGAGAGGGAGGAGGGGAAGGAGAAGGTGGTAGTGTTTCACGTTGGTACCAACAACGTAAGGCAAGCTGATATAAGTACGAACATAGTTGGAGATGTGTGGGATCTGGTAAATGCAGCACGAGGTGAAGTTTAAGAAAGCGGAGATTGTTATTAGTGGAATACTGTGTAGGAGGGATACTGACTGGAGGGTGATTGGGGATTTAAATGAGACTATGGAGTGGGTATGTGGGAAACTGGGAGTGAAATTTCTAGATCCTAATGGGTGGGTAGGAGATAGGGATCTGCACTCAGATGGCCTTCATTTAAATCGCAGTGGTACGTATAAGTTAGGAAATTTGTTTGGAAGGGTAATAGGGAGGTACATTCAGGGAAACGGGATGGCCTAGGGAGCGGTGATAAGGGAACATGGAATTGGAAATCAAGTAGGGATGACATAAAATTGTTAGTGTTGAACTGTAGAAATATTGTAAAGACAGAAATAGAATTAAGTAATTTAATAGATATATATTTACCAGATATTGTAATAGGAGTTGAATCATGGCTGAGAAATGTATAATGGATGCAGAAATTTTCTCACGGCACTGGAGTGTGTATCGTAGAGATAGGATAGAAATGGTGGGAGGCGGAGTGTTCATTCTGGTGAAAGAAGAATTTGTAAGCTACGAAAAAGTTAAAGATGAGACACATGAAATTCTAGGTGTAAGGCTCATTTCTAAAGATAATAGGGAACTTGATATATTTGGAGTGTACAGATCGGGAAAGGATAGCACTGACGCGGATTCGGAATTATTTCATAGGATAGTCAGCTATGTGGGAAACGACATGGAAAGAAATGTGATTGTAGCGGGAGATCTGAATTTGCCAGATGTCAATTGGGAAGGAAATGTGAACGACAGGAAGCATGACCAACAAATGGCAAATAAGTTAATATGGGAAGGACAGCTGATTCAGAAAGTGATGGAACCAACCATAGGGAAAAATATTCTGGATGTGGTGCTGATAAAACCAGATGAGCTCTACAGGGAAACTGAAGTAATAGATGCTATTAGTGATCATGAAGCTGTTTTTGTGGTAGTTAAAAATAAATGTGATAGAAAGGAAGGTCTTAAAAGTAGGACTGTTAGGCAGTACCATATGGCTGATAAAGCAGGTATGAGGCAGTTTCTAAAAAGTAACTATGATCGGTGGAAAATGGTAAATAAAAATGTAAACAGACTCTGGGATGGGTTTAAAGAAATTGTTGAGGAATGCAAAAGCAGGTTTGTACCTTTAAGGGTGGTAAGGAATGGTAAAGACCCACCTTATTATAATAGAGAAATAAAGAGACTAAGGAGGAGGTGCAGACTGGAAAGAAATAGAGTTAGAAATGGCTGTGGAAGTAAGGAGAAATTGAAGGAACTTACTAGAAAATTGAATCTAGCAAAGAAGGCAGCTAAGGATAACATGATGACAAGCATAATTGGCAGTCATACAAATTTTAGTGAAAAATGGAAGGGTGTGCATAGGTATTTTAAGGCAGAAACAGGTTCCAAGAAGGACATTCCAGGAATAATTAATGAACAAGGGGAGTGTGTATGTGAGGATCTTCAAAAGGCAGAAGTATTCAGTCAGCAGTATGTAAAGATTGTTGTTTACAAGGATAATGTCGAGATAGAGGAGGAGACTAAAGCCAAAGAAGTAATAAAATTTACATATGATAAAAATGACATTTACAATAAGATACAAAAGTTGAAAACTAGAAAAGCGGCTGGAATTGATCAGATTTCTGGAGATGTACTAAAGACAATGGGTTGGGATATAGTACCATATCTGAAGTACTTATTTGATTATTGTTTGGTGGGAGGAGCTATACCAGATGAATGGAGAGTTTCTATAGTAGCCCCTGTGTATAAAGGAAAGGGTGATAGACATAAAGCTGAAAATTACAGGCCAGTAAGTTTGACATGCGTTGTATGTAAGCTTTGGGAAGGCATTCTTTCTGGTTATATTAGACATGTTTGCAAAATTAATAACTGGTTCGCTAGAAGGCAATTCGGTTTTAGGAAAGGTTATTCCACTGAAGCTCAACTTGTAGGATTCCAGCAAGATATAGCAGATATCCTGGATTCAGGAGGTCAAATGGCCTGTATTGCGATTGACCTTTCTAAAGCATTTGATAGGGTGGATCATGGGAGACTACTGGCAAAAATGAGTGCAATTGGACTAGACAAAAGAGTGACTGAATGAGTTGCTATATTTCTAGAAAATATCTCAGAGAATTAGAGTATATGAAGCTTTATCTGACCCTGTAATAATTAAGAGGGGAATTCCTCAAGGCAGTATTATCGGACCTTTATGCTTTCTTATGTATATAAATGATATGAGTAATGGAGTGGAATCGTAGATAAGGCTTTTTGCGGATGGTGTTATTCTGTATAGAGTGATAAATAAGTTACAAGATTGTGAGCAACTGCAATGTGACCTCGAAAATGTTGTGAGATGGACAACAGGCAATGGTATGTTGATAAACGGGGTTAAAAGTCAGGTTGTGAGTTTCACAAATTGGAAAAGTCCTCTCAGTTTTAATTTAAGTTCCTTTTGGGGATCATTGTAAGTATCTAGGTGTTAATATAAGGAAAGATCTTCATTGGGGTAATCACATAAATGGGATTGTAAATAAAGGGTACAGATCTCTGCACATGGTTATGAGGGTATTTAGGGATTGTAGTAAGGAAGTAAAGGAGAGGGCATATAAGTCTCTGGTAAGACCCCAACAAGAGTATGGTTTCAGTGTATGGGACCCTCACCAGGATTACCTGATTCAAGAACTGGAAAAAATCCAAAGAAAAGCAGCTCGATTTGTTCTGCGTGATTTCCGACAAAAGAGTAGTGTTACAAAAATGTTGCAATGTTTGGGTTGGGAATAATTGAGAGAAAGAAGAAGAGCTGCTCGACTAAGTGGTATGTTCCGAGCTGTCAGCGGAGAGATGGCGTGGAATGACATTAGTAGACGAATAAGTTTGAGTGGCATTTATAAAAGTAGGAAAGATCACAATATGAAGATAAAGTTGGAATTCAAGAGGACAAACTGGGGCAAATATTCATTTATAGGAAGGGGAGTTAGGGATTGGAATAACTTACCAAGGGAGATGTTCAATAAATTTCCAATTTCTTTGAAATCATTTAGGAAAAGGCTAGGAAAGCAACAAATAGGGAATCTGCCACCTGGGCGACTGCCCTAAATGCAGATCAATATTGATTGATTGATTGATTGAAGAAAAAACAAGTGCCCATATCAGAGTTCTGTACCAGAGACTAGTAAAACATTATTTAAAGCTTATGTACATTGTGCAAATTTCTTCTTCTTGATAATAATAACTGAAGCATAGGGGAATTAATGTACAAGCAAACATGATTTTATACAATAAAATAATAAATATGAAATGAATACGCTCAGAATATAAACATTGATTATCACATACTTAGTAGCAGGTATAAAATACATTGAAATATACACATTAGAAACTAGAACTGCAACTGTAGGATATAGACTTACACAAGACAATGAAAGAACCCTTTTCTACACTCCAAGGCTTGTTATTGAGGAACACGATTTGTTGTGCTTTTTTTTCCATGCAGTCTCGTTCTCCTGTTATTGAAGACTAAGCTTCCCTTGGAGAAGACTCATTCAAAGGGTACCGAAGTAGATGAAACACACAAAGAAATTTGAGCTATTTTGCTCAAGAAGGGAAACTGAACTTTGAGTTCACATCACCATTTTAATGCATCTTGGTTCTACTTAGAATCTACTTAGAATATCACATTATAAGTATCTCTGGACTTCAATAATTGACCTGAATGTTGGAGTCCCTTGTGGAAGTGCTTGAGGTCTATTAGTGACTATGGTGAAAATTCATCTCTGTTCTCAACAGTGGAAGTTTGGAGTTTATCACCTTCCAGAGACCTAATTTTCAAAGCTATCAAATTTTGTAGCTTCTTTTTACAGTTTTCCAATGCTTGGTGATTTTGAAAAGCAAAGTTTTTAAATCTTGGATCAAGAAAGGTACATAAACTAACAACATGGCCACATCTCTCCTTGAGCCCAGAGCTCAATGTTTGTATGATATTTTCTGACAAGTCAGTACTAAATTTTTCATAAACTGACTGTAGCCCATTAGCCAAGACTACAACAAGTGATCCAGATTTGTACTTTTCACCACTAGCTGATTTTGTCACAATTTCAAGGGGTTTCAATATTTTACACTTTTCATGGATAACTGTCCACTCTTGGGAGTTCTGAACAGGTAGATCGTTGTGTGGTGCTTTTGATGGCATCTTCTAACCGTTCTAACATGTAGAGTGTGGAGTTCCATCTTGTTGGTACATCAAGAATTAACTTCTTTACTTGAGTGACTCCACTGTTTCTCTGGAAATTCAGTAATTTTTCAGTTGCTTGAGAACTCCTTTTAAAAAATTTCACTATTATTTTCATTTTGTTCAGGAGCCCATCGATTAGGTGGATACCCTTTGTAACAATAATATTGAGCTGGTGAGGAAAACAGCCAACATGTTTCCAGTCTGTATAGCTCTTGTGATGTTGGCTGCATTATCTGACACTGCAAGCACGATTTTATTTTCCAATTTGCATTCCTGAATAATCCTTTGTAATTCCTGTGATAAACTCTACTTCCTTCTAAAACACAACATTCTAAGAGGACAGATTTCAGCTCAAGAAATGAGCAGTAATGGCCAAACAAACTTTCATTGTTTATGGAAGTCCAACAATCAGTCGTAATACACACCTTCTTAACAGCTTCCATCACATTTTTCATCTTATTCAAACACCGTTCATGTAATGCAGGTATCAAAGTTTTTGAATTCGTCCGTTGATTTGGCAGTGCATATTAAGTGCTGTGACAAATGCCTTAAAACCCTTGTTTTCAACTATTTGAAAAGGCTGAAGGTTATGTATTACCATTTGAGCAAGTAGTTTATATCCAGTTCCTTTTTTTTAAGAAGTCACTTTTCTCGGTATATATGGTGCAATTGAACTTGGACGTAACCATGGCTGAACCTGACAGACTTCTTGCACTTCTGTCGAAGCTGTGCTGGTTGACGGAGTGTGAGTAGCGACTGCTGGGCTCAATGACAGTGGCCGAATAAAAATAATGAAAAATAGATTACCCATGCCACGGCATTATTGGTATGTAATTAGCCTCATTTAATTTAATATAACACAATGACCTCATCCTGTCTTACAGTACTGGTACTGGACCTGTTGCCTTCTGTTGTTCTATACGGATAAGATATAGCTAGATGTTTTCTTTGTATATGTTCTGTTGAATTAGTAAGAGATGTTCGGTAAGACAGTTTCTGGCTGCAGATATCAGACTTGGCATATTCATTGTCAAAGCCGTGAAAAAACTCCACACAGGACTATTACATTGTCTCTTACTAAGCATATTTTATGTATTTATTGATTATTATTAATCTACCTATCTATCTATGTGTTATTATATTTATAAATTATAAAGAATTAATTCAAATTATTCAGTACGGGATGCACTTCTGAGTAAAACAGCACTGATTTACTGAGGGATCAAGCACATAAAAAGAGGAATGGAAATGGTGATTCCTTTGATCTGTGGGACAAATGACGGATTTTGCCTGCTGTTACAATGTTTCTAAAAAAATCAATGTGAAATAAATTTAACATTAATGAAAAGTTATTTAATAGAGCTTCTATTCTGTAAATACATTTATAAACTATATGTTTCAGTACTTAAGTAAAAGCAATCGAACGTACATACTCTATTCTCATTATTTTAAAAGCGCCGCCTTGTTTTCTGTGTTTAAAAAGTACAATTGCGCTATCTGTCGGGTAAACCTCTGAAACAGAATTTCGCTTTACTCAAGTAGTTGCTGGTTATAAGCTAGGTAGCGCTGGTAGACCTGTGGACGTCACACGACGTAAACGATATTTTGTCACAGATACTTCCTTCACAGCGTATCTGATATATCGGTGACAAAGTAGCAGGCTGTGATTTATCGACCAAGGTATCCCGGGCTCGATTATGGGCCGGCTCCAGGATTTTGGTAACGTTCATTGTTTAATTCCTCTGTTTCGGCACCTGACATCTTCAGCGTTAGAATTCACGTTAGGGAGATCCCCATCCTTACAGCTCACCTATGCGCAGGTTACCTACAGGGTGTCAAATAGGAATACGTGCAGGAGGCCGCACAGCATCTCTGCTTTCTTTACAGGTTTCTTCCATTCTCTGTTTAATAGCTTAGCAAGGGTATAAAGTTCCTGTTCATTTAGAATTTTATCCAACTCTTTCCCATCTCTAATATTGCTCGTTTCTTTACAGTCCTTATCAGATGTGCCATTTCCATATGTGAATTACATAAAGTACATTTATTTTCGTAATTTTTCTCTTAAAGCTTTATTTTTATAAAATGTTATCAACCATCAAATTATTCCTCTCATTTCCCTTTTTGTTAACATCTGTACCCTTATAGTAATATTTTCACGTATTTTGGAAAAATTGATTAGTGTTTTCTTGCTGTTGCATTCTGACCTTATTATTCGTCTTTCTATACCTTTCAGTCTTTGAACGACCTTCTTATACAATCTTCTGTGTTGCCTTGTTGCATTGCTTTCCCATTAAGATCCCATTCCTAGGTATTCTAGAAGCTTGTTCACCCCATCCACCCAGTAGCCTTCGTTTAGATGTTTCATTTGATGCTGATAAGCTATGCCTAAAATTTCACCACCTCTCCCCGTTTTTAATCTCAACCAAACTTAACTGTTCGTTTCGCAGTATCAGCCCGTATACTCACCCCTTCACACATCATTCTTACTCCACTATTTGTAGTACAGTTTGGTAATCTCATAATTATTTTGGAAAATATATTAATTTATTATCTATTCCCCAAATGTCCGCTCCATACAGTACCTTAGCTTTGACTACTTTAAATACGTTTTTCTGTACTTTGTATTCTATGTTAGGCATCTTTTTATCCAATATTTTTATACTAGCCAAAGCACTCATTCCCTTCATATTTGCTCTTTTTATTTGATTTTATTTTTGTTTGATCTGACCATTGTTGCTTATAATCGTCCCTAAGTATTCGATTTTTTAAACCACTTCTTACTTTGTCTTACCCATCCACCACTGTCCACTCTTAGAAAGCTCGACACCCCTTTTACAAACCAATGCTCTGGTTTTCTGTGGATTAACCTTTAAATTCAACTCTTAACAGTAGTTTTCTATCTCATTTATACTATTTTTCATCTTGTTGGGTGTTAATGAGATTAGAATGATATCGTCCGCAAAGATTAAGCCTGGAGTATCTTGATACTCAAGATATGGAGAAGCTTCTTCCTCACATCCTTTCGACTGGAAAATATCATTCATAAACAATAAGAATAATATAGGAGGCAGGTTACAGTTACCCAGTTTTGAAGTTAACGATCCCACTATTACACCATCTTTAACTTTGACAGTACATTTAAATTCTGAATATATGTTATTATAATTTTCTCTGGTACTCCGATCTGCCCCAACTTGTGGACGACAGCCCTTCTACTCACCGAATCGATTACAGTAATGTACAACTTGCCACTTTTCTTCTTAACATATTTATCTATTAGTGTTTTTACTACATTATATTGTCACTTGTCCTCATTCCCTTTCTAAATCCTGCTTGAAATCTCGACAGGATCGAGCACTCAATTCATTAATCTTTTTGCCAATATCCCCGTGTATATCTTGCTTAAAGAATCCAACAACGTTATCCCTCTATAATTACTTGGGTGAGATCGTTCTCCACGTTTCATATACAGGACAGATGATTCCTTCTTACCATGATTTAGGGAATCTTGTTAAATATTTTGATTATACTTGCTAGAATAAAGCTGTTTTTGCCTGCTTCCTTCCACAATTCATTGTTTATACCAGAAATTACTCCTCATTTCTTCTTCCGACTTTTCTCTAATAATTCCTTTACTTCGTGAGCTTAAATTTCTTGTCTAAACTAGGCAGGGTGTACTCCAATCCCCTCGAGACTTCCACCTTCTGTACATCCTGTTTCCAACGATCCTCACCGCTTAACAATTTACTAAAGTATTCTATCCATTCTCCATAACTTATATTTACATGTTTTATATTTTTTCTATCTCTACAAATTTGATTTATTCTATACCATACCTTTTTAACCTCGTTATTCTATTTAAGTAATCAGTATGTTTCTTCTGCCACAGGTCTTTAGTTATTTCTAATAATTCTTTGTACTCTTTTCCTTTGCTACAGAATGCAGCACTTGATTTATGCCCACCTATTGTTCTGAATGTATCTAATGCTTTCATTAATTCGGCCGTCCGACTCGTTGGCTGAATGGTCCGTTCAGAGGGTCCCGGGTTCGATTCACGGCCGAGTCGGGGATTTTAACCCTCATTCGTTAATTCCAATGACCCGGAGGCTGGGTGTTTGTGCTGTCCCCAACATCCCTGCAACTCACAAAATCACACATAACACCATCCCCCACCACAATAACACGCAGTTACCTACACATGGCAGATGCCGCCCACCCTCATCGGAGGGTCTGCCTTACATGGGCTGCACTCGACTATAAATATACACACGAAATTATTATTATTAATTCGGCCCCTTTTCTTCTGCATTCTTCATTCTATCGCCCACTATTTTTTGTATTCTTATCCCCTGAACCCGCATCTTATATCCCGCCATCAGTACTGTGTTTTCTGTTGGCTTTATTGCCTCACCTACTTTGTTTTCTTCAACCGCGATCTTAATTCCTATCTTGATAATTTCAAAAACCTCCCTTCAAAATATTCTTGAATTCTGTCCTAAGGTCTTCTCTCCATATAAACTTGGACACTAATCTCTCTTTAATATTCGTTTGATAATACCCCCCCCCCACTATTCTATTCCGTACTTACCATATTTATAATTACGGGTAAGTGATGCGATTCCCCCAACCTTTAACAGTTATCCTCTTAATGAGTGGTAATGCCTCCTTAGAACATAATACTATATCAATAGCACTATCAGCCGTTTCTGTTATAAACTTTAAATTACCCCTTTCATCTCCTGGCCACCACCCATTTAAGATAGAGTTTTTCTGCTCCACATCGTTCTAATAATTTTTCGCCATAGTTATTGTAATCTTTATCTTGACTAGTTCTTTTTCCAATTATTATTTCCTCAGCCTCTTTACAATAAACTGGTTTTAAATCTGCAATCCTCGCAATGAAGTCCCCCATTATTACAATACCTATGTCCTCATATATATTCTTTAATCTATTTGTTTCCACTTCGGGAGGTGCATATGGCCCTGAGGTTCACTCAGCCTACACCAAAAATGAGTACCATGTTAATTCATGGGGGCAAAGGCGGCCGGACGTAGAGCTAACCACTCTACCCACTGATCTCTATACATGGATCGCTGATGGCAGGTCTCCGCTGCAGGAGAAAGTACGCCAAGTTGAACGCGCGGTTCGCCATGTTGGCGTACCCAACCTCGAGCTCTCCTTATGGGGAAGCAATGATAATATAGTCAATTTTAAGTCGCAATTAATGGCGCATTGGAATAATTAAAAATATAGAGACATGTTCACTCAAAGCATAAGGACATTGGGATCACTGACACGTCATTCCGAGGTCAGTAAATCTCCGGGATAGCAATAAAAATGAGTGTATAATAACGGCCGGCAAATATTAACTTAGGTGCTGAATACATGCAATTAGCGATCGGTAACACAATACGAGTGAAAACCAGTTTCTGGAAACATTGCTGTAAATTGTATACATGTATGCCACGAAATTATGCATTCTTAAAATGATGTACCTATAAACGTAGCTCAATATACAGGCCTAGATTCGACATATCGTAATCGGTGCTTGATAATGAATTTCTGTTTCCTGTTTCCAAGAAATAACGCGCATATTATCAAATTAAAATATCACTGAAGCAAATGTACACATTTATTAAACCAGCAAATATTCAAAACTAGTCAATATATCACATTACCTCCAGCTTAATGTACTATTACAGACCTCTTTAATTAAATTCAGCTAGCAAAGCGATATTGATAGTCATCATCAGAAATATGTAACACGAGTTAAAAGAGTCCCAAATACCACGAATAGTATAATGGAATAGCCCCAAACACCCACCACACTTTCCCTTCTCCCACCACTCCAGTGTCTGAAACCCATAATTATTACTGATGTAAATAAGGTCTAGAATTCCTCCAGACTTCATTTCCTAAGATTGTTATAAGGTCACGTCAATTATTTCATCGAAACCGTCAGTTTAATTATGAGAAATAAAAAAAATATAAGTAAATCTTTACTTGCAGTTAATGTTAAGCAAAATTGAAAACAGTTGGCTGTACATCACTTCTAAGGTGTACAGTTTGTCCATTTCTATCAAAACAGTCTTCCTCTAAGTGATCCGAGCAGAGAACAGCTGTTTTAGAAGGCTCCCAATTTTCCCGCCTGATACTCCTAATCGATGATCTTAGATGTTCGGGTCTCGAGAAAGGAAACCAACAAAAATTAATTGCCATTTTGCTCCCGGAATATGCGAAATAAGATACAATAAACCTAAAACTCAAAACACTACCCTAGGAAGATTCTTATGTACAGTATAAAACTCCCCGAGCCGGGCTGAGTGACTCAGACGGTTAAGGCACTGGCCTTCTAACCCCAACTTGGCAGGTTCGATCCTGGCTCAGTCCGGTGGTATTTGAAGGTGCTCAAATACGACAGCCCCGTGTCAGTAGATTTACTGGCACGTAAAAGAACTCCTGCGGGACTAAATTGCGGCACCTCGGCGTCTCCGAAAACCTTAAAAAGTAGTTAGTGGGACGTAAAGCAAATAACATTATTATTAAAACTCCCAGATGAAATGATTTCTCCTTCTGCTGATCGGTTCTGTTTGTACATCCATAAGCTGAATACTGCGGTATGTTAATACCCCGTAGAATGTTTCTTCATTCATATTTCAGATAAACACATACATATTTAAATTTAATCTTGTAATTCACAAGCATACTACAAGGCAACGAACCTAAATTCGTAAAATACACTACTATTTACTTTGCAATAACACAGCACAGAACACTCGTGAAACTACAATCAAGAGACCTGGCGTCACTGAACTAAGCATAAACAAAGCAAGCGCGCTCCTCGTGGTCTATTGCACCGTGCGCTCGCTGCCATCTTACGACGCCAGTCATCTTCTATTCGGCTTACTGCTACCCAAGCTACCAGCCATCCAGGTATAGAGATCAGTGACTCTACCCCATCAAGTGCCGAGGTTAACAATGGTGGAAGCCTTCACCTTCCACTCCTGCAAGGGCCTTTGATTTGTTTCTAATGCTTACTCTGTGAAAAATTCTTTGTTTGCCAATGTCGAGCCCTCGCGAGGATTGTATACAAAACAGAGACATAGATTAACACCCCTCTTCTATATCTGTTTCTATTATTTCAATTTTCTCCTTTATTTCTTCCCTTATCAAGGTTAGTATACCACTGGGATATCTACCTTTACGAGCATTTCTGCCCCTTGCCTTGCTATACGTTTTAAAACCTTCAATATGTACTTCATATCCCGGCGCTATCCAACTCTCAACAAAGGAAATGATATGCACTTCTGCCATTAATAATTTCACCTGTTCATTTTCTAACTTGTTCGAAAAACCTTCTATATTGACCGTACCAATATTCACTTATAGCTATTTCTTACTTTTGCCCTCAGACCAATTACTTGTCTTACTTCTAGTCACTCTCTTTTCCTCCAGTTCGAACAACTTTTCCCTCAAGACATGCATTTGTTGATTTCGCACACTGTAATATCGTAACTGAGATACTACACATTCTGTCTAATCTACTGTACAGACCACCGCATTCAGAGGTTTGTTTTGGCAGCCTCTGGATTAGGCACTTTCTCTCCGTGTGGAGCGGCTGTAAAGTGATTATTGTTGCACCACTTCATTCAAATTAATGGGAAATGGACCGTTTTTAATAAAATATCACGTTTTTCTGTTCAATGGAGGTCAAACGAGACATTTGGTTTTGAACGAGGACTTGCGATGCGTTGAAGAAATTGAAATTCTCTCGCCGTTCAGACGAGAGAAAGCACTTCCATGAACGTTGTAGTTCTGCTTTACGTCGCAGCGAGAGGCAGGTTTTATGGCGACGATGGGGCAGGAAAGTGTTAGCAGTGGGAAGAAAGCCTTGATTACTTTCTGGTGTTAAAGTGAGAAACCACTGAAAACCATCTTCACGGCTGCCGACAGAGAGGTTTGAACCTATTATCTCCAGAATTCAAGCTGACAGCTACGTGACACAAATCGCATAGCCACTCGCTTGTTCTTCTTGTTTTTCTACAGTTTTTGCACATCCGTGGAGTGGCGGGTGCGAAGTTTGTCCCACATTGGGATATGGCCCGGTTTTACGGTTGGTTGCCCTTCCCGACGCAATGAATTGTGAGGAAATTAAAGATATTGCAGACGTCGTAAGTATAGTATTAATATAATTCTCCTTCTTCTTATCTAGCCCTGCCGTGTAGAGTAGTGCACTTGTCTCTTATTCCGAGTTCCTCTTTTAATTCTCGACTGTGGAGCAGAACAGGGTTCACCTGATACAAGCTACAGTGAGAACATGACGCCACTGACCTCGTGTACAGTGGCGTCGGGAAATTCATGACGCTAATAGCTACTTGTGCCTTCAACCTCATTTACCGGCACGGAAAAGAAATCCTGCGGGACTAAATTCTGGCACCTCAGCGTCTCCGAAAACATCAAATAAGAAGTAAGTGGTAACTAGAACCAATAACAGGGGAAGCATCGCCCGCCAGACTGTTGTGTGTTCTAACCTCTACGACTTTACTGGCGGACTCTACCTCTCTCGGACTAGTTTGAAAGTGAAATGAAATGTCTGGGAGTGTCCGAGGACATGTCCGACTGGCCGACCCCCGTAGGTGACCTGCGCGTCGTGATGACGGCACAGACACCCAGAGTCCCCGTGCTAGCGAAATTAACCAATGATGATTAAAATTCCCGATCCTGCCGGGAATCAAACCCGGGACCCCTGTGACCAAAGGCCAGCACGCTAACCATTTAGCCATGGAGGCGGACATTTCCTCGTTATAAGCCTGTTTCTGTTGGGAACATTGCATCCAGTGCGGTCATTTTGCTTTAATCCTCGAGTTAACTTACCTCCGACCTTAACCTACTGTTAAAACTTTGATGAAACAGATTACGTAGCCAAATTCAGAGTTAAAACTGTGAAACATGGGATTATGGCGTACGGTGAACACTTTCCTCCACTCTCCATTGTGCCAACATGATAGCTAAGTGGATATATAACAAGCAAACATATCAGGCAATAAACAAACAAACAAACAAACAAACAAACAAACAAACAAACAAACAAACAAATAAGACAATTTATGTATTAAAGAACTTATGACCGGGCGAGTTGGCCGTGCGCGTAGAGGCGCGCGGCTGTGAGCTTGCATCCGGGAGATAGTAGGTTCGAATCCCACTATCGGCAACCCTGAAAATGGTTTTCCGTGGTTTTCCATTTTCACACCAGGCAAATGCTGCGGCTGTACCTAAGGCCACGGCCGCTTCCTTCCAACTCTTAAGCCTTTCCTATCCCATCGTCGCCATAAGACATATCTGTGTCGGTGCGACGTAAAGGCCCTAGCAAAAAAAAAAAAAGAACTTATGAAATCATAACTCACTTGAATAAGAATATTTTCAAGGACATCGTTCGTTCGTTCGTTCGTTCGTTCGTTCGTTCGTAATCTGTTTACCCTCCAGGGTCGGTTTTTCCCTCGGGCTCAGCGAGGGATCCCACCTCTACCGCCTCAAAGGGAGTGTGCTGGACCTTCAGACTCTGGATCGGGGGCTACAACTGGGGAGGATGACCAGTATCTCGCCTAGGCGGCCTCACCTGCTATGCTGGGGGGATGGGAAATTTGGAAGGGATATACAAGGAAGAGGGAAGAAAGCGGCGTGGCCTTAAGTTAGGTACCATCCCGGCATTTGCCTGGAGGAGAAGTGGTAAACCACAGAAAACCACTTCCAGGATGGCTGAGGAGGGAATCGAACCTCCCCCCCCCCTACTCAGTTGACCTCCCAAGGCTGAGTGGACCCCGTTCCAGCGATCGTAACACTTTTTAAATTTTGTGGCACAGACGGGAATCGAACCCGGACCTCTGGGGGTGGCAGTTAATCACACTAACCACTACACCATTTTCAAACACATATTTCCCAATTGGTATTCACGGCAGCATCAGATTTTAAACGATGTAGCCTATTACAGTTTCTCCCTCTGACGCTTCGTAATAGCACAGTCATGTTTTTCACAGAAAATTGCTGGGACTAATTTTTTAAACTTAAAAACCTAACGTAAAATGATGAGCAAAATTTAGAAGGTATTTTACCGTCGCGGAAGTTTTACAGTTTCACTGGCGTACTGAGCGTACGTAGGTACAGCAACGACAAACGACACGGTGTATACCACTGTTATATTCATGAAGAAGGCCACAAAACTCACGAAAACTACAACATACCACCATTACCCAGAGCAACCAAATACAACATTCACCGGGCGAGTTGGCCGCAGATAGTGTCGAGAACCCTGAAGATGGTATTCCGTGTTTTCCCATTTTCGCACCAGGTAAATACTGGGTTTAAGACACGGCCGCTTCCTTCCCTCTCCTACATGTTCCCTATCCCATCTTCGTCTTAAGAGCCATCTGTGTCGGTGCGATGTAAAACAAATCTCGTACTTCGCGCTTGGCACTGTCTTCATGCTGGGCAACCTAAACAATTTTCTGCGTGCACCGGAAACATACTCTACACTTTATGCATGCCGAAATCCAAAAATAAAATAAATACTTTTATTAAAATTGATTTCATACATTTAATATCTGTATTATCAAGACTATGTGCAAATGGCTGTACTGAAGCCTCTGGCGTGTGGCGCTGAACGCCTCGAGTTTAGCTGCTCCGCCCCGCCTCCCCATGAGAGCTCGTGCGTCAACCAAACGACTTGAATTTCACTGGGGGAGCTCGCTTTCGCGCCGGTAAAGAAAAGACCTGGCCTGCGGTAGAGCGAGACAGCCTTAGCTGTTGGCAGTTTTCTTAACTTGATAAAGAAACGTTCTAGGAATAGTAAGAAAACTTCCCCAGCGGGCTGCAGTAGCTGGGTTTAACCCACGTCAATGAAGTCGGACACAAGTGATATTAGAATATGAAAAAAATACTACTAACTTCTCAGTAACAACTGACCTTTCTGCGCAATGAGAAGGTGTAAAGTTGGAATGAGCCGCGTTCCAAAAATATTTGCGCCACTACGACCAGGATTTTACAACAAGGAATTGAGTTCTCTGAAGGTGGCGGGTTACTGTAATTTCCTTCTGAAGAAATGATCTAATAAAATAGGAGAATAAACCGCATTTTATTTTGACAAGCGACCTATGTCAGAACTTGTTCTTATGTTCGAAATCCGGTGAAGGGCCCGGTATGCAGATAGCCGTTCTCCATTCACTCACGTTGACTGCCAAGGGTTACACCAAGTACTTAATGTATGCATGGAAAAGGAAGGCTGCTCAGAGTAGTGCGGTGGACGTAATGCGAACAAGGGAGATTTTACTGAAACTTGGGTCGTCAATTTACATATCCTTCTTTTTCTTATGCAATTTACGTTACGTCGCAACGACACAGGTAGGGAAGGAAGCGGCCGTGGGTGTTATAAAGGTATAGCCCAAGCATTTTCCTGGTGTGAAAATTGGAAACCATGGAAAACGATCTTCAGGGCTGCCGACGGTGGGGTTCGAACCCACTGTCTCCCGAATGCAAGCTCACAGCTCCGTGTCCCAAACCGCGTAGCCAACTGTGTTTTGTATGTAACAGGTGTGTACTAAATGTACTCAGTACGGCCTTAGAAGACTTGGGAGAACTTGGATCACAAGATCTACCTAAAGTCTAAAGCGTCATGATAATAATGATATTAAAAATTATATTATTTAGACACCAACGGCTCCTCAATACTTCTCTTCGGCTTTATTCCCGGTAATAATTTGGATCAATTTCAGTTTTAGGGATCGATGCCCTTCCTGACGACAATATTCACTATAGCGTATCAGTCCTACAGTGGAGGAATTAACCACTTGTGGCGAAGATCCGCGACCCGACCAGGATGTAACTTGGACCTTTTAGCCTTTAATGGGAGGAGGACGAAATGTACTTCTCATTACTCCCTGAAGATAGTGTTACGAAATGTGAGCAATTGTGAACTGTATTGGGGATAAGAATTCTGGTCAGTTCTAAATAAAATATCAAAGTCCATGGCATGTTTCCAGTCATTCGACCGGGTCAGGAATGGAATGATTGAAGCCCGCATCTAGCGGCGAGGATAGGAACTGTGCCGGTTGCCGAGGCCTGTCGCACTCCTCTAGGGCAATGATTAATGACTGACAGATGCAATGAAAAGATATTGGAGAGTGTTGCTGGAATGAAAGATGACAGGGAAAAACCGGAGTACCAGGAGTAAAACCTGTCCCGGCTCCGCTGTGTCCAGCAAAAATCTCACATAGAACGACCGGGATTTGAACCACGGAACCCGGCGCTGAGAGTCGGCGCGCTCCCGCGTGAGCCACGCAGGCTTTTCACATCTAAAGAAATCAGTTATAAATTATAAACATACGTGGTACTTATATTGTTGTGTCACCCATTTCTCAGTGCGGAAGTTTCTTTCGTTTTCCACCCCTTCAGGTAGACCACACTCCAGTCACTGTTGCTGATGGAGCTGCAACAATGTTATTTGCTTTACGTCCCACTAACTACTTTTACCGTTTTCGCAGACGCTCAGGTGCCGTAGGGGTTGTCTTACGTGCTAACTGACACGAGGCCGCCTGAGCCACTCTGTTTGGCACGCTTCAGTTCCAAATGCGGTTTATAAACAAAATGAAACCGAGACTGCGCGGAATTTGCCGAAATGCTGGAAACCGTGATTACGATGCACCAATGTCCGCGCCTGTGCCGTGCTCACACCGCGTGTTGTGCACAAGTGCTCCAACAAAGTCTGAACTTATTGGCAGAATGGTGTAGCAAATAAATCTCTTAACTATCAGAAAACGTTGCTCGAGTGACGAACTCAACGCCATTTATCAGTGTAAGTGTGGACCTGCATCTGTATCGTGCGCCCAGATGAGCCTTGGCGTCTGGTTTCTCAGTGAAGTGGAGTCAGGACTTTTGCATCCTCACTTTTTCATTTCTTCAGATCTGTCCAATCCCAGCGTCTTCTGTCATCTTCATTAACAAGGGTCAGTCCTATTGTAAATGTTTTGCCCGCCGGAGTGAAAACAGTTCCAAGTATACGATACTAGAAGCAAATGGATCCACAAACGAGATCAGTGCCACCACTGACTGGATTATGTGCAAACGTGATCCTGGTTAGGAGAAGGTACCAATACAACATTAAGGAAATTTATTACATTCTTTGCTAGAGGTGCAGTGGTTTTTAATGAACAAAAGAAAACACTTTTCCTGTAACTACGAGTAAGTTCACTGTACAGTCATTGTACCATGTAACTCTGACGAACTAAGCAAGACAGTCTTCTTGTCCATTAAAAAACAACTGCACTGCTACCAAAGTATCTAATAACTTTTCTTAATGTTGTGTTGGTACCTTCTCCAGACTAGGATCACGTTTACACACAATGAAGTCAGTGGTGGGTGGTCACCACAAATTCTAAATGATCTCACAAACAGCGGATCAACTGTTTGCTTCTAGTGTCGTGTACGTACAGCTCTTTCAATTGTGATACACTGTACAGTTCGGCGGGCGGAGGACATTGCAGGAGCTTCACTGTCTACCTTAGCGCTAACTGAAGCTGCGATGTACGAGACGAAATCACAATCATTATTTCATTTGTTGTTCTCGAAGTTCTTGTTCCGCTGCAGTTGCATGCACCGTTACGTGGCCACTGGACGAGCGTGGAGTTGCGCAAGGCGAACGTGGTGGGTGTGTCCCGCGAGTGAAAGTCTAGCCTTGGAGCCTTATCCTGCCGCTAAGGCCGACCGCTCGATCAAACACATTTAGGAAAGTTATATAATAGTAATTATTATTTTGCAGGTTCTTTTCATTGCCAGTTATTATGCAGTGAATAGAAGACCAAAAGGGACCCTGAACTTGAAGTGCCAGATGTGCCCAGCATAAAAAGTGAAACTAGTTAGAAGCAAAATCGGGAGATTTTAAACCGGGTAAATGTTTACCGAACTCTCACGAGTGGAGGTTCCGTTCTTTGATGTTCATTTTTCGCGAGGGACGTTTTACTGCTCGCAACTGAGGGGGAGGGGCATTGATTGGACCTCGCTGTTTAATTGATCCGTTGCCAGACCAGTTACTAGTTGCTGAAATGGCTGCGATATGATTCTCACTCCTCTTACAGCCGGGCTCAGTGCCTGGCTTAGTCCGGTGGTATTTCAAGCTGCTCAGATACGTCACCCTCGTGTCAATACATTTACTGGCACGTAAAAGAACTCCTGCGAGACTAAATTCCCGCCTTGGGCGTCTCTGAAAACTTTCAAAAATACTGTAATTAGTGAGACGTAAAAACAATAACATTAATTAATATTATTGCGCTATGTGCATTCTCTTCCCCTGGACCAGTACTACTACAAGGAGAAATGAATAAGTAACAGCAGCGCAATCTACGTTACACATTGTTGAAATTTGTAACTAAGACTTCCTCTCGTGAAAATGTTTAATTCTAAGAGTGACAGAAGCAGTGCAATGTATGCTTTACAGTGTTCAGATTCATCATTATTTAGGTAAGAACACTCTCCACATAAAAAGTTTAAACTATTATAACATTGACAGCAAACTGTGCTTAACAGTGTCGATAATAGAGATTACTCAAGCGCCTAGTACTTAATACATACATACACACACACATCATCATTATAGACCGTTATGCCTCTCAGCGTTCAGTCTGCAAGTCTCAGTGAATTTACTAAACGCCGCCACAATCCTCTGTTTGCAACTAGTGCTGTGGTCTCATTTAGTTCTATGCCTCTTATCTCTAAATCGTTAGAAACTGAGTCTAACCATTGTCCTCTTTGTCTACCTCTACTTCTCTTACCCTCCATAACGAAGTCCATTATACTTCTAGGTAACATATCCTCCTCCATTCGCCTCATATGACCCCACCACTGAAGACGGTTTATGCGCAGAGCTTCATCCATCGAGTTCATTCCTAACTTGCCCTTTATTTCCTTATTCTCAGTACCCTCCTGCCATTGTTGCCACCTGTTTGTACCAGCATTCATTCTCGCTACTTTCATGTCTGTTACTTCTAACTTAAGAATAAGATACCTGAGTCCACCCAGCTTTCGCCCCCGTAAAGCAAATTTGGTCTGAAAGCAGACCGATGTAAGGATACTTTCGTCCGGGAGTTGACTTCCTTCTTACAGAATACTGTTGATCGCAACTGCGAGCTCACTGCATTAGCTTTACTACACCTTGATTCAATCTCACTTGCTATATTACCATCCTGGGAGAACACACAACCTAAACACTTGATATTATCTACCTTTTCCAGTTTTGTGTCACCAATCTGACACTCAATTCTGTTGAATTTCTTACCTACTGACATTAATTTAGGCTTCGAAAGGCTAATTTTCATACCATACTCATTGCACCTATTTAAGATATTAGACTGCAGGCTTTCGGCACAATCTGCCATTACCGGGCGAGTTAGCCGTGCGGTCAGGAGCGCGCGGCTGTGGCCTTGCATCCGGGAGGTAGTGCGTTCGAATCCCACTGTCGGCAGCCCTGAATATGGTTTTCCGTGGTTTCCCATTTTATACCAAGCAAATACTGGGGCTGTACCTTAATTAAGGCCACGGCCGCTTCCTTCCAACTCCTAAGCCTTTCGTATCCCATCATCGCCATAAGACGGTGTGTCGGTGCGACGTAAAGCCACTAGCAATCTGCCATTAAGACCAAGTCTTCAGCTTAGGCCAGACTGCTTACTATATTTCCACCTAACTGAATCCCTCCCTGCCACTTTATAACTTTCAGTAGATGATCCATGTAAACTACGACAGCGAAGGTGAAAGATTACAGCTCTGTCTGACCCCTGTACGTACGCTGACAAAAGAACTTATTCTACCATCAACTCTCAGTGAAGCTTAATTGTCAACATAAATGCCTTTGATTGATTTTAATAATCTACCTTTAATTCCATAGTCCCCCAGTATGGCGAACATCTTTTCCCTCGGTACCCTGTCATATGCTTTCTCTAGATCTACGAAACATAAACACAACTGCCTATTCCTCTCGTAGCATTTTTCAATTACCTGCCGCATACTGAAAATCTGCTCTTGACAGCCTCTCTGTGGTCTGAAACCACACTGGTTTTCATCCAACTTTCTCTCAACGACTGATCGCACCCTCCCTTCCAAGATGCCAGTGAATACTTTGCCTGGTATACTAATCAATGACATACCCCGATAATTGTTGCAATCCTTCCTGTCCCCTTGCTTATAGATAGGTGCAATTACTGCTTTTGCCCAATCTGAAGGTGCCTTACCAACACTCCATGCTAATCTTACTACTCTATGAAGCCATTTCATCCCTGCCTTCCCACTATACTTCAGCATTTCAGGTCTAATTTCACCTATTCCTGCTGCATTATGACAATGGAGTTTATTTACCATCCTGTTCACTTCCTCAAGCGTAATTTCACTAACATCATTTTCCTCCTCCCCATGAGCGTGGCTGTTCGCAACACCACCAGGAAGATTTCCTTTTATGTTCAGAATATGTTCAAAATATTCCCTCCACCTCTCCAGTGATTCCCTGGGGATCTATTATGAGTTCACCTGAATTACTCAAAACACTGTTCATTTCCTTTCTCCCTCCCTTCCTAAGGTTCTTTATTACTGTCCAGAAAGGTTTCCCTGCTGCTTGATCTAGCCTTTCCAGGTTATTACCAAAATCTTACCACGATTTCTTTTTGGATTAAACAATTATTTGTTTCGCTCTGTTTCTTTTATCTACGTACAATTCCCTGTCCGCATCGGCACTTGTTTGGAGCCATTTCTGATAAGCCTTCTTTTTAACGTTTACAAGCTGCTCTCACTTCATCATTCCACCAAGATGTTCGCCTTTTCCCATCTTTACACACAGTTGTTCCTAGGCATTCCCTTGCTGTTTCTACTACAGCATCCCTGTATACCACCCATTCACTTTCTATATCCTGAACCTGCTTACTGTCTACTGTTCGAAACTTCTCACTAATCATATCCATGTACTTCTGTCTAATTTCCTCGTCCTGGAGATTTTCTACCCTTATTCGTTTGCAGACAGATTTCACTTTCTCTACCCTAGGCCTAGAGATACTTAGTTCACTACAGATCAGATAGTGGTCTGTATCATCGAAACATCCGTGAAAAACTCGTACATTGCTAACAGATTTCCTGAATTCGAAGTCGGTTAAGATATAGTCTATTATGGATCTGGTACCCCTAGCTTCCCATGTGTAGCGGCCACTCAGCCTTATGCTTGAAGAATGTATTCGTAACAGCTAAACCCATACTAGCACAGAAGTCCAGCAAACGCTTCCAGTTTCCATTAGCTTCCATATCTTCCCCCCATTTACCAATCACCCTTTCGTATCCTTCAGTTCTATTCCCAACTCTCGCATTGAAATCGCCCATTAGCACTATTCTATCCTTGCTGTTCACCCTGACCACGATGTCACTCAATGCTTCATAAACTTATCAACTTCATCCTCATCTGCACCCTCACATGGTGAATACATGGACACAATTCTAGTCCTAACTCCTCCAACTGACAAATCTACCCACACCATTCGCTCATTTACGTGCCTAACAGAAACTATATTGCGTGCAATGGTATTCCTGATAAAGAGCCCTACCCCAGACTCTGGCCTTCCCTTTCTAACACCCGTCAAGTACACTTTATAATATCCTCTCTCTTCCTGCTTATCTCCTGTTACCCGAATATCACTCACTCCTAGCACATCGAGATGCCTCCTCTTAGCTGACTCAGCCAGTTCTACTTTCTTTCTTCGATAAGCCCCATTAATATTGATAGCTCCCCATTTCGTTCGCCAAGTTGTTTACCCTCGCCTGTCAACCACCACAGGAACACACAATCCCTCTACATAGGTTTAGCAACCGGCGTGAAACAGGAATAAATAGCATACCCCAGGAAACTGAGAGAAGTTCAGGAAGAAGGAAAATGCTTGTTTCCTTTCTTACCAGATAAAAGTCAAAGTTCGAGTGCCTGAGCAATTTGGCACGCATTTTGGGTGTAGAAGGTATCAGCTTGCATTCGCGAGGGTATTCGCGAGATAGTGGGTTCGAACCCCACTGTCGGTAGCCCTGAAGATGGTTTTCCGTGGTTTCCCCATTTTCACTCTAAGCAAATGCTGGGGCTGTACCTTAATTAAGGACACGAGCGATTCGTTCCCACTGTCCGGCTTCATGGCTAAATGGTTATCGTGCTGGCCTTTGGTCACAGGGGTCATGGGTTCGATCCCGACAAAGTCGTGAATTTGTACAATAACTGGTTTATTCCTCTGGCACGGGGGTGGGTGTTTGCCGTCTTCATCATCATTTCGTCCTCATGACGACACGCAGGTCACCTACGAGCGTCAAATCAAAGACCTGCAACTGGTGAGCCGAAGTTGTCCTCGGACACTCCCGGCGCTAAAAGCCATACGCAATCTCACTTGTAGGCCTTGCCGTTTGTCTTGCGACGTATAACAAACTGTAGAATAAAATAACATACCCAGTAATGTTTACACCAGCTTCCATTCCATAACGTCTGATATCTGAAAGCAGAGCGGTGTGTCCCGCACAGTTTTCTTTGTTTGTTTTGCTCCCGATGCCTGAGACTCGGGCAGGTGTTTTCTTTGTTACCTTGGCTTTATAAGTGTGTTCCGTTTTATATCGTCCATCCACTGTTGTCCTGAAGACATGCACGAAGCGAAGGTCACAGACTGTCTGCCTACGGGTGTGCAGTTCGTAGCGAACGTGCGAAATGTCAAGCTATTATTATGACGTAATTCAGCAGAATTTTGTTTATTCCACTCTGAGGGGAGCACAACAAATTATTTGAAGCAACCTTGAATTCGAATGAATCAGTGTCACACACAGAACACTTCCTACTTTTCAGTGGTTCGTCGTGTCCTGTTGACAGTAGAGTAAAGGGAAGTACTGATCCTTGGCATGGTACACCCCAGTATTGGGTTAGAATGCACGACGTGTTGTCTGTAACTAGTTGTGTGCCCTCATTTAGTTCTGCATCACAAGAAACTGAGTCTAATCATCCTGGTCTTGGTCTTCCTCTACTTTTCTTACCCTGCATCACCGATTCCATTATTCTCGTAGGTAAGCCTCCACCATTCGCCTCACATGACCCCAGCACCGAGTTCATTCCTAACTTAGCCTTTATCTCCACATTCCGAGAATCCTTCTGCCGTTGTTCCCACCTGTTTGTACCAGCTACTTTCACGTCTGCTACTTTTAACTTATGAATAAGATATCCTGAGTCCACCCAGCTTTCGCTCCCGTAAAGCAAAGTTGGTCTGAAACCAGACCGATATTTTCGTCCGGGAGCTGAATTCCTTCTTACAGAACACTGTTGATCGCAACTGCGAGCTCACAGCATTAGCTTTACTGCATCTTGATTCGATCTCACTTACTATATTACCATCCTGGGAGAATTCTTCTTCCTTCACTTTTCCCGGGTTCGGATGCGTACAGCGTAGCACTTTTGGATTTGACGCTGTTTTACGACCGGATACCCTTCCTGACGCCGACTCTATTGCGTGTTTCTGTGGTGCTTGGTAGTGTGGTGTGCTATCTAAATATGAAGAGGCGAGTCTTGGTACAGGCACAAACACCCAGTCCCCAAGCCACAAGGATTAATCAGAAGCGATTAAAATCCCCAACCCAGCCGGGATCGAATCCGGGACCATCTGAGCCGAAGGGCAGTACGCTGACCATTCAGCCAAGGAGTCGGACCATCCTGGGAGAATACACATGCTAAATACTTGAAATTATCGAGCATAATCTAGTGAGTGTAACATAAATTGTAGGGGTTTTGATAGACCGTACCCCTCATGTTTATGCAAATCTCAGAGCATGACTGCTCTACAGGCTAGCCTATATTTGCTACGCGCTTCAGTAAGTTTGGATTCTAACGTATTAGAAGCCCGCCTGGTGGCCATGATCGTTAACGCATACGGTCTGACACCGTGTTTAGCCAGTTTGAGTCTCGTTGGTCGAAAAATGGAATCACCATCAGAATGTTGGCCAACAGCGTAGGGGAGGTGATGGTATACAATTTTAAAACCTGCATTCAATTCCAAACCTCTTCGCCGTGCTCATATGGAATGAAGGCAATATGACCTCGTTGATGGTGATTCGTCCCTCAGATGGGGACGTTCATCCTTGAGCAGGACCCTTGGCGCTACCGACAGGAGTAGGCTATGTGCCGGCACCGGGTTTCACCCTCTCCCTTCCTACTATCATATATCACGTCATTCATTTCATCTCATTAACCCGCCACGATAGATTCATCTCGCCTCATATCCGACCTCGTAGAGAAACGGGATGAGGTTTGGACAAACAAACAAACTGCCTAAACACTAGGGCTGTACATATTAGTTCTGGGTAGCCAGCAAATCCTAGCCGTTGTTGCTTAATCCTCATGCAAAATGACTTTTATTTTACCAACTGTGCCATGATACGCTTTTCAAGCGTTCGGCAACCAGTGAAACGTCTCGTCAACCTCTGACAGCTGTCGGTCATCTCCACTATTCAAGGAACATCCTCTAAGACGAACAAGAGCTTGAACTGTATTTCAGTTTGCAGCAGCACCGAGGCTGCGTTCCTTTATCAACGTTTCTAACGTATTTTTAATTCGAATTGTCTCATCCCTTGTCCGACTGGCTTTTCGCATCACAGGGCCCCGGGTTCGATTCACGACCAGGACAAGGATTTTAACTATATATTCTTAGTTTATCTGACTCGGGGACTTAGATTTGTGTTCCTCTTAATCCACTTCTGTTCACTAACCTCCACAGAAACCTGTAATATGGAATACATCCGTCTAAATAGGGTTGAAGCCAAGAAGCCAGGAAAGGCAAACCAATATGAAGTGCAAACCTTATTGAAAACGGGAAAAAGCCAAGAAGGAGATTTATTATTTTACTACGAATTAAACAATTTAATGTTCAAAATAATTACATTTTTTTTTTACATTATGTTGCTTAGCTTTATCATACAGCCGTTTTGTGCTGACAGCGATGGTCTTTTCGTACCACAAACGCGGCTTTGTGGTTCAACCAATCACTACTGCTCTGCATTTAAGGCAGTCGTCCAGGTGGCAGATACCCTATCTGTTGTTTTCCTAGCATTTTCTTAAATGATTTCAAAGAAAATGAATATTTATTGAACATCTCCCTTGATAAGTTGTTCCAATCCCTAACTCCCCTTCCTATTATCGATTATTTTCCCCAGTTTGTCCTCTTGAATTCCAGCTTTTCCTAACCAAGGGAGTGATGGTGAACATTTACTTTGACACGTAGGAGCGTTTGGAGTTAGCAGTTCGCACTGGACTAGTCTCAACGGGCATCACGTTGCTGCACGACAACACCAGGCCACACGCAGCCACCAGGACGTGTGAAAAGTTCTGAACCATCCCCCATACTATCCTGACATGGCACCCAGCGATTTCCATTTCTTCGAACCGTTGAAGATACATGTGGGCGTAAGCGATTCAGTAACTATACCGTATTTCGGTATGGCGTCATGGCGAGGCTCCACAGACTAGACGCAGGTATCTTCCATGCCGGCACTGATACTTGAACCGTGTGAACAACACACACACAATGGTGACTGTGTTCGACAGTAATGCGTATCAGTGGCTTGTTACAGCGCATCTGCCTGTAAAGTGAAGTTTTCCTCCGTCTTGTTATATTATTTTTGAAGCTACCTCACATACCTTCATTATTACAGACATGACGGATTTTTAAAAACAATCTTTCACCAGGCGAGTTGGCCGTGCGGTTAGGGGAGCGCAACTGTGAGCTTGCATCCGGAGATAGTGGGTTCGAACCCCACTGTCGGCAGCCCTGAAGATGGTTTTCCGTAGTTTCCCATTTTCACACCAGGAAAATGCTGGGGCTGTACCTTAGTGAAGGCCACGGCCACTTCCTTCTCATCCTTAGGCCTTTCCTATCCCATCGTCGCCATAACACCTATTTGTGTCGGTGCGACGTAAAGCAAATGGCAAAAAAAGGTAAAAACTATCTTTCTTATTATTATTGCTTTTTTTGCTAGTGGCTTTAGGTCGCACTGACAGAGATAGGTCTTATGGCGACGATGGGACAGGGAAGGTCTGGGAGTGGGAAGGAAGCGGCCGTGACCTTGATTAAGGTACAGCCCCAGCATTTGTCTGCTGTGAAAATGGGAAACCACGGAAAACCATTTTCAGGGCTGCCGACAGTGGGATTCGAACCTACTATCTCCCGACTACTGGACACTGGCGACTGCAGCTATCGAGCTCTGTATCTTTCTTATTGTTGAGATGGCCGACACACAAACAACAATTTAAATGTTCTTACCAAAATATACACAGATCTCTGATTTTATTTACACAGATAAATAGGGAATTTTAAAATAGAGTGCATACTTTCTCTCGAAGTTTAAAATGTATATTTATTCTTTCTTGCGTGAAAGTTACATTAAGACTAGAAATCATTCCTGTCCAAAATGTGTGTAACATTCTTCGCCATCACCACATTTCAGGAGAGTCAATTTTCTTCATGTCTGTAGCACGAAGGCTCCACACCGGTGCTCCATAGAGGAAAACTGAAAATACCAGAGTGGATACTAGTCTAATTTTCAGCGGTAACAAAATAGAGCGATCCTGTCATAAATGGGGCAAATGAGTCACTGCATACTTGTCCATAGCTGCTCTTTCCTTGATCTCAGGACCACAGCTACGGAACTGGAACTGACTGAACCAAGGTACAGCATTTCTGAGACGTTCTCCAATTCCTGGGCTCTATCAACAATCATTATTCCGATCGTGTTCATGTTAATGTAGAGTCCGATTTAAGCACTGACAGTTTTTCCCCGAGAAATGAGCTCTATCATCTTCTTCTCATTACTATCAATGAGTGCAGCCTCTGTGGCTCAGGTGGCAGCGCACCGGCCTATCACCTCTGGGTTCCGTGGTTCAAATCCCAGTCACTCCACTTGAGATTTGTGCTGGACAAAGCGGAGGCGGGACAGGTTTTTCTACGGCTACTCCTGTTTTTCCTGCCATCTTTCATTCCAGCAACACTGTCCAAAATCATTTAATTTAATCTGTCGTTCATTAATCATTGCCCCAGAGGAGTGCGACAGGCTTCGGCAGCCGGCACAATTCTTATCCTCGCCGCTAGATCGTGCTTCACTCATTCCATTCCTGAGCCGGTTGAATGACTCAAATTGTTATTTTCACTGTCAGTGAGAGCAGTATTATCTGCATAATGGAGATTGGATATTTTCGTACCACCGACAGGAAATCCGCCATCCTATATTCCTCAAGTGTAGGTCTTATTGACGTACCAGTAAATCTACCGACACGAAGTTGGTGTATCTGGGTGCGTGCCAACCTGGGCCTGCGCTGTTCCGTCTGAGCTCTGAGCTGCTTAGTCGAGCCTCAAGCCTGCTCCAACTCATTTGAAAGGTTGCAAGTGAATGCAAGGTTATCTATCCCCACATTATATTTCATAAGTGTAAGTGGCTAGGCACGGCTGCGATTAAAATAAAAGTGGGCTCGAACTCAGGCCTGTGTGCTGAAGCATAAAATCAGTTACGGGTAACGAAAAACTTAACGAATGCTCGCCATAAAACGTTGAGCAACTGAGTCTGTTGCCTCACGTAATCTGGGTCGGAGTCCAAAGACAGACTCTAAAGTAGATCACTCTAATCACGCCTTTGCAGTGGGCCATGGTTGTCAACATGTCAATTTCGAAACTCAACACTAGTGCTATCTCACAGCCGCACGGTCAACCAGAATGCTTCTTAAATGGCTCTTGTCGGTGGGACGGTAATAAGAAAACATTAAGGTTGTCAGGTACTTACAACAATACTTATTATCGTAAATTTTCGTCTCCAACTTCATTTTCCTATTGCCTTTACATCATCATTATCATCATCATCACCATCATCCAGTCGAATTTCTTCTTCTTCTTCACCCTTTTCCATCGAGGCGGCGTCTGTATTTGTGCACACCCTCCTCTGGTAGTTTGTACCTCAGCGTTGGTGTTGTTCAGACTGTCAATCACAGTTGGTGTGTCATGGACGTCGAACCACAGTCGAAGGTTTAGACAGCCTCTAGTTAGATTATTTCTTATTTACTTATTATTGTATATGTTCACTCCTCAGCCCTAAGGCTGGTTGGATCCACAACGGCTCTGCCATCAGCTGTCATGTTATTATTATTATTATTATTATTATTATTATTATTATTATTATTATTATTATTATTATTTTTTACAAGAGCCTCCGTGGCTCAGGGTCAGTGCACCGGCCTCTCACCACTGGGTTCCGTGGTTCAAATCCCGGTCACTTGATGTGAGACTTGTGCTGGACAAAGTGGAGGCTCGACAGGTTTTTCTCCGGGTACTCCGGTTTTCCCTGTCATCTTTCATTCCAGCAACACTCTCCAATATCATTTCATTTCATCTGTCATTCATTAATCATTGCACCAGAGGAGTGCGACAGGGTTCGGCAGCCGGCACAATTCTTATCCTCGCCGCTAGATCGGGGCTTCATTCATTCTATTCCTGACCCGGTCAAATGACTGGAAACGGCTACAAGTTACTTTATGTTCACCGACACTGATAGCTCTTGTGACGAGGATGGGGCAGGGAAGGGCTAGAAGTGGGAAGGAAGCCGCCGTGTCCATAATTAAGGTACAGCCCGAACTTTTTCCTTATGTGAAAATGGGAAACCACGGAAAAGCACCTTCAGGCCTGTCGACGGCCAACTCCTCGCCATTATATTAATTCATGGTTCACTAATAATGTCTATGATGATGAATTCCTGAATCACTTCCTATGTTAGCTAGACAGAAAGCAAAGGCAGAGGAGTGTGTTATAAAACCGACTCCATGGGGCAACAGCTGTGACGGGCCATGCCCTACCTCAGTCCGAAGGCCTGCATACTAAGAACTGATACGTAGTCAGCGTGACGAATCCTCTCAGCCGTTATTCTTGGTGTTCCAGACCTGGGTCGCTATCTCAGTGTCAGATAGCTCCTGGGTTGTAATCATGTAGACTGAGACTGAATGAAGCTCGAACTAACCCTCAGATCCAGGGAGCAGGGCGAATTGGGTCACGTAGCTGTGCGTTTGCATTCGGGACATGGTGGGTTAGAATCCCATCGTCGGTAGCCCTGAGGAAGCTTTTCGATTGTCACGCTGGGCTGAACTACGGATGTTTCCTTCCCATTCTTGCGTCGTCGAAAGCCTTCAGTGTGTTACTGCGACGTAAAGGAACTAGGAAAAAAGATGCAGGTTAAAGTCCTTGACCTGTCCAAGAATCTAACCCGGGGTGTCCGAGTGAGAGGCGGTGGGACCTGCGGTGAGGATGTTTTGACTACACTTGGTAAGAATCCAGCTAGTACGGGCACTTGACGCCTGGTGGGTAAACACCAGAGATGCTGGAGTGTGGAATTGACTTTCTTCCGTCCTTGGAGAATTCGAATATCTGTAGCGTGATTTGTACCCGCGATCTAAGGAACTGAAGTCCGACACTGTGGGTGGGGGTTGTAGGATACGTCCATGGCGTCCTCTGGGACTAGGAAAAAAATTCGGGATTATTGACGACCACGGGTCCTCTAACTGAAGCTGGTGTCTTGTTTTTTCTGACCCGTGCGGTTGTGAGGCCTGGAGCTTCCCCTTCCATAAGTATTAATGCAGAACGTTTACTGTCAGCAAGGATATTTGGCCGTAAAACAAGAAGTGCCAACACCAAGTCAAGTGTTAATAGTCGATGGTTGTACTTCCTCCTGAAACAAGAATCACTAGGTTGTAGATGTTTAGGCGCTTATAGGTTAGAATGCAAACTTACTGTATTGCGGACGACAGTTGTGCTGTGCGATATGCATAAACATTAGGGGTGCAGCCTATTAGAACCCACTAGAAGTTATGTCACACTCGTTACATTACTGAAGAGCGGGTTAGTCTAATAACCACATTTGTTCGCATTCTAACTTATTACTGCCTAAACATCCGGGCTCTTATAATCAGCACCGCAATCACATTCCTGTAGTCCGACTTCATTACTCAGAGTAGAGGTCTTCGGTTCAGAGCGCCCTGGCTTCGAATCCCGGTCGGACCGCGGTTGTTTTTCTAAAGTACTGCAACTCACGGGAATTCTCTTAATACACATCTCCGTATGGAGTGGCCACGCGCTTTGTGTCACGTAGCTATCAGCTTGCATTCTGGAGATAGTGGGTCGGAACTCCACTGTCGGCAGTCCTCAAGATGGTTTTCCGTGGTTTCCCATTTTCAAACCAAGCAAATGTTGGGGATATACATTAATTAACGCCACGGTCGCTTCCTTATCACTCCTAGGCCTTTCCTATCTCATTGTCACCATAAGACCTATCTGTGTCGGTAAGACGTAGAGCAGATTGTAAAAAAAATAAGAAGAAAGAAAACTTCAGTACAGTATGGTAGGTCTTGGAATGTGCCTCTAGTCGTAAAACTGGGCTTGATCTACTTAAGTACTGATCCCAGAGGAAATCATTACTGCCACAGGCCTTCACGCTATAAATTCGAATTATTTAAATTTCAACTGAATATTTTTGACAGTTTCATTTTTGTTCTCCCGTTTTATTTCGTGTCTACTGTGAATAGAGGAGCGGAGGTTGCAGTTGTGTCTCTCCTCAGACGAGACGTAAACAGCATTTTAAATCATGTGTGTTGGAAAGTTGGCTACGTGACGCAAAAATAAATCAAGCGAACCACTTTGTGTCGTACGATTGTAAACCGCCCACATATGTAATGTTCAGAAACATTTCATTACATATGTCGGCCACGGAGTGTTGAAACCTGCCACCAGAATTTGTAAGCTAAAATCATGGAGTGAATAGCTTAGCAACTTAGCACCTCTATTTGCCATCTTGTCGAAAACATTTAAAAGCTCGTCGACGTAATGTGTTGTTAAGCAAACTCCTCCAGAGGTTATGCAGATCTTCACTCCGAATGGAGGGGAGCTGCATCGTATCATTTACCATTTTCAAATATCTTTCAGTACCGCGAATCGAACCCAGACTCTCGATAGCTGCATCTAATGGCACTGTAGAGGCGGAGCACATGCTGTTGTGAGAATGTACTAATTAATTTAGGATTAATTCTCCACAGACTGGAAGACGAAGCAAACAGGTGTCCCACAGGGATCCGTGCTTGGACCTCTTCTGTTTACTCTATATATCAATGATATATCTTCTCAGTTCAATAACTGTAAGTATCATTTATATGCAGATGATCTACAAATATATTATCACTGTAAAGCTATTGATATTGAGTTTGTAATTCATCAGATGAATTCCATTTTAAATCTGATTAGCTCCTATTCTAATAAGAATTGTTTATTCATTAATCCTAAAAAGACACAAGCTATTATAATAGGGCAACAAAGGCAGTTAAATATCCTTAATAAGAAGTTATTGCCTTCACTTTTGCTTTGTGGTGTAGCTATACCATTTCAGAAGTCGGTAAAAAAATCTTGGAATTATCATAAGTGACACACTAGGTTGGAGTGAGCACATAACAAGCATCTGTAGGAAAATTCACTCGTCACTTCACCCTCTCAAAATTCGCCAATCACTTCTTCCACTAAGCTTGAAAATTAAACTTATCCAGACCGTCATATTTCCCATACTTAATTCTTGTGATATTGTAATGATAGATGCCACCATGGAACAGACACTAAAATTACAGAGGGCAATGAACTCATGCATTAGGTTTATATTTTCAATTTAATTTTCAACTCATATCTCCCCCTATTATGAACTTCTCTCCTGGTTAAAAATCGATAAACTGCGACATCTTCACGTTGCTACTCTCGTATTTCGTCTGCTGAATGAATCTAAACCCCAGTATTTATCCTCAAAGTTTAATTTACTCTCCTCCTCTCATGAACACAACACACGATCGACTACGACACTCTCAATTCCTGTGCATCGCTCATCTTCATTTAACCGCTCCTTTCAAGTGTCTGGTGCAAGGCTATGGAATTCCCTTCCAGTTAGTGTTAGGAATTGCACTTCCTTAGCTTCTTTCAAGCGGTCTTGGCGAGATTAGCTATTAAATGTATAACCAGCTTGTATGAATGGCAGTATGAATGGAAGAATGAATGAGGTTAGGATTTATATTTTGTTAAATTATTTCATTATTCTCTTTTATAAAGTCTATTAGATATGTGGTTAAGTGTAAGAGAGGGCCGTGAGCCTTAACTTCGCCACAAATGAAGGCATGAAATAAATAAATAAATAAATAAATAAATAAATAAATAAATAAATAAATAAATAAATAAATAAATAAATAAATAAATAAATAAATAATAAAAGCCGACCTGGCTGTGTAGATGTGGTGAGACTACTTGTCCCTCGTGAGGTCGGGTCTGAGAGCTGGTTCAAAGCCCACTCAGCCCACGGGAGAACTGAGGACCTATCTGGCGGTGAAATAGCGCTCCTTTACGGGAAAGCCAATAATGACGCCTAAGGGGATTCATCACGCTGACTATGCGCCACCTCATAGTCTCCAGGCCTTCGGGCTGAGCAGCGGTCGCTTGATAGGCCAACTCCCTCAAGACTGTTGTACCATACATTTGCTTTCTCGACAAGTTTACAATAAATTTGAAGTGTTCTGCGATGTGGTGTTTCACCAAAATGCTTAAAGTTGCGTGGGCAGATCAGATGATAAATGCAGAGAGCTCAGCAAAATATTCTCTGCTGAAATTAATTCGGAAAGTACGTCTTTCCTGATGGTCTCGCGCTTTCCGCCATTTTTTATGAACGACAAACATTGTATAAGGGTACGTTTCTAGGAATCTTTATAGGCAGAAATCCTAGAAATGTATTCAACAAGCGGTCTAAGGAGAAAGTGAAACGGAAAGCTCTGTAGCAATGTAGATGAGAGCCATGCAACCATTTCAAGGCAAGAGAGTATTTGTTGGAATGAACACTTGATGACTCTGACGAGATCGGGATTGCTTCTCACATTGCTAGTCTGTCGGCTCAGAGGGAGTTTTTTTGACAAACTCTCACCGGAACATTGCCATAGGTAGGGAAGGCTAGCCGCTGTACAGTTACGTAGATGAGTTGCATACACTTTAGGAGTTTTCAAAGTTCAGATCGCTAAAGCAAATATCTTGGCAGAATCGTTGTGCGGGTAGAATATACTTGCTCCATGCATTCTAACTTATTCGTGCCCTTCCCAATCATAAGACTAAGAGGTACAGTCCGTCCAAGAAGTGGATCTGGTCCAGGCATATATAAAGAACCGATCTGCAGAGAGGAACAAAAGCAGTAAAAAGTGTACCTATCTGAGAAGAGAATATCCACTTTCTGGAAGGTACGATGTAGGGAAATAAACTCCGAGAAGCTTGTGGATGAGAACTTTATTAGACAGAAGGACCTGGAAGGTGACAGGAGAAACCTCTGCATCAGTATAGGGATTGATTAGGCTCTGGTGAGGAGAAAATGAGTAATAAAGTCTTTCTAATTAGTCTTACCTCCCTCCATTCAAATCGTCGTTTTCACTCGTATTTCCCTCAGTTAAATTATTAGTTATTAAATTATGTAGTTGAAGTAGGAAAGTTTATACGTTATCTGGTAACTGAGTGACTTAGAGCAGATAACCTTTCATTACTGAGCCAGTTGGTAGGAATGTTCGCGAGTAATTTACTACTAAAACCGCCTGAAAACATCCACCACTCGGGCGTAAGTTTCGAAATTCTGGAGATGTACTGGAAAAGCACTGGAAGAAGAGAGATGCTGCTTAAACTGGAGAGAAAGTTGCCATATAATGAAAGTGAAGTGGAAAGAAATGACGAAGGAAAATGCAGGTTCAAAAAGTGTCCATAATTTTCATGTGAATACTAGAAAGTAAATTTAAAAATGAATGATCGTTTTGCAATTGAAATTATGCCCACTTTAAGAATTAAAATAATGGGGTGTAATGATCAAATATTCAGCACACAAGGTAGAGGTAAATATTCCCTTACGTTCTGATTTGCGTTTCAGAACGTGAGTAGAATATCTTGAGAGAAAAATCATTGAATTTACAAATTATTACATTTACTTTTTCATTCTCAAATGTGAACCGCGCTGGCTGCGAAGCTAAGTACAGTAGTGTGGGGTGGCCACGACCTGTGCAGCTCTCAAGGTACCGCTGTTGCGCAGCACCTCCAGAGCTAACAGGACGATATAACGTACTGAGGAGCAAACATGTGATCAATCAAGTCAGATGAGAACACAATCACACTCATTCAGGGACCACCTCGACTGTTCTTGAGTGTCGATGTGGGAGGTTTAGGACAAAAATAAAAAAATATGGTTAAATGCAGGAAAAGGAAAGAAATGAAAGATAAGTTTAGGATAAAGGAGTGTATACCAACAGGTTAATTTTAGTTTCGGAAGGAAGAAAGGAGAACAAGCAAGTGAAGAATGAAGTAATATGTAGGGAAGGAGGAACATAAGGAGAGCGTATAACAGGGCAAACACAACACCAGGTCACGTGGGAATCGGGAACAAAGAGAAGAGACAGGAGCAAACAAGAAAAGTAGGAAGAACAAGGACATTATTTTCATCTTCTTACATTGCCGTCTTCAAAGAGATCGGCTTTCTCCTCATCAGTTGCACATCTCTATCTTCTCATCGTCATCTGCCAATAGTGAGCGTTGAACCCGACTTCTGACGAAGGTGGGAAGCGCAAAACTATCTTCGAAATTTGAGAGGCAGTGGATTTAGGAAAAATGCAAGTGTTGAGGAGAGAGGCCATAAAGACGCCAATGTACGAAGATGTGGGCATCATCCTTCATCTTTTTTCATGCTTTTCCTTTTCTACATTTCCTTGCTGTTCCCTCTTTTGACACTTAGGAAAGGAGAGACTTGAATATATTACCAGGAGAAGTCATTGGGAACAAATATCTTTGAAATCGTGCCGTAGCAAATAAAAATACATTTAATAGTATACTAAAGATTATATATTTTGTCTTTTTTAAACCATATAAATAAACGCTAGTATCACTTCTATAGCATTTTCTGTACATTTTTATAAAAATACATATACACGAATAGAGTTTTGTCAACAGAAATTTGAAGTGAATGACAAGAGAAAGAAAGGAAAATTCTTCCTTTTGCTTTTTGACTGCTTTACCTCGCTTTGCTTGGATGCGATCATATCGACCCGTTTATTACAATATTGTTTCCTAGGGCATACTTTGGAAAATAAGATATTAAATCGGAATATCCGATAATTAGGAATTCATTGTTATTCATCTAAAAGAAATTCGGAAAGATATCAGAGCTGTATAGCTAGAAATACAATTCTAAGCTTTGTTTGCTTGTATTTAGCTATAGCTTACGGCAAGGACGTTTCCTGTTCAAAGGAATACACAAAAAGCGGTATCTCTCCGAGATTCTTTTAAAAATATTTGGGAGGTTTGCAAATCGTAATCGGATTTGCGTTATTTTCATGTTTTCTACTGCTGCTTGCTAAGCGTATTGCTGTAGTTTTGATTCTTTTAAAGGTTCAGCGCTTCTCAGTGCTGTGTAGCCGCTTGGAGGAGGTTGGAGTGCTTAGTGGAGGTATCCGTACTGGAGGGGGGCAGCATGGGCTACTGGGACGGTGGCGTGGTGGACGGTGGGTACCAGAGCCTTGCCGTGGACGGGGATTGAGGTGGGGACACGGGCAATGTCTTGGCGGAGGGTCTTGAAGACGGTGGGGTGGTTGACGGCGACGCGCTCCAGCTTGGTCACTGGCTCCACGACGTCGATCTCCTGGAGGGTCTCGATGGGGCGGCTGACGACGACTCTGCGGGTGGATACGCGCTCACCAGCGGGCTCAGCGTAGGCAGGAGCGGCGGTGGCGGAGAGGACGCGGGCACGGACTGCACCGGCATCACCTACGGGACCAGGGCTGGGTCCGGCACGTCCGAAACCTACCTCAGCAACACCACCCTGTTCAGTGAGGAGCTGGATGAGACGCTGTTGGTTGGCCTGGTTCTCATGGGGGTCCAGAGAGCGGAGGGATGGGACGACAGAGGGTCCGTCGTGGGGGCCTGGGACGGGTCCGGGGGCACCGTTAGCGCGGACTTGGACAGCAGGGGATGGTGCAGGTCCGGGGAGTGGGCTGGGGGATGGAGTGGGACCGTATCCGGGAGCGGGTCCTTGGGCGTATCCGCGGGCTTCGGCTTCGTTCCTGGCAGCGGCAGCAGAGCGGGCAGCGAAGTCGGAGTTCTCAACGACAACGGAGTCACCATCACCTTGGAACTGAGAAGGGCCACCAATTGGTCCTTGGGGTCCGAAAGATTGGGGAGGAGGGGCAGGGGTGCTGGAGACGAAGGTGGGAGCAGGAGTGGAGGAGATGGCGAAGGAGGCGGGAGTTACAGCAACGTGGTCAGCGTAAGCAGGGGCAGCATGAACGGCATGGACGGCTGGGGCAGCATAAGCAAGGTGGGCAGCAGGTGCGGCAGCATAACCGACAGGGGCAGCTACTGGGTTGATGACAGCGGGGCCACGCTGGGTCTTGGACAGAGGCTGGTCGAGTTCCACCAGGGCAGATCCGGCAGGGCGGACGACGACACGCTCTTCAATGTCGTAGAACTGCTTCTGGATGGCTGGACGACGCACTTCGAACTTGCGAGTGGAGACAGCGGGTCTGGCAACATCGACAAGCTTCTGGACCACACCGGGAGTGGCCTGCACGCTGGTCACTGGTACGTCAGCGACGCCTGGGACGTGGTGGACAGTGGGGACGGCGGCGACGCCTGGTACCTGGGCAGTGGCATAACCTACGGCATGGGTGGCATAGGCAGCAGGGGCAGCGTAGCCGTAGGCGGGAGCCTGAGCGAGTCCATGAGCAAGGCCCACGTGAGCTGGAGCGGCGTAAGCAGGGCCGGCGGCGAGGCCGGGTGCGGTAGGTCCGCTCAGATAGGTGACTCCAGCAGGGTTCAGGTAGGGCAGCTGAACAGCCACCTGGCTACCACCGCCAAGTACCACCTGCACGAAGGCAGCTACTAATACGAGACTCCTCATGATTCCTGAAACAGAGACGGAACAAAACTGTTTGTTTAGATTCTATACACGAGTGAACATAAAATGTGGAACGGATTTCCATGCAGTAGTACGTTAGATTACAACGTGTTGAAGGCGTCCTCTAGCCTTCACTTAAGATCAGTAGGAAAATTTGCCTAATTATTAGGGGATTTTTAAGTTCCGTGCCCCTAATGGGCATGCAACTCTTTAAACAGAAGATTTGTGCGGCCTTGAAGAAACTTTCTGCTCGTTGATATCTAACCTATTACTGCTTAAAAATCCGCTCTCTAGTTATCACCATCAGCAGTAATCTCCTTATAGTTATACAAACCCACACTACATCTCTGCAGGTATAATTGTATAAATTATATAAATGATTGTATAAATTTATAAAGTCTCCGTATGAGCAAACGTGTCAATGAAAATATTGTGTGATCGCATATTCGGTCAGTGTATTATGCTACCTTTCACGTGTATTTGAACGATACCTTCCGAACGGTTCTACTCTATCGCCTGGGTATGGAAAAAATGCAATGAACATTTACTATGGTATAATATGTGAATTCCGAATGTGCTGCTGTTAGGATGAAAACAGAAATATTTGTCAGGATGTATAGTTCGCCTTGCATTGAGATGCATTGTACAACTGGCCAGACGTAATGTATGTGTGCTATAACCTTCCGTAATGAATGTAACAAATCCTCTTTGTTGTTTCACAGTGCATCGTCACAAAAATGTTTTAGGAACGTAGTTCATACTTGTTTAGTAACTGAACTCAGTTTCTGTAATAAAGAAGCAAGGTGGTGTTCAAGATATATAGTCCATCTTTGACCTATTTTCACTACAACTGTAAGGTGATAAGGCAGAGATTGATGACGCTAGAGAACTGTCAGTCCTTGGTTATACAGATCATAGGAATGCAAACTAATTTGGCTAACGGGAAGTGTCATCTAACCCGTTGAAATGAAATGTCGTATGACTTTTAGTGCCGGGATATCCCAGGACGGGTTCGGCTCGCCAGGTGCAGGTCTTTCTATTTGACTCCTGTAGGCGACCTGCGCTTCGTGATGAGGATGAAATGGTGATGAAGACAACACATACACCCAGCCCATTGAAATTAACCAATTAAGGTTAAAATCCCCGACCCGGCCGGGAATCGAACCCGGGACCCTCTGAACCGAGGGCCGGTACGCTGACCGTTCAGCCAACGAGTCGGACATCTAACCCGTTGATCCGTAGCGTAAAACTAGTAACATAAATTCTAGGAGTTCTAACAGATTAGGTCCCTTATGTATATGCAAATCTCGAAGCAGAACTGTTGTGCGGCTAGAGTATACTTCAGTAAGTTTGCACTGTTACCTACGAGAATAAAAGCTTAAACATCCGGGCTCATACACAATTTAAGTGTAAGTGGCTGTGTACGAGACAGGCCGAATGCGCGCTGTACAACAGTTTCTCTAAGCCAGAGGCAATGCGACATGGTGCGCCTTCTCTTCCAAATTCGATATACTACAAGTATTATTGTGTTGGCTTGCTTCGCCTTATAATCGCCCCGTGCTTTGCCGTGGAGAAGAGACTCGCCTTGGATACAAATATAACCGAATAGTGGTTATAAGCAACAAAATAAAAAACAACAAGTATTTCGCATTGCGGTCTCTCCTGAATGGAACAGGGTCACTTTACTTTTTTTCCATCTCCATAGGTGAATGGTCAGGATCTTGACCTTTTGTCCTCGACACTCCGGATTAGATTCCCGACCAGGTCGAAGTACTTTTACTTTTACAACTTTATTTGCTTAGGGGCTGGGTGTTTCTGATGTACATCTCTAAGCAGTTCCCTACCGCCCACTCTCACAAGGGATAGCCACTGGGAATTTTAACTCTGCTACCATTTTATATTAATTGTTTTAATCGTATTGCCTGAACTAATGGACTGCTCACTACTTTCCGATTACGACGCTGTCAACGAATTCGAAACTCTTCTGATCAATTCCTTCAGGTGAGATAATGTTGTCGATGACACCAAGATTTCTCTCTCGTTTACCTCGGCGAGACACTGTGGTAGTTAAATAATGTTAAAAATAAGAATCTTTTAATGTTCAAACGATTGCTTCCTGTTGTCTAAAGCGCCTTAATTGTTGAACACTAGGGAGCAAGGTCGTGCTGTAAGTGAACATCGTAACAGGTGCTTCTGAACTTGAACAATGAACCAGGTATTGAGACTCTGTATTCTCCTTGTAAGGTGAAACTAAATGATCTACATATCAGATTGCAAAAATCTGGGCTGTGTGGTCACACGGTTGAGGCGCTGACCTTCTGATTCCGATTTGGCAGGTTTGATCCTGGCTCAGTCCGGTGGTCTTTGAAGGTGCTCAAATACGTCACCTCGTGTCGGTAGATTTCCTGGCACATAAAAGAACTCCCGCGGGGCTAAATTTCGGCAGCTCGGCGTCTCCGAAAAAGCATGAAAGTAGTTAGTAGGTCGTAATGTAAATAAGAGATTGCAGAAGTGTAACCATAGCAACCGTGCAGGCTATGTCTTATGGCTGGTTGCCATATGAAATTAGCAGCCGTTGATGACCGGGACACATACCGTATTTATGATCAGGGAAAAGTGTTTCTTTTATATATAAAGGTGGGCATTTATGCAAGTGGAGGTCCACCGTCACTGCACAAAGAAGTTTTGCAGTGGTGTTCCAACAGCGCGCTAGGAGTGCCAATGCAACTGACATGTCTGATGCCACACTGGGGCGGTCATGGTCGAAAAGGCCTTAAGAGTTTGAATGGCAATTACTGTGTATATCATTAAACAACTGAAATCTACTTTAGTGTGGGTCCGTGGCGCACAGTGAATTGCGATACTTTTCACCCAAGATACATGGAATGCCTCTCCTTCGCCATGGCGATAGTGAGTTTATTCTTAGCCAGAGACGACCGTCCTTCCTCGCATGGACTGGCGTTACGTTCCGCACGAGCGGTTCGCATACAGAACAAGTTGAAGGCTACAGTACGTGTCTCCGAAGGCAAGCTGTCACAGTCTCTACTGGAAGACCTTCGCTACCCGCAGCTTCCTTAACGAGATTGGAATTTCTTCCCGAAGTAGATGATCTAATTCTCCTTATAAAGTTAATTGGGATTCAATTATTTCTGTACCCTCCCTTCTAGATGCTCACAATAAGTGAAATGAAGGAAAGAGCGTCAGACCGATTTCTTCAGCTTCTTATAGTTATTCCTAGAATCACTGGAGCCTCACAGTCTTATTTCATATTTGCTTGGGGTTTAATACCAGATGCCCTTTATGACGTCATCTGATTCTTCAAGTGAAAATTCCAACCGGGATTCGAACGTCGACCGTCCGGACAGGAGTGCAGCTGCTAATCCACTGAGTTATCCACGCCCTCGCTTATTACACTAATACCTTAAAAATAAATAGTGACCTCGGTGACCTAAACTTGTCAGATTTTTTTGACGAATAGGGGTGGGAGAAATATTCCCAATTTTGATGAGAAGGGTTTTCATTTTTCTTTTGTTATTGTTTCTGAGAAAAGTGTAGAGGCTGAGAATATGACCAGCAGATCAAGTTAGATATACAACGTTGACTTGAACGGACATTTGAGGTCATTCATATTTATGTTTTCTGTGTGTTAGGAATTGCAGATATCGAAGACCCTCACAATTTTTCATTTTAATATAAAAATGCTAAAAAGTGAAATGTAATAGAGTGCACTTTTAAAGTGTCACAGTTTACTTCCAAAATACTATGTTAAGGAAAAACCTCAAGTTAAGTAAATAAAAAAATTAATACTTTTATTTAAATATTCTAATGTATTTTTCGCGTGAGATTAAGCAAAACTGTATATAACTGCAGTCTTTTTAGTCACACATGTTTGCAAAGTTCATTTGTGTAAGCTTCAATGATAACCAGTTGTCTGTTGTGTGCTAGCTGCAGTGATGTGCCTCCTGACAAAGAAACATATTGACGTTCAAATGCTGACGTACAAATCATGGCCCCCTTATAAATATCCTATTTTCTTGGCATGAGTCATAAATATTACGTACACGATTTTGGGGGAACAATTCTCTTTCTTTGAGATAACTTTTCCTCGCCACGATCTGCGCAGAGGCGTGAAGGGAACGATAGAATCATATCAATTGTCTGGTTTCTCTAAACTACTGTAAAAGTGAATGTTTTGATTCACGAATCTGATACTGTATTGGAAAGGACAAATTACCAATGCAATGGAACAGCGGTTTTCTGACGTAAGATGGCCTACAGCATATGTCCGAGATAGTATTGACATACACTGTTTTGAAAAATCAGTTTCCGTATAGAATCTTCTAAATAAATTCGTTATCTTCGCTATGTAAAATATATCCACATTAACAAAAGTTTGGATAAAAGCTGCGCCTTATTCCTGTTTCGAACTTTCAAAACTACATTAAAATACGCTGCAACAAGACTACATAGGTGTACACTGATTCAAACCAAACCAAACTGCATGGCATTACAACCCTTGAAGAGCCTTGGCCTACCAAGCGACCGCTGCTCAGCCCGAAGGCCTGCAGATTACGAGGTGTCATGTGGTCAGCACGACGAATCCTCTCGGCCGTTATTCTTGGCTTTCTAGACCGGGCCCGCTATCTCACCGTCAGATAGCTCCTCAGTTCTAATCACGTAGGCTGAGTGGACCTCGAACCAGCCCTTAGGTCCAGGTAAAAATCCCTGACCTGGCCGGGAATCGAACCCAGGGCCTGCGGGTAAGAGGCAGCCACGCTACCCCTACACTACTGGGCCGGCCTGTACACTGATTCACTGCGCCTAATTTTTAGATTATATTTCTTGTTTCTGCGACTGACTAAGGGTATGTTCTTTTACTGTAGGGACAACTTGGACATTAATACAAAGGGACATATCGCTAGACAATACTGTTTTACTAGCGTGATACAGTCTGAAAAGTGTTGAAAAATTAGCAAGACTGAAATAACATAAAAGTTCAGTCACTGGAGTACTTATGTTCATTTCGTATTATAAAGTTTTATAATGTAATATGTTTAGTTTTTAAAGTGACATGACATCTTATACTTTGCGCTGTTAAAGAGTATCTTTAGGTGTCAAACACACAAATCAACAAACAGAACAAACTTGTCACAAAGAACTCATTAAAGGCTACAGTTGAAACTCAAACGACTGCAGAAACATATTGCTGGTTTAAGTAAAATCCTTGGACATACCGGGGATTGAACGAAGAGTCTCTGGATACAGAGCAGAAACACAACCCCAGATGTGGTGACTGGATTTCTGGTACACAACAGGCAACAATTGGAAGGAACTAAAGACTTTACAGTATCTAGATGACGTGTTCGATTATGGACAGGAATTCAGGTTCATAAAGAAGTTGTATCCTAATTGTATGGAGCTGTAACAAAGTTGTATATTGTGCTTTCGGCTAATGTTAGACTTGCATAGCACACAAGAGTGTCCCTCCTCCTGGCATGGATAAAGTAAGTAATCGTGGAACCCAGTGCCTATTAAACTATTTCCCTTACAAAAATATTTCTTGTATGTCCTTATCTATTGTGTAGTCTTCAGTACGGCTTGTATAGCAGTAAGTCTGCATTCAGGAGATACGTGCCAACACCATTGTAAGAAATCTAGAGATGAATGCCCATACTGTCCTATTTGACACTAGACAAATGTTTGGATTGTATCTTACCCGTCATTTCCAAAAAAATAATATATCCCAATATGAATAAAAGAACATCTTTGTTGATTTTCGAAACAAAGAATTGTTGCACAAATTACCACTTACTAATCAAAAATATTTTGAAAATATTTGAAACATACATAAGAAAATTAAGTTAATACACAAAGAAATAGACTATCGATACCTAGCAGACACATCCATCAGAATGACCTGTTAGGATCATGTGTAATTGACAACTTCAGAGCAAGAACAATGTGCTGCGATGACACATATTCGTAACAATATTGAGAACACGATTCCAACTAGTCAAGAAATTAAAGCAAAGCATACTGTACGTCGATGGTAATTGCTTTCTAAAGATGTCGGCTACACATGACCGAAACATGACACATCGCCATGCAATTTAAAATTTTCTTCCGGGAGACCGGAGGATCACTCAATTGAAAAACAAGGAGTAGTCACTCAAAATCTCACCAAAATAAGTTGATAACTAATAATAATAGTATATTGCAGACATTTTTATTTGATGGCATTTAGGCTGCCTGTTTGTCAATTTTGAGGTTCAATTTCACTCCAGCAGATGGCATAGAAACTGAAACTCTGTTGGATGATCTGTGGCCGAGGTTTTAATTAATTTTCTCAGGTTAACACGAAATTCGTCACGAGAGATCCGTTACATACCGACCATCATACGACTTAGAGTATCGAATGGGCATTTTTTGACTTTCAAAACTCCAGCTATCTTTGCAGGGTTTGAATCGATGGTCTTAAAATCCGAAGGCCGACACTCTACCACTGATTCAGTTAATATTTCAGATAAGATAAGAATATAGTTTTGTTCCTACTATACTTCGCGAAGCGACTGGTATGATCTATATTTGCCGAGAAGGCAGGGACTACAACGCGCCGTCCCTGTTTGACGGAACAGTTATCTCGAATTGATCTAGTTTGGAGGAACATGTTAGGACGGAGAGAAGAATACAGAAAAAGTATGTAAAATTCTCTCTTATATATTTCACATTTGGCAACAATGTTAATAAACTCCTATTGTTGTCTGAAGCAAAGTTCTTTCCGGTAGGACTTCTTTCTAAAAACTAAGATTCATCTTACGGAAGATGAGTATCACTGCAAAATATATCTTAAAAATCAGCTATTTTTACACTCCTTATTTTTTTGAGTAGATCCTCACTCTAAACTTAAAAAGCACTGTTTCTTTTTGAACTCACCGCTGACAATCTTGAGAAGGGTTCACAAGTGAATGTAGCGTTTAGGGGTCTAGCTCGCAGTTTATATACTCCACACGTGGTCAGAGGATAACCTGTGACCCCCTCCCCCTCCTCTGCTGCCCCCCTACCCTGTCGTAGAGAGTGAGTGAGCGAACGATCTGGGGCAAGACGCTAGAAGACGGAGAGGTAAGGTGCCACGCCTTCTTCTTCGTCTGCAGCAGTGAAAGGGCGTTGCAGGACTCGCACATACAGGAGGCCTTGCTTGTAAAGCGAAACAAGGCGGATATAGCGTACTGGACCCCCACATTGTCACACACTCTGTTCTTCTGACACATGCACAATGAAATGGAAAGTGGTCTCCTTACATTGACTTACTTCCTTGGAGATGAGTGTATAAACATTAGCTCAAGGCCTTCTCATGCGACAGCTATCTGATATCCTACCAATAATTCAATTTTTCTCAAATTAATATTTGTTCGAATAAAATGTTATCAAATAGCGTTCAGTATATGAAAGTATAGAGCGGTGCTTAGGAACTGTGGAGATCCCTGGATGAATGATGAACGTTTTCTTTCGGTTCAGAGGGAACCGGATTCAATTCCCGTGTAGGCTGCGGATTTTAACTTCTTACGGTTAGTTCTTGGTGTTTGTGTTTGTGAAAGTGGCAGAATATACAAGTGCTTTTGTAGCAAATTGGCGACAACGCCAGGAAGAGTAATAATAATAATAATAATAATAATAATAATAATAATAATAATAATAATAATAATAATAGCAAGAATGGGTGACGAATTTCCGAAGACGAGAGAAAGATGTGAAAGGAAAGAATTGAGATGTTCATGGATGAGAAGAAAGGCCAAGAATCCGTAACTTCTATACTGCCTATAGTCGGTTGGTCACATTCCGAAATAATAATAATAATAATAATAATAATAATAATAATAATAATAATAATAATAATAATAATAATAATAATAATAATAATTAATAATAATAATAATGTTTCATCAGTGCTGTACGGAGGAGACATTCGTCACCGGGCGAGTTGGCCGTGTGGTTAGAGACGCGCGACTGTTAGCTTGCATCCAGGAGATAGTGGGTTCGAATTCCACTGTCGGCAGCCCTGAATATGATTTTCCGTGGTTTCCCATCGTCGCCGACCGGTATCTGTGTCAGTGCGACGTAAAGCCACTAGAAAAAAAGACGTTTGACAGTTCTTGGACACATGTTTAGGATGGATAATAAACTCACAAAAAGGTTATTAAGTGTAATAAATTCCCAAAGTAGGAGAATAAAATGGCTAGAGGAAACAAGAAGGGACATGAATGATCACCAGGGAAGATATCATGAAAAATCGCAAAGTCCCGTTTCCGTACGCGGTCGGCCATGAGTTGAGATGAAGCTGCCGTCGCGGGTTTTTATGACCGGATGCCCTTCCTGACGTTAACCTCATCAGAGGAGTTAATGAGATGAAATGAATGACATGGGACATGATAGGAAGGGAGAGAGTCAAACCCGGTGCCAGCACATAGCCTACTCCTGTCGAATAACACCAACGGGTCTGCTCAAGGCTTAACGTCCCTATCCGACGGACAAATCAGCATCAACAGTGTCATATGCTTTAATTCCACATGAGCACTGTGAAGAGATTTAAAATTAAATCCAGGCTTTTGGCACGCAATCTAGTGATTAGAAACTGTATACCACCAGCTCCCCTACCCTGCCGGCTAACATTCTGATGGTGAAACTTGTTTTGACCAACGGGACTCGAACCGACTAACCACGGTGTCGGACCGTTTAGACTTCAACGCCTTAACGATCATGGCTACCAAGCGGGCTATTATTATTATTATTATTATTATTATTATTATTATTATTATTATTATTCCCTCACAGTAACTCTACGTTCACTGAACTCGACAGCTGCAGTCGCTTAATTGCGGCCAGTATCCAGTATTCGGGAGATAGTGGGTTCGAACCTCACTGTCGGCAGTCCTGAAGATGGTTTTCCTTGGTTTCCCATTTTTACACCAGGCAAATGCTGGGGATGTACCTTAATTAAGGCCATTACCGCTTCCTTCCCACTGCTAGGCCTTTCTTATCCCATCGTCGCCATAAGTTCTGTCTGTGTCGGTGCGACGTGGAGCAGATAGCATTTTTCTTCCCCACTGTTATTGAGTAGTCCTTCATTTCCATTCTCAAAGAACCATCTCTTTAATTATTTGAATTTTGGAAATGTTAATTGTTGTATCATTGTCCCGACATCTCTCTTGAAGCTCGAAGATCAGCCTTACAGCTTACTTGATTTGCACTCTGCATTTCAGTAAACTATTCACGCACTTGTGAACAATGAGGGTTAAATATTAAAGCCTTGCCAAATTCTTGAACCATATCACATGTTTCCCTAAATATTTCACACATGATTAACAAGTTATTCCTTCCCGCAGAATTGTTCTGAGATGCTAATTAAGTTCGTTCCGGGTCGCAATGGGAAGCGTAGGTTACCACCTGATGTGACTGCAACCCACTACACACCTACGGTGAGAAGTCAGTTCAACATTATGTCTACAGGGTTTAGGGGAAGAGCGTGATTATCAACATCGCCTCTAGGTCCGTGAGGAACCTTGAATATAGCGGCTTATTAACATTATTGCCAAATGTGAAAGACGTAAGAGAGAATTTTACAAATTTTTCTGTCTTGTTCTCCCTTCTCCCTGTTCTACCGGAAAAGAAACCTGTTCCTCCAAATTAGGTCAATTTGAGACGACAACTTTTCCCGTCATCGATGTATTGCGGGTTGCAGTCCCTGTTCCAGGATTGAACTTTTACACGCCAACCTTACGTCCCAGTGGCCCGACTCCTTGAATAAATGGTCAGCGTTGAGACCTACAGTTCAGAGGGGCCCGCGTTCGGTTCCAGTCTGGGTCGGGAATTTTAATCGGTATGTTTAATTATTCTGGCTTGGGGACTGGGTGTGTATAAGTCCTGACACTCTCCTGTTCATATTCAGTCAGCGCAATACACTGTCAACGACCACAGAACCACGCAGTACTGGACACACCGAGCAATCAAGGTTAACGGCAGGAAGTACATGCGACTGTAAAATAGTCAAATCCAAAAGAGTGGCACAGTTCACAACCGCGACCCCACAGATTTGGGAAAAGCGGCAAAGTGCACGGGCCAGTTGTTGTCTTTCAATTTCTCAAGTTCTGTAGTATGTTCGATTCCAACTTTTGTCCGTTTTGGCATGTTAAAACGCTCCCCTAAAACAAAAATCCGACATCTTCTGTCTATAATATCTGCAGTTATCTTAAGGGAAACAATTTACATGTCCGGAACAGTGAAGACTGAGTGCAGGGTGGCGATGAATAATTGCGGTGCGGTTGTGACAATGTCGATGGAGGCAGTAGGTAGCAAACAAATAGCGCCGGCTACAAGACGCTCAGAATGATCTGGAAGTGGAAACTACTAGAATCTTCTGCGCACGCCAGTCAGTCGCGAAGAAAAGTAAGCAGACGTTCGTTACTTGGTGAGGAGTAAGTCCGTCAAACGACTACGTGGAGCTCAACGCGCCTTGTTACTGCGAACTGTTCTGGAACAAGACGACGCTGTGGGAAGCCGTGTGAGATGTCGGTGTCCGTGGTGTGTTAGTGTGTGTTACGATCGATCATGAAAAGAGTGTCAAATGGGGAAACTAAGAAAGGATCCTGATACTTAAAGTTAAAATGGCAGATCAATACCACCAATATTGATTTAAAAACAACTTCGATAGTTTGGTCATATCTAAAGTGTGCCTAACACACGCCTTTATGCGCAAATGGAGTATTCGCAATTTGAAGAATGGACAAAGTAGTCAGGGAGAACAATCAAACGCTTTACAAAGACGTTGTTCATGAAGAAGAACCAATCTGACACCGACGAGCAGAAGGATGTTTCGTCTGAATGGGATGATATAGTGACGTGTGGTCAATGTTGGCCTTGAACATTTTGAGCAACGGTCATGGAGGTACAAGTCTGATAAAATAGATCGTAGGTCCTTCAAGAACAAGGGGCCTTGGCAGTTTTGATGGGCTGCAATAGCAGCAGGGCTTGTGGTTCTAGAAATAGTTTCTTCAGCTACCTAAGAACCCGTAATCAACGACATTGATTTTTCGGCGAGTCAGTGCCTGTAATGATGATGATGATGATGAGAGCCCGGATTTTTAGGCAATAGTAAGTTAGAGTACAAGCTTACTGAAGCGAGTAACAAGTATAACAATTATAGTCTTCCCTAAACAGCGGTTATATTATGAGTTTTGCATAAACTTTAGGGGTAGGTCCATGAGAAACCCTAGAATTTATGTTACTCTTGCTACATTACGAAGGAACGGGCTAGACGACATTTCCTAATAAGCAAATGAGTTTGAATTCTAACCTAATGATAATCGTAAAACGTGAGGAGTGGTTAAGTGGCATTATTTATTTATTTATTTATTTATTTATTTACTTTTTCCTGTCTGTCTTTCTTTCTTTCTTTCCTTCTTTCCGGGAGTTTCCTAAGACATCATGTTCAGCTCGCCTCTTTGAAGCCCACGGGTGACTACACCTGCTGAAGGATCGTCACATGCCCTCAGTCCATATGAACACTGCACACAATGTAGCACGCTAACGTTCTCTACTCGTGACGCCTTAACTATCACGACCACTTCACATCGCAGACTTCGTACAAGGCCATAAACATGCAGAGCCATCATATTTAAAATAACTGGTCCACTTAGCAAATAGTTGGAATTCCTTTAGCTTTACTGCGGATATGAAACGCCGTGGAACGGTGAGTCAAAAGACCTTGTCCTACACGTAGATCGACAAGGCGCAAGGTCTCAAACAGAACCGCTTCCGTTACGTTCATATCAAGAGTTAGAAACGATAGCGCTCCAAGCCACCACACAAGTATCCAAGCCAACTTCTTATTTCTGAAATTCCGATCATCTGATGTCCCGCCCCATGGCTGCGTGATCGTGTGGCCTCTCGGTACCAGCTTCGACTCCCGGTCCGTAGTGATATTCCAATCGTAAATGGTTAATTACTTGCCTGGATGATTGCAGCAAACTTTTCTGTACTCATATGTGCACCCCCCCCCCCCCTACAGTTTACTATGCACAGCAGACGCCGCCCACTTTCATGCCTTAGAGGAGATGCATTGGGCCGTAATTGCCACAAGAAATGTATTTTTATTATTAATATTATTGTTATTGTTTCGGAGGTATTGTGGAGAGCAGAGGTGAAAGAAGGTGCGCGTACGAACGGGTGTATATACGAAAATCGAATGATTGAATTCCAACCTTAAAATTGACAGTTTTATTTCTTTTCTTAACCTTTCCCCTTTTTTCTTTTCAAATCTTAATACTTTAAAATAAAATAAAAACATCATATACAATTTAAGCTCCTACGCTAGAAGCACGATCTAAAGTAATCAGATAACACATTTTACAGGCTTGAAGCTCCCAATTACACGTTACTGCTCCATTCAGTCAAGAGTTAAGGAGACGGATCTCCCAGTTTCTTTTACACCAAGCAGGAGCTTCTTTACTTTATCTACTTACACTTAGGAATCTGTTTCCAGAAATTCACACATTCCAGGCCTATCAAAGGCACAACCTGCATTATTGTCTTAACTGCTCAACACTCGGATACCTTAAACATGAAATAAATGAAGTTGAACAGGGGTAACAAGTACCCACTGTACATGGCCTTTGGTAAAAACAAAAGGTTAAATTACTGTCCCAAAGACCAAAATTGTAAAGAGGCGAACTTTTGCACTCCTAGAAATGTACATTTAATGTGTAAAACCCTATTTGGGCTTATGGCTCGACGTTACAGAGGCTAAGCCTTTACTGCTGAATAGAATAGATTTATTTATCATCAACAGGTTATTTTCCCGATTAAAGATTATTCAATAAAACAGAATATACAACAAATTTCCTAAAATATTAACCAAGTTCAAACTAAATCTAGAGACCTTTTTATATGCATATTTACAAAACCATAAATAAATAAATAAATAAATAAATAAATAAATAAATAAATAAATAAATAAATAAATAAATAAATAAATAAATAAATCAATCAATCAATCAATCAATCAATCAATCAATCAATCAATCAATCAATCAATCAATCAATCAATCAATAAACATTATCATACTAAATGTAGTAACTTTTGCTTATTTACATACCTTACAGATAGGGCCTTACATTCACGAGGTCAATAGGGCATGTCTGATTTTAGACAGGGGAGAATGAAAAAGGTCCACTGATTCTCCCACGTCATTCAGTGATGTTAGTGCCCTCACAAGCCATGAGTTAGCCCGAGCCACAGTTCTCACTTTACGCAGATGAAAAGTATACCTTTGCCTAGTATTGCGACGAGGAACATGTAATGGAATCAGCTCCAGTAATGTTGAGCAATCCAGTCTATTCGTCAGACACTTATAAAGAAAGAGGGCATTGGCACATCTGCGGCACGAGTGCAATATCCTCATGCTCATGGTCTCACAAAAAGACTCGTAATCGGACGAAGAGAGAGAAATACCCAAACCCTTGTAGCTGATCCATTTCATGAACCTTATTTGGACTCTTTCCAAGTTTTGTATTAAATACTGCTGAGAAGGCAGCCACACCTCGCAACAGTATTCTAACGATGGCCTGATTAGAGTGCAAAACAAAGTTATTAGAGTTCTAGGATCTGACTACATGGAGAAAACTATTTAACTTACCGAAATTACAAGACAGAAAAGGTTACAAAGTCACCTCAAAAGTGTCGAGAGGGTACCTTACTCTCTATTCCCTGATTTCGGTTACGTTCTTTCGGCTTGTTTGAAATTTAAATTTAGAGTTTGAAATTTACATTTTAGAGAGTGAAGTTACATACTACAGATTTGAAACATTCCCCTCGGGCAAGCTTTGAAACACTATCACATTTTAAATTGGATCTGCCATTACCTTGAGCTGGACATGGACAAGGCGCCTCACACACTAGACTGCAGACTGGAGCGATCACAAAGACAACCTGGACCGAAAAGTTAGTCGAGGGGGAAGTTCCAGAAAACTCTACACACCCCCAATTCTCACTGGATAATAAAGTAAATACCAGAAAGTTTTGATTGGCAGAAAAATAAATGTGCAAACCTCTTCATTTGGCCACCATCTTAAGAGACAGAAGTGTTGATAACTTTTGAACAACAGAAACAAACGGTAAACATTCTAGTTTAGGAAACTTTTACATACAAAACTACTCTTGAATTATAATAGTTCATCTTCACACCAGAGGGCACAACATAAGTTTATAGTAGCGTCATCTATTGAGAAATGTTCAAACTTCTTGTACTAGTTGTTGCAAGTTTGATATTTCAGATGGCATTCTCCAAGGCTCTTAATTTAAATGCACTGGGCGGGTGTACCTCCGGTATTCATGTTTCTTTCTACGTTACAGTCTTCTAGGGGCCAGGTGCCAATTTCAATGCTTCATCCTTTGTTATAACTTTTTATTTGATACTGCTTCTTCTTTTCACTATCTTCCTTTTCCTCTCCTTCGGAACTTTTGAACCTGTTTTCTTTCCCTTCCGACCTTGGAATTCTTCCATTTTTATTTCTAAACTTCTTTCTCTCTGGTGCTTTCTCTTCTTTTCTTATATCGTTTCTTACCAAATCTTTCTTGACTTCATGAATTCAGGTTATGGTTGACTTCTTGTTCCAAAGATTTGTTTGGTTAACCTGTTGATATCCATTCTGTATAAATGACCGAAAAATATCAGTTGTCCCTTCCGTATTATTATTATTATTATTATTATTATTATTATTATTATTATTATTATTATTATTGATTAGTTCGTCGATACATCCAACTGTGGGCCACGTTTGCACAGTCTCCCTGTCTCTTTGCACTCTCGAAATGGACACGTTACGAAGTCTTGCGAGAATTAGACTGCACAGTTTTCACAAAATCATTGCCTGAAGAGAACTGCGGTTCTGCTCACGGATAATGAGGGTATGGGTAACAATGGACTTCCAGGTGGACGTAGAAGAAGAGGAGGAGGATGGCCATCCAACCTATGGCATATGGATGTTTACTGGGATGATGCCGAAAACTCAACAGTAGACAGGATTCACTAAAGAAATCCCGTTGCCCTGTATACTACTTACCATGAAGGGAACTAATTCTAAACTATTCTCATTGCGGGGAAAGTTATTGTGAAGAAAGGTATATGGTTTGCATATTTTAACCTTTTTAAATCTATGCCAACCTTTATAAGTGGAATATATTGCCGGGATCACTGCCGGGATGTGTAGGAAATAGGGGATCAAGTTTTCTTGGGTGTGTGCCTCCTGTAGACATCGCCCTTGACTGCGCTTGACCTTGACCTCAGGTACTGACATCTCCGTGGCTCTTGTAACTGGTTTCTTAAGACTAAGGTCACGATTGAGGAGAGCATCTTCTAACAGAACGTGATCTTCACTATCGCCGGAGGCTGTGTGTTCATTGAACCTCTCGCTGAATGAACGGCGTCACTGTTTACTGTCTTCATAACCTCCTGTGGGTGGGGGACACAGTCGAAGAATACACCTGTAAGAGGCGACTGAAAGGGGTGACCGCGCGATGATGGACTTAGAACCATAAAACTACTTGTGATTGGTACAATTATGTGAGCAACACCATGGATCTACTTTAACTAGCAGTGCCATTCTGTGAGCAACACCATGGATCTACTTTAACTAGGAGCAGTGCCATTATGTGAGCAACACCATGGATCTACTTTAATTAGGAGCAGTACCATTATGTGAGAAACACCATGGATCTACTTTAACTAGCAGTACCATTATGTGAGCAACACCATGGATCTACTTTAACTAGGAGCAGTACCATCATGTGAGCAACACCATGGATCTACTTTAACTAGGAGCAGTACCATCATGTGAGCAACACCATGGATCTACTTTAACTAGGAGCAGTACCATTATGTGAGCAACACCATGGATCTACTTTAACTAGGAGCAGTACCATTATATGAGCAACACCATGGATCTACTTTAACTAGGAGCAGTACCATTATGTGAGCAACACCATGGATCTACTTTAACTAGGAGCAGTGCCATTATGTGAGCAACACCATGGATCTACTTTAACTAGGAACAGTGCCATTATGTGAGCAACACCATGGATCTACTTTAACTAGGAGCAGTACCATTATGTGAGCAACACCATGGATCTACTTTAACTAGGAGCAGTACCATTATGTGAGCAACACCATGGATCTACTTTAACTAGGAGCAGTACCATCATGTGAGCAACACCATGGATCTACTTTAACTAGGAGCAGTACCATTATGTGAGCAACACCATGGATCTACTTTAACTAGGAGCAGTACCATTATGTGAGCAACACCATGGATCTACTTTAACTAGGAGCAGTACCATCATGTGAGCAACACCATGGATCTACTTTAACTAGGAGCAGTACCATTATGTGAGCAACACCATGGATCTACTTTAACTAGGAGCAGTACCATTATGTGAGCAACACCATGGATCTACTTTAACTAGGAGCAGTACCATTATGTGAGCAACACCATGGATCTACTTTAACTAGGAGCAGTACCATTATGTGAGCAACACCATGGATCTACTTTGACTAGGAGCAGTACCATTATGTGAGCAACACCATGGATCTACTTTAACTAGGAGCAGTACCATTATGTGAGCAACACCATGGATCTACTTTAACTAGGAGCAGTACCATTATGTGAGCAACACCATGGATCTACTTTAACTAGCAGTACCATTATGTGAGCAACACCATGGATCTACTTTAACTAGGAGCAGTACCATCATGTGAGCAACACCATGGATCTACTTTAACTAGGAGCAGTACCATCATGTGAGCAACACCATGGATCTACTTTAACTAGGAGCAGTACCATTATGTGAGCAACACCATGGATCTACTTTAACTAGTAGTAGTACCATTATGTGAGCAACACCATGGATCTACTTTAACTAGGAGCAGTACCATTATGTGAGCAACACCATGGATCTACTTTAACTAGGAGCAGTACCATTATATGAGCAACACCATGGATCTACTTTAACTAGGAGCAGTACCATTATGTGAGCAACACCATGGATCTACTTTAACTAGGAGCAGTACCATTATGTGAGCAACACCATGGATCTACTTTAACTAGGAGCAGTACCATTATATGAGCAACACCATGGATCTACTTTAACTAGGAGCAGTGCCATTCTGTGAGCAACACCATGGATCTACTTTAACTAGGAGCAGTACCATTATGTGAGCAACACCATGGATCTACTTTAACTAGGAGCAGTACCATTATGTGAGCAACACCATGGATCTACTTTAACTAGCAGTACCATTATGTGAGCAACACCATGGATCTACTTTAACTAGGAGCAGTACCATCATGTGAGCAACACCATGGATCTACTTTAACTAGGAGCAGTACCATCATGTGAGCAACACCATGGATCTACTTTAACTAGGAGCAGTACCATTATGTGAGCAACACCATGGATCTACTTTAACTAGGAGCAGTACCATTATATGAGCAACACCATGGATCTACTTTAACTAGCAGTGCCATTATGTGAGCAACACCATGGATCTACTTTAACTAGGAGCAGTACCATTATGTGAGCAACACCATGGATCTACCTTAACTAGAAGCAGTACCATTATGTGAGCAACACCATGGATCTACTTTAACTAGGAGCAGTACCATTATGTGAGCAACACCATGGATCTACTTTAACTAGGAGCAGTACCATTATGTGAGCAACACCATGGATCTACCTTAACTAGAAGCAGTACCATTATATGAGCAACACCATGGATCTACTTTAACTAGGAGCAGTACCATTATGTGAGCAACACCATGGATCTACTCTAACTAGGAGCAGTACCATTATGTGAGGAACACCATGGATCTACTTTAACTAGGAGCAGTGCCATTATGTGAGCAACACCATGGATCTACTTTAACTAGCAGTGCCATTATATGAGCAACACCATGGATCTACTTTAACTAGGAGCAGTACCATTATGTGAGCAACACCATGGATCTACTTTAACTAGGAGCAGTACCATTATATGAGCAACACCATGGATCTACTTTAACTAGGAGCAGTACCATTATGTGAGCAACACCATGGATCTACTTTAACTAGGAGCAGTACCATTATATGAGCAACACCATGGATCTACTCTAACTAGGAGCAGTACCATTATGTGAGCAACACCATGGATCTACTTTAACTAGGAGCAGTACCATTATGTGAGCAACACCATGGATCTACTTTAACTAGGAGCAGTACCATTATGTGAGCAACACCATGGATCTACTTTAACTAGGAGCAGTACCATTATGTGAGCAACACCATGGATCTACTTTAACTAGGAGCAGTACCATTATGTGAGCAACACCATGGATCTACTTTAACTAGGAGCAGTACCATCATGTGAGCAACACCATGGATCTACTTTAACTAGGAGCAGTGCCATTATATGAGCAACACCATGGATCTACTTTAACTAGCAGTGCCATTATATGAGCAACACCATGGATCTACTTTAACTAGCAGTGCCATTATATGAGCAACACCATGGATCTACTTTAACTAGGAGCAGTGCCATTATATGAGCAACACCATGGATCTACTTTAACTAGCAGTGCCATTATATGAGCAACACTATGGATCTACTTTAACTAGGAGCAGTACCATTATGTGAGCAACACCATGGATCTACTTTAACTAGGAACAGTGCCATTATATAAGCAACACCATGGATCTACATTAACTAGGAGCAGTACCATTATATGAGCAACACCATGGATCTACTTTAACTAGGAGCAGTACCATTATATGAGCAACACCATGGATCTACTTTAACTAGGAGCAGTGCCATTATATGAGCAACACCATGGATCTACTTTAACTAGCAGTGCCATTCTGTGAGCAACACCATGGATCTACTTTAACTAGGAGCAGTGCGATTCTGTGAGCAACACCATGGATCTACTTTAACTAGCAGTACCATTATATGAGCAACACCATGGATCTACTTTAACTAGTAGTAGTACCATTATGTGAGCAACACCATGGATCTACTTTAACTAGGAGCAGTGCGATTCTGTGAGCAACACCATGGATCTACTTTAACTAGGAGCAGTGCGATTCTGTGAGCAACACCATGGATCTACTTTAACTAGGAGCAGTACCATTATGTGAGCAACACCATGGATCTACTTTAACTAGGAGCAGTACCATTATATGAGCAACACCATGGATCTACTTTAACTAGGAGCAGTGCCATTCTGTGAGCAACACCATGGATCTACTTTAACTAGGAGCAGTACCATTATATGAGCAACACCATGGATCTACTTTAACTAGGAGCAGTACCATTATGTGAGCAACACCATGGATCTACTTTAACTAGCAGTGCCATTATGTGAGCAACACCATGGATCTACTTTAACTAGGAGCAGTACCATTATGTGAGCAACACCATGGATCTACTTTAACTAGTAGTAGTACCATTATGTGAGCAACACCATGGATCTACTTTAACTAGGAGCAGTACCATTATGTGAGCAACACCATGGATCTACTTTAACTAGGAACAGTGCCATTATATGAGCAACACCATGGATCTACTTTAACTAGGAGCAGTACCATTATGTGAGCAACACCATGGATCTACTTTAACTAGCAGTGCCATTATGTGAGCAACACCATGGATCTACTTTAACTAGGAGCAGTACCATTATGTGAGCAACACCATGGATCTACTTTAACTAGGAGCAGTACCATTATATGAGCAACACCATGGATCTACTTTAACTAGCAGTACCATTATGTGAGCAACACCATGGATCTACTTTAACTAGGAGTAGTACCATTATGTGAGCAACACCATGGATCTACTTTAACTAGGAACAGTGCCATTATATGAGCAACACCATGGATCTACTTTAACTAGGAGCAGTACCATTATGTGAGCAACACCATGGATCTACTTTAACTAGCAGTGCCATTATGTGAGCAACACCATGGATCTACTTTAACTAGGAGCAGTACCATTATGTGAGCAACACCATGGATCTACTTTAACTAGGAGCAGTACCATTATGTGAGCAACACCATGGATCTACTTTAACTAGCAGTACCATTATGTGAGCAACACCATGGATCTACTTTAACTAGCAGTGCCATTATGTGAGCAACACCATGGATCTACTTTAACTAGGAGCAGTGCCATTATATGAGCAACACCATGGATCTACTTTAACTAGGAGCAGTACCATTATGTGAGCAACACCATGGATCTACTTTAACTAGCAGTGCCATTATGTGAGCAACACCATGGATCTACTTTAACTAGGAGCAGTACCATTATGTGAGCAACACCATGGATCTACTTTAACTAGTAGTAGTACCATTATGTGAGCAACACCATGGATCTACTTTAACTAGGAGCAGTACCATTATGTGAGCAACACCGTGGATCTACTTTAACTAGGAGCAGTACCATTATGTGAGCAACACCATGGATCTACTTTAACTAGGAGCAGTACCATCATGTGAGCAACACCATGGATCTACTTTAACTAGGAGCAGTACCATCATGTGAGCAACACCATGGATCTAATCTAACTAGGAGCAGTGCCATTATGTGAGCAACACCATGGATCTACTTTAACTAGGAGCAGTACCATTATGTGAGCAACACCATGGATCTACTTTAACTAGCAGTACCATTATGTGAGCAACACCATGGATCTACTATAACTAGCAGTGCCATTATGTGAGCAACACCATGGATCTACTTTAACTAGGAGCAGTGCCATTATATGAGCAACACCATGGATCTACTTTAATTAGGAGCAGTACCATTATGTGAGCAACACCATGGATCTACTTTAACTAGCAGTGCCATTATGTGAGCAACACCATGGATCTACTTTAACTAGGAGCAGTACCATTATGTGAGCAACACCATGGATCTACTTTAACTAGTAGTAGTACCATTATGTGAGCAACACCATGGATCTACTTTAACTAGTAGTAGTACCATTATGTGAGCAACACCATGGATCTACTTTAACTAGGAGCACTACCATTATGTGAGCAACACCATGGATCTACTTTAACTAGGAGCAGTACCATTATGTGAGCAACACCATGGATCTACTTTAACTAGGAGCAGTACCATTATGTGAGCAACACCATGGATCTACTTTAACTAGGAGCAGTACCATTATGTGAGCAACACCATGGATCTACTTTAACTAGGAGCAGTACCATTATGTGAGCAACACCATGGATCTAGCCAGCGACCGTGATTAGTACGTCTATGTGGCGAACACCAGTATAGGAGAAACACCATTGTTCTGCTTTAGCAGTAATTGGTACAATTATGAGGGGCCGCTGTCCTGGATTTTGGACAACAAGCATTATCGCAGGAAATAAGGGATTGTGAATCTGATCGACTGAGTGTTTTGGATTCTTTTTAAAATCATCATTCGCTTTAAATTCTAGTTAGTGGATACTTCTTGAAGTTCCAATTGGGTTTAATTTCGTTGCAGCTCTTACCATTAGGAGCCGATGATCTAGCTGTTAGGCCGCTGTAAACAAAAACATCATCATCATTATCATAACATTTCAGATGATGTTAGAATTTTCTTAGTTGCTGTTGTTGATCCCTGAGTAGCGGAGCCGTCAAAGTTTTAAGATAGAACTTATTTCTAGATGACGGCTGAGAAGAGTTTGTAAAGTGGAAAACGATTTCATCTAGTAACAACATCGGGTGTTGTAATAGCGTCGCCATCTTGAGATACTAAAATCGCCGTGTCCCGTGTTGCTGCGGACTCCGTCCGCTTCATTCGCTGCAGGGAGTTTTACAAATACACGGTGAAAACCTTCCTACTCGTTCATTTCATCCGCAAAGCACAGAGAATCTTGTGTTGGGCTTAGAAGAAGAGTCCCCCTCTTAGTGGCCTCGTACGACAAGCAGATAATGGATCCTTTGACTCGAACCACTGGAGAGATAACGAGTTCCGATAAACAGAAAGAGGAATGAGTGTATCCCGAAAAGAAGGGCAAGGCTCAGAAAATGAAAGACCTCGTAATGTGATCTCCGGAGGGACCTGGTGCGTGAGGTCATATCTAAGACGAGATCTAATGTTGAAGACAGCACAAACACGCAGAAATGAAAGTTAAAATCCCCGACCTGACAGGGAATCGAACCCGGAAACCTTGAACCAGACGCCGCAATACTAACCATTTAGTCATGGATCTGGACAACAATAATACGGGCTATATTATTATTACCTAGTCCTGTGCAGTAGAAGTGGCGTGCCTGGCTCCGGGTTCGTTTCCCGGCCACTTGAAGTATTTTAATTCTCGACTGAGGAGTAGAAGGAGATATTCTTGAGATCTTTGTTAGACCAAGAAAGCGCACGATGACGCCACTGTCCAACACTGGTTGTTATGGTTACAATGACGTCGAGAAATTGATGACGTTAATACGAATTAGACCTCCAGCTGAAAAAAACATATCCAGTGAACATTCCAGAAAATAGCGCGTACGAAAAGATGCTTCTCTCGAAAAATGCCGCGATAAGTGGACAATGAAAGGTTTCAAAATTATCACAACCGCATTCGGAGCGGCTTGTCAGAATTCCAAAATGATCAATACCTACCGTTAAACTCTTAATCGGGAGCATCCAGCCGAGTTCATCTGCTGCACAAGCAGCGCTTGAGGTTGGTTTGGTACTAAGTTATCAAACCTATGTTCTTGATATTCTTCTTGGTCATGGTATGCGGATTACCTGAATGCTCGGATTTGATCCGGACAGAAAGAACCGAATAAAAACAGATCTTTCATACTCGGTTCAACAATACCATACTGCCGACATAGCCAGGGCTCAGACTACTACATTTAAACAAAATTCTTCATATTCTGTCATGCATCTCACCAGTGAGCACCCTCCATCCCTCTGATGTGCTCATTTCGTACCCTTCTTAACCATGAAACGCTGCACATCCATCTTAGCATTCGCTTATCTGGCACCTCCATTTTCATCCAAATTTCTTAAGGATTGCCCGTGTTACAGCATTGCAAATTATCACCAAGATCCAAGATTGAGCCCTTGAAGTCTCATAAAGTTAGCCAATCTTATATCAGTCAATGTTCAGACATCAGCAGTGATCACTCAGGCGAAGTGGCGTGTTACTTTATTTCGTCCTTGATTTAACATTATCGAGCTATTAAGTGTAACAAAGAGACCAGAAATGTTCCGGTAATAAATTGAAAGTCGAAATCCTTCAGATTCCTATTTGGAGCAGCTCAACATATTCTCTGTCCAAATACAAAGCTATAACCTTCTGGCTTTGTGACACAGTTAAGTTCACACTGACGGACTATTACTCGTTCGAATCTCAACACAGAGCCAACAATCCACATGCTGTATACGTTACCGAAAACCTACAAAATCTGGCATTGCGATATCCGTTTCGTTTTTCGATGTAGTAAAATGAAGTTATTATTATTATTATTATTATTATTATTATTATTATTATTATTATTACTATTATTATTATTATTATTATTATTATTATTATTATTAATTCATCCTCAAATTATTGAGGTTGCCAAACCGACCAAGAATATCACACAATACAAATTCACCGCCTGTGGGTAGGGGACGCAGACGTAGAATACACTCACGGTATCACCTGTAAGAGGCTACTAAAACGGCGACCACGGGATTATGGATTTGGACCCATGACATTGCCTGTGATTAATACCATTGAGTTAGGGGCATCATAGGTCGACGTTATCAGCGGTTAGTACCACTGTATGAGGAACGCCATGGGTCTACTTCGCCACTGATGAGTACCATTATGAGAGGCCGCTGACCTGGATTTGGACCCCTTTAGACAAAAGCTTCATGTCAGAAAATAAGGCATTGCGAATTGGATCCACTGATTGTTTTGGATTCAAGGTTATTTTTCGTCATCATTTGGTTCAGAAAGGGTGATTGGTAAATGTGGGGAAGATATGGCAGCTAATAGAAATGGGAAGCGTTTGCTGGACTTCTGTGCTAGTACGGGATTAGCAGTTACGAATACATTCTTCAAGCATAAGGCTATTCACCGCTACACATGGGAGGCTAGGGGTACCAGATCCATAATAGACTATATCTTAACCGACTTCGAATTCAGGGATTCTGTTAGCAATGTACGGGTTTTTCGGGGATTTTTCGACGATATACACAACTATCTGATCTGTAGTGAACTAAGTATTTCTAGGCCTAGGATAGAGAAAATTAAATCTGTCTGCAAACGAATAAGGGTAATCTCCAGGACGCGGAAATTAGACGGAAGTACATGGATATGATTAGTGAGAAGTTTCGAACAGTAGCCAGTAAGCAGGTTCAGAATATAGAAAGAGAAGGGTGGCATACAGAGATGCTGTAGTGGAAACAGCAAGGGCATTCCTAGGAACAACTATGTGTAAAGATGGGTAAAAGCTTGTAAACGTAAAAAGAAGGCTTATCAGAAATGGCTCCAAACAAGGGCCGATGCAGACAGGGAACTGTACACAGATGAAAGAAACAGAGCGAAACAAATAGGTGTTGAATCTAAAAAGAAATATTGGGAATGTTTTGGTAAGAACCTGGAAAAGCTAGGTCAAGCAGCAGGGAAACCTTTCTGGACAGTAATAAATAATCTTAGGAAGGGAGGGAAAAAGGAAATGAACAGTGTTTTTGGTAATTCAGCTGAACTCATAATAGATCTCAGGGAATCACTGGACAGGTGTAGGGAATGTTTTGAAAATCTTCTCAACGTAAAAGGAAATACTCATGGTAGTGTTCCGAACAACCAAGCTCATGGGGAGGAGGAAAATGCTGTTGGTGAAGTTACGCTTTGGAAGTGGAAAGGATGGTAAATAAACTCCATTGTCATAATGCAGCAGGAATAGACGAAATTAGATCTGAAGTGGTGAAGTATAGTGGGAAGGCAGGGATGAAATGGCTTCATGTTGTAGTAATATTAGCATTGAGTGTGGGTAAGGTACCTTCAGATTGGACAAAAACAGTAATTGCACCTATCTATAAGCAGGGAAGAGGAAAGATTGCAACAATTATCGATGTTATCTCATTGATTAGTATACCAGGCAAAGTATTCACTGGCATCTTGAAAGGGAGGTTAGGATCAGTGGTTGAGAGGAAGCTGGATGGAAACCAGTGTGGTTTCAGACCACAGAGGGGCTGTCAGGATCAGATTTTTAGTATGCGCCAGCTAATTGAAAAAAATGCTAGGAGAGTAATAGACAGTTGTGTTGTGTTTATGTTTCGTAGATATAGAGAAAGCATATGACATAGTACGGAGCGAAAAGATGTTGAGCATACTGGGGACTATGGGATTAAGGGTAGATTGCTAAAATCAATCAAAGGCATTTATGTTGACAATTATGTTCACAATTGGGCTGCAGTGAGAATTGATGGTAGAATGAGTTCTTTTCTTGTTCGTAGTTTACATGGATCATATGCTGAAAGGTATAAAGTGGCAGGGAGGGATTCAGTTAGGTGGAAATGTAGTAAGCAGTTTGGCCTATGCTGACGACTTGGTCTTAATGGCAGATTGTGCTGAAAACCTGCAGTCTAATAAGTATCTTGGAACTTGAAAATAGGTGCAATGAGTATGGTATGAAAATTAGCCTCTCGAAGACTAAATTGATGTCAGTAGGTGAGAAATTCAACAAAATTGAATGCCAGATTGGTGATACAAAGCTAGAACAGGTCGATAATTTCAAGTATTTTGGATGTGTGTTCTTGCGGGATGGTAATATAGTAAGTGAGATTGAATCAAGGTGTCGTAAAGCTAATGCAGTGAGCTTGCAGTTGTGATCAACAGTATTCTGTAAGAAGGAAGTCAGCTCTCAGACGAAACTATCTTTACAACGGCCTATTTTCAGACCAACTTTGCTTTACGGGAGCGAAAGCTGGGTGGACTCAGGATATCTTATTCATAAGTTAGAAGTAACAGACATGAAAGTATCGAGAATTATTGCTGGTACACGCAGATGGGAACAATGGCAGTAGGGTACTCGGAATGCGGTGATAAATGCTAAGTTAGGAATTAACTCGATGGATGAAGCTGTACCCATAAACCGGCTTCAGTGGTGGGGTCATTTGAGGCGAATGCAGGAGGACAGGTTACCTAGGAGAATAAATGACTCTGCTATGGAGGGTAAGAGAAGTAGAGGAAGACCAAGACAACGATGGATAGACTCAGTTTCTAACGATTTAGATAAGAGGTATAGAACTAAATGAGGCCAGAGAACTAGTTGCAGATAGAGGCTTGTGGCGACGTTTAGTAAATTAGCAGAGGCTTGCAGACTGAACGTTGAAAGGCATAACGATCTATAATGATGTATGTATGTATGTATGTATGTATGTATGTATGTATGTATGCATGATTTAATTAAATGTATGGAGCGTAGAGGTGATCGATATCGAGGCTTGCAGTGTATGTATGCGCTAGCTCACACTCGTCTCATTCACCACGCCAAAGCGTCGCAAGTAGGTGACTAGTAGTTTGGGAATTTTGTCCTTTGCATCCGGCATGAGCCCTATAACTTCAATGTCCTCAAGATTGTAATTGTTGAGGTAATTGGCAATGGTTGGTGAGTATATCCTCCTTTTTTTCTTCGTAGACTTCAGCGGTCCGTTGTACATGTTATTCAAATTTGATTGTCGGATCGAAATGAAACCAATTTTGCTCCCCGGCTTGAAGGCGATCGTGTCTTGTTGCACCGTCAACTGCGGGGGCATGGACGCCCTCATGTAGCCCTTTACCTCGTAGCGTATCGGACAAGGAAGACGGGATGTGTGGCCTTATTACAATATCCTCATACGTATAATTATGAAATACAGATGTACTGTAGTTAAGAAAAATGAGATGTCACTGTGTCGGAGTTTGATTTTGCAGTATAATATTTTGTGCCAGTCTTCAGTTCGGAATGCCCAAGAAGCGCACAGATCTTAAGCAAGTACGGCATATCGGTGTCTCCAAAAAACATGTAAATATTTACTGGACGTAAATCCGATGTAGTTCGCCTCCGTGGTGTAGTGGTCAGTGTGATTAGCTGCCACCTACAGAGGCCGGGGTTCAATTCCCGCCTCTACCACGAAATTTGAACAGCGGTACGAGGACTGGAACGGGCCCTCGGGAGGCTAACTGAGTAGATGGGGTTTCGATTTCACCTCAGCCATCCTCGAAGTGGTCCTGGCAAATGCCGGCATGGTAAAGCCACGGCCGCATCCTTCTTTGTCTCTCTCTTCCAATCTTTCCATGTCCGTGGAGGCCCCTGTTCAGGATAGCAGGTGAGGCCGCCTGGGAGAGGTAGTGGTCCTCCTCCTCAGTTGTTCCCCAGTTGTATCCCAGACCCAAAGTCTCACGCTTCAGGACACTGCCCTTGAGGCGGTGGAGGTGGGATCCCTCGCTGAATCCGAGGGAAAAAGCAATCCTGGAATGTAAAGGGTTTCAGAAGAGAAGAATCCGGTCAACACCAACAACGTGACGGTAGGACCTCTTGTGTGGGGTGTCAACGTTCAGCGACGGGGCTGGGTGAGCGTTCCGCTACCAACCCAACAAGAGCATCATTAATGACTAAAGCATCCGGGCTAGCGAGTGGAAAGTATACTGCACAACAGTTCTGCTATGAGATTTGCATAAGCAAAATGAGTATAGCCGATTGGGGAGGTGGTGGTATACCATTAGTTTCTAAACACCAGATTGCGAACCAGAAGCCTGGGTTCAATTATAAACCTCTCCAGTGTTCATATGGATGTGGATGGTGATGTTTCCATCGGATGGGGACGTTAAGCTTTCAGCACTGGACTTGTATGTTGTCTTTCACGTATAAATGATATCAGTAAAAAGTGGATACGGCTTTCTCAGATGATGTCATACTATATAGATCAATAAATACGATACAAGATTGTAAAAGGACCTCGACAATATGGACAGCAGGCGATGGTAAAAGGGATGGAAAGTCACGTTATTTCACAGATAGGAAAAGTCCTCTCAGTTTTAGTTACTGCGTTGATGGAGTGGAAGTTGCTCATTGTAAGTATCTAGGTGGAAGATCTTCATTGGGGTAATCATATAAATGGGATTGTAAATAGAGGGTACAGATGCATGCATTTAGGGGTTGCAGTAAGGATCTAGATGAGAGGGCATATAGGTCCCTGGCAAGACCAAAATTAGAGTATCATTCCACCGCATGCGAACCTCACCAGCTTTACATGATTTGAGAAGTCGAAAAAATGTAAAGAAAATCAGCTCGATTTGTTCTGGGTTATACTTGACAAAAGAGTAGCGTTACGAAAATGTGGCAAAGTTTGAGCTGGGAAGAATTGGGAGAAAGGAGACGAGCTCCTCGACTAAGTGGTACGTCCCGAGCTGTCAGTGGAGAGATGGCGTGGAATGACTTCAGTAGACGAAACAAAATTGAGTGATGTTTTTTAAGTAGGAAAGATAACAATATGAAGATAATGTCGGAATTCAAGAGGAATATCAGGGCAAATAATCGTTTATAGGAAGAGCAGTTACGGATTGGATAAATTTACCGAGGGAAACGTTGAATACATTTCCAAATTCTTTAAAATTATTTAATAAAAGGCTGGGTAAACAACAGATAGGGAATCTGCCACCGGGACAACTGACCTAAATGCACATCAGTAGTGATTGATTGATTGATTGATTGATTGATTGATTGATTGATCGATCTCTCGGTGCTATTCAACAGGAGTAGGCTATGTGTCAACACTCGGTTCAACCCACTCCCTACCTACTATCATGTATTACGTTATTCATTTCATCTCATTAATTCCACTGAGGAGGTTGACGTCAGGAAGGGCATCTGGTTGTAAAAATCGCTACGAGGATACGTCTCGCTTTATAACCGACCCCGTAAAGGAGAGTTAGATATTCACTTTATTTATTTATTTATTTATTTATTTATTTATTTATTTATTTATTTATTTATTTATTTATTTATTTATTTATTTATTTATTTATTTATTTATTTATTTATTTATTTATTTATTTATTTATTTATTTATTTATTTATTTATTTATTTATTTATTTATTTATTTATTTATTTATTTATTTATTTGACCTGTGTACCCCTACTCATGATAAGACAGCTACTCCGTACGTTCTTTCTGAAATGTCACCCCAAACTGTCAAGCTTCGATCCCGAGATACTTCAAATTGGGAGCGGTTCGTCCAAGCACTATTCTTGTACTCCCCCAGAATCGGGTACAGTAATAAAGTAGTATGATACAAGAGCAGATATGTTGTGTAATTTCCTGTAATTTATTAACAGTACTCACAGAACTGGTCTGTGTCACTTTTTCTATCACACATTACTGTAGTATGTCCCTTCCCATGCAGACATAATAAATGGCAGAGGACTGGAAGCATAATTTTCTCACCTTGACAAGGCAAGGCACACAAACAAGTATCTTGTAAGAGGAATTGGGCACATAGGTGATGGCTCCCACGATGCAAGGTGGTTTACAAGTGCTCTCCTCTTGGCAAGGTTGGCTTGGCCAGGGCGTTGGTTTTAACATGTCGTAAGATGCGCATTACGTCGTGCGGGCTTTCTCAACACACTCCTAGATAATGGCTATCTTTAAAGATTACAACACAGATAAAGTCATCGTGAAATATTACCAAGATGCAGGAGAATGTGATGTCAATTAGGAGGAAGGACTGGACATGAAAACGAGTAGAACTATACTTGTTTGTGCGTGGAATAATAATTAATAAGTGAGTAAATCATTTACTGTTTAACGAAGATATGTCTGGTCTAGGATAGGATAGGTGATATTCATTAACCCTATCACCTGGAATTACAGATGAGGCCCAAAGTAGTTCGAATTGATTTAAAATCGGATCCTCTGTCTTTCCTTGCATTTAATTTACATATCGTCGCTGCCGGGACAAAACCTATGTGAAATATTCTAGCTTAGAACTTTGGCCGGTAAGGTTCTGTCATCTAAGGTGCAATATTGTGTGCATACCATCAAGGCATTCTCGCTCTTCATAATGCATGTGCCGCGGGTCAGTATATCTCCAAAAATATTATCACATAGGAGGTTTTGTCCCGGCAACGACGATATACAGTTCTGTGATGACTTGAGTTATAAGAGTAAGTAAAATTGTACCATTCATCTTACCAGTACCAGTATCTCTCATCGTAAATGTTAAATAGTCTAAAATATCGAACTGTGCTTCGTCGCGGTTACGGCCAACGCGCCCTGCTTGTAGTACTAAAACACAGGCCTCCTGCCTGTAGTACAAAAACACAGGCCTCCTGCTTGTAGTACTAAAACACAGGGCTCCTGCTTGTAGTACTAAAACACAGGCCTCCTGCTTGTAGTACTAAAACACAGGCCTCCTGCTTGTAGTACTAAAACAAAGGGCTCCTGCTTGTAGTACTAAAACACAGGCCTCCTGCTTGTAGTACTAAAACACAGGGCTCCTGCTTGTAGTACTAAAACACAGGCCTCCTGCTTGTAGTACTAAAACACAGGTCCAAGGCCTCCTGCTTGTAGTACTAAAACACAGGGCTCCTGCTTGTAGTACTAAAACACAGGCCTCCTGCTTGTAGTACTAAAACACAGGTCCAAGGCCTCCTGCTTGTAGTACTAAAACACAGGACTCCTGCTTGTAGTACTAAAACACAGGCCTCCTGCTTGTGGTACTAAAACACAGGCCTCCTGCTTGTAGTACTAAAACACAGGGCTCCTGCTTGTAGTACTAAAACATAGGTCCAAGGCCTCCTGCTTGTAGTACTAAAACACAGGTCCAAGGCCTCCTGCTTGTAGTACTAAAACACAGGCCTCCTGCTTGTAGTACTAAAACACAGACCTCCTGCTTGTAGTACTAAAACACAGGGCTCCTGCTTGTAGTACTAAAACACAGGTCCAAGGCCTCCTGCTTGTAGTACTAAAACACAGGCCTCCTGCTTGTAGTACTAAAACACAGACCTCCTGCTTGTAGTACTAAAACACAGCCCTCCTGCTTGTAGTACTAAAACACAGGCCTCCTGCTTGTGGTACTAAAACACAGGCCTCCTGCTTGTAGTACTAACACACAGGGCTCCTGCTTGTAGTACTAAAACATAGGTCCAAGGCCTCCTGCTTGTAGTACTAAAACACAGGCCTCCTGCTTGTAGTACTAAAACACAGGCCTCCTGCTTGCAGTAATGAAACACAGGCCTCCTGCTTGTAGTACTAAAACACAGGCCTCCTGCCTGTAGTACTAAAGCATAGGGCTCCTGCCTGTAGTACTAAAGCACAGGGCTCCTGCTTGTAGTACTAAAACACAGGCCTCCTGCTTGTAGTACTAAAACACAGGGCTCCTGCTTGTAGTACTAAAACACAGGCCTCCTGCTTGTAGTACTAAAACACAGGCCTCCTGCCTGTAGTACTAAAGCACAGGGCTCCTGCTTGTAGTACTAAAACACAGGGCTCCTGCTTGTAGTACTAAAACACAGGCCTCCTGCTTGTAGTACTAAAACACAGGGCTCCTGCTTGTAGTACTAAAACACAGGGCTCCTGCTTGTAGTACTAAAACACAGGCCTCCTGCTTGTAGTACTAAAACACAGGTCCAAGGCCTCCTGCTTGTAGTACTAAAACACAGGCCTCCTGCTTGTAGTACTAAAACACAGGCCTCCTGCTTGTAGTACTAAAACACAGGTCCAAGGCCTCCTGCTTGTAGTACTAAAACACAGGTCCAAGGCCTCCTGCTTGTAGTACTAAAACACAGGCCTCCTGCTTGTAGTACTAAAACACAGGCCTCCTGCTTGTAGTACTAAAACACAGGCCTCCTGCTTGCAGTACTAAAACACAGGTATCCTGCTTGTAGTACTAAAACACAGGTCCAAGGCCTCCTGCTTGTAGTACTAAAACACAGGTCCAAGGCCTCCTGCTTGTAGGACTAAACCACAGGGCTCCTGCTCGTAGTACTAAAACACAGGCCTCCTCCTTGTAGTACTAAAACACAGGGCTCCTGCTTGTAGTACTAAAACACAGGGCTCCTGCTTGTAGTACTAAAACACAGGGCTCCCGCTTGTAGTACTAAAACACAGGGCTCCTGCTTGTAGTACTAAAACACAGGCCTCCTGCTTGTAGTACAAAAACACAGGCCTCCTGCTTGTAGTACAAAAACACAGGCCTCCTGCTTGTAGTACTAAAACACAGGCCTCCTGCTTGTAGTACTAAAACACAGGTCCAAGGCCTCCTGCTTGTAGTACTAAAACACAGGTCCAAGGCCTCCTGCTTGTAGTACTAAAACACAGGTCCAAGGCCTCCTGCTTGTAGTACTAAAACACAGACCTCCTGCTTGTAGTACTAAAACACAGCCCTCCTGCTTGTAGTACTAAAACACAGACCTCCTGCTTGTAGTACTAAAACACAGCCCTCCTGCTTGTAGTACTAAAACACAGGTCCAAGTCCTCCTGCTTGTAGTACTAAAACACAGGCCTCCTGCTTGTAGTACTAAAACACAGGCCTCCTGCTTGTAGTACTAAAACACAGGGCTCCTGCTTGTAGTACTAAAACACAGGTCTCCTGCTAGTAGTACTAAAACACAGGTAGAAAGGCCTCCTGCTTGTAGTACTAAAACACAGGTCGAAGGCCTCCTGCTTGTTGTACTAAAACACAGGTCTCCTGCTTGTAGTACTAAAACACAGGTCCAATGCCTCCTGCTTGCAGTACTAAAACACAGGTCCAAGGCCTCCTGCTTGTAGTACTAAAACACAGGCCTCCTGCTTGTAGTACTAAAACACAGGTCCAAGGCCTCCTGCTTGTAGTACTAAAACACAGGCCTCCTGCTTGTAGTACTAAAACACAGGTCTCCTGCTAGTAGTACTAAAACACAGGCATACTGCTTGTAGTACTAAAACACAGGTCCAAGGCCTCCTGCTTGTAGTACTAAAACACAGGCCTCCTGCTTGTAGTACTAAAACACAGGCCTCCTGCTTGTAGTACTAAAACACAGGCCTCCTGCTTGTAGTACTAAAACACAGGTCTCCTGCTTGTAGTACTAAAACACAGGTCCAAGGCCTCCTGCTTGTAGTACTAAAACACAGGCCTCCTGCTTGTAGTTCTAAAACACAGGTCTCCTGCTTGTAGTACTAAAACACAGGTCCAAGGCCTCCTGCTTGTAGTACTAAAACACAGGTCTCCTGCTTGTAGTACTAAAACACAGGTCTCCTGCTTGTAGTACTAAAACACAGGTCCAAGGCCTCCTGCTTGTAGTACTAAAACACAGGCCTCCTGCTTGTAGTTCTAAAACACAGGCCTCCTGCTTGTAGTTCTAAAACACAGGTCTCCTGCTTGTAGTACTAAAACACAGGCCTCCTGCTTGTAGTACTAAAGCACAGGGCTCCTGCTTGTAGTACTAAAACACAGGTCTCCTGCTTGTAGTACTAAAGCACAGGTATCCTGCTTGTAGTACTAAAACACAGGTCCAAGGCCTCCTGCTTGTAGTACTAAAACACAGGTCCAAGGCCTCCTGCTTGTAGTACTAAACCACAGGGCTCCTGCTCGTAGTACTAAAACACAGGCCTCCTGCTTGTAGTACTAAAACACAGGGCTCCTGCTTGTAGTTTTAAAACACAGGGCTCCTGCTTGTAGTACTAAAACACAGGGATCCCGCTTGTAGTACTAAAACACAGGTCTCCTGCTTGTAGTACTAAAACACAGGTCCAATGCCTCCTGCTTGCAGTACTAAAACACAGGTCCAAGGCCTCCTGCTTGTAGTACTAAAACACAGGCCTCCTGCTTGTAGTACTAAAACACAGGTCTCCTGCTAGTAGTACTAAAACACAGGCATACTGCTTGTAGTACTAAAACACAGGTCCAAGGCCTCCTGCTTGTAGTACTAAAACACAGGCCTCCTGCTTGTAGTACTAAAACACAGGCCTCCTGCTTGTAGTACTAAAACACAGGCCTCCTGCTTGTAGTACTAAAACACAGGTCTCCTGCTTGTAGTACTAAAACACAGGTCTCCTGCTTGTAGTACTAAAACACAGGTCCAAGGCCTCCTGCTTGTAGTACTAAAACACAGGCCTCCTGCTTGTAGTTCTAAAACACAGGCCTCCTGCTTGTAGTTCTAAAACACAGGTCTCCTGCTTGTAGTACTAAAACACAGGCCTCCTGCTTGTAGTACTAAAGCACAGGGCTCCTGCTTGTAGTACTAAAACACAGGTCTCCTGCTTGCAGTACTAAAACACAGGTATCCTGCTTGTAGTGCACAGGTCTCCTGCTTGTAGTACTAAAACACAGGTCCAAGGCCTCCTGCTTGTAGTACTAAAACACAGGCCTCCTGCTTGTAGTTCTAAAACACAGGTCTCCTGCTTGTAGTACTAAAACACAGGCCTCCTGCTTGTAGTACTAAAGCACAGGGCTCCTGCTTGTAGTACTAGAACACAGGCCTCCTGCTTGTAGTACTAAAACACAGGCCTCCTGCTTGTAGTACTAAAACACAGGTCTCCTGCTTGCAGTACTAAAACACAGGGCTCCTGCTTGTAGTACTAAAACACAGGTCTCCTGCTTGTAGTACTAAAACACAGGTCTCCTGCTTGTAGTACTAAAACACAGGTCCAAGGCCTCCTGCTTGTAGTACTAAAACACAGGTCCAAGGCCTCCTGCTTGTAGTACTAAAACACAGGTCTGCTGCTTGTAGTACTAAAACACGGGTCTCCTGCTTGCAGTACTAAAACACAGGGCTCCTGCTTGTAGTACTAAAACACAGGCCTCCTGCTTGTAGTACTAAAACACAGGTCTCCTGCTTGCAGTACTAAAACACAGGGCTCCTGCTTGTAGTACTAAAACACAGGTCTCCTGCTTGTAGTACTAAAACACAGGTCTCCTGCTTGTAGTACTAAAACACAGGTCCAAGGCCTCCTGCTTGTAGTACTAAAACACAGGCCTCCTGCTTGTAGTACTAAAACACAGGTCTCCTGCTTGTAGTACTAAAACACAGGCCTCCTGCTTGTAGTACTAAAACACAGGTCCAAGGCCTCCTGCTTGTAGTACTAAAACACAGGGCTCCTGCTTGTAGTACTAAAACACAGGCCTCCTGCTTGTAGTACTAAAACACAGGGCTCCTGCTTGTAGTACTAAAACACAGGCCTCCTGCCTGTAGTACTAAAGCACAGGGCTCCTGCTTGTAGTACTAAAACACAGGGCTCCTGCTTGTAGTACTAAAACACAGGCCTCCTGCTTGTAGTACTAAAACACAGGTCCAAGGCCTCCTGCTTGTAGTACTAAAACACAGGACTCCTGCTTGTAGTACTAAAACACAGGCCTCCTGCTTGTAGTACTAAAACACAGGTCCAAGGCCTCCTGCTTGTAGTACTAAAACACAGGTCCAAGGCCTCCTGCTTGTAGTACTAAAACACAGGGCTCCTGCTTGTAGTACTAAAACAAAGGCCTCCTGCTTGTAGTACTAAAACACAGGTCCAAGGCCTCCTGCTTGTAGTACTAAAACACAGGACTCCTGCTTGTAGTACTAAAACACAGGCCTCCTGCTTGTGGTACTAAAACACAGGCCTCCTGCTTGTAGTACTAAAACACAGGGCTCCTGCTTGTAGTACTAAAACATAGGTCCAAGGCCTCCTGCTTGTAGTACTAAAACACAGGTCCAAGGCCTCCTGCTTGTAGTACTAAAACACAGGCCTCCTGCTTGTAGTACTAAAACACAGACCTCCTGCTTGTAGTACTAAAACACAGGGCTCCTGCTTGTAGTACTAAAACACAGGTCCAAGGCCTCCTGCTTGTAGTACTAAAACACAGGCCTCCTGCTTGTAGTACTAAAACACAGACCTCCTGCTTGTAGTACTAAAACACAGCCCTCCTGCTTGTAGTACTAAAACACAGGCCTCCTGCTTGTGGTACTAAAACACAGGCCTCCTGCTTGTAGTACTAACACACAGGGCTCCTGCTTGTAGTACTAAAACATAGGTCCAAGGCCTCCTGCTTGTAGTACTAAAACACAGGCCTCCTGCTTGTAGTACTAAAACACAGGCCTCCTGCTTGCAGTAATGAAACACAGGCCTCCTGCTTGTAGTACTAAAACACAGGCCTCCTGCCTGTAGTACTAAAGCATAGGGCTCCTGCCTGTAGTACTAAAGCACAGGGCTCCTGCTTGTAGTACTAAAGCACAGGGCTCCTGCTTGTAGTACTAAAACACAGGCCTCCTGCTTGTAGTACTAAAACACAGGGCTCCTGCTTGTAGTACTAAAACACAGGCCTCCTGCTTGTAGTACTAAAACACAGGCCTCCTGCCTGTAGTACTAAAGCACAGGGCTCCTGCCTGTAGTACTAAAACACAGGGCTCCTGCTTGTAGTACTAAAACACAGGCCTCCTGCTTGTAGTACTAAAACACAGGCCTCCTGCCTGTAGTACTAAAGCACAGGGCTCCTGCTTGTAGTACTAAAACACAGGGCTCCTGCTTGTAGTACTAAAACACAGGCCTCCTGCTTGTAGTACTAAAACACAGGGCTCCTGCTTGTAGTACTAAAACACAGGGCTCCTGCTTGTAGTACTAAAACACAGGCCTCCTGCTTGTAGTACTAAAACACAGGTCCAAGGCCTCCTGCTTGTAGTACTAAAACACAGGCCTCCTGCTTGTAGTACTAAAACACAGGCCTCCTGCTTGTAGTACTAAAACACAGGTCCAAGGCCTCCTGCTTGTAGTACTAAAACACAGGTCCAAGGCCTCCTGCTTGTAGTACTAAAACACAGGCCTCCTGCTTGTAGTACTAAAACACAGGCCTCCTGCTTGTAGTACTAAAACACAGGCCTCCTGCTTGCAGTACTAAAACACAGGTATCCTGCTTGTAGTACTAAAACACAGGTCCAAGGCCTCCTGCTTGTAGTACTAAAACACAGGTCCAAGGCCTCCTGCTTGTAGGACTAAACCACAGGGCTCCTGCTCGTAGTACTAAAACACAGGCCTCCTCCTTGTAGTACTAAAACACAGGGCTCCTGCTTGTAGTACTAAAACACAGGGCTCCTGCTTGTAGTACTAAAACACAGGGCTCCCGCTTGTAGTACTAAAACACAGGGCTCCTGCTTGTAGTACTAAAACACAGGCCTCCTGCTTGTAGTACAAAAACACAGGCCTCCTGCTTGTAGTACAAAAACACAGGCCTCCTGCTTGTAGTACTAAAACACAGGTCCAAGGCCTCCTGCTTGTAGTACTAAAACACAGGTCCAAGGCCTCCTGCTTGTAGTACTAAAACACAGGTCCAAGGCCTCCTGCTTGTAGTACTAAAACACAGACCTCCTGCTTGTAGTACTAAAACACAGCCCTCCTGCTTGTAGTACTAAAACACAGACCTCCTGCTTGTAGTACTAAAACACAGCCCTCCTGCTTGTAGTACTAAAACAACGGGTCCAAGTCCTCCTGCTTGTAGTACTAAAACACAGGCCTCCTGCTTGTAGTACTAAAACACAGGGCTCCTGCTTGTAGTACTAAAACACAGGTCTCCTGCTAGTAGTACTAAAACACAGGTAGAAAGGCCTCCTGCTTGTAGTACTAAAACACAGGTCGAAGGCCTCCTGCTTGTTGTACTAAAACACAGGTCTCCTGCTTGTAGTACTAAAACACAGGTCCAATGCCTCCTGCTTGCAGTACTAAAACACAGGTCCAAGGCCTCCTGCTTGTAGTACTAAAACACAGGCCTCCTGCTTGTAGTACTAAAACACAGGTCCAAGGCCTCCTGCTTGTAGTACTAAAACACAGGCCTCCTGCTTGTAGTTCTAAAACACAGGCCTCCTGCTTGTAGTTCTAAAACACAGGTCTCCTGCTTGTAGTACTAAAACACAGGCCTCCTGCTTGTAGTACTAAAGCACAGGGCTCCTGCTTGTAGTACTAAAACACAGGTCTCCTGCTTGTAGTACTAAAACACAGGTATCCTGCTTGTAGTACTAAAACACAGGTCCAAGGCCTCCTGCTTGTAGTACTAAAACACAGGTCCAAGGCCTCCTGCTTGTAGTACTAAACCACAGGGCTCCTGCTCGTAGTACTAAAACACAGGCCTCCTGCTTGTAGTACTAAAACACAGGGCTCCTGCTTGTAGTTTTAAAACACAGGGCTCCTGCTTGTAGTACTAAAACACAGGGATCCCGCTTGTAGTACTAAAACACAGGTCTCCTGCTTGTAGTACTAAAACACAGGTCCAATGCCTCCTGCTTGCAGTACTAAAACACAGGTCCAAGGCCTCCTGCTTGTAGTACTAAAACACAGGCCTCCTGCTTGTAGTACTAAAACACAGGTCTCCTGCTAGTAGTACTAAAACACAGGCATACTGCTTGTAGTACTAAAACACAGGTCCAAGGCCTCCTGCTTGTAGTACTAAAACACAGGCCTCCTGCTTGTAGTACTAAAACACAGGCCTCCTGCTTGTAGTACTAAAACACAGGTCTCCTGCTTGTAGTACTAAAACACAGGTCTCCTGCTTGTAGTACTAAAACACAGGTCCAAGGCCTCCTGCTTGTAGTACTAAAACACAGGCCTCCTGCTTGTAGTTCTAAAACACAGGCCTCCTGCTTGTAGTTCTAAAACACAGGTCTCCTGCTTGTAGTACTAAAACACAGGCCTCCTGCTTGTAGTACTAAAGCACAGGGCTCCTGCTTGTAGTACTAAAACACAGGTCTCCTGCTTGCAGTACTAAAACACAGGTATCCTGCTTGTAGTGCACAGGTCTCCTGCTTGTAGTACTAAAACACAGGTCCAAGGCCTCCTGCTTGTAGTACTAAAACACAGGCCTCCTGCTTGTAGTTCTAAAACACAGGTCTCCTGCTTGTAGTACTAAAACACAGGCCTCCTGCTTGTAGTACTAAAGCACAGGGCTCCTGCTTGTAGTACTAGAACACAGGCCTCCTGCTTGTAGTACTAAAACACAGGCCTCCTGCTTGTAGTACTAAAACACAGGTCTCCTGCTTGCAGTACTAAAACACAGGGCTCCTGCTTGTAGTACTAAAACACAGGTCTCCTGCTTGTAGTACTAAAACACAGGTCTCCTGCTTGTAGTACTAAAACACAGGTCCAAGGCCTCCTGCTTGTAGTACTAAAACACAGGTCCAAGGCCTCCTGCTTGTAGTACTAAAACACAGGTCCAAGGCCTCCTGCTTGTAGTACTAAAACACAGGTCTCCTGCTTGTAGTACTAAAACACGGGTCTCCTGCTTGCAGTACTAAAACTCAGGGCTCCTGCTTGTAGTACTAAAACACAGGCCTCCTGCTTGTAGTACTAAAACACAGGTCTCCTGCTTGCAGTACTAAAACACAGGGCTCCTGCTTGTAGTACTAAAACACAGGTCTCCTGCTTGTAGTACTAAAACACAGGTCTCCTGCTTGTAGTACTAAAACACAGGTCCAAGGCCTCCTGCTTGTAGTACTAAAACACAGGCCTCCTGCTTGTAGTACTAAAACACAGGTCTCCTGCTTGTAGTACTAAAACACAGGTCCAAGGCCTCCTGCTTGTAGTACTAAAACACAGGCCTCCTGCTTGTTGTACTAAAACGCAGGCCTCGCGTAAATACAGACTAAAGACCTTTGTATGCAATAAGAATAAAATAATAGTAAATTCCTTTATGAGGATCAAATCAAGCGACAAGTTCATAAGTATGCGTTCCAGAGCGTGGCGTCTGTCGAGTGAGCCGCGCATATTCGCAGCGACACGTTTAGAATTCTAAACGAATCGGATCCGAATTATATTGTAATATAATTTGAACTGTTTCACTTGTAGCCTGTGACCGAGGTGAATATATTCTTACGACCTGTAGTCACACTGGAATTTCCAATTGAATTCTCTCTCAGTTACTCTAAGACTGGTATATCTTAGTGAGAGGATCGTTCAAACTCTCTTATTTAATGGTTTCGGTATTTCCTTTGCTACCACTATTTGTTCAGCCTAACAGGACTTTGTGTTTGTAAAAGTATAGCTTTAGCTACTGTGTCCAGGTTTTTTGAATTTTAATGTGCCTGTAATGTCAATTTCCACGTTCCATTATAATCTACCAAACCTAACACTTGGGTGACACATGACTTCAAGTAGTTTTATCCGGTGAACACTTCTTTTAAAAAAGACCAGAGATCTTCTACTTGTTGACATCAATTATTATCGAATGTACTTCCTCCCACTCTTCAACATTCTTACTACCCCAAATGAGGTTGAATCTTTGATCTTGGGTCCAGAGGTCAAACTGGACCAATTGTCTAGGAATGGCCTTGTCAGTGCTCCCGCTCAGCCAAGAGATTACTGGTGAAGTGGAACTTTCGTGTGGTGCAGAGGCCACTTCTTCTAGGCTACTACGCTCAATGTTCTCGCGCGATCCAGAACTGGAACACACCTGCGTCAAGGCCTGTATGTTTACATGTTTTCCACTTCTGAACTCGCAACAATACACGAACTCCTTAAGATTTTTATTAATGAAAAGCAACTGCAATAATAGAGAATGTTTAATATCACGCGAACGAATACGATATACCGCGGTTGAGATTGTCCCCGTAACATGGAATGCTTATGGTAAAAACGTTGGAGAAGATGGAGGAACTGCAATATCATTTAGAGCTAACGGAGATGGATTATTGCCGGCCCCACTGTGTAGGGTTACCGTGCCTGCTTCTTATCCGGAGGCCCTGGGTTCGATTCTCGGCCAGGTCAGGGATAGGGCTCATTCAAGGTCTACTCAGACTATGCGATTACAATTGAGGAGTCATTTGATGGTGAGAGGAGCTCCGGTCTATTAAACCAAGAATAACGGCCGAGGGGATTCGTCATGTCGACCACACAACACTTCGTAAACCACAGGCCTTTGGGATGAGCAGCGGTTGCTTGGTAGGCCATAGCCCTTCGGGGCTATTGTGTCTTGTGTTAAGAATAAATAATATTTAAACGTGTTATCTGAAAAGAGTGTAACAACATAAATCATTTTCAACAGGCATGATAGCCGAGCGATATCGCTATGGGCTTCTCATCTGGGTTGAAATTTCGGTCAATGTATGTTTTATCTCTGAAATAAAATGTGACTAATGTGTGGCTCATCCCACTTAAAACTGGAGATCCCATGGCAATGACATTTCTTCTTCTCTTCTGGCGCTGTCTCCTCACAAAATGTTGGCCGTCATCATACGTTCTTCGTTTCCCTTCTAAGGGTTTGGTGTATCGTGGACGTTGAACCAGTGTGGGAGAATCCACGTCCAGGATAATCTTCTCCACCCATCTCCACATTCCGCTTCTAAAATCAGCCGTATCAGGCCGCGTTTTAGGGTGGATTCCTCAGTCTTGCGAGGGTTAATTTCCCGGCACAACGGAGTAACTTCTATTTGGAGCTGTGGTCTGCGCATTCCAAGACGTGCAGTGAAGCTTTTAGCGCCCATCTTTAGACACCGTACAGGAGTATACAGCAACACCTTTCCAGTCGCACACAAACGTTTTAATGTTAGGGATACGCTTCTTGGAATGACAATTTTGATTTCTACACCCGGTTCACAATTTTGGCATCATCCCTATTACTTTACCGTTCAATGCGATAGCAACATCTGCTTGCTGATTATCATGAATTTAGGTTCATTAATATTTATTTTAACTCCAAACTCTTTCCTTAGACTGCAGTACGTCGTTGATGTTGTTTAAAAGGAATTGAAAGTCTTCAAAAATGCCAGCAATGACCACGGTGTCGTCTGCATAGCGGATGTGTTTCTTTAACAGTCACTTGCAATTAAAATAATAGTATGAATTAAAATTCAATAATGTGAAATAATATATTTTTGAAAATTTCTGTAGATAAATGTAATATTGACTGTTCGACTTATTGACTAAATGGTCAGCGTTGACGGCCTTCGGTTCAGAGGGTCCTGGGTTCGATTCCCGGCCGGGTCATGGATTTTAATCACGTCTGATAGTTCTTCTGGCTCTAGGACTGGGTGTTTGTCCCCACACTCTTTTCTTCCTATTCAGACAACACACTGCACTACCAACCAGCACATAGCGTTGGAGTCAGGCCGTAAAACACGTCCACCCGCGACCCCACAGGTGTCGGAAGAAGAAGAACTTTTGAAGATAGCAGGACACTAGAATGGAATTACCTGTGAAATTGCTGGGACTGCCACAAAACGATAAATCAGTAGAACCCCCACTCTATGATCAATATTAATGAAATGAACCGGGCGAGTTGGCCGTGCGGTTAGGGTCACGCATCTGTGAGCTTGCATCCGGGTGACAGTGGGTTCAAACCCCATTATCGCTAGTCTTGAAGATGGTTTTCTGTTGTTTTTCATTTTCACACCAGGCAAATGCTGGAGGTGTACCTTAATAATGTCCAGAGTCTCTTCCTCCCCACTCCTATTCCATGGGCGCCATAAGACCTGTCTGTAAAGCAAATTGTAAAAATAAAGAAAGGATTGCAAATGGCTCATTATAGCTGGAGCGAACAAAGAAGTGAGAAACTCCTGGTATTTGGACACTTCAGCGAACCAGACACAGTTGCTGGGACTCGGGGGCGTGAGTACAGGAGAGATATATCCACACTTACACAATATTTTTACGGTGAAAGGATTACGTGACCGAATGACTACTGGAGAATATCGTTAAAGGGCGCGGTAACTTCAATGCTTGGTTAAAAAAGGAACCTGAATTGCGGTAACTCCAACGAGTCGAGTGACGAGAAACCTATGAAGTGTCGTGACTTGTGACCTTGCCTTCATACTGAGTACTTTCACACACGGACACGACTGTCCCCTCGTGCACAAGTTCCGCTTTCCATGACACTGGAACTGAGTGCACGTATACCTTGGAACTTGCGCTAAAATAGATTCCTCTTCTCAGTCTTATTGAGGGGTAGCAGGAAGCAGTTGCTCTGCCTTTAAACGCAGAAGGCATATATAAATATAAGTATGTACATTTAGAAAGTAACTCTAATAGAATTTTCGGTTTCACGTAGAATTCGTCTGTTTCGGAATTGTACTTGCGACGTTGAGCGTTAGAGAAACAAGGAAGTTCTAAGCTCGGAATAATGTCTGATTGACTCATGTTTATTGCAAAGATGAAGTTTGGCCTCAGTATGACGTCATAAGGTGATGCAATAATGCTGCCATCTAGACGTACTAAAATCGCATAGCTTCAGTTCTGGATCCCTCCGTGGTAGAAACTCATCTCACTGGGTTGCATAGTCCTTTTACTATTTGCACCGACTAAGACAGGTCTTATGGGGATGAATGGCTAGGAGTGGGAGGGAAGCGACCGTGGTTTAATTAAGGTACAGCTACAGAATTTGCTTAGTTTGAAAATAGGAAACCAAGGAAAGCCATCTTCAGGGATGCCCTTAATGGTGCTCCAAGCCACTCTCTTCCGAATTGACGCTGATAGCTACCACGCAGGTAACTTACTCGGTGGTTGTACATAAAATCGAATAGTACATTTGGGGAAATGTTTGCTGGAAGAAGCGCAAAATGTTTCTTTCCATAGAAAAATATCGCGAAACATGGATAATAATTCGTTTCGTACTAATCGAGAACTCATCCGAGAGACAGACAATAGAGTGGCATGCCAGGTTTCCAAAAGGTCTAAATTATACAAATTATTATCTACGTATTACATACAGTACATGGCACAATTTCGGTCAGTATATATTGCGTATTTCTTCCACGGAAAACTTTTGAAAATTAATACACGAAGGACGCATTTTCAAACATCTGCTCTGCGGAGGGTCCTACAGTTCGTTTTCTGTCGGTGACATTTTATGTTTCAACTGGGTGTATAAATATCAAGCAGATTTTAAAATATTGTTCCTAATATTCCAATTCAATTTTTATTTCTCGTGTGCACTCGGAAGATGTTGATATGCTTCAGTAAGAAATGGTGTTAAAAACATCCTAACAATAACATTTTCCACGGGACTGTTAACCTGAGTATGTAGCTTATAACTATACAGCATTTTGCACTTACTAGGTCCTAGGGATGTTTAGCAGGAGTATTCTTCCCATTTTGACTTATATCCTAATTAGTTTTACTATACCCTATGTGGAACAAAGCGGAGGTTCTCCGGGTACTCCGGTTTTGCCTGTCATCTTTCATTCCAGCAACACTCTGCAATATCATTTCATCTGTCATTCATTAATCATTGCCCCAGAGGAGTGCGACAGGCTTCGGCAGCCGGCACAATTTCTATCCTCGCCGCTAGATGGGGGCTTCATTCATTCCATTCCTGATCCAGTCGAATGACTGGAAACAGGCTGTGGATTTCCATTTTCATACCTTATGTTGAGGAACAGTAATCTCTGACGAAAAATAAAGATCCCACTTTTCAGTAGCAACTTGAGGTCTGATGGAGGATCACTAAACAAATCGCAAGTGTTTGTGAACTGCTGTTTGCAGGCCACGATGGCCTCAAGTGTTCACAGACGAAAACTTGTGGAAGAAAACACACTGATGGAGAAATAAGGAAAATAAGGTGTGCATGGATGACACACATGAAGGAAACAGGACGGACAGTCGGACTTAGAATAGAGGAAGCGTGTGAGATCTCGAGTCACTTGGAGGCGAACTGTTAAGAGAGGAACGCATGGGATGACGTAAAAGACTGGATGCTCTTTGCTCCACAAGAACAGATCGTGCAGCCTTTTCTATTTAATTCACTACTATTCCACTCTTTACATTTTCACGGCTTAATCGTCCGGTTTACACTGTGGCTGGCGCGCTGCCTTCACTGTGCCACAAAGCGTCGTTCCAGACTTGTATCAGGGAATCTGGGCCCAGATGGAGTAGGAGGATGTAAGATGGATACTGGATATGACCAAGCTATCGTATGGTGTTGAAATTCGAAATCCGTTTCGCATCATTTTGCCACTAAGTTTTGCGCTGCATACTCTACTGGAGGATTTATCAAAACACGTCCACTCTTAAACTCTTGCGCAGACAGATCCGCACAGGTTTTCCACGAATCGAACACGCACTGTTTAACCGGGGACACCATTTTGTGCTGTATGCTCACTAAACACGTCACGCAATGACTCAGCGACGTACTCATGTGACAGCAACCCATTGGTGCATCGAAATCACGGTTTCCAACATTTCCACTTCTCCTGTTCATTAACAACGGTCAAGTCCGCGTCAGTCTTATAAATATTTTTCGGGCCACTTTTGTTTTGCCAATCTTGTATGCTTGCGTTTATAATGTTAACGCCGTGTAATTCAAACTGTAGTTGAATTTCTTCTGAAAATCGTATTTTAATTGTACGAGTTGTTGTTGAATCCTCCTGCTGTTACGTAGGCGGGAGAAATACCAAGAGAACCGTAAATTTATTTTCAAACTTAATTTATATTACAAATTTAGACTTGGATGATGTCTTCTACTGACTAATAATTTCTTCTACGGTAAAGTCGACAGATTCGCGCTGTCCGGCAAAGGTTAAGTGGCTTTGCTACAGATTAACTGCAAAGTGAATTCATTTCGCACTCAGTACATCACCTGAGTGGCAGAAGTTGAACAGAAAGATGTGATTGCTTTATTGATGAATGGCAGTCCTTCAGGTGAATGGAGCAGGCTGCTGACAGGAATATTAACACAGTATGTCTCAAAGGTCATAGAAAGCACTACTCTTATTACGATAATCTTGTTGCCAAGTCTGTGTTGAAGAAAGTACTGAACCCACGCACTGCCCTGTCACTTCCGGAGAGGACACATCAGTGGGGTGGAAAGTTATTGGCTCGAGTTATCATCATCTCCGTGTCAGAGGTTTTATTACTCTGTCCGATATCTTTCTACACTCACGACCCGTCTTGCATGGAATAATCCCTCTCTTTAAGGCCATTTTATCACACTCTCCGGAAGTTTAGAAACTGGTTCATTTCTTGAAGGGAAATTATAAGTCCTTACACTAACAAGGAATGTTCACGAACTGCCTGACAGGTATTGGTAAAGTACTGAATAAGATGGAAATTCAGGTGTGAACAGTGCTTTTGTATTAACTCTAGCTATCTATAGTACTGCTGCTACCACTACTACTATTCAAGGATACCGCGAACATCATGATTAATAATGGTGCTGGGTCGCTTCCACGAACAAACTTAATGTCTGAATACGGGAGACTGGATAAATTGATGACTTTAACTCTGTTGTGAAAAGGGATAGTGGCTCAAGAGACGAAATACGGATCAGAATAGCAATAGCAAGAAATGCACTATCAAAGCTGGCAATGACGTGGAAGAATCGTGCTATAACCAGACGCAGCAAACTAAATCTTCTGCGGACTCTAGCTCTGCCAGTTTTTCCTTTAGACTGCAGAAGCCTGGAGAATCAAAGCGGGAGATCAGAAGAGAATTGGCGATTTCGTGATGTAATGATACAGGGTTATGCTATGGATATCGTAGAGAGAGAAAAGAACGAACGGTTCAGTTGTAAGTAAACTCAATGTAAATAAAATAGTATCCTCCGTTTGTAAACAGAGGATTCTGCAATACTTGATCGTCACAGAGTTCATTCGTAAGAAGACTATTTGGAGAAAGCCATTGTTCACGGAAAATTAAAACATCACAGATCTCGAGGATGCCATGTATAGACCAGATTACAAGGATAACTAACAGAACTCCGACTGCATTAAGCCATGTGTTGTATGTCCGGCGCTCCCTTTCTCGCTCAGCCAGCCAGCTGCACGCGCGCCTGTGTATCATTCTGCTAGCTTCGACGCGCAGCCCTCAGTGCGCGTGCCTGACCATCGAGTGTACTATAAATAGGAGCTCCCTGCCTGCTCAATTGCCCACTTGCCCTGGTGTCCAGCTCCAGAATACACCCTACGTCGAGCACGGAGGCTACTCCTCTTGAAAATGTGCTTCGACCAGGTGGACTGAATTTCTGGCAGTACGAGGTTTCACCTCTGGTCACCGCTCCCTTACCTGTTTCCACTGCCCATGTCCGTAATTCTCTTACAAGCCATTTTCATTCCCTAATCTATGCAAGCTCCCTTAGTTTCGCTAGGTGGAATTTCTTCAATCAATTGAACTTGCTTTTTAGGAATTCAGGCACTTCAACAAACAAGGACTCTCAAAGACATTTATGTTAGTGCCAGATAGTTTTCGACTATCAACGTGTCAATTCACAAAGACTATCTTTTCAAGATAGGAGTGTATATAAAGACTGTAAACCTGTACATATTGTATAAAGACCGACTTTTCTCAAGATTCAATATTCCTTTTTTGCTTCAAAATAATTTTCTGTTATTTGTGTAAATATCATAAAGTGAAGCAATAAAAGTTGTGTTCTGTAAACTTCAACCTTGGTTACAACACCATGAATCAGAAGGTTAGTTACAATCTTATTTTGATGGGCTTTGTTTCGATTCCATTTTCGTGATTTGTTCCATTGAGGTTTAAAAATTGCGGAACTCCTTCGATTTTGTCGTATTTTGATTCCATATATGTTGATGCTATTTTGATGCAGGTAACGTATTCTGTTTTCTTAGAATGATTTCTAGAAACCGCCATTTTCCACTGTTTCATTTAGGAGTTCGATCTATTATTTGCCTGTTTGGATTTCTGACTTTCCTGACCTGATTGATTGATTGATTGATTGATTGATTGATTGATTGATTGATTGATTGATTGATTGATTCTCAGTATTAAATTTCGATCGGGCAATTTTATATTATTTTCTTGAAGACACTGTTAAGGAGTAATCGAAAGAATCCTTCTTCCGTTCTTACTTTAATTTTGAAGGGTTCTTAAATTTCCTCCATGAATTTAACTTTGAACTTCGTGTCTGTTAATGTCTGATTTATACTTGCAAGGGTTTGAGGTATTATTTTTAACAACTCAAGGGATGTTACGTCTGCTGGCGAGCTGCTAGAACATTTCCAGCCAGTGTTGTAGAATCTGGCATCACAAGAAGGAAGGATCGATATACGACATATAACTTTCTTTGTATACTCTTGAATGTTCCGTTGTATTCAAACGGTGGGTAATTCCCGGTCATTGTATAGCGGCTATGATACGAGTCTGGCATCGACAATGACATTCCCTCACAACTCCTACATCTTCTTTCCTCTTCACCGCCACTCAACCAAAGTGATGGCATCCAACGCTGTGTGCAGCAACTTTCTTGGTGATTACTTCCTTTTGAGTCACCAGCCAAAACATTTTGCGACGTCAAAAGTAACAACTAAAGGGTTGATCATCCAGAAACAACTTAGATTGCGCCTTACAGTCAGGATGGGCACGTCTCATAATAAATCCCTACTATGTATATGCAACTTTCCCAACGTGCGTGTGAGAGGCCTCTTGAAAAACCAGAAATATAGAGATGAAATATGCTAACAACACACTCTAATTATGCGCTAAGTAGAACATTTTAACGGACATGTAGGCAAAGGGATCAGTTTGGCAGTGGAGGTGCAGTGCGTTAACTACGGCCACGTGAACTACGGAGACAGTATTACGAAATGCGTCCAAACAGGACCAACGTGGTGTTATTCTGTTCTTGACTGCCGAAGGACAAACACCGGTGGACATTCATCGGAGAATGAAGACGTCTGTTGAAAACCACCGTTGTGGAATGGTGCACGGTGTCGTGTTTCGACACAAGACGCCAGTCGATCTGCGAGGTGAGCCTCATCCACTACGGACAAGAAGAAGCGAGTGGAGAATGAGGCGATCTCTCTCCATTTCCCCTCGAAGGGTCGGAGGAGTGGTTACAGTGTTTTACCACACGCTGGGATGTGTGCCTCAATGATCACGGCGCGTTTTCCTGATTGGCATCTAGTACGGCCGTCGAACGGAAACCTTTTGATCGCTCCTTATATAACATTTATCCTTTACCTGAAATTCGTTTTCACGTCCTGACTGTCTCAAAACTGATTTTCGTGCAACTGGATACTGTGGTTAATAGGTACATCCCTGATTTCCAGGCCGAATATACTATCCTGGAGTGAAAGATTGGTGATCTGTCGAGATATCCTATAAAAGAAGTGGAGGTAATTGGCATGATGGTTTCGACAGTAAATTTTCGAATAAATTGGTTTAGTAAATGGTATGTTAATTACCGAGAGAATTACACGCAAATTCATTCTTTTCCTAAATTCCCTGTAACTCGGACATTGTTAGAATAATGAAACTTTGCAGACTGATTTAAAATGCCTTGTTCTTAGCTAAAAACATTAATCAGTTAATTAAGAAAAAATAAATTTGAAGAGAGATTTTGAAATTTGAATGTGGGTCATATTGATGTACTTTTTCTTCAGCAACGCTGAGGTCCTCGACCTTGTAAGTATGTTAATAATTTCTAATACATTGATGATTTAACACCTGCAGGAGTTTTTAACTTCATGCCTACTTAAGATTTAAAAAATTAATGAACTTTTTAATTTGAAAAGTTCACAAAAATCCCGCATATATATTAAACTCCGAAGGTCATAAAATATAATATTCTCTAATTCCTTTGCAGGTAAATGTGTGGTAGTATTTATTTATTTATTTATTTATTTATATTAATTACAGTTTGCTTTACGTCGCACCGACACAGATAGGTCAATTATTTACGTAGCTTTTTCTTAAATATTTTCAATGAACCTGGAAATTCATCGAACATTTCCCTTGACAACTTATTCCAAACCTTTACTCGTGGGGGCTATAAATGAACATTTGCCCCAATTTTTCCTCTTGAAATCTAACTTTATCTTCATATCCTGATCTTTCCTACTTTTAATAGCTCCGCTCAAACTTATCTTATGTCGTTCCACGCCAACTCTCCACTGACAGCTCGAAACATACCACATAATAGAGCATCTCATCTCCTTAGTGCCAAGCTTTAGCAGCCCAAAGTTTGGAACGTTTTCGTAAAACTCCTCCTTTGTCGGAAATCACCCAGAACATATCGTGCTGCTTTGCTTTGCAGGGTACAGTACACCGGAGGCACACTCTAGTTGGGGTCTTACCAGAGGCTTATACAACCTCTAAATACCCTCAGTACCCTTTATTAACTACCTCGTTAACGTGATTACCCCAATGAAGATCATTCCTTGTATTAGGTCACAGCTCCAGCATTTGCCTCGTGCGAAAACGGGAAACCACGGAAAGACATGTTCAGGACTGCCGACAGTGGAGTTTTAACCCACTATCTACCGAATACAAATTCTGATGTGCGCGCCCAGCTCGCTCGGTGGCATTGTCTATCAAGTTTCAGATTGATAGTTCCAGAGAAGGAGCTACGTTGACAACACGAAAGCCTGCACTGTACCTCTCAAATCAAAACAAATCTTCCGCGGTGATCGCCGCACTTGACCAACCGGGAATGACGCTTCAATCTTCTGCCTGGTAAACAGGCGTTAGGAGTTCATGGCATCTTAGTCGCATGTGTTAGGAATTTAGTGCCCTTAGGTAGTGAATTCAACCAAATCCTTTTGGGACTATTCGCAAGACAATAAACTAGCAATTTCAGCAGAACTAATCATACTTTTGAAGGATTTTGTGCCCGTGTCCCCACGCAGCCATAAGAAACTCTCGCTGAATAATACTGGACGCAGTCGTGTCCAGCTCCGCCGTAACTCAGACATTCCAAGATACAGAGCAACTTACTGGTGAAATACCGGCCTTACGTAAGTCTAGTAGAAAGGTAATAGCGATGTTCGTTACTGGATAGCATCTTACTCAAGGGAGCGGGGTTCGACACCTGGGCTGGCCACTCCACAGAGCACAGTTGTAATAGCTCAGAGTTAAGTAAGACTTACGTGAGATTTACGACCATTTCTGCCGTGTTCCGCGAACAGATCACTTGGTCAACCTCCAGTTATCGTGAAATACGGAATTTGCTGCTGGACACGTAACGTCACTGGCTTTTCGTTAACGTGCCCTCTGTTCGACTCCCATTAAATAAATGTGGAATTCTTTGGATAAAGCAAACTGTCTCTGTGCTGCATATTCCACTCAAAATGGAGATATTGTCGCTGTGACAATAACATTAAATCATGATAAATTATTTATTATTAACAAATACGTCGCTATTGCGAAGCATTTCTGTGGCTTATAGTAGTATGATAACAACAAGAAGCAATTCCATAGAAAGCAATACTTCCCCTCATGCAGTGGCTGCGTTGCAACAAAGTATACTTTTATATTAATTTTTAGAAGATAAATAAATCCAGCGTCATCACATACAACTTAAGTATTTCCAGTGCTTAATACTACGGTTTACGAGCTTGCATCCGGGAGATAGTAGGTTCGAATCCCACTATCGGCAGCCCTGAAAATGGTTTTCCGTGGTTTCCCATTTTCACACCAGGCAAATGCTGGGGCTGTACCTTAATTAAGGCCACGGCCGCTTCCTTCCAACTCCTAGCCCTTTCCTGCCCCATCGTCGCCGTAAGACCTATCTGTGTCGGTGCGACGTAAAGCCCCTAGCAAAAAAAACTACGGTTTACAATACTGTAGCTCGAGCTGACATTGCAACACCGTCATACACAACGTCACATGCCTTAACACTACAACTTACAGTGGGTTGAGCGTTTCATTACAACATTATATCACACAATGTTTACAGAATGTTGGAGCATATTCTTGAAGGCTCTAAGACAGCTGCAGGTAATGTATTCCAATCATCAATTCCCCGATTTACAAACAAATATTTACCATGGTTGAAAGTTTATTATTATTAGTGATCTGTAGTGAATTATTATTATTATTATGATTATCAGTATTATTAATAATATATTATCCTTCTTCTTCTTCTTAATGTTATTGGTTTTACGAACCACTAACTACTTTCACGATTTTCCGAGTCGCCAAAGTGCCGCAATTTTGTTCCTCAAGACTTCTTCTCCGTGCCTGTGGATCTGACGTATTTCAGCGCCCTCACGCTGCTACATTGATACCAGTATTTATCAGTTAATGCATCTCATTCACGTGTTTTAGTTGAGCACTATATGACAAGGAAATAGAAATGTGTCTTATGTGGCCACTCTGCTGATTCCCACCTTGACTGGAGTGACCGGCGCCACTTTTTCAGAATCGTGGCTTAATAATTGTGTCACTGCGTCGTGAACCAAGACAACTCACGAAATATTTCGGGAAGTGAACGTCGTTGTTACTTCATCAGACAATTTCAGAGAAATTATTATTTGTTCTCAACACGTTTTAGCAAAATGCTAGAGCGACCAGTTTCCTTAATAAGTAGTCCTGTCTGCTTGCTACATGTGATGACTCAAGAAGGCGCTGAAGGTGAGCTGCAAGTTATTACTGGGTCTGGCCGAGTGGGTGAGCTGAGGGTGAGAGGTTCGAAACACAATTACAGTGCCCACTTAATGATGATAACGGGGCTTTGTGGTCAACCGGACACTGTACAACTCAATCACAATCAACCAGACAATTGAAGTGCCATTTTAACTACATACCAGCCATTCTTAATTCTTTGGCCGCACAGGGAATCGAAACAATGTGAAATCAATACTAGATCGAAATCATGGAAAAGACAGCTCATATCTCTGTTAGACTGCAGAATTTTACAATTACAATTGACATCTAGGTGCCTCAGTTCAACAATCAAATAAGAATAATGTGAGAATAATAGTAAACTCAACCTCGTAAGCAGTCGAGATTTTCTTCTGAAGACGCGGGTCAGTGTTCTCTGCGAAACGTAAAGTTGTTCACTATGTTTTGATGGCACGACAAAAGCCCAACAGCATATTATCAGGTGTATAATCAAGGACTGTGAAAGGATCAACCTAAATGTAAGAATAATACGATTACTGTTCAGCCTGCGTACAAACTGAGTAATGGGACCTATTAGTAAGTATGTTCCTTCCGGAGTCAATGTATTTGGTTTAGGATCCACGAGTACGTCGATCTCCTGTAGTCAGCAAGTTTGCTGAACTATTTGCTTATTTTATATTATTTTTAATAATAATAATAATAATAATAATAATAATAATAATAATAATAATAATAATAACATATTGTACCAGCTGTAAACCTTCCCCGACCAATTAAACCGCGCGCCTTCTCTACGGTCATCTATGCCAGCAGACATGAAGTTTTAAAAACTGTCAAAAACTTTCTTCTTCGACGGTTAGATGGCCCTACCATCTATTTTACGCGACATTTTATGGCTAGACAGAAACTAATAGCTTAAGAAATTTCGTTTTTGTTATTGGTAAACCTTTCTCCGAGTATTTTTAATGTACCGAACTTCAGCTGGTTCCTCCTCTACCTGTCACATGCTTGTAACTACGTTCTCTAGCCAGTCAAACCCGGGGCTGTGTATGGAAATTCAGCCTATCAACATATTTTAATATAATCTCGAACTTTCTCTTACGGGACTATATGGAGGGTATTTTAGGGCCGTCTTTTTGAATTGCTCCAGTTCTTGACAGTGCGACTTGATGGAGGCCTGAGAAGGCTAGGGAGGCAGGGGCGAGCCCGGATTGAAGATCCAGCGCTACAAAATAATGGCTGAATTTACCTAAACATATGACTGTGCTTACGGTTAGTTCCAGGGCAAGGTTTCAGCCTTTTTCGTAATGTAATTTTGTCTTTTTGTGGTTGAAATATAGGACCTTTTGCACATTCTTGGGACTCTATTTCTGTTCCCTAGTGGAAATATTTAATGTAAGGGAGCACGAGTGGTGACCACATTTTGAGTTGGGCGACTAAAGTTTTGAAAATCTTGTCTCGGCTTTAAATTTTCCACTTTTAGTGTGTTGTTTGTCTCTGCGTCATTCGGCCTTAAGCCCACTTACCTTCTCATCTTTCCTGAAATTTCTTTAAGGTTTACTGGTCTTTCGCCTCCTTGCCTTTTATTAATGGCTTGTTATGTGTAATTTTTTCTGTTCATTTTAAGGCCTTTTAGTATGGGTAGTTATGCTCCTGTATATTCTTAATAATTCTTAGGGTAAGTGTTCCTTCGTTTCGATTCCCTTTGGAAACGGTAATTAAACTTATTTTGTAACCCTGTATAGATAACCTCAATATGGGACAACTGTGTATGAACACTTTGAAGTGGGGTCACCCCATGGGTTGCCTAGTGTAATAAAGAGCGTCAAAAGCAACTGATTAGTTGTTCGAGGATGGACTCTTGTATATTGGAGCTGAGATCTGTAGCTGTTCGGAGCAGCTATGCTCTCTCATAAAAATTGTACCACTAGGGAGCTGTTTCGTACGTAATTTAACGACTGGGAGTTTCATCCCAAGTTATTTTGTTCTTGATTTAGAACTTGTAAGTCCAAGGCATTGTTAGAGATGAGGACCTCGTTGTTAATATTTTCAACTGTTCATTCTGATACTATTAAATTTCTATGTCTCAACTTTAAGAAAGGATACAAATCAAATTTCCACATTTGTTATACTAAAAGTTGCTCTAAGGAATCCCCTGTCCAGCCATTCAACCCAGACGCTTCATACTCCTCTGTGAGCCAGGGAAAACCCATAATAATAATAATAATAATAATAATAATAATAATAATAATAATAATAATAATAATAATAATGCGGGGTAATAATAATGTTTGCTAACTAGCACAGGTGCGGTTTTCGGTGACGACGGTTTTGGAATGAACTGGAAGTGGAAGGGAAGCGGCAGTTGCTGTATTAAGTTATAGTCTCAGCATTTTCTTGGTGTGAAAATGGGAAACCATGTTGAGAGCTGCCGATAGCTACGTGCGCACGGCCACTTGCTCGGTAAATATGAAACGTGTCAAGGGATCTCTTATCTTCCGACATCGTACGCCATGAACTCTATCCGTCCTTCAAAAATCCGACTGCCTTCTTCCGGGTGGACACTCGAAACGATGAAGATATTGTCTTGGTCACCTCGGAGACGCTAATGCAACTTGGCATCGATTAAAGGAACTTATAAAATAGCTATGTTGTGTGCTGTATCACAAGTTCGATCAGAAGAGGAGGAGACATTGGATGTGTGTGCTGTCGATGATTCAGAACGATCGCTAATTCTGAAGGCCGCCCGGTCTCATAGTGGCCTTCCGTTAGTAATTAGAGACGTGGAGAACACGCCTTAAAATCATAAAAACTTGTCGATCCAACTGATCACATTTCCTGTTGTGCTCTGTCATTACGGTACGTTAATGTGTGCTACAGCGTGTCCGTCAAGTTGGTGTTCTTTCAATATTATTGGCAGAAGCCGGACTTTTAGGCACCAATAGGTTGTAATGCGCACTAATTTGGTTATTAGGAAGTGTTGACTAGCCCGTTCCTCCGTTACGTAGCGAGAGTAACATATATTCTGGGGGTGCTGATGGACCGTACTCCTAATGTTTATGCAACACTGATAACATAACCGTTGAGCAGGTTAGACTATACTTGTTGCTTGCTGCAGTAAGTTGCTGCATAAACATCCGAGCTCTAATTATTGGCAATGGATAAAACGTGACCATTTCTGGTGGTTGCCAACCGTGACACCCCGCGTACCATCAAGCGAATTTATACAAATCCCGTCGCTAGTCAGAAAATATCTACAAGAGCAGCCAATTCATCGTTAGTCACCGTCGTATACTTATTCCTCCTAAAATCTTTTGAGTTCTAATCCTCAGGGTTCCAATTTTGATATTTTTCCTCTTTGAATACGTTCGCATTAAGAGTATCTGTACTCTACAGCCGCTAAAATAAATCTTACGGTCTTTTTTCTTTTCTAAAGAACTATATCAGATATGTTTCTTCGTTTTACACTCTCTGTATTCTCCTCTCTCTCCATCTCTTACCGTTCGCTCAATTCTGAGGAGGCTATTGGTCAGTTGTCTCCATCTTCTGCTGTCCTCGGCGAGACGTGCGCAATCTTGAAAATGTTCGAGCTCGTCCGCGATCTCTCTTGCCGAGAAATGAATGAACACTTCCATTCCCACGTCGCATAGTGTGTCTAAAAATAGTAAAACTGTAGCTGATCCTGAAGTTAGGTGGGTTTATAAAGGAATCATTGGTGCGAAATTATGCTCAATATATGCGTAACATTCTTCGCCAGAACCACATTTCGAAAGAATCGATTACATTCAGGTCTGTAGCAGTTTCCCTATGGGAAAGTAAAATGTTCATGACGGCATCCGTAAGGCATAACCTGCATGGTTGCTAGTTAACAGTACTTTACATTACAGCCTACAGGGTTCCTAGATAACAATACTTTACATCACAGCCTACAGGGTTCCTAGATAACAATACTTTACATCACAGCCTACAGGGTTCCTAGATAACAATACTTTACATCACAGCCTACAGGGTTGCTAGTTAACAGTACCTCACATGACAGCCTTCACGGTTGCTAGGTAACAATACCTCACATGACAGCCTACAGGGTTCCTAGATAACAATACTTTACATCACAACCTACAGCGTTGCTAGTTAACAATACTCTACATCACAGCCTACAGGGTTCCTAGATAACAATACTTTACATCACAGCCTACAGGGTTCCTAGATAACAATACTTTACATCACAACCTGCACGGTTGCTAGTTAACAGTACCTCACATGACAGCCTTCACGGTTGCTAGGTAACAATACCTCACATGACAGCCTACAGGGTTCCTAGTATAACAATACTTTACATCACAACCTGCACGGTTGCTAGTTAACAGTACCTCACATGACAGCCTGCACGGTTGCTAGGTAACAATACCTCACATGACAGCCTACAGGGTTCCTAGATAACAATATTTTACATCACAACCTGCACGGTTGCTATGTAACAATACCTCACATGACAGCCTGCACGGTTGGTAGGTAACAATAGTTTACATCAAAGTCTCTGCTGTTGGTAGGTTACACTCCCGTTACACATTTTGTTACATATACTATTTTGTTACACAAATTTTGGGTTGACCGCCAGCTCTAAGACATATTTTTTGTCAACAATAAAACTTTGCTCGTTATGCTCTCAGTCATCCTGTAGGCACGGTAATTTATTACTGTTCTCTCTCTCTGCAATTCATTTTTATGAATTTTCAAAATTTGGGCGTAAATTTAATGTAAAAATAAGCCTTTCTGCGTAAATTTGTCATACAAAAAAATCCCTTCCAACAAAATTTACGTATGAAGGTTACAATGCAAAAATAATTTCCGGAATACATTCATTTAAGTTAAACTTAAAAATAACAAGAAATATTAATAGAAGAAAGCTGCATCCCACTAGAATATGGTCTTTCTACGTGAACCTTTTTACATAGGGCTCCGGATTCCATCAAACAGCCTATAAAAGGAACAGCGCGAGTACGGCCCTGGAGAACGCCTGTAGGTTATGTAACGTTCCCTACAGTACTGTACTGCACGTAAGGACTGGGAGACCGGGCGAGTTGGCCGTGCGCGTAGAGGCGCGCGGCTGTGAGCTTGCATCCGGGAGATAGTAGGTTCGAATCCCACTATCGGCAGCCCTGAAGATGGTTTTCCGTGGTTTCCCATTTTCACACCAGGCAAATGCTGGGGCTGTACCTTAATTAAGGCCACGGCCGCTTCCTTCCAACTCCTAGGCCTTTCCTATCCTATCGTCGCCATAAGACCTATCTGTGTCGGTGCGACGTAAAGCCGCTAGCAAAAAAAGAAAAAAGGACTGGGAGAGCCAACGGAGAAGCTCCGTGCATTGAATGAGTTTTCGAAATGGTAAGACAAGGATCGTGTGTATAAATGTCATCAGTAGCGTTGCATCGTAAACGTCTGGGTGCAGCCTTCCCAGCCGCATTTGGACTGGGCGCCTCGGGTAGAGCCATTGAGTTAGCTAAATATAGTACAAAGAAATCCACTCCGCAGTTATAATAACGTGTGCGGACTGTATTCTCACGTGTTCAAAGAATGTAGAGTAGACGACAAGGATATCGGTCGACCCTCAGTGGCTGTACTCTCCTCACACACTCCTCGTATTTGGCATCGTTCTCTAAGAACAATCATAAACTCTCAGAGGGACTCGTTCTAATCTCTTCATTGGTGTAGTTTCCTTATTAGATCTTTGAAGATGCCTACGAGGTGTGTAAATAAAGTAATGAGATTGATTATTTATCTACACTACACGAGGACAATAAAAATAAATATCTAAAAATCTTAAAACGGGGCAAAAAAATACAGTGGTGAATGCAAGTGAGTGTTTAGTTTTGAGCTTAGTTTAGATAAACTGGATGTACTACGAGAAGGATCATGGCGAAAAATACAAGGGCCAATGAAAACAGCAGAACAACGGAGGATAAGGAGTAATGAGGAAATATAACAGAAACAGTAAGAAAGGTACGAAATATGAAGATAAAGTTGGAATTCAAGAGTACAAATTGGGGCAAATATTCGTTTATAGGAAGAGGAGTTAGGATTGGAATAATGTGTCATTTTAGAAATGATTTAAGAAAGTACAGCGTAAACATTTGATAGTGAACCTGCCTCCAAAATGGAGATCTCTGTTGATTGATTGATTGATTGATTGATTGATTGATTGATTGATTGATTGATTGATTGATTGATTGATTGATTGATTGATTGATTGATTGATTGATTGATTTTAAGACTAAGAAGCAGGAAATATTAGGTGTGAATTAAGTCCAATGAAGGAGAAAGTTTTGAGAGGATCAGAAGTAGTCTAATTAAAGTCGGCAGTACAGAATTATTAAATTACAAGGTTCGCCTCGAACTTTGAAAATTCGATTGTTTCAATTCTCTTCGCACATGGACAATTGTAGACGAGAGTGTACACAGTAGGTCGTTGTTCACGTGTCGGCAGTGATGCGGTGGATAGATCGATATTGCTATGATTCTTCCCATTAACTTGTTCTTGCATGAGCCGCAGCAATTATTCCACATTAAGATTATGAAATCAGAGCGTGTTCGGAGCTGTACTTTATAATTAATTAAAAAACAAGCGAGTAAACAAAGAGGCAATGATGGGCGAGCAAGTGAACATTGAAGTCCGTAATGTCCTTTGCTGGTTTGCTGGTACATTGAAGGATTCACGTATTACATTTCTTCAAGAGATTCAGATCTCTATTTTGTCTGAATAAAACCCATCGTTCAATATTTGCAAACTGAAAAATCAATTGGGTTCAGATTAGGTAACCGCGCAGGCGAGTCTCTGCTTAACTTGCACCAATCCATCATTTGAAAATCCCTCATAACATGCCCCGTGGTGAAGAGGTGAATTATCTCGCAACCATACTAAATATTCTCGAACAGTTTGCAGATGTTCCATTATTTTGCGGTTTTCCACGTCAATCATAGTTTCACACAGAAATTCAAGGTAATATTCAAGTCAACAGCCCAGTAAAAAATCCACTCGTGCACTTTCTCCGCTACACGGGAAGAATATATATATTTCAGTTTAGAAGACGAGCGAGCGAGCACAGAGCCCCTTTAGTAGCCTCTTACAGCATGCACGGGCGAGACAAAATGTTCCGATAAATCCAACGAAAAATGAGTGTATCCACAAAACAATGTAAGTCTAAGATTCTGGATCTGTAAATATAATACTAATTTTATACTCTATGCATGCAGTTAACAGGGGGCTGCCTGGCCGTGGCGTCCTCGGTTCGCCCGGAAGGACGTGGGTTCGAATCCCCGTCAGGAAGTCGTAAACTTTAAGAAACGAGATTTCCACATCTGGAGGTTCACATGGTCCTCAGGTTCACTCAGCCTACACCTAATTCCTGGGGCCAACGCTACCCCATCAAGTGCCGTATGGAGATCACTTTGCTTTGCACGCATCTTACATATTCGGTGATGCCTATTGTTCTTGACTCTTTCTCAATGCTTGAAAGTTTAAAGAGTTCACAAATACTTTTTGATTAGGACAGACTTTTGCATTGGTCAGTTGCCTACCATAGTAACATTTCTATCTCACTTTTCACTTCACTACACTCGAATATTAAGTGGTCTTCTGTTTGGGGCCCTCAGCTGCAGGAACACTGTGCAGATACGATGCGATGTTTCCATCGCCAGTTACTATTCTTGTCATATTTGACGTTAGGTTGATTTTGGTTGTTAGTCTACCTTCAACTGTTGGAAAGAATTCCTTTGTGATTATACCTTTTGAAGTTTCTTCCCATTTTCGCTGCCATTCGTCAATAGACTGAGGTTACTTTTAACTGTGTTGATGGATAATTTGTTTAATTTTACTGCCTCCTTTGATAGTTTACCAGCAAGCTTATTGCCTTTTACACCTATATGTGCTTTAAGACATTTCAATTGTATCCTCCAATTATATTTTTGAGTGTTGCTATAGTTTTACTTATTTTCTCAATGAGGTGGTTATGGTTTTTGTAATCCACTGTGGAGTCAATTGGTATTCTACTGTCCGTCTCTACAATTGCTTCATCCTCTACCCATGTTCCTAAGGATTCCAACGCCTTTATTATGGCGAATTTCTCCGCCTCGTTGTTCGAAAATATGTCATGGCGTATAAATTTGAGTTGGTATATTAACTGATTTGATTTGTGTATAGCTACGCCTGCTCCCACTACGTCCCCTTTACTTCCATCCATATAGATTTGCCATCCGGTACTTTTATTTTCTTCAATTTTTTTGGTGTCCTGTGCCTAGGAACACAGCCGGGTGAAGCCACCTTGCTGGTTTTCTGGGCAATCTATTACACAATCTGCAGTTGTTTTGCCTGTTTTTATATTCTATGGAGCAACCACCTTTCTTGCTTTTGGGAGTAACTCCTGCAATGACGCACAGTGCCTCGTGAGATAGGCTTTTGCTATCTCGTGAGGATAAGTCTTTGCACTCTCACGTATTTAATAATGTTGCATTTATTTTCCAGGCCAGGGATTTTATCCAGACTCGTGCAGCATATAACAAGCCTGGTGTTTCAGACCCCATCCTATTCTAGCTGATTTTGATAAAGCATTTATTAATTTAATACATTTTTCACTAACTTTGTTTATGTGGTGCTAGAACGTGAAGCGGGAGTCAACTTCTTACAGACATCAGTTGTCTGCTTTGCTTTCTGTCTCCTTGATATTAATATAACTTTCACTTGCGTTTATTGAAGTGGGTTTTGTTGTCTGTCGACCGCTTTGTAACTTTCCATAAATCCATGTTCATGAAGTGTTCTACTTCAGTTTCAACTCTAACTGTAATTATGAGATCGTCAGCGAGTGCTACAGTCTTCCATATTCTAGATTGAATAGTTTATTATACTGAATATTCCAGTACCCCGGACCAAAGCATGAGCCTTGTGGACAACCTTTGTTAACTATTGTTTCGGCTTGGATGCTGTTCAAAGTCATGAAGGCTGTTCTTTCTTTAAAGTAGTTCTTAGTGAGGTAATACAAGTTTCTCGGACACTGAAAATCTCTAAGGGCCTTAAGGACACTTGGCCACGACGCGGAGTCAAGGCTCCTTTTACATGAAGGCTAACGATTACTCTGACTTGACCATTCGTAAACGCCTCGTTTATAAATTCTTTAAGTGCCATTGCTGCGTCAGTTTTTCTTTTTTGGAGTGTGAGCCCGTAATGGTTTTCGTTAAGTAGTTTGTTGGTGTAGAGGTGGTGATTTATTCTGTTTAGACTATTAATATTTTGTCTAAGACTTTCCCTGTCACATGTAATAAGCTTATTGGACTGAATTTGGATGGATCCGTAAGATTTTCTTTCCCTTGTTTTGTGATTGGTATAATTCTCGCCTTTTTCCATCGCTTTGGCATTCTTCAACAAACCGCTATATATTGCTGTCGTATTTGAGGGAGACTTTCATATGTCCACCATAATATTTTGCTAGTGATTCCGTCTTTGCCTGGTGTTTTTTATGATATTTATCTTTGATTGCGCATTTTATTTCTTCTTCTGTGAATTTCTAATCGTCCGGTGTTTCCATTGGTTCTTCTATTCCTTTCCTTATTTGTCTTTGCTGCTAATTTTCTTCCATTTCATTGCCTTGAGGGATGAGGTAGTTTAATATGCTCTGTATTGTTTCCTGTAAATCTCGTGTGCACTGTCATTCAGTATGAAAGAGATTTGATAGAATCTGAGGGTCATTTATATTTCCTGAAGCTAATTTATGTACTGTATTCCAGAGATTTGAAGAAGTGTTACTGTAATAATCTTTCCAAGACATAATATTTGGGTTTGAAAGTATTGGTTTACGCTGGTGTTGGAGGTCATTATCGCGCACTGTTCTTCTGAAAGCGTTTACTTTCTTCCTCATTATCGGAAGTTCTTCGTTCGACCGCGGCACAGTTTTGTGTTATTGTTCAAGGATGTTTGCTGATTGGCTACTAACTTTGAAGTCCTTCATACAAGCCGACGTTTGTGCAATGCTGAAGTTATGTACTATGTCCTCCATATCTTCTGAATGTGTTATATGCGGTGATATTCTGCTGTCTAGATCTTCGATGTTTTCTTTCCGACTTGTTCCCCAGAATTGTCTTGCTATCACGTATAGTAATATTTCTTATTATTATTATTTTACTAGCGAACTGACCACTTAGGATCACCCTACAACTTCCTTTCTTTCTGTTTATGTGGAGTTTCCTTTGTGCCGAATACTCCTGGCGTGCTTCGATTGTTCTTCGGTCCAGACCCCTCGTTGTTCTACCTTCAGCTCGAAGCCCTTACAAATTTCTGACTCTGTTTCTAAATTCACGTATGTACATTTGGATCTCCGAGATATTTAACCTTTCCATGGCTTTCCGCATTTCCTTTTATTGTTATTGTCTATATATTAAAAGAGTTTGCTAAAAACAGCCTTGGCAAATGTGTCCGTCCATTCTACTGGACCGGTTTACTAGAGTTTTATTATCTTCGGAATAACCTGCCGGTGAATCATGAGACATGGATAGGTGTCTATGTTTAGCCAATTTTGAGTAATCAAGAAATCAAATTATTAATTGCTCACTCCAATAATGGCATGCTGGGAATACATTCTCTACTTAGCAGGTGGCTAAGCGACTAACACTTTCATTAATATTCTGATGTAGGCCTACGTGATGTCCATCCTTAGTAATTTCATTGCATGAAGCCATGTTTGATTACTGCCTGAGAGTAGGCTATACACTTCCTATGATCATGGAAGAATATTGTTCTGTTCTATATATTCTTTGATTGTTTCATCTCCCCGAGCTTCTAAATGTACTCAACAGATGGGAGAACTTGCATGCTGCTAACAGAAAACATCGACTTACGCACAGACGGGAAGATATCAAGCGGACCAGCACTACGCAGCCACGGCCAATTGTATGTTGCACTATCTCGGACAAGATCGAGATACGCCGGACGGTGACTACTGTGTACCGGTAATAAATGTTCAGAAAACTATTGAAAAGGGCGGGCAAAGCAATACGAGTACGAGCTGCGGAGCGGCGCGAGTCCAGTAGTTATACAGTGCACGTCGCACCGACACAGATAAGTCTTGTGGCGACGATCTGCGAGGAAAGAAGGCGGCCCCAGCATTTTCTTGGTGTGGAAATGGGAACCACAGTAAAACATCTTCAGGGCTGCGGATAGTGGGACTCGAACCCACTATCTGCCGGATGCAAGCTCAAAGTTGCGCTCCCCTAACCGTATGGGCAACTCACTCGGTATTCTTCTTCTTATTATTAGCGAGTCCTGTAGTGTAGGGGTAGCGTGTCTGTCTCTTTTTCCAAGGCCATGGCTTCGTTTTCTGGCCAGTTCCACTATTTTAATTCTGGGCCTAGCAGTAGAACGGGGTTCAGTTGGTACGAGTTTTCCTCAAGCTCTTAGATACAGAAGAAAGCGTCCAGTGAGAAGATGGCGGTACTGACTTCACTGGTTGTTATGGTTACAGTGGTGTCGGGAAATTGGGAGGCTAATTCCAGATGGAGTTGATGATATTCAGAAGAGATTCTCACAAGCAAGAGTATCTGGGACGACTTAATCCTGAGAGAGAAGTGAAACAGCAATAGCACGCAGACTACAAGCAGTATGTACTGGAGATATGGACCATCAAGATCGTGTAAGTGAAACGCGTGTGGATCTACCGGCAAATACTCAGCAGGCCAACTCGGGAACTCATTCAACAGTAAAGCGCCGGAAATTTCTTGCTTAAAGATCGCCGTTACCTGATTTTACAAGGCAAAATACATGGTCGTAGAGGTATTGGGTAGAGGTCAACAACACGGCTTGGAAACATCACAGAATGCACTAGAATTCACAGTGTAGGAAAACTTTTCCATGCGGCAAGAGATGCTAGGACGAACGTCGCAGTGATCGCTACTCTGATACGTTACGTTGAAGAAGAAGAAGAAGAAGAAGAAGAATAAAAAGGTGCCATAAATCCTCCAGTAAAACCATGGATAACATTAAATTTCACTCCGCCAAGCGAGTTATGTCCCACCCTGTAGTTGCACATCCCTGCGACGAGATGTAAGCCCCTGGCAGGCTGTTTATTGCACGACTGATTCATTGGGAACGTATAACCATTATTCATACGCGGGGATACTCTGTGCTGTGTATTAATATTCCTGGTCCCTACATTATTCAACGAGTACTGTACGGTTCCCACATTAACATTCTCAGCGCAGCTCAGTGTGAAGGACTGTTCTGGCCGTATCAACACGTCCGCCTCCATGACCATTAATAAAGTCAGTATTGGTTGGAATGGCTCCAGAAGGAACAGGTGTACTTAGGAGTCGGGGCCACTCGTCTTACAAAGTAGAGTCAACTCTCCAACGACCGCGACACAGCAACTACCGTTGGTTGCTCTAAGGCCCAAGTGTCCTCCAGCCGCTCTACACTTGTGTACGTCTGTTGCATACCTTTTAGCGCTCTGATCGTTAATATTTATGTAAAAGCGGGCTGAGTGGCTCAGACGACCTGGCTCAGTCCGGTGGTATTTGAAGATGCTCACATACGTCAGCCTCGTGTCGGTGGATTTACAATAACTCATAGAGGGAGGGGAAGGGGAGGCAAAATTCCTGCTCTTCGACGTCTCCGAAAAGCGTTACAATGTAGTTAGTGGGACGTAAAGCAGATAACATTATTTATGCAAATCTCACTGCAGAACCGTTGTGCGGCTAGGAGACAATTGCGCCTTAGTTACATGCTTCTTATTATAACCTATTAGAGCCTGTACATCCTTTCCCTGCTGATAGCGTACGCTGCTCCGAGACCACGCGGATTCTTCCAGGGAAATCACCTACGTGTTAACCTCTCTACCGAGATCGCAAATAAACGCTACAGATCTGATCATATGTGTTTAGGCGGTATTAGGTTAGAATGCAAACTTACAAGTATATTCTTTTTTACACAAAGTTATGCTTCGAGTTTTGCACAAATATTGGGGGTACGATCCATCAGAATCCCTAGAATTTTATGTTACTCTCAGTACATCACGGAAGAGCACTTCTTTACAGCCAAATTATTTTGCGTTCTAACCTATTATTGCCTAAAATTCACGAGTCATTTTGTGAGGGTATTGAGAGGTGTAGCAAGGAGAGGGAGCCTATAAGTCTGTGGTCAGACCCGTATGGGACCTTCACAAGGATACGCGAAATTGTTAGTCTGCCTAAACTTTTTGAATAAATAAATGTATAAACTATCTGAAATATAAAATATACGCTAACATAATTAAATATACAACTTAATTTAAAACAGGATAATTCGTGTTTTCTTTTCCGTGTTTTCAAAATTAAATTGAATAGTCTGAAGAACCTAACTTTTATAGATGAACTAAGTCGCAGATGAACACACATGGCTTCACATATCCCAAAAAAGAAGGATACGTGAAATGGAAAGAATCCAAGGTTATGGAGCACGATATTTTCTTGGCGGTTTCCGACCAAAAAAAAACTGTTACGAAAATGTTCGAGTGTGAAGACAGTGGAGGGATGGCGTCGAACAGCCTGAGTGAAGATTTCAAAGGTAGGAAAGATCTGTGACCCATTGCGCGGATCTAAAGTGAAATATATAATTTTATAGAATTTTGAGAGTTTTGTGTTTCTAAACTTAGCATAAAATAATGATCATTTAAAAACTAGTTCATGCTCCTAGGAGCAATATTTCAGAAGAACATATTAATTATTGACTGTTGTTATTGTGAAGATGAAAATCCACAGTCTATTTCTACCGGTTCAGGAATGGAATGATGAAGCCCCGTCTATGAGCGAGGACAGGAGTTGTGTCGGCTACCGAAACCTTCGCACTCCTCTGGAGCTCTAACTAATCATTGACAGATGACATGATATTAGAGAATGCTGCTGGAATGAAAGATGACAGGAAAACCCGGTGTATACGGGGAAAAACCTGCCACGCCTCCGCTTTTTCCAGCACAAGTTCACATGGAGTGGCCGGGATTTGTACCACGGAACTCAGTGGTGGAGGCCGACGCATTGCCATCTGAGCCAGCAAGTCTTTAAGAATATAGTGTTTTGAGATAAACGCAATCATAGCTTTCACTCATTTTCTAACGAACTGTATAAACTTTTCATGACGTCTGAGCGGCGAAAGCTAGAACTAGTGCATAACTTATTTTGTTAAAAATACTCACAGGTAGCGCAAGAATATTTGCAATTTTTACACCCCACACACTTTTGTTCATCTATCGGGTAAAATTTCTATTCTCGACATTGTGGAACCCTTTCCTCGCAACGGGTCACATGAAGATAAAGTTGAAATTAACAGTAAAAATTGCTGGCTGGGTGGCTCAGACGGCCTTCTGACCCCAACTTGGCAGGTTCGATTCTGGCTAAGTTCGGTGGTATTTGAAGGTGCTCAAATACTTCAGCCTCGTGTCGGTAGATTTACTGACACGTTAAAGATCTCCTGCGGGACTAAATTCCGGCACGCCAGCGTTTCCGTAAACCGCAAGAATAGTTAGTGAGTGTAAAGCCAATAGTATTATTATTGGTAAAAACTGGGGCAAATATTCGTTTATAGGGAGAGTTAGGAACTGGAATAATTTATCTAAGGAAATGCTCCATAAATTTTTTAGTTCTTTGAATCATATAAGAACAGATCAGGTAAACAGCTGATAGGGCGACTGATTGATTGTTTGTTTGATTTATTGATTGATTGGATTGATTGATTGATTGATTGATTGATTGATTGATTGATTGATTGATTGATTGATTGATTGATTGATTATTTGTTTGATTGATTGATTCATTCATTCATTTATTCATTCATTCAATCATGTTTAACGCTCACGGACCAAAGTAATGTGAAAATGCAGTTGAATTCTCCCAATTGAAGTGGTCTAAACGCAGCTGGATTTGGCCAAGGACGGTGCTCCTCTAACGGTAATTGCCGGCTTTGTTCGATAGGATCGCAATGAGTGGAGGCTGGCGGTGCAGGGAGACCTTGACCGGGCGGAGTCTTTCAAACTGTCCCGAGCGCCTCAGGCGATGTGGGAGGGAGGGGCGGCCTTTTAATGGGAAGCTCTGGTTGCTTGCAGAAAACGATTAGTCCATCGAGAATGAGGACAGCACTTAATGATAGAGCAAAACGCTTTCGTAACGTCGTGCCTAAACCTCCATTGCAGATTTCATTGTTGTCAGAGGGTAGGTAACAGGCCGGATCGAATGGAAACGGAACAGCGCCCACAGAATCAAATTAACAAGGTTTATTTCAAACGTAATCTCAAAAGTTACACAAGAACTCTGCCAACAGTTTCGCCAAGTCGTCAATACTCTGCTCGTAGAACTCATTCACCTGAGACTGGAACCAGCTGCGAACATTGTCCACGATTTCGTTGTCCGAGAAGAAGCGCCGTATAGCCCTGATTTATCACCATGCGACTTCCATATGTTTGGCCCGTTAAGAGTCGGCCATGTGGTACAAGATGTGCGCTTGCGCTCGGTAGATAGTGGATATGAACCCCTTCCACAGCCCTAACCCTTTCCCAACCAATCGTTGCCGAAAACTTACGTCACTTACTATGAAACATAACTCCAGTCCTTGAGCCATTCAACGTGATCGAATAAACGATATTTCAAACTAGTTTTTCTTGATAGTGTCTACTAATGTGTGGAGTAATTATGAGGCGTGATCAAAAACATTCTGTTTGAGGATTTTGCTGCAGCGACTCTGATGCGGCCATATAAGCATGGACATGTAGGCAAAGGGATTAGTGTGGTAGTCGTGTCGTGCGGAGATGCGTGCGTTAAGGGTGGCCACGTCACGACATTACCAATTGCGTCCAAAGAGGTGCAACGCGCTGTTATTCTGTTCTTGGCTGCGGAAGGAGAAACCCCAGTGGGCACCCATCGGAGAATGAAGACTGTGTGTGGGACAGCATGTGTGTCCAAAACCACCGTTGTGAAATGCTGCACCAAGTTCTGTGAGGGTCGCGTTTCGGCAAAAGACGCCGGTGTATTTGGGGGGCCAGCCTCATCCAAACGGGTGGTGGATGCGGCCTCTCTCAGGTCCCCTCAACAACGCCAAGTGTCCACGCTTCCGGTGTGACGAGGATGTGGAGCAGGGCAGGCGGTTGCGGACTTCTTCACGCAGCACGACACGCGGATCTTCAACCTGCTGCGTCGGTGGTATGACTGCATCAATACCGACGGCGATTTCGCCCTATTGGCATCCCGATTCAGGACTGTTCGATCGTCAAAGGGAAACTTTATGATCGGCCCTTATATACACTTAAACAAATGGAAATATTAACACCATGAAGGCATTGGTCGTTTGTGTTGATTTTCAAGATATAGAACGATGCCATGTAGGTATGTAAACGATCAAAGCTTCAGACCCATTGGATTGTTGCTACAGGTCTCTCCACGTGATTGGTCGCGGAGGAATCAACTCCAGTATACGGACTCTTGTGTTGCGTAGTTGACTTGGAGTCTGTGCAGTGAAGTGTTCCCCGCCAAACATGCCTCGACGACAGAGAAGAGCACGCTATCAACAATTGTCGCCGTTTGAGAGGGCTCGGATAATTGGGCTGTGTGAGGCTGGATTATCGCTAAGGACTGTCGCTGCACGTGTTGGCCGACAGGCATCTACGGTACAACGTGTTTGGCATCAGTGGTCAAATGAAGGTACCCACACTCGTAGACCTGGCACAGGTCCAGCGCGACGGACAACTGTGAGAGAGGACCGCCGCATCATTTGGATGGCCCGGATGGAACCGCATGCAACAGCAGCGCAAATTCGAACAATTGTGGCACCCCACGTTTCACAACAAACAGTTGGTAATCGCCTGCGTGCAGCTGGCTTACGAGCCCGTGTCCCTGCAGAAGGTGTCCCATTGACCCCACAACAGCGACGTGTAAGCCTGGCCTGGTGTCGAGAAAGATCGACGTGGGTCGACGAATGGCATAGGGTCGTCTTTAGTGATGACTCGCGCTTCTGTCTTGCCCGCAGTGATCGCCGGAATCGTGTGCGCCGACGTACCGGGGAGAGGGGCCGCCCAGATCTTATTGTCAAGAGGCACACAGGGCCAACACCAAGCATTATGGTCTGGAGAGCTATTGGCTTTAATGTGAAATCACAATTAGTGCTTGTTGAGGGCACTATGACTGCTCGATAGTACGTTGATAGGGTACTCAATCCTGTGGTTGTTCCTATGATGGCGAACATTGCTAATGGGATGTTTCAGCAGGACAGTGCGCGGGTCCACACTGCACGCATCTCCAGAGAAGCTCTCCACGACATCACAACCTTAGAATGGCCCGCCAGATCCCCAGACCTCAGTCCTATTGAGCATGTGTGGGACATGATGGGTCGACAACTGGCCAACCGTCCTCAGCCACCCACAACTCTGGAACAACTGACCCGTGCACTGCAGCAAGCATGGGCCACAATTCCTCAGGAAGCGATCCAGGGCCTTATTGACTCCATGCCTCGACGAATTCATTAATGTATTTCAGCTCGTGATGGGCACATCCTGTATTGATTGTTGTCCAAACTTGCAGTCCGAGGGACCTGAAATTGCAATCATCGAATCACAACCGAATAATCGTCCTGCATGTTCAATTGCAGCAATGTAGCACTACTCCTTCTGGGTGTTGCAATTTCCATTTTCTTCAGTGTATATATTATGGAACGGTGCAGACCGTGATGTGAAATATGCGTGGATGACGATGAAGAGAGACATATAGTGGACTGTTTTGTCGAAGAGGCCTCATCTCATCATACTCCAGAGGGATTACTGTATTTCATAGGTGTGATTCAGTTTCCCACTTTCGATCCATTGCATCCTTGTCGATTCCAGTTTCCATACAGACATCTCCAGAAAACAATTCGTTAGATGGAAATAATTAAATCTTTATCATTTTGAGTTTCGCTTATTGAAATACATAGTTTTGATTTTCTCAAAGGCAAATCTGACGGTATTTTTATCAGAAACTGTCCACTACACATATAATTATGAGAGCATTAAATATAAATAAACGCCTGAAACGGCCACACTCATCATAAATGCAAGTACGGTATAGCTGTTTATCTATACAGGAAATGAAGGAGGAGCGTCTGGCACAGCGTGTCCTCATTCCAAACGTGTCATCGCAGCTAACACGATTCTTTTGTTTCCCGTCCGCTCTGGTTTTCTGTTCAGTAGCGATAACAGAACAATGTCGGTCCGAGCGTGCATACAGATCGAGGTTTCGTCACTACTTGTGTAGGCTCCTCGATCGTGTTTACCATCATCAGGCACTACTAGTACAGCCGGTTTAATGGGTAGCATGCTGGTATTTGGTCAAAGGAGGTTCGGGTTCGATTACCGGCTCCGTCAAGGATTTTGATAACCATTGGACAACTCCTGTCGTTCGCGGGCTGGGTGTTTGTGTCGACTTCAACAATAGAATTGATCTTAACAGGGCCCCATCCTCTGAGACGTACAGGTCGCCTGTACGGCGTCAGCTCGCACCACACGCCATTATTATTATTATTATTATTATTATTATTATTATTATTATTATTATTATTATTATTATTATTATTATTATTAGTGATGTCAGTACGGAAGACCTAAGATTATTGAATGTCAGGTTGGAACACGATGGTAATATAGTGAGTGAGAATGAATCAAGCTCAATAAAGCTATTGCAGTGAGCTCGCAGTTGCGATCAACAGTATTCTGGTAAGAAGCAAGGCAGTTCCAGGGTGAAACTATCTTTACGTCGGTCTGTTTCCAGACTAATTTTTCTGTATGGACTCAGGATATCTTATTCATAAGTTAAAAGTAACAGACATGAAAGTAGCGAGAATGATTGCTGGTACAAAGAGGTGGGAAGAATGGCAGGAGGGTACTCGAAATGAGGAGATAAATGCAAAGTTGGAATGAGATCTGTGGATTAAGCTGAACGCATAAACCGGCTTCGGTGGTGGGGTCATGTGAGGCGAATGGAGGAGGATAGGTTAGCTAGGAAAATAATGGATTCATAAGGGAAGTAGAGGCATACCATGGCAACAGTTGTTAGACTCAGCCTCTAATGATTTGAAGATAACAGGTAAACGATACCGAAGAACTAGTTACAAACAGAGGATTGTGGGGGCGTTTAGTAAATTCAGAGAGGCTTCCAGACTGAACGCATAACAGTTGACGGTTATCTTTGATTGGAGTAGCAATGATTCTGTGTGTGATAAGTAAACGAATAAATTCTGATGTGCAAAATACTAGTATGATCAAGATATCGTTTGCCTCTGAATAAAGCTGAAGATGGTGAAACAGCTGGTCAGGCCCCCAGAGCACGTATACCGCCAAAATTACTGACTGAAGGTTAAAATTAATTTATATCCTTGACCTCTGTACATGACTCTCTGACACGTTGCCTTTAAAAGGTAGCTTACATCATAATTTTGAATAATTTATTTGTATTTGTGTGCGAGCAAAATGTCTGTGTATGAGGACGTGACCGTAAAAGGTCTAAACAACTGTACCTATGACCTTTCGTCCTTGTAAATTTACAACACATTATAACAATTATTTCTTGTGAATCAAATCACATACCGTACAGTTCCCTGTGTTATTGTTCGTGAAATGTCATCGAGTTATGCCGAGAATTATTTCAGTCGGTGTTGCTCGCGTGATAGACCGTGGGTATGACTGTATCAAAGAATGCCATCCATAGCAGTTCCTGCATGAACATTAGGGGCACGGTCTGTTAGAAATCCCAGAAGTTATGTTACTCTCGCTACTGCCCACTAGCCAAATTAGTTGGCCTCCTACCCTAATGCTTCCCTAAAATCTGACCCTTAGACATGACTCTTAGGTTCACTGAGCCTACACGAAAAATGAGTACCAGGTTAATTCCTGGGAGCAAAGGCGACCGGGCGTGGAGCTAACCACTCTACCTCACCAAGTGCCGAGGTTACGGATAGTGGAAGCCTTTACCTTCCAAGACCGTCACGGTCTGTACGCAAATGTCTTTGCCTTCTATTAATAATGAGAACGATCAATGAAGACCAGTTATTTCAAAATGGTCATGCTAATTCGAGAAATTAAGTAGCAAAGTTAGTGTTCTATAATGAATTGTATCACATGTTAATACGGATGTTCGTTTGTACAGGGTGATTCAATAAAACTCCGTCGACGCTGTGCGGGGCAGCAAACTGATCATGTTTCCAAGGAGAACCGAACTCTGGAAATGTATGGTTTGGGTGCTGTGGAGCGTCAGAGTTTCACAGCACCGCGCATATGTGGATGAGTGTATGCCGCACACTTCGACAAGAAACCTCCGTCAACCAACAAGAGCTTCGTGTGTTCGATTTGCTACCCGAATGAGGAGACCTGTTCCTCTACCTCAGACAGAACTTAAGTCATTTTATCAATCTGAACAAACCACACATACTGCATAGGTCGATCTCTGCACATTCTATGTAGGCTCTGGGGTCAAACATGAAGTCGACAATTCGACCCCCCCCCCCCTAATTGAGTCGGAATAATGAGGCATACCATTTCGAATAAATTATTTTATGTAAAAAAAATAGTATTTATTCCATATGTTTCCAAGATACTTCCTGTTAGAGATTTTTACAATGTTCTTTTGAAGTGTGAATGTTTTACACTTCGGTTTACTAGAAAACTTTGAACGTAAAATATTCGTTCCACGTTGAGAATGCAGAATATAAATAGTGGAGGTGGTGACAATACTCGGAATGTCTCTGGTTCAGTTATTACTACTTATTTCCTTATTTTAAAATTTAAAAAGGAGTTCAGTTCAACAATAATAAATTAAAACTTGTTTCTTTATGTCATGTCTCTTTAAAAAATTTGACGGTTAACGCTATTTTATGTACTTTGACAATAGGTCTACAGGCTCCAGATTCCATAAAATAATTCACCTTCAGCATAAACTTAAATTGTAACATATATCTTGTACGTATTGTAGGTCTACATGTTTTCCCATGCCAGTGAAAGAGAAATATCACCAGAAAACTTCAGTAAATCATGTTACGGAAATCAAGGCAATAAGAAAGTCGAGAATACAATACGTCTGTCATTAAATTTTCTTTCGTGTAAGTGTATTTAATACAAATTAAGGGCTATGATTTTTATATTCCAGAAATGGGACAGTGTGTAAATATGGTTTAATCCTTCACTTACATTTAATGCATACACATATTTTTGGTAACAAAAATGAGGCATTATGATCTAAAAGTTATACATTCCAGCTAGTTAACGAATCGGTTTAAAATGTGATTGTTTCTAAAGAGACTGTAAAGAAACCATATTATTTTTACAGAAAGACTACATGCATTTTTTAAATAACAAGAAAAGGATGCTACCCTCAATTTAGATTTACAGAAAAGTTATGTTTGTATGTAAATAAAATGAAACGTGTAATTTAATGTTCTGAGCTCAAAAAGCTACGTTTAAGGATGAGAAGGTGGTGGTGGAGCAGAGAAGCAATAATCTGGCAGTAGGAAAGCACTGATAATGTGTGTGTAGCGGGTAGACGCCTGGCTCTCAGTCTGTAAATACACATTTCAGTATCTTCATTTTCCTTCCAAGACGTTTTAGTTTGCTCACCACATCAAGCAAGAGAGTAAGTGCCTCTAAGGTGGACCTTGCTTTTTCCTTATTAGGTCTGATTTTCTTACTAAATTCATAACTACCTCAGAGGTACAGAGCCGGGTATTATATTCCAAAGACAACAGATTCGGCTCCTGAATATTAAGGAACAATATTTTTCTGAGACAGTAATAAGTAGATACAGATCTTCCCATACGACCAGCAGAGGTATCACATATCAGACCTTGATATTGTCACGGAACCGTTACAGGATACAGATGAATACCGCTGTAGCTCAATATCAAATAGAAACCAGTGGGCTGTTCATTAGAATTTACACTTCGCTTGTTTTGTCTACCTTATGCTGTAACACCTTGTCTTCCGTGTTAACAGTTATATGAGAATAATATAGTGTACCTTGTGTAAAGAGATTGTTTTACTCTTCTTCATTTTTCTTCATCCTTTCTACTTCTCCTTTACTTCTTTTCCCTAGTTCTTGTACCTTTTTCGTCCTCGTCAGTACCATATTCTTGTTCGCTTTCCCTTCTTCATCGCCCTTTTATGCTCCACCGTTCTTTCCGTCAATTCATTTTCCTCCTCTACCGGGACGAGTAATGTAGCTCAGATGGTAGAGCGTTGCGTTCTGAGCTCAACTCGGCGAGTTCGATGCCGGCTCAGTTCAGCCGCCAGCGTCGCGTCGGCACGTAGAAGACAGAGTCCGGGTCTTTAGCTTACAATGCAAAGCGAGTAACATAACCCCTAGCAGTTATGTTACTTTCGCTACAGAATGGAAGAGCGGGCTAGACATTCTAACTGATTACTGCCTTAACATGCGGGTTCTACAAACATGATTTAGGAACGTCTACCATCTGAGTCACAGAGTACGGTAAAAGCAAGTTCTCTACATAAATAAGGTGGGGCATCATAGCTGAGTAACAATATCAGTTGCGTGACTATGGTTTGAATTCTGGGCAGTGAATGTGGGATTTGGGAATATTAACTTTTTCCCCTTCCCCTAGCTCTAGACCTCTTTTCCTTCCTCTTCCTCTTCCATCTTTCTTTTCTTACCTTCTTCTGCTTTCCCTCTTCCTTCTACTTCTCTCCCATTTCCCTCCCGTACTGATTTTCGCTTTTCCTCCTCCTCGTTCGCTCTTTTACTCCATGTTCTCACACTTCCACTTATTCTATTTTTCCACCCTTGCCATTTATATCATTGCGTCCCTTTGCTATAGTTGTTTTTTGTTCTTTCCTTTCAACCTTTTCTATCCCTCCATCATGTTTAGTCCTTTTACTCTTCCTACTATTTAACCCTCTTATCAACTTTCTTCACAATCTGCTCTTTCTATACAACCTCCTCTTTTCCCCCCTGTTTGTCCTGTCCCTTCTTTTGTATGCCCTCACTATCCAGTATTCGGGAGATAGTGGGTTCGAGCCCCACTGTCGGCAGCCCTGAAGATGTATTTCCTTGATTTCCCATTTTTACACCAGGAAAATGATGGTGATGTACCTCACATAAGGCTGCGGTCGCTTTCTTCTCACTCTTAGCCCTTTCCTGTCCCATCGTCGCCATAAGACCTATCTGTCTCGGTCCGACGTAAAGCAACTTGTACAAATCATTCCGCCCTTTCTCCTTATTGCTTCCTGGCGTCCTCCTGCTTCTTCCCCCAACTCGATCTACTTCCTTTCTCTATCTTCATTCAGCACGCCATGTTTTACGAAACTGACTTAAAAGATCTCAAGAGAAACACCCGGTGTCCCTTCACTATCTGCACGGGTTACAAAAAGAACTTCATGAAGTGAGTTACATGTACCGGCGTGTGAGCGTTTTGTATATAAGAGCTAGTAATTGTACGGACGCTATCGTAGCATTGGGAAATGTATTATCTCTGTATTTTCCTGGAATTGTAACTTAAAAAACACATCGAAAATCGTTTCGAGGAGGCCGACGGGCGATTCTAACCCACCTGTCACTGGACCGTGCCGAGTAAATTAGCTCGGTGACACAGGACTGTATAACATTCTCGATGATGAAGTGAAGAACTGGCCACCTCAATATTCATGAACATTATTCCACACCGAGGGTCCGCTTCGTTCTGCTCAACACTTTGAAAGTAAATTCCTCCATCATGAATGGAGGGAGGTTGTGTATTCTGACCGAAGGCTAACAGGTCAAGCGCTGCTGCAGGTGGCCTTGTCTGGAGGACGGTTAGCTACCGTCACCACCAGCAAGGCAGAGTTCCTTTATTACAATTATCATTTTGAAGAAAGTATCTTTCATTTCTTCTTCTTCTCTTCCTCACATAGGTTTGAGGAACATAATGCAAGATTTTTTCCTACTTTATATTCCGCGTACCAGAGTTTTCATATCTTGGACATCTGTCAGACGTTCGCCACGTTCCCCTTGTGTTCTATTAGACTGTATTTGTCATTTACTTTCCTACTTTCCTGCGTTTCAAGAGCGTTAGGACTTCGCATGACGGGATAGATTACCTCATCGTTTCTGACGTTCTTTAGCCATGAAATCATGAACGTTCACCGTTACGTCCACATTCCTAGAGAACAGATGTTTAGAAAGTAATAGGTTAAAAATGAAAACTAAGAATCTCTCGGCTAGCCCGCTTATGCTTAATGTAACGAGGGTAACATAATTTCTAGGGGTTCTAGTACGCGGTACCCGTAATGCTTATACAAATCTCATAGCAGAACTGTTGTGCAGGTTAACGTATTCTTGTTACTTGCTTCAGTAAGTTTTCATTTCAACCAGTTCAGTCCTCAGCATCCGGTTCTACACATTCCAAAGGCCTGCAGTCGGTCCCTTGAGGAACCCCTTGGTATAAAGCAACACGGATAACACACAACAGTTCATGACATGCAGTGGACGTCCTAGTGTCAGTAACACACTCAGCTCCATTCACTTCACCTGATTTTTAAGGAACCCGTTTTCCCTGGTCAACCTACACCTATTTGAGGAAGATCTTACAATTAAAAATAGGCTGCAAATCTTACACTCTAATCTGAGAATTTGTTCGATTTTGAAGAGATCATTGGAATGAACTTGGTGTAAATTACAGCCTTTGAAATATAGGAACGTCAGAAGTATCCCAAATAGATTTTATGACATTACTGTGGAAAATATAGTGGTTCGATTTCCTGCTAATGCTAGGGATGAATATCAAGCGTAAACATTTCCTAATTTAATTCATATTCACAGGAGTTCTAGCGTCATATGTAGAATACTTTCTCAAGCAATGTGGCACTGCACTTGAGAGCCTGGATACAATAGCGGCGTTAGGGAATTTAAGTTATTTTGAGAAAGTGAAGCATGAAGCGTTAAATTTCAATAACTAAACAATAAACAATGTCTTACATAAATGTTGTTAACACTGAGGTAAGTGACTCCAAAGTCTATGCTCAAATATCTGCAGGAGCACAGCGATAAAATAAATTCACTTTTACTTATGATAGCTGGTATTGCATGGCGTGCATAAACAATATGTATGTGTATGGACTGTGCATGGAAAATAGGTGAAGGTGATTCTTTGAATTAATTAGCATGACTATCATTAAATTTCACTCGCGTATCCAAGTTCACTTGCAGAACTTTGTGATTCACAGCACGGATTCTTTCAGAACATTCTACATTCTGAGAACTGAACTATGTTGCTAAGAATGGTTCTTTTGTGCTTTTACACCTCGATTATTTAAATTAACCTTTAATCATTGTGAGAGAGTACACCTGGAATTACTCTTCTATTTTGATATTTCTAGTTTCTGGAAGAATTTTCCTTATTTTTCTCGCAACCCAGTCATTATTCACCTCCTTGCCAGTTGGGAGAAAACGTCACCTCTACCTCTGTTTATCTAGCACTTTAGAATGTTTATCTTCCTGTCACTGGAGCTTCTCTTCCTTTCTACCCCACTACAGATATGTGTAAAATTTTGCTCCATCTCCATCTGATAAACTAGATGCATTATGTGTTCTTTCCTCTCGTAATGTCGCACCAGTCTGAAACATTTTCTTCTGCCGACCCTGTTCACGAACTGTCATTTCTTGTTCCTTGCAACAACAGCGCATCGCATGCCATTCATTTTCGTCTTTCTCTGACCTCCAGGCTCTTCGGATGCAATTGAAACGTAGCTTCTCGGATATCAGAGGATTCCAGAATTTTGAAAAGGATGCTATGCAATAACAGCATAAGTAGACTAACGCCTTTAAGGTATTCAGGTCCTCAATTATCACCTGACTTGCTAAAGGGTTATTTTAATCAACAACATGCTGATAAAATTCAGAAGTCAAAAATAATTACACAAATTCTATCAAATCCTCACGAAAATTAACATCAACATTTACTCCTGGATTCCCAGTGAAAGTCGAGACTACTCAGGACGATCAAATACCGCTACCCACGGCATGTCGTTTCTTTGACATGTTGCCGGAGTTGATGGGCACAAATGTTCTGAAAATGAGCAAAGGAAAAAAATAGTCCAATATTTATTTCACAAAGAAATGCCATGCGATAATTCAAAATTCAAGACGAGAAGTCCATACAAACGTAATGCAATCCGCGTCGGCCAAGATATCGGGTTCAAATCCGCCAGTGAATGTCGGCTTTTTGCCCGTTCGACTCTCCATGTCGTCCGATGTCGGCAAGTAAAATATCTCTGGAGATACATTTGGTGTTTACCCGACAAAATTAATGAAAACTCAGCCGTAGATGACCAGGAAATTGTGTTTATTGTTCCATCCAGTAGGCCTGGAGTAAAACGAAGCGTTGAAATTGACGAGCAGGCAGCCAGATCACGTCAAATTAAAATGTTTGCACACGTCAGCAAAAGCCATTCCATTATTGTTATTTTAGAGAAATTTCCTTATCGAGCATAATCGGCTGCGGGAGTTTGGGAACTGGGATGTAATTGGCCATGGTCGATCAAGGGAGCGAACAAGCTGACAGTGGCAATTATTTTGTTACAACAGGTACGGAAAGGTTACTTCCGCCAATCTTAGTCACTTCCTGGATGTAGTCTCCAGCTTAGTATTGAACTCATTGCTAGTGATGCATAAGTCGTATTCTACCTCTCTGATTGGCCTACCGCCTGGAGACTGTTTGAATCAAGTCGGAAGCGATTCCTTGGTTTTCGGAATCAAATTTGTCACAAGGGCTACAGACATATAGGGTACTTCGCAGCTCCAGCCACGTGCACCTGAAAAATGGTGAGAAGAGTCCGAAGAAAGCGTGCATCTACTGGGTTAATTATCAGAATATGGGTAGCAATGTTTGAAATGTCTGATAATGAACAGTACGCGAGTATGTGACAGTAATCATACGGAATTCTGATGGTAATAATAATTAATAATAATTTCGTGTGGCTATTTCTAGCCGAGTGCAGCCCTTGTAAAGCAGACCCTCCGATGAGGGCGGGCGGGATCTGCCATGGGTACGTAACTGCGTGTTATTGTGGTGGAGGATAGTGTTATTTGTGGTGTGTGACTTGCAGGGATGTTGGGGACAGCACAAACACCCAGCCCCCGAGCCATTGGAATTAACTAATGAAGGTTAAAATCCCCGACCCGGCCGGGAATCGAACCCGGGACCCTCTGAACCGAAGGCCAGTACGCTGACCATTCAGCCAACGAGTCGGACATTCTGACGGTAAGGTGAGCCTTCACGAGCAGTATCGCGTAATGAGTGTCACATGGCAGAGACACTGACCGTGACAAGTGTCACTGATCTACTGTGCACTCGGGATGTCACTTTCCATTATCCAAATTATGTCATCTTATAAGATAAATGCAATCCATGTCTTGAGATACATTCCCACTGCTTTTCAAGAAATACTCTTATTCTCTCACTAAAATGCATGAATAGTAACAATGTTATTCTTTTTATGTACTTATTGATGGTTATCGGAGACGCTGAGGTGCCGGAAGTTTGTCCCGCACGAGTTCTTTTATGGCCCGACACGAGGACACTGCTAAGTGACATTCTGGGCCGCCCTTCAACCCTGGACTGGAAACGTAGGTTTTAAGGTCATAAACTGGAACATGGAGCACTGAGTATTGCAACTGAAACACTTACGGCAGCTCTTAAACGAACGTACACGAAATCTTATTTTTTTAAACCATACTTTCAACAGTAGTAAAACAAAATCTGCGCAGGTATCTCTATTATATCGTTGGCCAGCTTCATGTTTAAAGTGCTGTGCGATGATTTAGATTTTAGTGAAATTAAATGTATTGTCTGACATTGATAAACAATCCTAAACAATCGGACGTTGTTTTCACGAGCTTAGCATGGCCTTTCAAGACCGCGTCTAATGAACGCAATGTCATTCCTCGGTGTTATTCCAGTTTGCACACGATGATTCGATGAGAATCAATGTCCTTTCATTGCTTTCATTTAACAAGCCTCCGGAACATATCTCTGGCTTGCTTCTAAAAGGGCCAGCGTCATTTTCTAATAGAATTGAGGTCGTAACAGGTACAAACGCTTTTTATGCTGCCCTGCAATATATTAGAAGGTCCAATGTCCCTGATAAATTTTAAACAAACAGTTAAAGTTTAATTGAAAAGCCCTTGCTATTAATGTTAGATTACCAACAAATATTGGGGAAATGGAAAGTTTTAAACAAAACGATAAAAAATAAGTATTCAATCAGTTCATTTTCACAAATAAACTGTAAACTTATTTCAAGTTATCTGTTGAAAAAAGTAGGAGAATTGTAAGAAAAACTTCAAATGTTGATTACTTGAAAACAAGTTTGGCAGTGGTGCTTTTAGAACCACGCCACAGATATACGCAGTCCTCAATCACAGTGCGCTCGTCTTCGTCACGTTCCATCTGCACTCTCCTCATCAGTTCGTCCCGAATCCAGTCATCATCTTTTCCAGCAATAAAAGTCTCTTATTAACCTGTAAGTAGCAGCCTCCGTCGCTCAGGCGGCAACGCGTGGACCTCTCACCTCTGGGTTCCGTGGTTCAAATTCCGGTCCCTCCATGTGAGATTTGTGCTAGACAAACCAGAGATGGGACAGGTTTTTCTCGGATACTCTGGTTTTCCCTGTCATCTTTCATTCCAGCAACACTCTCCACTATCATTTCATTTAATCTGTCAATCATTAATCACTGCCCCAGAGGAGTGCGACAGCTTCGCAGCCGTCACAATTCCTAACCTCGGCGCAAGATGGGGGCTTCATTCATTCTATTCCTGACCTGGTCACTGACTGGAAAACAATGCTGTAGGTTTTCATTAACTTGTAAGTATCGTAGAAAACAAAACCATTACGCTCCTTGCCGGGGAAACAATGTCATTTCTACAAACAGTAAAATACTTGGTTAACTGAAGCGTGCGATACTGCATGTTCCGAAGCTAACACAGAGTACAGTAGCGAGGCTCTGCCCACTAACAGATTGTTATATTCCACCGGGCGAGTTAGCCGTACCGTTAGGGGCGCGCAGCTGTGAGCTTGCATCCGGGAGATAGTAAGTTCGAATCGCACTGTCGGCGGCCCTGCACATGGTTTTTCATAGTTCCCCATTTTCACCCCAGGCAAATGCTGGGGCTGTACCTTAATTAAGGCCACGGCCGCTTCCTTTCCACTCCTAGGCCTTTTCTACCCCATCCTCGCCGTAAGATCTGTCTGTGTCCGTGCGAGGTAAAATGCTGACTCTCTCCGAAGAAAGATGACGTCATGTGGCGTTCACAAATAGTATCAACATAAAATAATAGCAAAAAATATATTTCTCTGCGGCACTGTTTCTATTCCAGGGTTAAATACGTCCTTTGTGTCAATGTCACCGTGTGCTGTAGTGTTCTACGGACTTGTTACTAACCTACCTACATGAAGCTACCCGAGCTAGAAACATCTTTGAGTGAAAGACAGACGAGTGGGTTTCTTCCCGAGGCGTTGATTGCTGATAATGCATACATAATTCACGCTCCATCATAACATTATACAGCGGATGGACAATGGATGATAATAGAAGGCGTGGGACTGGGAGATCCGGCTCATAAGGTAGGGTGACCTTGCACGGCCGGAACTAGGCGAGCTATCTTGTGTTGAGTAGCTGCGGAACAAGTCCTTATCAGACGATCGTTCGCAAGTCTGCTTTAGAAATCACTACTGAGAGGATATTGGAGATCCCGGAAAACAAGTCTCGCCTCTGCTTTGCCCAGTTCAGATTTCCAATGGTCTCCCAGACAGGAATCCGATATGCAGTGGCAGTGATGTAAAGACCGAGGTGTGACTGTCAAACTCTTCACAGGTATCAAAGACTCTATTCTCGATATGTGTCTCTCCCTTCTGAAATACCTCTCCTCTCTCTCTTCTTTTACTTAGCATCTCTCCCCTGCTGTCTCTTCCCTCTCTTCATAGCAGACACGTTTTATTATTTCACTGCCCCCTGTGGGTGGGAGACGCAGACGAAGAATACACCCACGGTATCCTCTGCCTAAAACGGGCGACCGAGGGATGATGACATTAGAACCATATGATTACTTGTGATTAGTACTATTATGTGCCGAACACCATGCGTTTGTGTTACCTGCGAGTGGAGCCATTATGTGTGACATACCATGGATCTACATTACCTGTGATTAGTACCACTATAGCAGGAACGCCATGGTTCTGTTTTACCAGTGATTAGTACGATTGTGAGGGACCGGTGACCTGGATTTTGGAACCCTTAAGGCATTGTGAACTGGATCCACTGATTTTATCACGATCATTTTTTTCATCATCATTCGTTTTAGATTCTAGTCAGTGGATAGATTTCGAAGTTTAAATTTTAATTTCGTTCACCTCGTGCCATTAGGGGCCGATGTCCTAGCTGCTAGGCCACTTGAAACAACATACATCATCATCATCTTCATCTTATTCTTTCACAAAAATGCATGATGTATGCACCATCATTACTCTCAATTGCCATGCGAGATGCATTCAACAGAACCAGTTCCTTATCGCCTTACAACTCCTGCAAGCCACTGCCAACTTCCCAAAGATTTAAGTTTTTTTTTAGATTCTTGTACGTATTTCCTGCTAATATGAGTTTGTGGTGAATGGCGAAAGACTGGAAGCAAAAAATAGTATTCAGCCTCGTTATAGCTGATGACTCAGTTGAGTATCAGTACATTTTCATAGAAGCTACTGGTGAGCCATACTTCGTGAAGGCCATCCCAAGAAGTAAGAATTGAAAATTGCTTCATGGGCATACCTCTGCGGTTTATTGCGGCATTATGTCTACTTAACAGACTCTTAATTCTCAGCTATTAGTGCAGGGAGAACTTAATAGAGCCGCAATTATATCAGCAGCAACTGGTTTCTTCAGTCTAAAATATGACGTAATTAAGGTCACAGTTTCATGCAAAATGCTAGCCTGTTGGGGAAAGTCAGAAAATTTAAGAGTTTATGGAATATAGATTCTTTATATGTATCCGGAACTTCGTGCGATATTTGGGCTCAACTGTGGCATGAAGTTCTCTGAGAGATTTTACAATCTTGCATAGCATTTCTGGTGAGGACATGTAGATCTGCATGTCTACCTCACAACTCTCATATTTACCAGGAGAGAAGGAAGATACTTAATTAGCTTGCTTTAGCGAGGTGCTAGGTTTGAACCCCACTGTCGGCAATACTGAAGATAGTTTTCCCCTGGTTTACCAGATACAAATCAAGCGAATGTTGGGCCTGTAACTTAGTTAACCCATTAACTGATGTCATCCCCCGATGGGAATTCTTTTGCTGTATAAATTCAGAAGGAACCCTTAAATTGGCAATGCTGATTTGTTCTTTACGCTGTTGTCCAGAGCTTGTTCCAACTTGTGGATGAAGTTATTGATAAATTGTCAAGTGTTACTTGCAGGAAGGAAAATTATTCAAGGTTTCCTTATCTTCGTTCTGAGTCATATTGTTGTAGACAGTCTGAAATTGAAATATATCATTTTATTTCTTATAATCTGCATAAATTCCAATGGAATTTTGCTTGACAGTTAATTTCCTGTGACTGTGGTGAAGTACTTCATGATTCATCCCCGTTAGAAGCTCATGATAGATGACAGTGGGTACTTTTCTCCGGTACCAGACAGTTAAAAAATTTGGGAAACAATTTAAATTATAGGAAGAGTAAATAAATTAATGGAGACATCATTTCCAGATATCACCTCCCCAGTAACGTTACCACAGCACGTGTACATCAAGTGGATAGTGAGGAAAATGAACATGTATCTCTTTCCTCAGTTGTTGTTTTGGTCGTCACTGCATAGACTCCGTTAATGCAGCTCTCCGTGTCATCCTGTCCTGTGCTAAGCTTTTCATTTCTACGTAACTGTTGCATCTTAGGTCTGCTTGTCACATTCAACCTTGGTCTATCCCTACCGTTCTTACCACGTAAACTTCCCTCAAATAACTGAATAAGTCCTGCATGTCTTAAGATGAGTCCTACAATTGTGTCTCTTCTCCTGCAAAAAAATCGCAAAAATCGATCTCCTCTCACCAATTCGATTCACTATATGTTTATTATCCCTTTGCTGGCGAGATGTAGTGTCTACAGTGCACTAGGTCTTCTGGTATGGGCTAGACAGTGACCTGTCTCAGTCTCTTCCTTGGCTTTGACAATATGAAAGTGGCTGAGGTATGAGCGATGCTAGTAATGCCATTCCTTATGCAGCCAGTCCCTGCTATGAATGGTGTGAAAATATCGCTCATAGGGTCGGTTGGTGCATACATTTCAGTGGGCTTGGTAGACTGATAGCAACTGCTGGCTCGGTGAGGAAAGCAACGGGAAACTACCTCACTCCTCGTTTCCCTAGTACGCCTCTTCAGTGACGCCTAGGCTATTTATGACAGCTGTTGGCGGAGCTGCAGAGGATCAAACCAGCCTTCGGGCTGATTACCCAACATACGCATACACATCTCTTTATTCGTGATTCGATCTGCCCATCTCACCTTCAGCATTCTTCTGTAACACCGTATTTAAGAAGCTTCTATTCTCTTTCTTTCAGTTCCATACAATGCCACACTCCAGATGAAAGTCTTCAGAAACATCTTTCTAATTCTTATTTCGATATTCCAAGTAAGCAAATTTGTTTCCTTACAAAACTCGTTCATTACTTCTGCCACCATTAGTTATTTTACTACCCAAGTAACAATATTCATCTACTTCCTTTAAGACTTCGTTTTCTAATCTAATATTTCCTGCATCACCTGACTTCGTTCGACCGCACTCCGTTACTTTTGTTTTGAACTTATTTATTTTCATCTTGTATTCCTTCTCCAAGACTCTGTTCATACCATTCAGGAATTTATCCAGATCTTCAGCAGACTCTGATGAAATAACAGTTATCAGCAAATCTCGTGGTTTTTATATCCTTTCCTTTGATTGTGATTCTCTTTCCAAATTCCAGTTCTGTTCAGTATCTGTTCATTTATTGTTCGATTTGCTCATCTCACGACATTTCAAAAGTTTCTATTCTCTTTTCTTTTCTTTTGTGCTAGTCATTGTCCAAGCACCACTTCGACGCTCCTGATGAAATTCTGCAAAAGTACTTTTTAATCCCTATATCTGATGAGAGCAATTTTCTTTTCTGTTTAAGAAAGGCCTTCTTTGCTTGTGGTAGTTTACGGTCATCTTAATTCAATTCATGAGGTAAAAAATATTCATGTGACGAAGTAATTGCCGCAAGTTTTGTCATAGGATGCACACCGCCAGATGTATGCTGTGGGAATAAAATATATCTGGTAATTCTCGTGTTGACCTTTGAATGATTAATTGCATATCTTCAAGAAAAAACTCAATATACAATGCGTCAGTGATATGAGAAGTAACTTACACCTGGCAAGAGATCGACACGCCCAAGTTAAACCTAGACAGTGTGTCCCACTCCCAGCGGGGCCGGGAGGCAACATACATGTTTCTACATTTACTCCACCCAATAGCCGTCATCGTGAGTACTATCCTGTTTTACCCCCTTTGTTGAAAATGGTCTCGTTCAAACACTTCTGGCTTCTTTCAATGAACTTGTTGTTCACACGCATAAGTTCCTGTTGGGTGATTGTTCTAGTTATGGTTGTTATATTGCTCATCGCCGTGCTTCAGGGAAGGAAAGGAAAGGAAAGGAAAGGAAAGGAAAGGAAAGGAAAGGAAAGGAAAGGAAAGGAAAGGAAAGGAAAGGAAAGGAAAGGAAAGGAAAGGAAAAGGGGGTGTACGATGGACGCAGGGACAGGCAACCTGTGCATTCGCAGCGAGCATTACCTCTGTCTCCCACATCCCCTTCTCTGTGACACAGCAACGGGCAGCGGCTGGTTCGGAATAACAAAGTAATCTCATTTTCCCGCCGATCATAGCACGAAGAGCATCTTAGTCAGTATACTTAAAGCTCGCAGTAAATCCTTCCAAAACTATGCATACATCATATTTAAGAGGAACCACAATCGGGAACTAGATGTTCCACAAGTAACAGGAGCCGAACGAACTCCTTCATTTTAAAATTAATCTACGAACCTGTTATCGGAAGGCCGAACACATTGAAATGCATTACGCGTAACTCTACACACTGTAACTTATAATACATTTTCGAATTACGAGAGCTTTTCGACCCCTCTACCCCCTAAAATGCGCTACTGGTCACCTCAGTGGTCATATTCCACCGGCTGTGGACGAAGCAAATTCAAACATCGATGTATCATTTCAAAGCCATCTAAAGTATTTCTCACCTGGGGCGGCGGACATTATTACCTCATCAAAGAAGATGGAATTTGGGAAAAGTATAGAAAATTTAGTTTCCACGTGATTATTTGTATGTTACATACATACATCTCCATTATAGACTGTTAGGCCTTTCAGCGTCCAGACTGCAACCCTCTGTGAAATTACTAAACCTTCTCTTTCTAACCAGTTCTGTCGCCTCCTTTACTTCTATACCTCAAATCATCAGAAACTGAGTCTAACCACCGTCGTCTTGGTCTCCCTCTGCTCCTCTTACCCTCCATAACAGGTTCCATTATTTTTCTACGTAACCTATCCTCCTCCATTCCCCTCGCATGACCCACCACCGAAGCCGCTTTATGCGTACAGCTTCATCCATCGAGTTTATTCCTAACTTATCCTTTATCTCTGCATTCTGATTACCCTTCGCCATTGTTCCCACCTGTTTCTACTAGCAATCGTCCTTGCTACTTTCATGACTATTACTTCTAGCTTATGAATGAGATAATCAATAAATCAATCAATCAATCAATCAATCAATCAATCAATCAATCAATCAATCAATCAATCAATCAATCACTACTGATCTGCATTTAGGTGGCAGATTCCCTATCTGTTGTTTTCCTAGCCTTTCATAATGATTCTTGGGCGAGTTGGCCGTGCGGTTACGGGCCCGCGGCTGTGAGCTTGCATCCGGGAGATAGTGGCATCGAATTCCACTGTCGGCAGCACTGAACATTTCTTTCCGTGGTTTCCCATTTTCACATAAGGCAAATGCTGGGACTGTACCTTAATTAAGGCCACGACCACTTCCTTCCAACTCCTAGGCCTTTCCTATCCCATCGTTGTCCGTGCGACGTAAAGCCACTTGCAAAACAATTTCTTAATGATTGCAAAGGAATTGGAAATTTATTGAACATCTCCCATCTTCCAATCCGTAACGCCACTTCCAATAAATGAATATTTGTCCCAATTTGTCCTCTTGAATTCCAACTTTATCTTCATATTGTGATCATTCCTACTTTTAAAGACACCACTCAAACTTATTCGTATATCAATGTCATTCCACGCCATGCCTCCACTGACAGCTCGGAACGTACCGCTTAGTCGAGCAGCTCGTATCCTTTCTCCGAAGTCTTCCCAGCCCAAACTTTGCAACATTCTTGTAACGCTACTTTATTTGTCGGAAATCACCCTGAAAAATTCGAGTGCTTTCCTTTGAATTTTTTCCAGTTCTAGAATCAGGCAATCCTGGTTAAGGTCCCATACACTGGAACCATACTCTAGGTGGGATCTTACCAGAGACTTATATGCCCTCTCATTTACATCCTTATTACAAGCCCTAATCACCCTCATAACCACGTGCAGAGATCTGTACCATTTATTTATAATCCAATTTTTGTGATTACCGCCATGATATATTTCCTTATAGGAGTATTAACACCTAGGTACTTACAATGATTCCCATAGAGAACTTTCACGCCATCAACGCAGTAAATAAGACTGAGAGGACTTTTCCTATTTGTGAAACTCACAACCTGACTTTTAACCCCGTTTATCATCATACCATTGCTTACTGTCCATCTCACAACATTTTCGAGGTCACGCTGCAGTTGCTTACAATCTTGTAACTTATTTGTTAGTCTATACAGAATAACATCATCTGCAAAAAACCTTACCTCTGATTCCACTTCTTTATACATATCAGTGATATAAGAAGACACCAGTGTGGTTTTAGAGCCTCTCGCTCGAACACTGACCACTTGGTAAGCCTGGAGAGTTCTATCCAGGACGCGTTTCTCCGTAAACAGCATTTGGTGGCGGTTTTCTTTGACTTAGAAAAGGCCTATGTCACTACATCGCGATATGGCATCCTTTCAGTCCGGCATCAATGGAATTTCCCAGTATCTTGCCGGTATTTATTGTGAATTTTATGCACCTTCGCCTATTCCGTGTCCGAGTAAGAAGGGCGTATTCGAAATACCACGTTCAAGAAAATGGAGTCCAACAGGGATCGTGTCTTAATGTCACTCTGTTCGCGATTGCCATAAATGGTATTGTCGCTGCTGCTGGCTCAGCCATCGCTATATGTAGACGAATTTGCTCTGCATTATAGCTCACAAAATATGGCCGTCGCTGAGCGACAATTACAGCAAGCAATTAGGAGAGTGCAACAGTGGGCCTTAGAACATGGCTTTCGTTTTTCAACTGCAAAGCCCTCTGTTGTACACTTCTGCCGGAAGCGCAATATTTACTTCCACCCTGAGCTTTATTTAGGGAATGTTGCCCTTCCGGTAGTTGACACCGTTTTCTTGGCCTCCTTTTCGATAGCAAATTATCGTGGGAGCCACACGTGCGGCAGTTAATAGAAAAATGCGCTGAGAAACTTAATGTCGCGAAGTTTCTTAGCGGCATTACTTAGGGGGCAGACCGCACGGTGCTCCTACGATTTTATAGAGCACATATTTTATCAAGGTTAGACAACCGCAGTGCAGCATATGGATCAGCAAGGCAAAACTTCCTAGCCCAACTGAATAGCATTCACCACAGCGGAGTAATGTTGGCAACGGGAGCTTTTCATACAAGGCCCATTACTAGCCTGCTCGCAAAATCTGGTGTGCCGCCTTTACACCTGAGGCGCCAGCAAACGCTTCTGTGCTATGCTACAAATTTCCGACAGATGGCACTTGATCCGAGCTATCCTTGCGTATTCCACAATAGAAACCATCGGCTGTACGCTGATTACCCTCGAGCAACGCAGTCGGTTGGAATACGCTTGGATAGCAGTCATCTTCAGTAGGGTACCTCCTTGGATAGTACAACGACCTGAAATCATTCTAGAATTGCACACCGGCCCGAAGGAAAACACGAAACCCCCATTTATCGGAGACACTTCCTGTCCGTTGTTGGACAGTACCCTGATTCGGTCGTTGTTTTCACGGATGGTTCGAGGGCAGAAACGGGAGTAGGCAGTGCGTTTGTGGTTAACAATAACAGGTTTCTTTCTCCTTTACCGAAAATCTGTAGTGTGTACACAGCACAGCTCTATGCTATCTGTGAAGCTCTGCGGCACGCACTGTCCGATGAGCGGCGGCAATTTCTGCCGTGTACCGACTCCTTGAGCGCGCTGTTTCCCTCGGCACCCTCTGGTGCAGCGGATCCAGGACCTGTTGACCGTATGTTCGGATGCCGGCACCGCAATTACAAGCCGCACGGGTGTAGAGCTGCCAAGGAGGCTGCTGCCTTACAGGGTTCCAACCAGTGACATTCGCTCTCAGCAGAGACGTCTGGATACAATGGAGTGGCAGGCCACCACTCTCCCAAATAACCTGAGAGCGATAAAAGGAACTACGGGCTTCTCGGAGAGAAGCAGTGGTATTGTCTGGCGTGGTAACGCACTCCTGATGTGTACTTGCGGCGGTCATCTAATCGTGGTACACATCCTTACGAAGTTCGTGGACCTGCGCCGGAGCCTACAACTTCCGAATGCCATTTCCCTCATCCTACGAGATGACGACCAGTCAGCAGGGATAGTGGCCATTTTTATCATGTGTAATAATGTATTTTCTATTCGTGTATTTTTTGTTAACTACGGTTTGACTCTAGTTTAGTTCGTGTTTGCGGATTTTAATGTGTTATTTTAACTTCTAATTTGAATGCTATATCTCTGTACTTCAAATCAATGCCTTATTCCATTGTAATCTATATTTTCTGTTATTTTATTAGAAAATAAGTCATTGCGAATCAGAACCACTGATTATTTTAATAATATTTCATCATCTTTTCTTTTAAATTCTTGTCAATGGATATATTTTAAAATGTTAATTATCATATCGTTTCGTTACATCTCGTGCCTTTAGGGGCCGATGACCTAGTAGTTAGGCCTCTGTAAACAACAATCATCATTTTCATCATGAGCCCGACTTGGCAGGTTCGATCCTGCCTCAGTTCGGTCAGCCTCGTGTCAGTAGATTTACTGGCACGTAAGAGAACTCATGCGGGACTAAATTCTGGCATCTAGGCGTCTCAGAAAAACTGGAAAAGTAGTTTTTATAACAAATGATATTTGTTCGGGGGGTCGACCTCGAAATAGCTTTTGCTCCTAGAAAAAGTAGTTAGTGGGACGTAAAATTATTATCATTATTATTATTGGTTTCGCATCCCGCGAACTACTTAGAGTATACTTGTTATTTGCTTCAGTAAGCCTGCATTCTAACCTAATACAGCCTAAAATCTGGACTCTGTCGATGAGCGCTTTGTCTTCCTCTTTACATTGTTCCCATCTAAATCACTCGTATCGATATAATCTGTTGGAGACGCTGATGTTTCGGTATCAACACTTGCATACGAATGATGCAGACGGGAACAGAGCAAAGTTGATCATGGTGATGATGATGATGATGATGATGATGATGATGATGATGATGATGAAGAGCAGGTCATCAATTAAAGCCCGGATTTTTAGGGAGTGATGCAAACTTACTGAAGCGAGTAACAGGTATAGTCTATCCTGCATAACAGTTAAGTTACGAGTTTTGCATAAACATTAGGGGTACAGCCAATCACAACTCCTAAGGTTTGTTACTCTCACTACAGTATGGAAGAGCGGGGCTAGTCGACACTTCGTAATATCCAAATTAATTTACATTACTGCCTAAACATCCGGATGTACCCATCAGGTATGGATGTCTATAATCAGGAGAGACTTGAAGAAAGCTAAATTATGCCTGGCATCCCCCATGACAGACTTATTTGCAATTTATAAAGTAGGAGGGACTACTCCAAATGAAATGCGATAATGGCTAATAACCTGATAAACTAATTTACCGATATTAGAACCCTGTTTACTTTACGTAGCAAGTAAATATCGTAACTCATTTCACCTGGACCTGAAACTTGTCTACTTCCCGGGGAGTAGCTGTTCCTCATTTACGGGTACCAAACATTTCTTGGCCACGATCTTCAGTCTAGGGTAAGTGGGCCGCTATTGTAATAACAAACACGCAGGAAATTGGGGAATCACGCCATGAGCCCCTCATTGCGAACACTTTCTATGCTGATCTACATCACGCATAAGCCATAAACTCACTCTTGTACAGTGGCTACCCACGTGCAGCATTGTTTGCGAAACCTCACGACGTTAATTAATTCTTCGCGTGTAACTTGTACTATTCCAAGAACAGCGATGGGTTGTTTTCTAGCTATGGAAAGATCAATTAGCAGTTGTGTAATTTATTTTATTTCCTGCTGTGACGTATTCGCCTTCTTCCAAAATGACACTTTACCGTACTGTTTAGTATCTAGTGGTTGAACTCCGCTTTAAACACGGATTGTCAGGGGGATCATGATTGCAGCACTGTACCACCATAGCCATCTAGAACGTCTCTGCACTCCCAGCTCAAGTAATCTGCCGCCGTCACAATAGCGATCTAGTTGGCCATGCGGTGAGCTTGCATTCGGGAGATAGTGGCTTCTAATCCCCCTGTCGGCAGCCCTCAAGATTTTTCCGTGGTTTCCTATTTACACACAACCCAAATGCTGGGACTGTACCTTTATTTAAAACCACAGCCGCTTCCTTCCTACTCCTAGGCCTTTCATACCCCGTCGTCGCCACAAGAACTATCTGTGTCCGTGCGACATAAATGAAACTGGAAAAATGAGTTCGAATATTAGAAGTAAAACTGTAAAGGCTCATACTTCAAGAACACGTTTTTAGACATCGGTCCTTTTAAAAGCAATTGAACAGGGTAGATCAGCGCGTTGCGACAAGGGTAGCTCTGTATTCCGGAGACAACTGGATTCGAATCCCCAGTTGGACATCCACGAAATGATCTTTCGTACTTTCCCATTTCAGGTGCTGGGGAATGCCAGTAGGGTACGACCACTTAACTTCCCAGTCCTAACTCGAACAAATACACCTACACTCTCACACAGCGGTGTGATTAAGAGTAATGCTTTCACGGTTCGTAATTGTAGACATGCAAGCCAAAAGCTAATTATCGTGTCTAAAAACGAAATATACATTGGTGTTTCACTTTGGACAACAGTATTCTCTAAACGGACGTCAGCTGAGGTCGATTCTCACACACAGATGACGCAAGTGGGGAGTTTGTTAACTGGTTCGTTTACGCTCTCCTTGTTCTCTGATGAATCACTAGCCCGTTATATTTCCAGTGCAAGAGAACTGTAGTGGCCTTCGAGCCCACGTCAGGCAGTTAATGTACTGCAGATGTGTCCTGATATCAGAAAATTTCTCTTTCTCCCTACCACTTCCCAACACCACCAGATTCATTTTGTTTCAACTCGGAGCGACTTGCCTTAGTGGTTTGAGTCACGTATCTGTGAGCTTGCATTCGGGAGGTGGTGGTTTTGAGCCTCACTGATGGCAGACTGGAAGATCGTTTTCTATGGTTTCCCGTTTTCACACCTATCCATAGTCGTCATGAAACCAGTCTATGTACGTAAGACGTAAAACATATAATTAACCAATAAAATTGAAATTGCCGGTGGAGTTGTGCGGTCCTATAATTTCCCTTTCACAACTATTTCCACACGTGGAAACGGCGACACACGAGGGAAGAATTTGTAACGCTGCAAATAAGCCTCTAGTTGTTAGTGTAGATGGTGAGACTTGGTTCAAATGCGCTTCATGTACCAGTGGTCATTGATCTGTATTTAGGACTATCGCTCAGGTGCCAGATTGTTGTTTACCTTCCGAACGAGTTGGCCGTGCGGTTAGAGGTGCGAAGCTGTGAGCTTGCATTCAGCAGATAGTGGGTTCGAACCGCAGTGTCGGCAGTCATGAAAATGGCTTTCCATTGCGTCTCATTTTCACACCAGGCAAATGTTGGGGCTGTATCTTAATTAAGACACCCCCTAGCCCTTTCCTGTCCCACGTCACCATAAGTCCTGTCTGTGTTGGTGCGACGTAAAGCAGCTTATTTAAAAATGTTATCCTACTCTTTGTTTAAATTATCTGAAGCAACTTCGAAATGTATGGAACATTTCCCTCGATATAGATGGCCATTTGCCGTGTCAAGAAGAGAAGGCGTGTCTCTTGCTCGTCACTAGATGGCGCGAGTTCTAACTAAGATGCGAACTCTTAATGTATCTAGTTTGTTAAGTCGTACACATTATGTATACATTATTTTTTAATGTTCGCGATCTGGGAATTCAGCACATTAATTCTTCGGTTAATGGACGTACTTTTGATAAAACGTGATATGATTATGAATAAAACAGCTTTTTAATGAATTTTCTTTATTATCAAAATATAGTTCTGGTGTTACGCTCTAGCCACCAGTGTAGGGGACTATATTAACAGCGTATAACAGGTGCTATTTATACCCTATAACGCCAGTCATATCAAGAGACTATGAACACTCTCAAGAATGAGTGAAGGAGTAAGGTTTAAAAACTCCATATCGCATCAGTTTCGTCTGACTTAGATCTGTTTCCTCTCAGCCAGAGTTTCTTGAACATCTTCAGTTTCACGGGATGAACTTTAAGTGAATTGCTGCCAAATTCGCAGTCCGAGTTTTTGAGTCCTTCCTCCGCCAGTTTCAGCCACTTATACATTCCTTGAAAACAGAACATTTCTCTTTCAGTCCTATTTACTGAGTGACGTCCCAGTCATGAGAACCAAGGCCATCAGACGAATGAGGACTGAATGCTGCAGAAGTAATTATAAATAAAATACAATGGATAAATAAAGTAAAGTGCAAGGAAAATGAACAGAACAGAAGAATACAATAGACCTGAAGATGTAAAGAAAAATGTGTACGAATATTAAATTCAAACTTTCATTATTGTCTACAATTATCGGCATCCATTTGTATATTTTCCTTGGTACATGATTCCTTTCCTTAACTCCTCTTACTATAAATGAATATTTACCCCAAATGTGTCCCCGTGAATTTGAAATTTATGTTAGTATCAGGATCCTTCCTACTTTTAAGCTTGTTCATCTACTAATTTCATTCCACGCCATTTCTACACAGAGAGCTCGCCCCCTTATTCGCTTCCGAGCTCAAAGTTTGCACCACCACAAATCGTGCTGCTTCCTCCAGTTCCCGTACCAAGTAGTGCTTTCCTTGGAGGGGTGGAACCTGGGCACTTGGTGGGCCAAAGCCTTTATCCCCGGGAATTAACCTGCCACTCATTTTGTTTGTAGGCTCAATGAACCTCAATACCATGTGCATCTCCAGGAGTCGAAAACTCGTTTGTTAAATGATTCGCCTTCCTAACGGGGAATCGCACCCACGTCCTCCCGGGTGAACCACGCGTGCCTTTATTGCCTCAGCGAAGCAGCCCTCCTACAAAGTGGAACCATAATCTAATTTGCGTATTACGAGACACTCAGACGTTGTAAATTAATACTCTTCGCACAGTTGCTGGCCAGTCTGGTATATCATAGCTAGTCGCCATCTAAAAATCTCTGTCTTATTTCCATTTCACCCTCCATTGAAAACTTGTTCTCTGTAATTCCACGCTCCCGCTATGTAAATCTCCTACTGTGACATTACCATACAATAACGGGACAGAGAAGCAAGCGTTACCTTGCACTGAACTAATGACGCAGGTTTTATGAACATTTAATTCAGACTAAACCTATAATCAAAAGCAATAACCTGCAATTTGTTTTTTATTTATAAACGTATGCAATAACTTCAGCAGTCAACTTCTCAACAGCCGAGACTGGAGGAAGACTTGGTTGCCTATATAATATCCAGTGTTCGAATGTTTAGGCTGTAACGTGCTAGAATGTAATCTATTTTAGCTAATAGGAACTGTAGCATGGCCCGCTCTTGATTGATGTAGCGAGTGTAGCATAACTTCCAGGATTGCAGATAGGCACATCTCATGGCAGAGCTGTTGTCCGGGCTAGAGGATACTTGTTACTAGTAGTGTCGTTTAGCTCGCTCTTGAGTGATGTAGGGAGTGTAACATAACATCCAGGACTGCTCACAGGCTGGATCCTAATGTTTATGCACATCTCATGGCAGAGCTGTTGTCCGGGCTAGAGGATACTTGTTACTAGTAGTGTCGTTTAGCTCGCTCTTGAGTGATGTAGGGAGTGTAACATAACATCCAGGACTGCTCACAGGCTGGATCCTAATGTTTATGCACATCAGTAGTGGAGCATGCGGGATTCAGAAACAATCGGTGCTAATCAGCATTTTCCCACGAGGTCATTGACCCGTAGTAGTGTACTTATGCGGGTTGTGATACGAGGTCATTGACCCCTAGTATAGTAGTAGTGCAATGCCAATTCGCGGATTTTGCATAAGAGAGCAAGCCTAACCTCACAGTTGCCGCCTCGGAGGAGCCTAACTTTACAGGGCATAGTTTTACGAGCAGATGCCCTTCCTGATGCCATCTTGAGTAGTAGGGCAATGGGGATTGCCCTTCCGACGCCATCTTGTGTAGTAGGCCAATGGGGATTCGCGGATTTTGCCGATGCCATCTTTTATAGTAGGGCAATGGAAAATTCGCATAAGAGAGCAAGCCTAACCTCATGGAGGGACCTAGTTTTACGGTGAGATGCCCTTCCCGTCGCCATTTCGGAGGGTCCTAACTACACAGGGTACAGTTTTATGGTCTGATGACCTTCCCGTTGCCATTTTGATTCTGCCACCAGAGGGGGCACATATGACCTAACCTAGTTTTACGGATAGATGCCCTACTCGACATCATCTTGGAAGGTCTAACTACACAGGGCTCAGTTTTATGGTCAAATGCCCTTCCCGTCACCATTCTGGAGGGCCTAACTTCACATTCACCAGCTTGTGCCCAGTTTTACGGTCAGATGCCATTCCCGTCACCATTTTGGAGGGGCCTGACTCGTCGTCGCCATCTTGGGCCCAGTTTTACTTACACGTGCCCTTCTCATCGCAATTTCATAGGTCATAGCTACACAGTCGCCACCTTGGGCTCAGTTTTACGGTCAGTTGCCCTTCTCTTCTCACAGAAGACACTTTGGAGGGGCCTAACTACACTGTCGCCAACTTGGGCGCAGTTCCACGGATAGATGCCCTCCCCGTCGCTATTTTTGGAGGGGCCTAACAACACATCCGCGATCTCTGGCCCAGTTTTACGGACAGATGCCGTTCTCCCCTTACAGATGCCATTTTGGAGAGGCCTAACTACACAGTCGCTTTCATCATCATCTTTTAAATTCTAGTAATTGAGTAAATGTTACATTTTACTGTATTATCATTCAATTTCTGTTCATCTGGTACCATTAGGGACCGATGACCTAGACGTTAGGCCCCTGTAAACCACAATCATCATCATCATCATCATCATCATCAAGGAATGATGTAAATATTTCTGAATATATGCACAGTTGCCAAATTTCCATCCATTCCAGAAACGTTACATTCGAAGGTGATGGTGTTTTCTTCTTTCAGCAGCTTCATGCAATAATCTGATGAAGGAACGATTTTGAATTGACGTTATTGGAGTTCCGCTGTTTGATTAGATCCCTCTATAGCGTCAAGGAATGTTTTCGCATCTGGAAATAATCCAAAGTGAATGTATTCCTGACCCGTCCTTGGCGCTAAGATATGTGCCGGGACTATACAAGTGCTATGTGTAGGACTGAACCCCCACTACTATAGTTCGAGGAATGAAATGTTTTGCATCTGTCACTTTACTGCATTATAACCGGGCGAGTTGGCCGTGTGGTTAGGGGCGCGCAGCTGTGAGCTTGCATCCGGGAGATGGTGGGTTCGAGCCCCACTGTCGGCAGCCCGGAAGATGGTTTTCCTTGGTTTCCCATTTTCACACCAGGCAAATGCTATGGTTATACCTTAATTAAGACCACGGCCGCTTTCTTCACACTCCCAGCCTTTCCTATCCCATCGTCGCCGTAACAACTAATCTGTGTTGGTGCGATGTAAAACGAATTGTAAAAAAAAAAGTTATTTGTCAATCATTATTTTTTTTATAATTATTTACAGTACCACTAATTCACTTACAATCCTCCTCGACCACATTATTAATCTAACCTTCTCTTATTGTTTGGGTCATAAGTACATATGCTGGTTCGATGCAGTTCTCCATCTCACCCTATCCTGTGCTAATCTTCTCATTTCTACGTAACTAATACATCTACTCTAACTGTTCATCATATTCATGCCTCGGTCTACCCCTACCGTTCTTACCACCTACACTTCCCTCAAAAATCTAGGTGAACAAGTCCTGAGTGTCTTGATACGTGTCCTATCGTTCAGGTCAAATTTCGCGAAATCTTACTCCTATCGTCACTTCCATTAACTGTCTCTTCATTCGTAATTCCATCAACATATCTCACCTTCAGCATTCCTCTGTACCACCACATTTCAAGAGCTTCTATTCTTTCTCAGTTATTTAGTGCGCACGCTTTAGTTTCATACAGTGCCACGCTCCAGACGAAAACCTTCAAGAACATGTACTATCCATAAACGGAGAAACGATCGTGTTGAGAACTGGGAACATGTGGATGTGGAAGAAATGAGAGTGATGAAGATAGTGCCTATTTATTGGAAATGTCGAGATTGTCCTGCTTCCCTTTGGTCCTTGTCTGTTCTTCTCACAAGTCCTGTCATTGGTTGTCCAATTACGTATGCCGTTCGATGTTCCTGTCTCTATAAATAAAGTTATTTTGCGTTTATTTGTTGGAATTTGTTTCTATTTATCTGTAAAATCTTGGCAGGAGAATTTGCGAAACCTGGGATTGGGTCATAAAATTGAATTTTATTGACCTTAATAAGGAAACATTAGCAAGCCTTTCATCGGTATTGTTTCTGTGTCGAGCAAGAGTCCGTGACCTTTACTTCACCTATACTCAAGACGTAGGTGTAGCGCGGGTGCTCTAATTTAGGGCGTAGTCCCAGGTATGTCTTCATGTATAAATAATAATTCTCTAGGATTTAATTCCCACGTATACGAAGGTACCGGTTGAGCGTAAGTTCTAATTTTCGAACCCCACCATAGATAAATGTTGACAAAGTTATTCTTCCTTCATTTAGGACAGCAATCATTTGCATTGTTATTTTCCTTTATTCATAGTCACCATATAATAATAATAATAATAATAATAATAATAATAATAATAATAATAATAATAATAATTTCATGTGTCTGGTGCAGCCAATGTAAGGCAGACCTTCCGAAGAGGGTGGGTGGTATCTGCCGTGTATAGGAAACTGCGTGTTATAGTGTTGTGCATGAGTCTCCAAGTCAGGGGTACTAACTATTTAAGATTAAGTTCCTCGACCCGGCCAGGTGTGGGAAAAGCGACGGAAGAAGGAGAATAATAATATGAAGAAGATTATTGCAACTCATAGTAATCATAATCACCGAGTGAGTTGGCCGCGCGGTTAGGGCGCGAAGCTGTGAGCTTGCATACGGGAAAAAGTGGCTTCGAGCGGCACTGTTGGCAGCTCTGAAGATGGTTTTCGGTGGTTTCCCATTTTCACCGCAGGTAAATGCTCGGGCTGTACCTTAATTAAGGCCACAGCCGCCTCTTTCCCTATCCTGCCCCATCGTCGCCATAAGATCTATCTGTGTCGGTGCGACGTTAATCAAATTGTAAAAAAAAAGGTAATCATAATCAGTTTGGCCTCAGATACTGTGCACTGAAATTATGTTCCGCCATTTAGGCTGCTTGCGTATCAGTTTTGAAGTTCCATTTTCTCTGCTGGATGAGAGACAACCTGGCGGGGCGCTGCAAGCATAGGAATATGAAAGTGGGGTCAGGCTGTCCCCCGTAAACAGAGTGACCACATAGTAGCCAACTCGCTTGTTTTATAACGGAACCCTTCCGACGTACGATTCTTCAAAGAATAGCGTTCGTTAAAGGCAACAGTTAAACTTCTAACATTTCTTGGATAATATAAAGTTTCAGCTGATGATCTTGGAAACAGATTTTCACTACCAAAAGGAGAAGCCGCTGAACAAACAGCAGTCATCAATTATTCTTGTAACCTGTAGGCCTATCCGGCGCCGGTTTGAACCTTCTAAACGTACCACTGTCAGAGATGACAGAACTCCAGTATGGCATAGCTCAAACTCATGCCGATAGATCGAGTGTTGTGTGCCAAAGCGGCGAAGACTTGACAATTATTTCACTAAAAAGAAACTTAGTATTTTTCTTTTTAAAGTAAAACAAATATCGGTTGTGAGAGATTCGCTGTTGGTTTATAAACCTGCGGTAACGATCTATATCTGGTGCCAGTTTCAGCTGTTGAAACTTCCTGCTATACTCAATATCGCTGTGTGGAAGGCAGACGGACATATGGATTGCACATACTTGCATATTTAGATAGAAAATAAAGCAACAGCCTCGAAGAGCCATGGCCTACGAAGCGACCCCTGCTCTGCGCGAAGGCAGGTGTCAGCTCGACGAACCTTTTCGGCCCTTCTTCTTGACTCCCTGTGGGTGAGGGCGCAGACGAAGAATACTCCTGCCTGTCGTAAGAGGCGACTGACTTGTGATGTGGCACCAATGTGTGCATTGCACCGAGACGTGGGGGAGGAGCTGCCGTGCACCGTAAGGTGTGATACACATTGCCTATGCGTTACCACTATAGGAGGAACACTACTGATTGGTCCTCTGTGGTCAAAAAGCATCATTCCGCGATTGTCTTCGATTCATGCTCATTTTATCATCAGCATTCTAGTCAGTTTGAAGTTTAAATTATCGTGTCGTTTCGTGTCACCTAGGACCCTAGCTGTTAGGTCCCTTCAGACAACAATGATCATTATTGTTGTTCCTGCCTTTCTACACCGGGGCCGCCATGTCACCCTCAGATAGCTCCTCAAGTATAATCACTTTGGCTAAGTGGACCTAAAACCAACCCTCAGATCCAGGTAAAAATCCCCGACCTTGGCGGGGAAGTACTTCACTCCAGTTTGAAATTAGTATAAAAGAATTTGGCTATCGATACATCTACACTCTTCCCAAGAAAATACTGCGAGTAACGTTATTAATTTATTTTTATTATTTATTTATTTATTTATTTATTTATTTATTTATTTATTTATTTATTTATTTATTTATTTATTTATTTATTTATTTATTTATTGATTCGACTTTTGAGTTCTGATTAATTTTGACGGTTAAACGCAGAAAATGGTATCGCACATCTTTTATATACCAACGTAGTAGGATGTAAAGTACACAATGGACTCTTTTCCAGTACTCAAAAATAGCACGGTGTTCTAACCCACGATTCTGAGTTCTAAACCGACAATACATTAAAACTGGGTAAATGTCTTGTAGAAATATCTCTTCAATTACTGGGCCACACGAAGTGTTGCACTGAAGCAAGCGAGAACACGCGATATGGTGAAGGTCACCGTCTGAAATGTTACAGCTGAGTGACTTGAAGAAGTCGAGAGAAGGCGTACGAACATGAAAGGTCAAGAAAACACATTCGCCTTCCACAAGGTTGAATGAAGTCTGTGTTCAAGAAGAACATTTAAGAATCCACTGAACTGTATACGCCCTGCGACGGCAGTGTCCTTCTACTCATTATGTTTCACAGCGTGATCTCCTCAAAGTGCCGAGCGAGTTCCTTGTTAGCAAGTTACATACAGCTCTGTAGACCACCTGAAATGTCCTCTGATATATGTGGCCCGTGCTGTGAAATTAAATCTTGAGAAGTCGATTGTTTATCAACAAGACAACGAACCCGAGCATACGGCTCGTATCCTAAAGAATGGCTGATGTATTATGCTCGCGAGCAACTTCCAATGTCTGCACAATCCCATAGAAAATCTGTGGGAATTGTTGGAGCGGAGTGTGACGAAATGTACACGCTGGTAAAAAGAAACACTTTGATCATCTGACGAAGGAATGGTCGAAAATTGATGCCGAAAGCACATCACACCTTCTAAGCTCCATCTGACGAAGGCTTCATACAAAGTACTGATTGTCAAACAGCGTTTCAACACGGATGAATATTAACTGAGGATTATATTCGCTTTGTTTTGTTGTAATTACTTCATTAAGAAATATAATTCATGTACTAAGGCATGCAGTGTTTATGTTTTGATTGAAAGCCGCACACTCACTGTTGTGTGTTTATCCTCGCCGCATCACTTCCTCTCCAATATAGACCCATCAATATCTCTAACAGTACTCGTCTGATTTGCAAAATAAGCACATCGCTGAACTTGTCACTCGATTCTTAGTTGTTCTGTTGGGTGAAATTAGTATACTCTCATCCAAAAAAACGAATTTGATACCGGTTTCTCGGTACTTACATATTTTATGGAGACGAAATGGGCAGTGTTTTATGAGCCCCTTGATACAATTAAAGAATGTTCAAACCCAATGTATATATTTTCAGAGCACCAGAAGATATTTTAGGTGCATAACTTAGCAGAATAATCCTGTACTTAACCTTAATACTTTATCTAATAGGTCAAATATATGTTGACAATGCGGCAGAATCTGAAGCTCCAAGATTGGCTTTTACATCCGTTTAAGATCCCATAAATATTGAGTTTTGAAGGAGACAATCATACTTCCCAGCGAGTGATAGCCCATCGTATATAGTACCTTCATTTCTCCGTCATTAATTCCATTACTCTGTGCAATTTGCCAGTAAGTGTCTTTATAGATTTCTATACGAATTATAAATTAAATTCCACATTACGTGTCTGTGTGTTTAACCTCAAGAACTAGTGAATGGATTTTTGTGCGTTTTTACCGATGTCTAGAGCATTTATCGAGGAGGGAAAACATTCGCAAAGGGAACCGATCAGTGGTAAAGCAAGTCAACACTTCCACCCCCGAAACCTTCGGTGATAGTTTTTCATTCTTAATCCATTCACCCTCGAGGGTTGGTTTTTACCTAGGACTCGGCGAGAAATCCCACCTCAAGGGCAGTGTCCCATGCAGCCTCACCTGTTATTCTGAACAGGGGCCTTGTAGCGAGATGGGAAGATTGGAAGGAACAAACAAGGAAGCGGCCGTGGTACCATCCCGGCATTTGCCTGGAGAAGAAGTGGGGAAACCACGGAAAACCACTTCGAGGAGGGCTGAGGTGGGAATCGAAACCCTGTACTCAATTGACTTCCCAAGCCTAAGTGGACCCCGTTCCACTTGTCGTACCTCTTTTCAAATTTCTTCGCAGAGCCGGGAATCGAACGCGCGCCTCCGGGAATGGCAGCTAATCACACGAACCACTACACCACACAGGCTATGTTTACTAATTGTTATGTACTTACTTATTTGTTTATCATTCGTTTCGTTATTTAATTAATTGATATTATTTGTTTATTTTTCAAAATGAATGGTCACTATAATATGAAATTCATCGGTCAAATTAGCTTAAATTTTCTTAAATTTTAATTGGTATCTCTGGAAAATATGACCTCTAAGCAAACTGTTTCAAAAAATAAAAAGGATACGTATGACGAATTATGGATAATCTTCGTTTTTTAAGTATTCAATGTACAAAGGAAGCTGTTTCAGTCATAACCATGCTACTTCTGTTTAAGGTTGTCTCCACCGCAACCTTGAAACTAGAACCTGTCGCGCCTGGAGGAGATAAGAACAAATATTGAATACGTGAATGCATGCATGTGACACATGAGAAGGCTCTTAACATACTAATGATTTCCTGGCAGGAAAAATATTGAACACTAAATGGATAGTTTGTATTTCTTCATGACCTAGTTGACCTTCATAAGACTCCTATAATGCGGTTTGCATAAATAGCACCGATACAGACTTCGAAATCCTTTGTTATTCCTTTCATTTCGTTTTATTTCATGACTTTAGCATTCGTGTCCGTGTGAAGACTCTCGGCCAGTGGGAAAGCCTGAACAGTTAGCATTTGACACGCCCCAATATTTCCATCATAATTCAGTTATATGTCGCTCACCAAACTTCGTAAGACATAAACTGACATTAGCTAAAATATACCTTTTAACTACTCGGACTCATTCCTTTACACCGATCGAGGTAGGGTATTACGTGGGATGATTCTAACAAGGGAAGGGCGCGAACCGGGGAATCGCCAATTTTACGTGAATATTGCACACGCGTTAAATAAACCAAGAATAACATAATGGCCGAAATACTTCCTTCGGAAATTAACTTACGTGACCTACAGAAAGCGTTAAAGTTCTTATGTTTGTTGGGTCGGTTGGGTTGTTGTCCCATAAGCGCTGTACTCTGACCGGCCAACTGAGCAGAGGAAATGTGGTCACGGCTCTACCGTGGCTCTCCGCCTCTGCATTCGGGAGACGGGCCTGGGGTACAGTGCTGCATTTCTCGTCTGGCCTCACCTGTCGGCTGTCCTGATAATGGTTTTCCGTGGTTTTCCATTCTCCTGCACTAAGGCGAATGTCGGGACAGTTCCTTATGTAGGCCACGGCCGCCCATCCCCTCACCTTCCCCGCACATCTCCTTCACCGTAACAAATCTCCCGGCCTGAGAGACCGCGTCACAGTCTAAGTGGCCCGCCTCCCCCTTCAGGGGAGGAATGAAAACGTTTAGTAGTAGTAGCAGTAGTTATGTTTGAATTAGCGCGCTCGGCTATGCTACTCCATACAGTACCCGCAACATAGGCACATAGGCAAATTTATTTTTGTTTTGGAAAGAAAATATGGAATATGTGATATTAAGCCCTTATCCTCGCTCTGTTAGGTGTGGTTGGTGTACAACCGCTTTGTGCTTCCAATATTTCTACCACGAACATCATTGATCCATAACTATAAGGAGTAACCTGCACTCGTGTGTAACGTCCCTTGTCATATTGATTAACCCTTTTGGACGTTGTGTTGGTCTTAGCACCGTGATTCCCTGGTACGCGCCATTCCCTTATAAGTTATATGGAACATACTTTCGGTAGTAATTCATTGAATGGCAAGGACAAAAACTGTTCAGACATAAATGAGTTCTGGGATATTTGACTGCGTCTACAGAACTGATCCGTGAACATATGTGAGTTTGAAAATACCTCTAAAGAATACCATCCACTTCATATATATCAGTTGATGATATCCTGTCGCATGGCCTACACGGTCGTTGGATATGAGCCACCTTATATCTTATCTCATTAGATTCATGGGGAATATTTTGAGCGTTTATCGTTAGTGCCCAGACACAACTGCCATAATAGCGAATACAAAATGATTCTGAAACATGCATTCACTGTGCACTTCAACACACAACTCCCGATTTCGTCTCTGATCTGACAAGAATCCGATACTGAAATTTGTCTCCACATTTGTAATGACCTTGTAACCACATTACCAAGGGAACCAACACTGTAACTCAACATTATCCGTCACTCTGGGTGCTAACATTCAATCACAGAACTTAGCTTGTTAGCAGCATAGGAAACATAAGGGCTGTGTAAATATCCAACAACCGGATATTTTAGGATGAAAAATAACTGTTCACTCACTCACTCACTCACTCACTCTAACGTTTCTAGATTCTGAATATGTCAATATGTACAATTTTTTTCTTCTGCCGCTTTTTCCACACATGTGGAGTCACGGGTGCGAACTGTGTCGCACATGTGGATCTGGCCCTGTTATATGGCCGGATGCCCTTCCTGACGACACCGCTATTGCTTGTTTCATTGGTGGTTGTTATGTGTTGTGTGAATATGAAAAGGAGAGTGTTGGAAGAAAACAAATACCCAGTCTCCGAGCCAGAAAAATTAATGAGAAACGGTTAAAATCCCGGACCTCGCCAGGAATTGAACCCGGGACCCTGTTAATTGTAGGCCTCAGCGCTGAACCTTTAAGCCAAGGAGTCGGACTGAACAGAAATACAATTGTGAATGAAGGGCGATAAAAATACGAATAATTAAGCACAGGCTCATGTAGACGAGAACGCCCTTGAGATATTTTAAGTTAGTGTTTCGTGGAACAGCCTGTCGTTCATCGGCAGTTAAAAGTGCTAATTTGGGTGATATTTAACGCACGTCCTGTCTCCTGTGTGGCGAAGGCCGTGTCTGTACCCCGAGGGCGGCAATTGGAGCCCCACTTCACCGGTAACCATCTGGTGGATTTAGCTTCGCGTGATGCGAGACTTTTTGTATCGTCTGCTTAACCGGATATTCTCGTCGGAGAACTGCTAACTCGCAAACCTTGCCTCCAATTCACCTCCTTCACGGTCAGTGAAAGTGATTTAGGGGCTTTGTGATACAATTGAAGACAACATGAAAGGCGTTGAAAATTGACCTTTCTTTCTTATATCATAAACTAGTAGCTCCTTTGTCACCAATATCTGCTACGTCATGCACTTAGGGATCTTTCTATGTAACTATGGAACGAGTAGACACACACCTGTAGTCCACAATACGGTACTGTTTGGAGAGTTGCATAAACTCTAGGTGCACAGCATTGAAGAAACCCTGCATTTTCGGATTATTCTTATTTTCTTGCAGGCTTCCTGAGATTGATATGTTCTTACATCAGATCTCAGCATCGTCCTATGGCTCATCTCCTACATATGTGGAGTTTACAAATCCACAGTTGTGGCTATTCAGCAACATCATGGGGATATGAGTTACGAGTTTTAGGTAAATAAAATATAATTTATGAGAATATATTCTTTATTATTCCTAAACAGTACAATCCTTTTCTTAATCATCGAATGCAAAGTATGCAGTTCGTGAACGTTCACTGGTTCATCACTGAATCATATTGTTGGTGCATTTGTAATTATTTTTTGTTGTTTTCTTCACTTTTCCAAACGCAAAGGACGCACTAAACGTTTCTTACGATGTGCGGGCATGATGCCATATCTGGTCGATTGCATTACCAGTCTGCCTTTTTCTATCACTACGAGTTCTAACGTGAATCAATGCAGAGTTCTTAGGTGTGGACTTTTTTCCAAAAGTATAAAAACTCATCAAGGCAATGAACCAAGGAACACATTACAGAAAGAATTATGAAAATAAGTTTATTTTGCTAGAATTTGAATAAAAAGAATGCGAGTAAAGGAACGAGCGAGTCTCTTTCCGGAACTGAATTTAGACCGGAAGTGATTTTCGAAATGTGTTTCTATTCCTCTCCAAGACTCAGAATTTGAAACCCTTCCGGGACCCTCAGCCCGTACAATTGAAGAAATGGTTTAATTTTACGTTTCTCGTAGTATGGGGACGCGTACTTTGTCTGCTGAGAAATGTTTGCAACATGTGTGAAACATGTAGGGGTGAGCGGAGGAAACAAGTTGCAAGTCTCCACAGTGCAGATGTATTCGCACGTTTTCTGACGAACAATGGTTCTGAAGCTCAATTAATCTCTCTCTAATTTTCAGTCTTTTCACTTGCTTATCAGAAGTAAATATTTATTACTGGCGATATAAAGCCACGGAAGGCGTTGGAAGACAGGGATCAGGCACTGCTGTAATGAATAGGAAACCCTTCCGCACGTTCTGGGTAAGAGTCGCAGAGGAAAGCGTCTGAGAAACAAGTGACATAACACGATCCGCGAATTATTATCCTCTTGGAGCGACAGGACGTGAAGTTTTTGAGGAAGTAGATTGACCAGGAGACAATGCAAGCAATTGCCATATTAGTATTAAATCTATGGTAGAAATTATCGATCCACAGTTCTATTTGAAGAGTCACCTTCACAACCAAGGTCGGTGAGAATGAGAGATAGCCCATGTGATACAACATGCAAAGCATGCGAATGGTTCATCTCTTAATTGGTGCTCGAGGTAGAATACCAAAATTATTCGTTGACTTAAGAGTACTGTAGAAAACTGTCATCAGTGCTAACAGAAATATTCTATTGCATTCACAGGACCTGTACGTGGAAAAGGAATATGATATATGTGTCATTACGGCAAGCCTTATTAGGGGCTCATTCTGACACCAACACGTGTTCACCAAAGGCCACAGAATAGCTCACAAGTTCTTTGAAAAAATAATTGAACTGTTGGTTTCGTACAACAAATGTCAATCTACTAAAGAATATGAACATTTTTGTGCTGTCAGGAGGAAATTAAACACTGCGTATTCCATGCAAATGGTTCCGCATTATTGCCACTGAGAATTTTATAATCGCCATAGTAATTTTGTCCTGAATATTTCTGTTCAGGCTGTACGAGTGCCGCCATTCGACAACATTTCTGGGGATGGTCCCTTAAGCAGTCCTCTTACTCCTGACGCTGTAGGCTCTCTGGACACTCTGTTTTTCCTTATCTACGTCGTCTAGCTGGAAAGAGAGCCTTCACACCTTATCGGAGGGCTAATGATTTCTGGTTTGTTTTGTCTCCGATTGATAGGAGTTGGTTACTTCCAGTGGACTCCTTCATGAAGCTTCTTTGAGAGCGCTCGCTAATAAAGACCAAACTTCTCCGTGAGGGTAGCTGCCGAGGGGAGTGCCTGCAGTAGCCTGTGCTCGTAGAACGTCCAGGTATACATGACCTCGACACAAAGTGGGATTGAATGTTGAACTCTATGCTAACACAGGATCTTGCAGTAACGAAAATTGTTCGTCAGACTGCTCAGTGAGAGACAATTTGCAAATGTTTCTTAGATGCCCTGAGTACTCGCGGTAGCCTGGGAGAGGAGGGACGATGTTACGAAAAGCAGTGACGGCGGATATTTAGGCAATAGTAGGCTAGCAAGTGTCGACCAGCCCGTTCTTCAGTAAAGTAGCGAGAGTAACATGAATTTTCCTAATGTTTATGCAGAACTCCCAGCATGAGCGTTGTGCGGGTAGATTATACTTGTTACCCGCTTCAGTAAATTTGTATTTTAACTTATTACAGCCTAAAAATCCGGACTCTTCGATCACCTCGTACCGAGTAGGGGTACAACAGCCGCCTTGATAATGGTACTGCAATGTATTGAAAACGCCGGCATCCTGTGCGTAAGCTATATTCAAAAATTCAAACAGTGCTGTGTCGAAGTGCTGATGGTCGAGTTAGTCCAGTTTGCTTGGTTGCAGAACAGTGAAAAAGGCGAAGACACGTTTACGTCTTAAGGTGACAGAGATGAGGAACTGAGATAATTAAAACGAATCGAGCACAAGCATTATATGCACGCTTCAGTCAACTCATATAACTATAAACCATATACGTACTTGTATTCTACGCCAAAAGAAGAACACAGCCTAACATACAGTAGACGTTACCTCGAAGACCTTTGGATGTACGGTATGACAACATTTCTAGGGATCAGAATCCCATAATCAGTCCTACTGGTATGTTCCTGACGCTGTAGGCTCTCTTGTCCTGTTTTTCTTTATCTACGTCATCTAGCCTTCAAACCTCATCACAGGATGCTGGACGATCTACGTACTCTTATCTCCTAAAGACCCCCCTCCCGCAGTGTGTTCCCTTGCTGTCCAGTTCACCGTGGCCCACATCCTCACAGAGTGCACCGATCTCTCCGGCCTAAGACGGAGCGTCGGCCTGCAGGAAATACTCGAACGCACATTAGCCGATGACGCGACTACTGCTGATCTCGTCATCCGCTTTATGTGTTCTGTTACTTACGGAACTCACCTTCCATTATGCTTCGTTAGTGGCCTTTTCGGCTTAATACAATACTTTTTGTTTAATTTTGTACTTCGTTTCGAAACTCCTGCGTTGAATAAAAATGTTTTATTTTTTACATTTAATTTGCTCTGGGGGGGGGGGTGATACCTCACTGCCACCACTCTCAGACGGAGAATACCCAAGGTGAGGCCATCATCAATTGTACATTTCTTACTCACCAGTGACGTTGTGTCTCCTAACGGTATTGAGATTTTATCAGGCCCTACAAGTCGTGGCGGACTATAGCATAATTCACGCTTGCCACACTTCTCAATCAATAACTTGCTTATCTAGGACAGCGTGGTAGTCAAGGCTAGACTCGAAGTCGTGGTCCTCTAGAGTGAAGGTTATGGCAGTGTCTGATCATATACACTCACAGTTCCCAGTAGGTCAGACAGAATGTGCAATACTTTCTATAAAACAAGGAAACATGATTATAAAATGTACAATCCTTGTACTCGATGATGATGATGATAATAATAATAACAATATATTATATTATATTATATTATATTATATTATATTATATTATATTATATTATATTATATTATATTATATTGCCAACGACCGTAGCCGTGTTGAAACACCGAATCCCGTGAAATCTCCGAAGTTAAGCAACATTGGGCGTGGTCAGGAGTTGGATGGGTTGCCACGCGCTGTTGGTGGGGGTAAGGGAATGGAGGAGCGGAAAGGAACTGGCCACCCTACCGCACGTAAACTCCGGCTCAGGAACACCTCTGCGGAGGTTCGGACCTGCCTTTGGGCAGAATAACCCTTACCTTACCTATATTATATTATATTATATTATATTATATTATATTATATTATATTATATTATATTATATTATTATTCCAGCATAGGATTTATATTGTATATTTTATATGTACTAACAAGGACACCCGTCACAGCTTCAGCCGTGGTAATAATGCGCGGAACTCATAATGATATGTATTAATTAATAATGGTGCGTGTGCGTAAATTGATGAAGTAGTTTTGTGATTAGTGATAATATATGCATGCAAACTCACAAAATTCGCACTCCCTCTTTATTATAGATTGATAAACCAAACTAAGTGGACATTATCAGTGGTATTTCCTCAGGGACATAAATGTTGGCATATTTGACCATTTTAGACTGCATACACGTAAAGTTGGAGGAAACACACACAGTTTTATGAAGAAATTAAATGCATTTGTTTAGTTCGACGAAAACGATTTGGTTTATTATTAACAAATTGTGTACCTATTGTGGATTCTTAAACTGATTTTACGAGTATTAGAATAATATTTGAAATGAGATCACTTGAACAATTATCTATCTTAAGTAGATATTATGTAGGTATAATTTATTTGAAAACTTCATGATCAAGCAGATTTTTGTTCCATTTTTCTGAGGTTTTAAAATAAATTGATAGGGATCATCGGAATAAGACCCAACTGGCCTTTGTCTGGTCCTGTAACTATAATACTCTCAATCACATTATTTCATAGCGATTTTTCTTGGAGTCTAGTGTCATTTCACAGATTAGGTTTCGCAATAAAATTATTGGAACACCGACATTGACTTGTAGGGCGGGCTAAGGTAATTAATGAATTCCTGTGGATAGTGCACAGCTTTCTCTCTATCTAATACGGTGTCAATGGATTTTTATATTTTTTGATCACCTGGTTTTCTTTCTAATATACAGAGTGAAGCGAAATTCGCGCACTCGGGTGTCACATGCCAGCAATAAATAATGTCTCTCACAAATGTTTGTCCTGCGAGTATATCCGGAAGAAAAAGGTCGTTGAAGAGTGGCAATCTGGCAACACTGTAACCACATGTAGGTAACTACCTCTGTGAGCACGAGTTAGTCGTGCTGTACAGTTCGAGCAGTGGGTAGAGTTTTGGGTTAACGTGCAGGAGGGCGAGGGGTCGATTCTCGGTTGAGGCGTATGTTTTTATTGCGTAAATGTAGTCCAGGTGGTATGGTAGCTGGCATCTTAATCGTCAACAGCGATTGCAGTGGGTCCTCTAGAAACCATTTGCACTTACATACTACGATCCTAGAAATGGACGAACATTCGTTTTCATTGGTCAGCTTTGAAAGACGCCCTTTCCACGTCGTGGGCGTGAATTTATTCGTACCACTTCATCTAGTAGATGCGTTACAACGTGTTCAGCGTTACTAAATTTTGCAAATGTAGGATACATGTGACCTAAGAAACGATGTCTTACTGTGTTACAGTATGTAATTTAATTAGCAAATAAAAAAGCGCCTCAACCCAGGATCGAACCCTCGACCTTCTTCATGCTAACCTAAAACTCTATCCTCGGCACCAACTGTACAGCACGTGCTGACAGAGGTAGTTACCTACATGTGGTTACAGTGTTGCCACATTGCCAGTCTTCAACGACCTTTTTCTTCCGGATATACTCGCAGGACGAACTTTTGTGAGAGACATTTTTTATTGCTGGCATGTGAGGAGTCGCGCTGCGACGCCCGAGCGCGCTAATTTCGCTTCACCCTGTATGCTCATTGATATGATCAGCAGGAGAATTTCTTCCTCTCGCACATCCACGTGTAATATTTTTGACATAGCTTCTCAATTGTTGGGTAAACCTTTAAACCAAATCGCTCACAGTTGGGATGGGCTTTCCTAACTCGTCTAATTTGATAAGGTCGTCTTGTTCTCCCATCACCTACTTGTAATAGAAGACTCGAGATATGCGTATCACTACCTCCTATAGAGCTCCTTAAAGGAGACGACTTTAAGCTCGGGTTCCTCTAGACACCACGAAAGTGACGCCTCAAATCATTTTGTCTGAACTTCTTAGAGTTCTGTCTGCGGCTTCTATATGTGAGCGGTGACTCATCGTGCATACGTTCCACATTATGAGACAGACCTCTTGAAAACGTTTGCCCAACGGCCCGTTTTTTACTGATTTTTTTTCTGGAGGGAGACATTCAAAGGCAGCTGAAATGTGGAATGGGCAGTTTTTCCACCAGTAAGTAAAGTCGCCGCAATTCGTCAAGACCCAGTTTGCCTGTTGATCGAATTTTGGCCAGTATTTTTTTTTTGCTAGTTGTTTTACGTCTCACCGACACAGATAGGTCTTATGGCGACGATGGGACAGGAAAGGGCTAGGAGTGGGAAGGAAGCGGCCGTGGCATTAATTAAGGTACAGCCCCAGCATTTGCCTGGTGTGAAAATGGGAAACCACGTTGGCCAGTATTAAGTTTATTAAGTAAGTTTCTCCGGTTCCACCGGGTGCACAGTAATTTGCCTTCATTGTTTTCAACGCGGTGTCATACGCGAGCTGCTGATCGGGTACTAAACTTGTTACGTGATTACAAACGTACTCATTGAGTTGCCTGCAATCACATACCAATGTCGTCCTTACAGAATAGATTTCGTTGATTATCTGCGGTGATAGCAGACCAAATGACTTTTCACTATATATATGAATTTCGTCTTCTGTCTGAATGTCATTTGATAATGGCATACCGTCATCGTTATTCTGCTGACGCGCTCTGTGCAATATGTCTTCACAGACATCTTTTTTTTTTAATGTTTGCGGGGATCTGAAGTTTGGCAGAATAACAAAATAGTCGCAAACAATTCTCTCAGTTTAGGAGCCGAATCGGAAAGTACAGCTTCAGCTAAGGTATCCTTCCGATGCTCATCGTCCTCAATAACGCCGAGTTCTTTACGGACCTGTCCATTACTGCCAAAAGACTTTGGAAAGATGTTGGACCGCGAATATGTAAAAAAAAAAAAAAAATCCTAGTCTTTCTGAATTCGGCTTCTTGTCCTTCGCGGAGATTTATTATTATCGCCAGTGGAGTACTGAGAAACTTTGCGGTATAATAAAGTGTTTGGGATGTCGTCTGTGCAACAGAAATCAAAGAACGCCATAAGTGTTGCTGCAGGAGGATTTTCATTTCTTTGTTGGAGATTGTTTTCTGTGGAATACTTTCTCTGGCCGTTCTCTAGGTGCAGCGCGAAAAGGATTACTGCTGGATGCCTCTAATGAATGTTAAAGTGGAGAATTCTCCAAACGGCTTCCGATGTGCTAATATAACGGCTATTTAAATATGTTTCGATCTCATTTTGTTTTTCTTGAACAGAGACATTGGCCTGGTTAGATTCTTTGTTAATATATTTGCATATATATTGAATAGCTTTAATTGATTGACTTTACTCAACAGTGATGTGTGCATGAAATATTCTGCACAGTACAGGAAAATGTAGAACAAGCCATTTATTATTAACAGTGACTTCTTCTCCTCTAACTATCAATGTCACAGTATTGCCGTCGTCTTGATGGCTTCTTCGATGATAAACTGGATAGCCATCCACCTCTGTTTCCGTGTCAGCTATAAGTTTCAGTGGGTATTACTTACTGTAAATTCCTTTGGACATGCAGGGAAAATTCATGTTGCGTTCCCCACGTTGGCCATAGATGATGTTTTAACCACAATATCAAATAATAAGGGAACCCTTTGGCGATCTGGAAGCTTGGCTGATATTATGTTATCAACCTCGTCGGGTTTTATTTTGGTTTCAAGCCATAACAGAATGTGCACGTCGGGTAATCCCCTCTTCTGTCATTCAATGCTAAATACGTAAGCTTTTGTGGTATAAAAAGGTTTTTCGTTAAAAGCTTCATCATTTTTTAACCTGTAAATGAAACACACATGCCACAATGTCATGCCTGTCGTAGAATCTTTGCCCGCGGAATAATTCCCTTTTAATTTCAGGCCATTCGGGATTACATGTGAACGTTACAAACAAATCAGGTCTGCCAAAGTTTCGCATCTTGCGTCTTTTCGTGCATGTGTCTTGGAGAACCTGCGAATGTTGAGCGTAATATGTGTTGACCAATATTTTGTACATTGACGTTCTGAACTTGATTTAGAGCATCTCTCAGATGGATGTAGTTTTTAGTTTGATTTCTGCGGAAAGAATCAAGTCTTTCAGTAATCATCTTAGCCACTATATGGACACACTATTGGTTAAATAGGTTCAACGTATTCAAGCTGTGTGCTCTAATCATAAGCATGTGACAGTCTTTTTACCGTTCTGAATATGCTTCGCCACTTGAAAAAAGAAGGGGGTATTGTAAAGGGTCGTAGAATCTATGCAATTTTGAAACCCTTTGTAATTGTCCATCCAGATCTTCTCTTGGTTCTTTGTTTCCGTTCACCAACAACTTCATTAGTGGTAGGAGCATTATACTGCCCCCATTATTGCCGAGATAAGCCCAGCCAGTGAGCGAGAGATCCCGGGGTGGACACACATTTTCTCACTTTCAACGAACAGTACTATGGTGACGATCTAACAGTCCAAAGTTCTAGAGCTGAAATGACCAGGCCGCAGACAGCCGTGAACAATCCTCTGCCATTATTCCGTTAAGAGTGCACGCTTCTCCTTCCAGTCAGTGCCTCAGAGTAGGGTTTGAGTAGGTGGAATACTATGATGAACCAGTGTGTTACGTGCCAGTAATAGCAGAAAATACATGCACCAGAGGTATGGCATGCTAAAGAAGAGAGATCTAACTCCCCAGCTACGTCCCGCCAGTATTCAGGCAGGCTGTTATACTCGGTACGCAACAGTAATTCCATTTATCGGAGATGAGTGACACTAAAACACACAAAGCACATCACAACAAACAATTCAATGTAATGTTATTGTTGATCAATTTTAAGAGCTTTCTACATTGTAGGCCATCACATTCAGTTTTCTTCAGACTATGTGATATTAGAGCATCTTTAGCGTAGACTGTAGTTCCTTCTTCCCCGACTTTACATACCGATTTTCATTAAAATCTGTTCACCCATTTTCCCGTGACTTGGCGTAACAAAAGTCCAAATTGATGAATATATCTGTGATCATAGACGGCACGGTAAAAATGTATGACATAAATTATCTGAAATTTAATAATTCTATATAACTTTAATTATGTAGTATTTATCGATAGGACCACTAATAACGTAAATATTTGGGAATTAAATTTTATAACTTCCCCTAAAGTACCATTTCACTCAGCGTGAATACAGTTATGTATATCCTAGATTGTACCGACTTATTCCCCGACTTTACATATCGATTTTAATTAAATTCTCTTCAGCCCTTTCTTCATGATACGCGTACAGACAGACAGACAGACAGACAGACAGACAGACAGACAGACAGACAGACAGACAGACAGACAGACAGACAGACAGACAGACAGACAGACAGACAGACAGACAGACGTTACGGTAAATTAAAAAGTGCATTTCTTTGATGCTGTGGACACGACCTATACATAAATACAATACTTTTAAATCTGAGCAATGTACAGACAAAACTCTTATTTTGTAGTGTTATGGCCTAAGGTGGATAAACTTTATTGGTTGTACGTATGTTGTGAATGGTTTAGGGAGAAGTCAATAAGCTTGACTGAGCTGATATTCTTACGAATTGCCTCGTCCATTCGGTGACATGGCATGAGGGAAATCTCTTCTCTCTATGCCAAGTGTCGAGGAAGTCATGCTCTAGACATGCATGACTGGAGTTTTGGCAGAGTAGTGAACTGCTTCCGGTTCCGAGCAGGTCACTCTGATAACATCGCCACTTAAAAGCCTACACGTTAAACGATTAATTCCTGTGGCGTATGCCAGAACACTTCAATGAACTGTCAGCTTTCATCCAGCGAGGGAATCTGCATACGTCACTGATGAGTGAAAGTTATGTCTAATAAAGCATCTACATCTCTTGAACAGTAACTTTGTCACGCTGTGGGACCGAAATCGATCCCTGGAACGGTCACAAAGACAAGTTTCCGGCCCTAAAATGTACCGAAGAACCAAACAAATCCCATGAACATATGATTGTGGAATATCCGTTGCAGAAGGGACGAAGAACAGTATTTCTGATTAAGGATATTTATTCTGCGTTTCGATGCGCAAATTTGTAGTTAAGTGGTACGCCCTTCCCGCGTCCATCATGGGCCATGTAAAAGAAATCCTGACTAGTCTCTCAGGGTTCTTGAATGTATACATGATTGTTTTACGTGGGATCAGAGGGAATGCCAATACGTCGAGTAATATTTTATTTACCAGCTAACTCGATGGACGTCTCCATCCGACGTATCAATTGAATAGATGAATACCCGAAAATTCATCGCCATAACTGTACGTTGCCTTACATCATTACAGAAAATCATAAATAAGACCTCATGTAAAATCTTAACAACTATTATTTATTGAAAAATAGAAATCTAAGTAAAAAATTGAAATTATGAAATTCAAATTCAAAATTAAATAAATAGTTAACATTTGCTTACTTAAAATATCTGTTACTGATCACAGTCCTAATTCTCATCTTTTAATCACAATTGAAATGTGCTAATAGTTCGTCGTATTACAACATTCATAGGTACAATTGATAACATATGCAAAATCAGCATGGAAAGTTATGGTTTCGTTAAGGTATTACACCTGTTCGTACGTATCATTCTCTGTCCACGTCACTGCTCTTAATTGTTCTTAGGACACTTTGTTAAAATAAGGTGTATAAATATTATATCTCTGGATATATATTTGACATATCTCAATATAAGCATCCGGAAAAGTGATAAGTTTCCTTTTATTCATTATCAAAGATCTGCTCTTTATCAATTAAAATTACCATATTACTTAACGTCATGCCTGCAATTAACTTCCCTATACAAGCTGCATTAATCATTAAGTGTCACGAGCTATTCAGATCCTTTAGTGAGCTTAAATATGAATATGTGACCTCACGCGAATCATTTGGGAAACATGATTCTTAGAGACATTTTGTGGCATTAACTATAACGTAGCAATTATCATCCATATTAATCTAAGTATGCCATAATTACTGCGTTAGAATGCAACTTTTCAGAAGAAATCCTACGTTAACATGTCCAAGTGAATAAATACTCATTCTTATAAGGATATATTTTGATGACTCACTCCTACCATAATATTCCACGAAGGTTAAAATACGTCTGCATTACCGTAGTACATGGATTCTTGACAATATATAATGTTATTCAGTCATGAATATATATGATCCTAATTTGCGTCAATCATGTAATTTTTCACTTCAAATATTCTATTTCCATCTTTTATCTCATCGTAGCACATATCCCCATCCAGTTCATTTTTATTTCTTGCATATAACAGCATTACTCCTTCATTACTCATTATTACTCCACATTTTTCACGTATTAACCTCTCTTGACGCACAAGTAATCTTATCCTTGTATATTCTTAATCCATTGGACCAGTACCTTCTAACATCATATCAACATTTCTTCTGTCTGCTGTCGTTTCCGTATCTCGTGTTACCCTAACTTATCATGGCAACGTGACACCTATGTGTCTCATCTACATGTCACCTACATAGATTCTAACATACCACTTGGATTCTTATTAACAAAGTATTCTACTCGTCTGCTATGGCATAACATATTCGGATAGAATATCCTGTTTTCTAAATGGAGTTTGATTACATTTCTTTACGAAGACTGCCCATTCCCTTTATATCGATACTAGCATGTGCCCGCAGCTTTGCCCGCGTTTAGTAATTCAACCTTTAGATGTTTCTAAACTATTTATTTAAAAGGACATTAAAGCACAATATTTATTAACTCACATCCTTTTGACGGTATCTTACCCGGTTTATGGATGGTACAAATAATATTAAAACAACGTAAAAGACCATGTTATATAATACAAAATATATTGTTTCCTTAGAGCTTCGGAATAAACTATATTAATGTCGTTCCATTTGGAACTCTTGAACAGTCTTGAACAGTCCACGTACAGTTGACAATGGCAAAAGCACCGTTTTCGAAGATGTAGTCCTACAACTTTAAGCGATTGTCCTATGTCAAAATTTCAGATCTCTGTGTGTCGTAGATTTGACAGGGCTTCGCATACATACACAAAAACACTTCCGAATATTACGGGCTGATGGCTCCTCGTGTCGCGGGCCGAAAATGGCTTCCTACTCAATGGACTTGTACTTCGCCCGCGGCATGCTCAGTCATGATGGTGGCTTCAATAATATTATTCATCAGTTTCAGAGCCGTGTTCATTGCAGAGGGAAGGATTCACATTCCTGAGAAGGATAATCGGTACCACAATCGTCCACCCCAAGATGTTCGAGGGTACTTCAGGTGACTCCAAATTGTTCAAAATCTCTGTCGTGTAGTCAACAGCCTCATCTGTATGACATGTGTCGATAGACTTTTCAGTTTATAGGAAACCGGATAATTCTTGTGAGTGTTGCTTCTTGAGGACGTTGACAGCTTCATGTCGTGGTGCAAGAATTCCTCTCAGACACAGCCATTCGTCTGAGATGAAAACCTATGCCCACCTATGACAAACATTTTAGATCTTTGTTTGCCGTGCATTTGGCTGGGCGTCGCACACATGAACACAGACAGACAGACAGACAGACAGACAGACAGACAGACAGACAGACAGACAGACAGACAGACAGACAGACAGACAGACAGACAGACAGACAGACAGACAGACAGACTTGGACTGAAGGAAAATGGCTTCCTATTCCACGGACTTACAATGGCATTCTGACTGATATATGTATTATTCCTTGTTTATTGTTATCATCTATCTTGTGTCCTATATGTTTCCTCTAAATGTATAAGTGTCCAACCCTTGTCCCCTTTCTCTACGGGGTTTGGATATGAAGTGAGATGAATCTTCGTAGCGAATTTTTACGACCGGATGACTCTCATGACGTCAACTTAATCAGATGAGTTAATGAGATGAAATGAATGACATTATATATGATAGTAAGAATGAAGAGGATGAAACCCGGGGCCGGCACATAGCCCACTCCTCTCGAATAGCTCGAGACTTTACGTCCCGATACGACGGACGAATCATCATCAACACCGTCATATGCCCTCACACCATGTAAGACCAAAAACAGCTTCCTACGCCCTGGACGTAAAATGGCTCCTTGAATATTGTGTTCTCTACCTATCTTATGTACGTTGCCTAGCGACAGCGACTCTATGCACTTAATATTGGTAACAGCATGTTGGATTGTCATATCCCAATGCACGTTTTCCAGTGGTTTTTCGTTCATAACTCACCAACGAAAGCGAAAATGAAAATTCCGGCTTCGAGGTGCATTCGGACTCCTTTCTATCTACCTATGTGCAAAATTTCAGATCTCTGCATGCTGTAGATTTTGCTGGGCATCGCTCACCGACAGACAGACAGACAGACAGACAGACAAACAAACACTTCTTTTTATAATTATAGATAATAACGAAATCGCTCGCGAGAATCTGACATAAATAAGGTTATTTTGAAGACTATAATGACACAGTATAAAAATTCTAGTTAGAACTGATCAACTCATAATAACATCTACCAATCTGCATATTTTTATTTAAGAAAACTCATCTCTTTTCCTTCGCTTCTGAAAGGATTTTATGGTTCATTCATGCTCCGCTGTCGTGGGCGATTATCCTGCTGCATGGCTGGCTAATGTAGATGCCATCTGCGATGTTGGTCTAGCTCGGTTCTGCTCGGGTTTATCCAGGTAGCCTGCCTCCCATATTTTAGAAAGACATCGTCATCTTGTCTTGCTCAAATGCAGAAATAAAATATAATTGTGAAATCAGCTGTTGCAGGTTAATCATATCAAAGCCTTCTAATATAATGTACAATTATGTTTCTTTTCGTGATATCTAATCGCTATCAGACCTCCAAGATGTCTGTATATACATCACAATATATATACGTTATATGGATTTGCTTTATCAATTTGTCTATTTCGATCATCTGCTTCTCTGGTTAACACTGTCTTCTTGTCGTCTTTAATATGGCTGTCTCCAAAGCTTGTTGCGTGTTTTAAATGAAAATAACGCGATTATGACGATATTCTGATATATATCGGCGTTTTATCGCTGTTGATATCTTGTTTTCTCAAATTGTCTTATTTTCTTCATATATTTTATGTTCGAACTTGCTTCCTAATTGCGATACGTCTGCCCGCTAAGGTAGTCACTCATTTGTGTTTTTCTACAATGTTGGTTTGTTAACAATTCGAATCTCTGTTTTGTCTTTTTCACTGTCATCATGATTATATATACATTTCGATATTGCGTTAAGCTGAGCTTCTCTGATATTCTATAAAGTTATTCACTCTGTTTAATTTGGTTGTGGGGAATCGCGTTTACTCCAACTCTACTGAATTGCACTTCCGGAATAGTGGAATGGCACAGTAGAGTCGAAAATGGGGTACTTTTGCCGCCAGCTATTTTTATGAGGGCACTGATTCTATGCTTTCTACTTGAAATTGGGGGACCACTGTTGCTCATGTCCGTAGGTTTAACCTTAAATTACCCTACACATGTCCCCCGGGTGGTGCTAAGTGAGCAACATCAGAATAAGATGAGACCGAACTGTCGTATACGACCTCCCGGTCAAGGAAAATGGAGAAGAATCATACCTAGAGGCCCTTCTCAGGGCCCTCAAGTTCGTAACATTGGCCCTTCAATGAAAATATGCCAGCTTAACATCGAGGGCATAAGCAGAGCAAAGATTCTCAAAGAACACCAGACTCATATCATCCTGCTTCAAGAAACCCACACGGAAAATGATCTCCAGCTGCAATCCAGAGGGAGAATTCCAGGTTTTAAATTAGTGTCCGCAGTTAATCACGCAAAGTATGGGATTGCCACCTATGTGAGGAGTGATATTACCCACTATCAAGTCTTGCCATCCTTCTCAGATAATGAAATATTTACTACCTCAATCAAAGTTTGTGATTTGACAGTAGTTAACGTATATAAACCTCCTGGAACTCCCTGGCCGTCTCCACCAATTCCATCTCTGCAAAATCCAAGTATAATTGCAGGCGACTTCAACAGCCATCACACACTATGGGGATACAAAGAGAATGACAGTAATGGGGAAAAGCTCACTGACTGGATGGAAACTGAAAACCTTAAGCTTATCTATGATGCCAAGGATAAGGCTTCCTTCTCTTCTGCACGATGGAACAAAGAATACACCCCGGATCTCTGTTTTGTAACGCAGTCACAACACCCACTCAGCAACATACGACGCACAGTGCTCAACAAATTTCCTCACAGTCAGCACAGACCAATAATTATCCAGTCTGGATTGCTTGTGCCCATCGTTCACTCCTGCCCGAAACAGAGATGGAATTTTAAAAAAACCAATTGGGAAGAATTTTCTAAACAGATTGACTCCAACCTGCGATGGATAAGACCTATCCATAGTAACTACAGCAGATTCATCGGTGTGGTTAAAAGTGCAGCAAAACGATGTATCCCAAGAGGATATCGTAAACAATACATCCCCGGCTGGAACGAGGAGAGTGAAAGGCTCTTCAAAGAATTTGAGGCCAATGGTGACCCAGATACAGCTTCGGAACTGTTACAATCCCTAGATGAAAATAGGAAGAGAATTTGGCAAGAAACAGTAGAGTCCCTAGACTTCACTCACTCCAGCAGAGAAGCTTGGAGCCTGATCAGGAAATTGGGCACACCAAATAGCAAAATTAGACCGAAAACAAGCATCAGTCTAGACAACATGGCCAAGCATATGATCTGTACCTCAAAGGTCTCAGTTGAAAAGCATCATAGAAGGCACGTAAAGCACCTCCTGAAGGAAAAGAAACGTTCGGCTCAACGATCCTCTGAATTCTCTGCCCCATTTCAACTACAAGAAACTAAGCAGGCCTTAGAAAGTCTAAAACCTGGCAAAGCGGCAGGCGCTGATGGTATATATCCAGAGTTCCTTCTTCATCTTGGACCAGCTGCTGCTAAATGGCTTACTAACTTCTTCACAAACATACTAGAGACAGGTAACCTACCTTCAGTCTTCAAGAAAACAAAAATAATAGCTGTATTGAAAACATCTAAGGACCCAACAAAAGTTGAGAGTTACCGGCCAATAGCACTACTCAGTGTTACAATGAAGCTTATGGAAAGGCTGATATATAACAGGATTTTTGCGACAATAAACCAGCATATTCCAGTCGAGCAAGCTGGATTTAGACCTGGACGAGGATGTGAAGAACAGGTTTTAGCACTAGTTACCCATATTGAAAATGGATTTGAGAACAAAATGGTAAGCACGGCCGTCTTCTTAGATCTGACAGCTGCATATGACACCGTGTGGCAAGATAAGCTCCTTCTCAAATTTATCAGCATCATCCCTTGTCTGAAACTCTCCACATTACTCAGTAACATGCTGAGTAATAGGTACTTCCAGATTTTTTCCGAAGACTCCAGAAGTAAAGTACATAAGATAAATGGCGGACTCCCTCAGGGCTCTGTATTGGCCCCTCTTCTATTCAACCTGTACACACATGACCTTCCTGTAACTAAATCCAGAAAATTCATCTACGCAGATGACATCGCATTGGTTGCCCAACATCAACGCTTCGATGAGTCTGAGTCGACGCTTACATCAGACTTAAAGATTCTAGACAGTTACTTTTATCACAACAACCTTAGACCAAACCCCAAGAAAACTGTTGTGTCTACCTTCCATTTGCGGAACAGAAGTGCTGGGTACAAACCAACCATACCATTCAAAGGAGAGAATCTACAGTATTGTAGTAACCCAAAATACCTGGGAGTCACCCTGGACAGGTCCTTGACCTACAAGAATCACCTCTATAATGTGTCAGCCAAGATCAAGACCAGAAATAACATCCTCCAAAAGCTGGCAGGTACATCCTGGGGTGCTAATGCTCAAGTCCTGAGATCCACTGCTCTTGCACTCTCTTATTCCGTCGCTGAATATTGCTGCTCTACCTGGCTTAACAGTGCTCACACTGGATTAGTAGACACCCAGCTGAACCAAGCAATGCGTATCATTACAGGATGCATCCGACCAACTAACACACACTGGCTTCCCACCCTAAGCCACATACCACCTCCATCCCTAAGAAGATCACAGTCACTGCTTAACTTGTGGAAGAAAATTGAAAACAATCTTCACCTCCCTATTCATTCTGACATAGCAGCTTCCCCAGCTAAACGACTGAAATCCAGACACCCTTCTTGGCGTACTGCAATGAATTTACAGGACACCTCCTTTAATGTATCGGATGCCTGGAAAGAACAATGGCAACAGCAATCCGCATTACCACATCACCACATCATTGAGAACCCATGCAAGTGCCCAGATGTTTTTTCTCTTCCCAGACGGCAGTGGAGGATGCTAAATCGAATTAGGACCGGCCAAGGTAGATGTGGAGCCACTCTCTTCAAATGGGGATGGAAGACATCACTGCAATGTGACTGCGGACAAGGGGAACAGACAGTGGAACACCTTGCATTTGAGTGTCCTTTGCGTAGTTACAGAGGCTCTATTGAGGACTTAAACTGTGTCTCAAACGAAGCTCTTCTCTGGCTATTAAATTTTGACATGGAACTTTAGTTATGAGCTTGAGATGGTAGTTGTATATATTGTAAATAATATTGTATTCATCATACGCTAAATAAATACTTGAAATTAATTTTAGAACATATCATGACAGTTTATATCCGGCTCTTTTGGCTGAATGGTATATGAAGTAGCCTTCCGTTCAGAGGATTCCGAGTTCGATTCCCGTCCTGACCGAGATTTCACCCGTGTCTGGTTAATTCGTGCAGGTCAGAGGCTGGGTTTTAGTGTTCGCCGTAATACACAACGTCATTTAAATACAGCGCATACCAGCACAGAAGAACGCAGTAATGAGTACATTCCTCCAAATAGGAAGGACTCACAGTCATTAAACTGGGCTAAAAGTCAAGCGTTCCTCCGCTGTGCTGCTCGTGAAAAACACAACTAAAGTAGGTAATGCTGCAGATCTTTGGATTGTTAAATACAGAGGCCGGTTGTTACCACACAGGTGAGAACAAGACAATTCACCCCCTCTTCTGGCCATGTTGTAATATTCAGTATTGTCCGCAAACTAAGTCCGTACATCGGAGAATGTATTTGTCATCAAAATATATCTTGTTATGTTCATATCAAGCTTTCCGGCGGCATTTCTAAGAAAAATCATCTATCACAATCACATTATTCCACAACTATTAAAACATTTCAACTTAACGTCGTACGAACACATCGAACGTTTCCGATGACTACGGTTGGGAAACGATCTAAATTGGGACGGTATCGGCCGTGGCCCATCCCTTTCTGCCTGGTGTGAAAATAGGAAATTATCTTCAGCGCTGCCGATGGTGGGATTCGAACCCACTTGAAACTATTATTCTATTTCTCATTAGTTGTTTTATGCGCTTTTGCTTGTCTTCAAATGCTATAAGGAGTAAAATAATCAGTGTTATTCACTCAGTAAATTGGTACATGATTTATGTAAAATGGCAAAGTTAGGGATATTTATCTCTGTCTAACCAGCGTTTACATATATTTACTCTGATACACAGTGGAAATTTATTAATATTAAATCTGCTATCACTGATGAAGGTTGGTGGTGATGCAACATTTGCAGTTGTTCCTCCAATTACAACGTTCTTGCAGTGTAGGGTTAGGAAGTACACTATACTCATAAAACAGGACAGGTTTAGGAATAAAAGGGTAAATAACATGTAGACTATGCAGAAATAGCTTCAGCTCGAGGCAGTCAATAACCCAACCCATTCGTCTTCTTTAACACGTTGAGTGGACACCGGTGAATATTTCTGGATTTCCTGCTGGGCCACGGTAGACACGGGGTCTGCTTGCAGAGTGTAAACATAATTTCAAAAGAAGTTGGCGCCCAACGTGTTATAACGGAATTGTTAAGAAATGTTGCTTCAAGGTAAAATGAACATTTACTCTCTGGAATTGTTAAGAAATGTTGCTTCAAGGTAAAATGAACATTTACTCTCTGGAATTGTTAAGAAATGTTGCTTCAAGGTAAAATGAGCATTTACTCTCTGGAATATAAAGAAAGGGAAGACTAAAGATTTGCAACGATTCTTTGTTAGATATGGAAATCTGCTACATGCAGTCCGCTCTCTCCTCCTAAATCTGAGTTGTTCTTCTGCAGTGATTTTCCTTTTGTCTTATTTACGATGGATTGGATCAAAGCTCTGAAACTCCTTGGGGCCTAAATCACTCCATACGTGCACGCATCCCTTAATAGTCGTTTGAAGGACTTGTACTTAAAGTGTTTTTGCTATTTGCTTTACGTCGCACCGACACAGATACGTCTTATGGCGACGATGGGATAGGAAAGGCCTAGGAATGGAAAAGAAGCGGCCGTGGCCTTAATTAAGGTACAGCCCAAGCATTTGCTTGGTTTGAAAATGGGAAACCATGGAAAACCATCTTCAGGGCTGCCGACAGTGGGGTTCGAACCCACTATCTCCCGATTACTGGATACTGGCCGCACTTAAGCGACTGCAGCTATCGAGCTCCGTTACTTAAAGTGTGATTAGATTATATGTTCACTTGTATCGCAAGGCTATTGGTATCGTCACTGGCTTCACACCTAAACCTACCTGGTTCAAAATCCGACTAACGCATCTAGGATTTTTGAAATGAAAAACTACGTCCTTGGAGTTCGAATTCCATGTATCACGATCATCATATCCAGTCACGTGGAACTAGAAGATTCCTTACAGATTGGTGGACAGTAAATGATTCAAAATAAACAACAGTTTACTGTCAATTGTAAGAAGAAAATCATTTACCTGGATTTTTGTACATTGAAAATTAATACAGGTGGTAGAAGTAATATTGTTGAATCACAGCAGTCAGACCACACTGCCTATCCGCCACCGAGACCCTGGCTAAAATATATTTATTCACTGCTTGAGAAGAAGGAAGGGAAGATCGTCAGGAGGACGCGAGAAAGTATCATAAGGGCTTACGTTACATCTAACGAGGAGTTGATTACAAATATGGAAGATGTATACACAAAAGAGTGCATCTGAAGAGACTGAACCAACAAAGATTGGAACATACTTATGCTTCAGGAGAAATGGAAAATTCGTCCCTCTTGGCTGAGAGATGTGCACACCAGTTGAAAATCACCACATAAAATATTTTAGAACAATTATTTGAAGAATAAAACAGGAGAGATTAAAATAAACTGCGTTGTTTGGCGGATGGCTTTGATATAATATCAGAAATCCCAGAGTTCGGAACCATGCAAATTAACCTCTTGGAAAAAGTTGCCAGGCAAACAAGATTGAAGATCTCAAAAGAAAAGACCAAAGTCATGACTAACATCGAAGAAGGACTGAAATAGAGAAAGGTTCACGAAGCTTGGCGTGAACATACAGTAAAATGGACGAGAAAAAGCCGCAGTGGAATATCGGATCTCAAAAATGAAGACAGCATGTGGATAAACAAGTCACCTGAAAATTTGCGTTACGGTATTTAGCGTGACGGAAGTGTAAACATAGCAACCTGCCCAGCCACATTCAACTACAACAAAACTAATTTTAGGGGTATTAATTTCCAGTACCAAAACTTTCATTGCATGGTAGCATAGGTATCCCCAGGGATACTAACCTCATCACCACCATCGGCTGTAACTCGAACCCAATAAAATATAACTTCTTCCTGCATACATTGACCAGTTCAACTTAGTTTATGGATGTGTTTACGATGACTAAACAGACCAATCTTGGCATAAAACATACGTCCACACAAATCACACTGAGTGGATGGAGGAGGGCGGGGTTGTAATTGACGGAGTTTTCTTGCTTGTCGCTTGGCCTCTTGATGTCTGCACCGTTCTCTTTCAAACAAGTTGACAGCGGTGGATGTAGTGTTCCGCCACAGTGAGCGGTCCACAGTACATTCTTGCCATGTCTGTATATCGATAACAGTTGCCTTCATGATATGTTTCAGCTGATCCTTAAAACGCTTAAGAAGGGCTCCATGAGGAGCAAAGTTCACCATAAAGAATTTGGTGGGGCAGCCTGGTATCACTCATGGCCTAACCATCTCAGTTGATGAGCGATGGTTGTTGCCTCAATGCTATTTAGCTGCGCTTTGTCGAGAACTGCCGTGTTGGTCACATAGTCCTCCCACTCTATATTCAAGAAGAACCTCATTTTCTGTTGGTGGAAGCGCTCGATATCACGGCGATAGAGTGTCCAAGTTTCACAGTCATACAGCAGCGTGTACACCATGAGTTTGGTGTGCAGTTTTAGGTCGTTATCCATGAAGACTCTGTGCATTAACCGTCCGAATGCTGCATGTGCAGCCCCAATTGTTATATCAACGTCTTGTTCACAGGTACACTGTTTAGACAAGATGCTTCCAAGATATGAGAACCTGTTCCAGTGTTGTGTCTAAGATGGAAATACTGAACTCAGGAATAGTTAATCCTGGGGCAGGTTGTGCAAGTACCTCCGTTTTTTCGCTTAATGGCAAGACCAAAGCGATCACATGCAGTTGACTGGCTGTTGTAGTTTTGCAGGTGTTAGAGCAGGGGATGCGGTGTCACTCGGGTAACCAGAGTACGTCTTTGTGAGCGAAGTCTTGCCTGATTGAAAAGGCCTCCATCAAAAAGAAATTTAATTTCCATGCCTAAGTTGTTTGCAGATGATTCATGCAGCATGGCAGCCATGTACGGTGCAGAGAGTGTAGGAGCAAGCACACAGCCTTGTTTCAATCCGTGAGGGATTGGGAACGAATGTGATACTGAGTTAGCATAACCTCAAGTACGGTTCTGGTATATCAACCTCGCACTGTGTTAAAATCTTTGTTAGGGATGCCAACGTTGAACACATGAAGTATTCCTGTTATGTTACAAGAATATTCTTAGTGACTTGTTTCGCGTTAAGAATAAAAATATCTAAGAATGGCCAATGAAAAGATGTCTTCGGGCATTCCTGATATTTAAATTGAGTTACTGGATGCTAAATATTCCCCTACTATTAAAAATATTCCATCAGAAGTTGTTGATCCACATTATTAGATTGCACAAAAAAGTTATATCGCAAGTTAAGACTTCCCAAGCCTGTTAATTGTCATTCAGGCGGATCAAGTTTTTCTCGAAACACGATCTGAAGCAACTAGCACAGTTTGAAATAAGGCCTGTTTTAGCTACAACATTTTCTTGTCCCGCCTAGGGTAAGACACGATGAACAAGAAATATGTGACTCGCGCAGAAATAAAACAAACGGACTAATGAAACATTAGCAGTGAAGGGTAAAATAACCCAATGAATTTTTCTTCCAATTGAAGGCGACCTTCGAAGCAGGCCTTTTAAGTGCAGCTGGCAAGAAACACTGAGGTGGTAAGGCCACTCAAGGCGGTGTATAACTTCCTTTAGTTAAAAACTGACCGAGTACAAGTTCTTACATTTTGTAACCACAGTTCATTAGGCAAAGCATTTGTGAAGGAAGAAATAAAGTATTTGAGTTGTATTAACGCACACTTGAAGCGCAATGGCTGTTTGTTGATTAGCACCTACCTCTTGATGGATGCAGTATGTCTGTGACGATATGGAAGGTGGTGGGGTTTGTGTGGTGTTGAGGAATGCCTAGAGCTTAGATTTGTGGACAGTATCCGGTCGTGCTATGAGACTTGCATAAACGTTAAGGGTGCGGTCTATAAGAGCCCCTAGAATTTATTTAACTCTCGGTACATTTCGGAACAACGGGCTAGCGGACTCTTCCCACCAGCATGTGAGCCATACTAATGTTCGTCTGAGTGAGTGAGATGGTCCATGTGATCTTGCAGGCTGTGATGTGAAGTACTGATGGATGGCCATGACTGAGAGACATATTATCAAAGAGGGGCGTTAGAGTACAGATGGTCGATGTGATCTTGCAGGCTGTGATGTGAAGTAGTGATGAATGGCCATGGCTGAGAGACATACAGTAGGCACTTTTATCAAAGAAGGCTCAATTCATCACACTCTAGAGAAGCGATCATTTCATTCGTGATAGTTTCATTTCTGTTGCTACACTCGAAATCTATTCGTCAGATGCAAATAAATTAATAGTTTTCGAGTTGAGTTTATTTTCTTGAAAGACACATTTGATTATTTGATTTTCCCACAGGGAAACTTGACACATTCTTTTCCTTTTCCACATCTCATCTAGATATCTTGCTTACTGATTTATCACGATAATAAATTCGTACTGTTAAATGTTGGAGCTGCCCCCAAGATATAGACTTTAACACATTTTCACTTAATGCACAGCGCGAAGTACAACAAGGCTGAGAAGCACAGTTCGTATTCAGCATAGTTGGCATGTACAGGCAATCACACTCTACATTTTTGTCTTCTAACGACCTGAGGACACTCCAGAGACGACGTTCCTTCGGCGACAAGTATCAGTTCGCCAATTTAAAGACATGCTACCAAACAGTAGGCCGCACAGCAACGCACTAATTGATGGCACATTTTCATCAAATGATCCGTCTATTGTAACACTCCATCAATACACGAATCTGACCAAAAAGTGAAGCCACACCGTTTATGCACTAGACCTTTCAATTTTAGCCGTAAATAATCTTCCTACGTATATACCCGTCATTTGTGAGTGGTTCCTCCTAGAATTCGAAACGAAACAGACATGTCTTTAAATTGGTACAATCTCAATTCTTCATCCTGGATTTAATAATAATAATAATAATAATAATCATAATAATAATAATAATAATAATAATAATAATAATAATAATAATAATCTGGCGCTATCGCTTTGTCAGGCCGAAAGGATACAGATTATGCGGTGTCATGAGGTCAACATAACGGATTGTCTCGCCCGTTGTTGTTCGCTTTCTAGCCGGAATCACTATCTCACCGTCAGATAGCTCCTCGAACCAACCCTCAGATGCAGGTAAAAAAATTCTGACTTGGCCGGTGACGGAACCCGGGGACTACGCGTAGGAAGCAGGCACACTACGGCCGTACGATTATGATGATAATAATAATAATAATAATAAGAAGAAGAGTTTTTGTATCACATGTATAGGTGTTACAGGTTTCAGAGGTGTCCAAGTGCCGGAATTTTGTATCGCAAGAGTTTTTTCAGTTGTTAGCGAATATACCGACACTAGGATTCCGTACTGGAGCAGCTTCAAGTACTACTAGACTGAACGAGGATCAAACCCGCCAACATGAGCTCAGGAGGCCAAGGCTCTACTGCCTGAGTTACTTAGCTTGGCAAAAGAACTACCCGACTTGGAAATAGTTACCTGACTCCCACTCACGTGTTTCTACAATATTACTACGCCGAGTAGTGTACCTCGCAGGCGGACAAGAACGCAGTTTAGCCCGCTCCATGCACCCATCAATCACTTGTTATTTTCCACTTCAATTGCTTGGTAGTGAGTTTGAAGGACGAACCGTATCGGGTGATAACATGACAACAGACGCCTTCTGAGGTAATTACGGTATGTTGTTGTCCTAGTTAGGAACAGGGTCCAGGTGGCCTGAAGTGACCCGTGAAACTGGGGTGACCAGTCGGCCCAATGTGATCCAGTGTGCTGAAAACTGGTCCAGCACACTCAACAACTCTTCAGCTATTAGTTAGGACACTGTGGAGCCTAAAGTAGAGTACATGGAACAGGTCGTGCAGTTTCGTAACATCTAGCGTAGGCGAGTTTACTTTCTGTCTTTCCTGACCATTTCCTCGTTCCTCTGTCGGCACTTCGTCCAGTTCTCCGGACGAATGCCTTTCCTATTAGGAGGAATGTATTCACTATTGGCAATTTCTGAAGTTGAGGGAGTTGGCGAAACTGACGAGCACAAACTCCCGGACACCGGCCACTCCAGGAATCGATTCTCGGAAGCAAAGATTATTCACCCAGAGGATTCGTCGCACTGGCCTTGAGTCAGCCAACGGGTTTGGTTTTGGTGACATCATGACTTTCCCAGATGTTGGTCGGTTTTTAATATTAGTGCAGATTAAGAGTTAGGAGTCCTGAAGTCCGCGAACCTCTAGATAGTGAAACACTTGTGTGACACTTGTTGTGCCGTACTGTTGCAACATGCAGTGGACCTCATTAACGAAGATTAAAGAGAGAGAGAAAAAAGGGTCACTGTGTTGTAGCCGAGTGGTGGGGACTAGGCGGCTTGTGGCTGTGGGTGTAACCCGTTAACCGTGACGTCACGTTATGATGATCATCAATGCGCTCGCGATGAGTCCTCGGTCAGTTTACAGCTTGGCATCAACTCAAAGACAAGCATCCAACTGAATTCCTTTCTCTCAGAGTGCATGTGTGGGTGTCGTAGAGTGACAGTGCATCTCACCGGAAGTGATTGTTGTTTGTTGTTACGCCTGAAAAAATCGCTATGTCAAATACCAGTATTTCAACTTAAAATTCCAGCCGGTAAGGGTCTGTCATCTACCTGTGCAAATTTTGCTAGACGTGGAATATCATCAAAAATTCACATTTTTTCAATAGAGTAAGATTTTCTTAATCCAAACATTTTACAATGTATATCGTTCTGCAGCAAGTTGGCAATATCAACTGCCACTCCCCACTCCGCTGTCAGCTAGCGCTACATTTCCTAAAGTGACATTTTAAAATCTTTAGCTGCATTTTCCTCTGGAACTACGAGGGAGATGTGCAAAATTGATATTATTCCTTAAAATATTTGAGGACAATAATTTTATTTTCGGCGCACATTTCGGTAATGAATAATATATTTTTGAGTCCCTTGTCAACGTTTTTGTTATTGTTGTTTTCGGCCTTGTTTCTTTGGTCATTGGTTCGCATAATAGTTTGATGCAGACCTTCGTGCCACCCTATCCTGTTCTACCTATTTTTCTCGCCAAATCCTTCTCCTCTCACCAATTATATCGATCCATTCGTGAACTTTCTCCCTTTCAGCATTCTTCAGTAACACCACATTTCAAAAACCTTATACTCTCTTCCTTTCCGAGCTGGTTCCATGCCACACTCCGCACGAAACTATTCCAACCCCTATATCACTGTTCCAAGTGAGCAAATTTATTTTCTTAAGAAAGGCCTTTTGCTTGTCCCCCTCACTTCTTCCATCGTTAGTTATTGTAGTATCCAAGTAACAATATTCATTACTCCTTGTAAGAATTCATTTCCTAATCTAGCATTTCTGCACTCCATTACTTGTGTTTTAGGTTTATTTATTTTCATATTCTTCAGGATATTGCCTCTTCTGCAGATTGAGATAACATAACACTGTCATCGTCATTTCCTCTTCCTGGATTGTGATTCCCTATCCAAACTTTTCTTTTACCGCCTGTTCTATATGAACAACGAAAAGGAGGAGGGAGGAACTACATTCCATTTTATCTAGTTAAGTGTTACTAACTTGCAAAAAAGGATTCATGACCAATAAACTAATATCTTCTGCGAAAATTGTGCCTAAAAGTGTGGCAGTGATGAGGATTTTTAAATGTGATTTATAGCTATTTGGATCCCTGTGAGGCAGTTGATTATTCCTGTATTACGCCCAGGTTTGTTTTGATAGGTGACTAAAGTTTGGTAGTCATGGAACAAAAATTTTCTTCGAGATGAATTTACAAAGTGGGAGTGAAGACGATCGTTGATGATACGCGTGTTGCAGGTCGGTATTTCCCCGACGACATAGCGGTATTTTCAGGCTCAACAACGATGTTCTACGCGAAGATAACAAATAGAGTCGGCTCACGAATGGCGATAACAAATATTAAAATTTTCTAGGATTCACTTTTTAAACATTAAGTATCCTTAATGACATTCTTTTTTTATAAGTTCTCCGGGGATTCCTTCGGCCAATCAGTTTTTCCTCGAAACACATAACTTCTGTCTCTGTCTGTGAGTGTGTGTGATTGCATTAGCTGCCTCTGTGGATCAGTGATAGAGTGTCGGCCTCAGGATTCCAAGACAGCGGGTTCAAACCCGGCAGAGGTAGTCGGATTTTTGAAGGGCTTAATAAAGTTCATTCGACACTCCATGTCGTACGATGTCAGCATGTAAAAGATCTCTGGTGTTTACCCGAGAAAATTCATTAAATCTCAGTCATAGATGCCCAATAGAGTTTCGGTTTACTCGGTCTGCCATCTAGTGGGGTCCTAGAGTAGAACGGAACGTCGAAATTGACGAGCAGACAGCCAGATGCGTCAACTTGAAATGTCTGCACACGGTAGCTGAGGCCATACGATTATTATTATTATTATTATTATTATTATTATTATTATTATTATTATTATTATTATTATTATTATTATTATTATTATTATTATTATTATTATTATTATTATTGTGATTGCATTTGGGAGATAGTGACTTCGAACTCCACTGTTCGCAGCCCTGTGGTTTACTATTTTGACATCAGAAAAATGCTGGGGCTGTACCTTAATTAAGGCCACGGCTGCTTCCTTTCCACTGCTAGACCTTTCCTATCCCATCCTGGCCGTAAGACCTATCTGTGTCGTGTATGTGAGTGAAAACCCAGGCTAATGACTTATCCGCACTGATATTCTCTTCTGGCAGATCTACAAATGTAACTACGGTTAATTGGAAGGACAAGGAGGTCAGAAAGAATACCTTTCAAAGAAAGTGCTGCTAACCCCTGGAATGCCACTTTACCAACTATTATCGTGCGGAGAACACCGCGAATACTTTTATTTTCAAGGTTGCTGGTCAAACGCTACTTTTATGTTAGAGATAGACGATGAAGGAAGTATTATCCATTGAACGAAGTATATTATTATTATTATTATTATTATTATTATTATTATTATTATTATTATTATTATTATTATTATTATTATTATTCCCATTAATGTATTAATTTGTTTATTTGTTGAATAGCAACGAATTCCATAAATTTACAGACGATGTTTCCATGTCTACAGTGGTAACAGCCTGCTACAGAATACGTTTACTTGCTGGGAGTTGAGTGGCCGGAAATGACGATTTTTGCTATTCTTCTTATTTCGAATTTAGCCCCCGAAAGACCACGTAAAGTAATCCATTGCGCTGATTTAATTTCCCCTTCTCTTGCTCTCCAACACTTCGTTCTTTAGCTTTGTTGTTTCCTGCGGTCTTCGTGCAGAGATAAGTTCTTTTCTTGCTTTCTTTGTCCTGGAAACACTTAAAAACTTGTATCCAAGTTCAAAAAGTTCTTCTATTCCGTATTATGTGCTCATTCTTCGAAATTTCTTCCACGAATTTCTTTATCCCTTGAACCCGCTGATTTCAATTCTCACTTCTGTGCACTAGTTTAAAAATTTGTTTGATAAGTGTGTTGTCGGCCATCCTCATTCTTGTTGTTTGAGCTATCAGTCCATGTGTTCTAATCTGCTTGTCAAATTCATACCTTGCTCCACCCTTGCCGTTCTTAACGGTTACACTTCCCTCAAAACCCAACTGAACAAGTCCTGGGTGTCTTTAAGGTGTGCCGTAACATTCTATCTATTCATCTCGTCAAATTTAGTCAAATCGATCTCCTCTCAGCAGTTCGATTCAGTATCTCAGCATTCTTTTGTAACACCACATTTCAAAAACTTCTGTTGTCTTTTTTTTTGGAACTAGTTATCGACCATGTTTAACTTCAATACAATGCCACGCTCCAGACGAAGGTCTTCAGAAACATCTTTCTCATTCCTATAGCAATATTCGAAGTGAGAAAAGTTTTCTTAAGAAAGCTCTTCCTTGCTTTTATGTCCTCCTTACTTCTGCCATCGTTAGTTATTTTACTACCCAAGTAACAATATTCATGTCCGGCTCCATGGCTAAGTGGTTAGCGTGCTGGCCTTTGGTCACAGGGGTCCCGGGTTCGATTCTCGGCAGGGTCGGGAATTTTAACCATAATTGGTTAATTTCGCTGGCACGGGGGCTGGGTGTATGTGTCGTCTTCATCATCATTTCATCCTCATCATGACGCGCAGGTCTCCTACGGGAGTCAAATCAAAAGACCTGCACCTGGTGAGCCGAACATGTCCTCGGACACTCCCGGCACTAAAAGCCATACGCCATTTCAACAATATTCATGTACTTCCTTTAAGACTTCATTTCCTAACCTAATATTTCACCTGAATTTGTTCGACTGAAGTCCATTACTTTTGTTTTGGACTTGTTTTACCTTCTCCAGGACTCTGCCCATACATTTCACCAGTTTCTCGACGTCGTCTTCAGACTCAGATAATGACTGGCAAATCTCAGAGTTTTGATTTCCTCTCCTTGGATTGTGATTCCCTTTTCAAATACCTCTTTATGTGGCCAAACAAATTAATTCTCCTCTTTCTGATTATATATGCGATCTTCCTCTTCCTGTATCTAAACTCTCTTTTTTTCTGCTTTGAGTGGTCCCATGATTTTCCTCAGAATTTTCCTCTCCCTCTCTTCCATTTCTGCTGATACATTTCCTATCTTAGAGACTTCCTGGCTGTGTTGTGAGGTGAGTGCACGTAGCTACCAGGTTCCTCGCTTTACTGTTGTATCTTACTCTCTGGTGAACGCTGTTGTCCGTCTTCATTCTACCCAGTATTCAGCTTTAGCTCTCTATAATCCTCACTTCGTGTACAGTGATTGCTTGATAAAATTAGCCTGAGTTTCAGTTGAACGACGGAGCCTCCGTGGCTCAGACGGCAGCGCGTCGGCCTCTCACCGCTGGATACCGTGGTTCAAATCCCGGTGACTCCGTGTGAGATTTGTGCTGGACAAAGCGGAGGTGGGACAGGTTTTTCTCCGGGTACTCCGGTTTTCCCTGTCATCTTTCATTCCAGCAACACTTTCCATTACCATTTCATAGCATTTATCACTCATTAATAAATCACCTTGGGAGTGGCGACCCCATTGTAATAACAGCCTATATATGTCTCATTCAGAACATTCCTGACCCGGTCAATGACTGGAAAACAGGTTGTACTCTATCGCTTGCCGCCGTCCACTGTGACAAAAATGCCGTTCCGGACTTTTCCGGGAGTGTCCAGAGAGCAGACTATGAAGTATTTTCACCGTTTGCGAAATCAAACAAAAGTCTGAAACAAAGTTTCCAACTTCTGCATCTTTAAACTCTGGTAATGTTTGATATTGATATATCAATATAAATTTGGGAGTTCCTTGTCTCTTCAAAGATAAAACTTGGTATATTTTAGGATCTTGCAATTTCTCCTCGAGTTAAATGGACGAGTATCATTCTGCTCAATAATCACACTCACATGTTTTGAGAGTGTCCCTCTGAATGTTTATTTGGTACTTTTACAGGCGTTTAAAATGTGTATATTTTTATGAATATTTCTTCTTTTGGTGCCAGTTTTGACCCCTGTACATGAAGTTTGACCTCACCATTTGAGGGTTTATTTTATTTGAAAAGATTCCCATTAATGTAGGTATCCTTAGACGATTGTACACTAGTTCCATTTTCTTCGCTCTTGTTTTGTTGGCTTCCTATTGTATTCCATTAATTTCTATTACTTCACCTAAGGTCTCGAATTCGCCAACTTTGTCGATATTTATCTCCAATTTTTCTATCATTTATTTATTTATTTATTTATTTATTTATTTATTTATTTATTTATTTATAATACACCTTTACAATATATATGGAAGGCCAGGGGAAAAGGACATGCCCCCTACACGTAGTGCCTCCTGACCTTTTGAAATAATTACATAAATCCGAAACTAAAACAGTGACATAGAAAATAAAACGTTACAACACCGTGGTTGAAGAGAATGCCTGTTCATGAAATACAGGCTGGAGAAGCTAGAGGTCTTGGAAAGAAGAATCCTTAAAAGAATTATGGGAGCCGTCCAAACTAAAACCGGATGGAAACTTCGGAGCAAGAAAGAAGTTTACCAGAAGGTGGAAACAATCTTGGAGACCGTTTTTCGAACATCTGTAGAGAATGAAATCAAAGAGATATTTGATTACTTGTGGAGAAAATAGACGACTACAGCATGGATTAAGGAAATGAAGGAGGATACTGAAAAGTTAAACATATCGGAGGTCCAAGAGTTAGAAAGGAACACAGTGAAAATATGGAAGTGGTTGAAGCTAAGAAAAGTGGAAGAACCTGGAGAGGAGAACAACGGAAGCATGACAGGAGTAGAGGAAAGTCCACACAAAGAGAAAGAAGTGAGGTTGTAGAGTGATCACAAGTGGTGCAGTCAATAGTAAATAAGAATAATATTTGCTTTACGTCTGTCCTGAATGCTAGTTGTTGAAAGACTCCGCGGTGTCGGAATTTCGCCCCTCAGGAGTTCTTTAATACACCGGACGCGGAGTTGTTACACACTGTACGTGTTGCTCTGTGTTTCTTGTTGTTCGTTTTACTCTGGTATGAAGGTATTTTCACAGAAACAAGGATCGCATGAGCAACGAGCCACCGGTAACCTACGCTACTGTACAACCGCGTTCATCCTGTATGTGCTTACGAAAGAGATCTCAGGCAACTCAATATGTCGAGTCTATTATGCATGTAATGTATTGAAAAGTCATAAGCACCGACACAGATAGGTCTTATGGCCACGATGGGACAGGAAAGGGCTAGGAGTGGGAAGGAAGCCGTGGTCTTAATTAAGGTACATCCTGGCATTTGCCTGGAGTGAAAATGGGAATCCACGGAAAACCATCATCAGGGCTGCCTACAGTGGGGTTCGAACCCACAATCTCCCAAATACTGGATACTGGCCGCACTTAAGCGACTGCAGCTATCCATCTCGGTCTTAATAATATTAATTATACATATAAAATAAAAGTTTTATCTGTATATTGATCAGAATTTAAAAAGAATGGTATTTATGTATTATTATTTTTATTAATATTAATACTAATACTAGCAAATGCTTCGCAAATGGGAAATATCCCGCTAGCAGTGGTCACTTATTGCAGTGCGATAATAAAGTAAAGTTAACAACAACAACAACAACAACAACAACAACCACGACAACAAGATACAACAAACTATTCCAAGTATATCAAGTTTATCATTCTAAATCCGGTATCATCATATACAAATCGCCGCGGTAACAAGGAAATGCACGTCTTAAGTTTTCGGCATGTCTGTCTGTCTGTCTGTCTGTCTGTCTGTCTGTCTGTCTGTCTGTCTGTCTGTCTGTCTGTCTGTCTGTCTGTCTGTCTGTACGCACATCACGAGAAAATGGTTGAAGATAATTTAATCCAAATCGGTACCTGAAGTCGGCCAATAATTCACTACAGTCTAGGCTATAAATAATTTTTGGCTATTTGCTTTACGTCGCACCGACACAGATATGTCGTACGGCGACGATGGGATAGGAAAGGCCTAGGAGTTGGAAGGAAGCGGGCGGGGCCTTAATTAAGGTACAGCCCCGGCATTTGCCTGGTGTGAAAATGGGAAACCACGGAAAACCATCTTCAGGGCTGCCGACAGTGGGGCTCGAACCCACTATGTCGCGATTACTGGATACTGACAGCACTTAAGCGACTGCAACTATCGAGCTAGGTATAAATAATTTTATTCTCAGTGGACGAAATGGTAATTTAGGGGAAGGGGTCTAAAATTTAATTTTTAAATACCTATGTTTTGGTTGTATCGAAAATTAATTAATGAATCAATCACTGCTGATGTGCATACGTGGCAGATTCCTAGCCTTTTTCTTCAATGATTGCAAAGAAATTGGAAATTCATTGAACATCTCCCTTGGCAACTTATTCCCATCCCTAACTCCCCTTCCTATAAACGAATATTTTCCCAAATTTGTCCTCTTGAATTTCAACTTTATCTTCATATTGTGATATTTTCTCCTTTTAAAGTCACCACTCAAACGTATTCGTCTACTACTGTCATTCCACGACAGATCTCAGTCGAGGAGCTCGTCTCCTTTCTCCCAAGTCTTCCCAGCCCAAACTTTGCAACATTTTTGTAACACTACTCACTTCTCGGAAATCAACCACAACAAATCGAGCTGCTTTTCTTTGGATTGTTTCCAGTTCAAGTAATCCTGGCGAGGGTGATGTTCACTCGAACCATACTCTAGTTGGGACCTTACGTATATGCCCTTTCTTTTACATCCTTACTACAAACAAATATCCGCATAAGCATGTGTGGAGATCTGTAATCTTTATTAACTTTTTTTTTTTTTTTTTTTTTTTTGTAAGTTGCTTGACGTCGCACCGACACGGATAGGTCTTATGGCGAGTGATTACCCAGTACTAGATAACAAATGTTATAGAGAATACAATTTACGATCATTTATGTCTTATACAGTACAGAATAATGAGTTTAGACTCTCGTTGCTTAGTCCATCTAATATGGGAATAGTGTTCAGCATTGTTAACTGGCGATGATTGTCTTCAGGCGTAAAGCCACGTGGTCATCGATAACGACAAATGTGATAAAAACCGTAAAAGAAGGGTCGCTTGAAGAATAAGACAAGAGGGACTCCACTGCCTTTATGTCGCAGAATCGAAGGAAAACTAAATGTGAAGGCCGACAGTATGGAAAACTGATCAACAATAACATTACATTGACTATTGTTGTGATGTGTGCTGCGTCCCGAGTAAAACAGATCACTGAATATTGGCGGAAAGTAGCCTGGGGAGTTACATGACTTTTCACATGCTACGTGATTGTCACGTTAAGGGAGTGCATCTCTGGACATCAATAACCGTGACAGACACAAGAATGTTGCATACAGCTAATGAAGCAATAAGCTTCAGTTTTTTTAGAGTTGTTAACCTGAAGTTTAACCTTCACTTAAGTTACTTCTGATAAAATATATGCAGTAATCTAGTCCACATTTACTATACAAACAAGTAGGTAGCTGATGCAATGTCTGCAAGGATTACTACGGTTCGTTAGCAGATCTGGGCCGGGAGATCAAGGTGTCTGCTAGGTCAGGAGCCCCCTTACATTCTCTAGTTCGTCTCCCAATAGTGAGTTTGTCTGACGTTTCTAATTCTAGTGAATGGTTGAGCAGGAAACACACTGATTATTATGGATGCTTTGGTAGTGAACGGTCTGACTTACATAGTGTAGTAGATATCATAAGACATGAAGTGTGATACCACTTGGTCTCCGCTGGAATTGCTACATGACAGTGGACGGTGGAGTGCGTTTCCTGATAGTAATAATAATAATTTCTTTCTTCAGCTCCGTTCTACCAAGGTCTGATGTCTTCCGTTGTATGTAATATTTTTTCCTTTCTATTTATTTCTTCTACCCAATTCGTCCGCGACTCCTCTCATGTCCTCTCATACACACACGCACATCTTAATTGGAGCACGGCCGAGATGACGCGTCGCTCTATTAATAGCTAGCTCGGAGCGCAGCGAGTGATCCAGTCGGCCGTGATTGGAGCTTATTGCTGTCGTCAGCTCCCGCCTTGAGCGCTGTAAGCCACCTGGTGACGAACGAGCGTAACACTATAGTTCCGACGGTAAAACCCTCATTATTGTAGAACAGTCGAGATTCTTTCTGAAGACGCGCAGCAAAGTTCTCTGTGAAACGTAAAGTGCATTCTCGATACGGAATAAGTCTACCAGTTCGGGCCGTGTAAGCATCAAAGTTAAAGGAATAATAATAATAATAATAATAATAATAATAATAATAATAATAATAATAATAATAATAATAATAATAATAATAATACATCTGCGATCGAATTCATTACTAGAAAACTTTGAGGAAAACTTTGAGGGGTCGGTACATGCAGAGTGGGTTTCGAGGCTTGGATTTCGTCCCTTAAGTGACCACGGCTTATCCGTGGTCCAACAGTTCTGTACTCTGACCGGCCAACCGAGCAGAGGAGAGGTGGCCACGGCTCTACCATGGCTCTACGCCTCTGCATTCGAGAGACGGGACAGGGGCACAGTGCCGGACTTCACGTCTGCCCCCACCCGTCGGCTGTCCTGAGAATGGTTTTCCGTAGTTTTCCATTCTCATGCACTAAGGCGAATGCCGGGACAGTTCCTAGTATAGGCCACAGCAACCCACCCCCTTACCTTCCCCGCACATCTCCTTCACCGTAACAAATCTCCCGGCCTGAGAGACCGCGTCACCGTCTAAGTGGCCCGCCTCCCCCTTCAGGGGAGGAATGAAAACGCCTAGTAGTACTAGCAGTAGTAGTAACCTTTGAGGGAAATACTAGGGTCTAGGGAAGAGGGACAAGAATTTCCGCTGCCACCAAACGCGGATTTATAGAAACAAACAAACACAGAATATCACAACATCGTTCGGGCAGAAAAGACTTTGTTTCCAGGCACACATCAAACAAATCCCTCCAGAAAGAACGGCTCGGAGAATTCTGGAATATATGGAGAGTAGGAAATCACAAAATAATTAATTTTATTTAGTTAATTAAGGAGGACACGGTTGAATGGTCAGCGTTGAGGCCTTCGCTTCACAGGCTCTGGCGTTCGATTCCCGGCCGGGTCAGGGATTATAATCGCGTCTGATTAATTCTTCTGACCCGGGGACTGGGTATTTGTGTTTGTTGCAACACTCTCCTCTTCGGATTCAGACAACAGGCAACACTACCAACCGCCACAGAAACACGCAGTAGGCTTGTCGTCAGGAAGGGAATCCAGCCGTAAAACAGGTCCAGATCGACATGTGCAACACAGTTCGCACCCGAGACCCGATAGGTGTCGGAAATGCGGTGGAGTAAGAAGGAGGAAACATAACACAGTATATAATAAATACAACAAAATTACGGGATTCCGAGATCAACAGGTGGTCGCAAGAACGTGAAGAAGCCCTTTACAGAAGTATAGTGGGCTGATTCAAGGAAGAAGAACCGGAAATGAATCATACTTACGGTGCACCGTAACGGAAGCACAACGTCACAGTAATGCACTTGAACGTTCAGTCTGCAAGTCTCAGTAACTAGCTCTGTAGCCTCGTTGAGCTTCATACCAGTCTAACCACCAGCGTCGTTTTCTGTTACTCTCCATGACGGAATACATATTTTCCAAGGTAACCTGCCCCCTTCATGTGCCTCACATGACCCCAGCACACACCTTACCATCGAGTTCCACCCTAACTTACCTTTATTTCCTCAATCTGGGTCCCCTCCTTCCATTGTTCCCATCTGTTTACACCAGTGACAATTATCGTTACTTTTGTCTTTTACTTGTAACCTACGAATAATCATATTGTATCTCCAACCCTTGTCCCGCTTCTCTACGGGTCGAGTATGAAGTGGCGAGTTTTTACGACCGGATGCCCTTCCTGACGTGAACCTCAACAAAACTCAACAATCAGCATTTGTCTACATTTAGAGCAGTTGCCCAGGTGGCTGATTCTCTATCTGTTGTTTTCCTAAAGATTGCAAAGAATTTAGAAATGTTATTGAACGTCTCCCGTGGTTAACTCCCCTACCTATAAACGAACATTTGCCCCTGTTTGTTCTCTTCAATTTATCTTCATATTGTGATCTTCCCTACTGTTAAAAACACCACTCTAACTTTTTCGTCTACTGATGTCATTCCTCGCCATGTCTCCACTGACAGCTCGAAACATACCACGTAATCGAGCAACTCGTCCCTTTCTCCCAAGTCCTCCCAGCCCAAACTTTGCAACATTTTCCTAACACTACTGATTTGTCGAACAAATCGAGCTGCTTTTCTTTGGATTTTGTCCAGTTCTTGAATCAAGTAATCCTGGTGAGAGTCCCATACACTGTACCACACTCTAGTTGGGGTCTTACCAGAGACTTACATGCCCTCTCCTTTACATCCTTACTACAACCCCTAAATACCCTCATAACCATGTGCAGAAATCTATACCCTTTATTTACAATCCCATTCATGTGACTACCCCAATGAAAATCCCACCTTATATTAACGCCTAGGTTCTCCTCGTCAGAGGAGTTAGAGAAGAAATGAATCACGTGATATATGACAGTAGGAAGGGAGAGGGTGAATCCCGTGCTGGCACGTAGCCTACTCCTGTCGAACTGCACGAAGAGGTCTACTCGAGGCTTAACGTCCCCATCTGACGGACAAATCATCACCATCAGCATCATATGCCCTCGCTCTGCATGCGCGCTGGAATTAAATCCGGACATTTGGCACGCAATCTAGGGATTAGAAAGTGCATACCACCATCTCTCTTCCCTGCCGGCCAACATTCTGATGATGTTTATTTTTTTCGACCACCGACTAACCACGGTGTCAGAGCGAGTTAGCCGTGTGGTTAGGGGCGCACAGCTGTGAGATAGTGCCTTCCAACCCCACTGTCCGCAGCCCTGAATATGGTTGTCCATGGTTTCTCATTTTCACACCTGTATCTTAATTAAGGCCGCGGCCACTTCCTTCCCACTCCTAGCTCTTCCCTGTCCCATCGTCGCCATAAGACCTCTCTGTTTCGGTGTGACGTAAAGCAAATTGTCCATATAGACTTCGCGCTTTATGGATCATAGGCAGTAGGCGGGCAGAATACGCCTCTAAATATCACTTGGAGAATAGGACGGCGCTCTGAGGAAACTCCAACTGCAGGAAAGTGAAGTCCTGAGGAGGATACTAGGACCCACAAGAGAAGAGAATTGCGCAGAACAATGAGCTCTACGGACTACTATCACTAAGATGTTTCTATTCCTCCCCTGAAGGGGGAAGGCGGGCCTCGTAGACGGTGACGCCTTCTCTCAGGCTGGGAGGTTTGACACGGTGAAGGAGATGCTCGACCGTGGCCTATACGAGGCACTGTCCCGAGTCCAGGAGAATGGAACACCGTTCTCAGGACTGCCGACACTGAGGACCAGAATCTCTCCGTCCCCCGAATACAGAGGCGCAGAGTCACCCCTCCTCTGTTCGGTTGGCCGGTCGGAGTGCGGAGCAGCGACAACTGCTGACGATCTCTATGAACACTGTCATCCCTGAGAGAAAGGAAAATGTACTACCGACAGCGCCTCATCATGGCAGCTAGAGGGACAAGGTGAGACCTACACACATCAAAACTATAGAACTGCTCTAACATTTGAACGTATTAGAGTAACTACTTCCTAGGAGGTTGCATCTTATTTCTTTACTCCAACTGCCATCAAATGTAGAATTTCGTCACAGCATCCTCGTAAAGTATTAGCCAGATTATCCTGCATCAAATCAAGTTACTTACTCGATGTCGCTATAATTAACTGGCTTCTTATTTTGTGTCATCCAATGCAAAATTCGCCGCAGCGAAGTGGAATGAGAGTATTGGCTAGGCGAAAGATGGCAGTGTTTATATGCTATCAAGAACCACCACGTGGCCTCTAGCGGAGTCTGGCAATGTACTTTTACCAGGCTCCTTACCCTCTTATGTCCTGTCCGACCTCCCTCCGTGCTTGTTCTTTCCTCCGATTAGCGCGAAGAGCAGTTTGTTTAAGCTCTCACTAAGAAATCGAAGGTCTGCGGCAACACAAGGATGGGAAAGTAATAAGGGTGACCTGAATTAAGGTACAGACCCAGCATTTGCCTGGCATACCGAGCGATCTGGCCGTGCGGTTAGGGTCATGTAAAGGTGAGCTTGCATTCAGGAGTTAGTGGGTTTGAACCCAACTGTTGTCAGGCCTGAAGATGGTTTTCCGTGGTATCCCATTTTCACACCGGGCAAATGCTGAGTCTGTATTTTAATTAAGGCCTTGGCCGCTTCCTTCCCACATTTAGCTATTTCCAATCCCGTCATCGCCATAAGACCTATCTACGTCGGTGCGATGTAAATCAAATTATAAAAAAGAAAACTTGATTGGTATGAAAATCGGAAACCACGGAAAACCATTTGCAGGGCTGCTGACGGTGGGACTCGAAGGTAGCATCTTCTGAATGCAGGCTCTTCGTTTCGTGACCCAGATAGCGCAGCCAACTGGTCGGTTTTTCTAGTTGTACGTCCTCTTAAAACAACAATCATCACTATCACAACCATATTCCTGCACCAGTCCTTACAAGTACTGTGCTCTCTCATTTAAACTAAGACCGTCCAAGCGGCGGTAAGCTACACTGATCTTGCAAGCAGCCTGCACGTGCCAGTCTGAATCTGAGACAGTTATCATTACAACACCGTATCTGGTTTCATCTTAGTGAACAGTCATAACTCTCGATATTGGTGTACAGAAAGCCGGAATGGTGTCAGTTTGATACGAAGATTACTGTTCGGTGTCCTTTTACTACTTGCGCCTATTCTTTTCGAGACGACAGTAAACGCCGTTCAGCCAACGGAAGAAGAACCGCGTGGTTGGTTTCAACAAGATTCAGCCCCGCCTCATACAACAGAAGATTCCCTTCTTACAATCTGGGAAGTGTTTGCAGACAGAGTCATCAGTGCTGGTCTATACATGACAAGCACAAGCCGCAGCTTATCCACCTGAACTCCGCATTGTATTAGAACTGTTTCTAAATCACCTCTTAAGATGTAGCAGTGAAAATTGTACTTAATTACGTACATTATAAACATCTTTGAGGATGTTTGCCTATTTACTGTATCCGGCCAAACTACACAAACTGCAAAGAACGTAAATAACTTATTTCTTACAAAGTAAATTGAACGTATGCCCTGCTTCTTTCATTATTTTCTGCCTCCGTTTCAAACTGCGGAATCGCAGCAGTGGTCGAGAGTGACGTTGCCTGCCAGAGCTCACGACGAGCACGCTGCAGCGCAGACAAGACAGAACCTCGGCTGCTCAAAGCTCTATTTAACACGAGAGTGCCAGTAAAACGATCACAGGAACTTCATAAAAGTCGTTTGGAGAAGTCGAATAATTCATCCTATTTGAAGTTCCGTTTGAGCTGCAACGGCACAGTTTTGTTCACTACTCAACGCCCAGGATATTTTCATCAGAAATATAACATTTTCGAGACTGTATGAGTGTGGCATGAGAGCAGTCACAAGACCTTCATTTCATGAAGGAAAGATTACCATCGAACGATATCTTGAGGAACATGATTTTTAGCCTTACCCCGTTCCATAATTTCACTTCTTACATTTCTTCTTCTTCCTCTTCTTGTGAATAGGCCTGTTTGGGACCATGATTGTTCAACCGATGGGCTTTGAAATTTACCCAGTCTTGTGCAGGTTTCTCCATAAATCCACGGACTTCTTTCAGAAACTGTGTCACAGCCTGTCCGTTTTGTAAGTTTGTCAGGCTTTTATGCCACAAGGTGAACAGGCGCTTGGTCGGCCTGGTGAGAGACAATCTTGCTATGTTCCATTTCCTGACACAGTCAGAGCGCCTTTCTACCTGGGACGGCTCCGGTATTTAACATCTTCCATTGTCGGACCTTTCTGAGAATTCTTCTCTTTCTCTGACTTCCAGTGTTTCAACCCAAACTTTTCTTTGTATTGTGTTTCAGTTTTAAAATTCGTGACAGGTTATTGATTCTTGATTCAGTTTTACACGCCAGTTTCAGCTTGTTAACTCGCGCGGAAAGGGCTGCCTTCTCTGCGTCATAAACAACCACCAAAGAAGAAGTTATTGCACTGATTATAAAAGTTCACTCCATGTAAATTACAAGTGAAATCCTTCGGAGTTGTGAACCTGTCTGGACGACGAAATGTGTAACCACAGTAATGCTGCGGGACACTTCTTACACTTTAAGAAAAGGTGCTCTGTGTATTCCCCATTACCAGTACCTTTGTCAAGACCAGTAGTGCTGTAATATCATTTAAATGCAAGAATAAAACGTCTCTGAGTAGTGAAAGGTTGTTAGATTTAACTCCCAACTATGTCACACTTCCTGTCTCTGACACTATTTTCTGCGTCGTCAACTGATCAGAAAACCTACCTGTTGTGTTACTGTAGTCGTTATTTCATAAGCTCCTTTTCCACAATATGCGAGATTCTACTGATATCCACTTTGGAATTCATAATTGATAAAATTAATCTCTTAATTTTAAAACTCGTCTCACTTATTGCCAGAGGAAAACACTCCTCGTGTATGTAACGTGCATCAGTTCTGTTGGTTAAAGCCTGGTACCAAAAGTCTTATGCCTGCGGGTCATCACAATATGTGCGTGACGGAGCTGTAACCATAGCAACCGTGCAGACTGTGGTGTAACGTACTGTTACCTAGCAACCGTGCAGACTGTGGTATAACGTACAGTTACCTAGCAACTGTGCAGGCTGTGATGTAACGTACAGTTACCTAGCAACTGTGCAGGCTGTGATGTAACGTACTGTTACCTAGCAACCGTGCAGACTGTGGTGTAACGTACTGTTACCTAGCAACCGTGCAGACTGTGGTGTAACGTACTGTTACCTAGCAACCGTGCAGACTGTGGTGTAACATATTGTTACCTAGCAACCGTGCAGACTGTGGTGTAACGTACTGTTACCTAGCAACCGTACAGGCTGTGATGTAACGTACTGTTACCTAGCAACCGTGCAGACTGTGGTGTAACGTACTGTTACCTAGCAACCGTGCAGACTGTGGTGTAACGTACTGTTACCTAGCAACTGTGCAGGCTGTGGTGTAAGGTATTGTTACCTAGCAACCGTGCAGGCTGTGGTGTAACGTACTGTTACCTAGCAACCGTGCAGGCGGTGATGTAACGTACTGTTACCTAGCAACTGTGCAGGTTGTGGTGTAACGTACTGTTACCTAGCAACCGTGCAGGCGGTGATGTAACGTACTGTTACCTAGCAACCGTGCAGGTTGTGGTGTAACGTATTGTTACCTAGCAACTGTGCAGGCTGTGGTGTAAGGTATTGTTACCTAGCAACTGTGCAGGCTGTGGTGTAAGGTATTGTTACCTAGCAACCGTGCAGGCTGTGGTGTAACGTACTGTTACCTAGCAACCGTGCAGGCTGTGATGTAACGTACTGTTACCTAGCAACCGTGCAGACTGTGGTGTAACGTACTGTTACCTAGCAACCGTGCAGACTGTGGTGTAACGTACTGTTACCTAGCAACTGTGCAGGCTGTGGTGTAAGGTATTGTTACCTAGCAACCGTGCAGGCTGTGGTGAAACGTACTGTTACCTAGCAACCGTGCAGGCGGTGATGTAACGTACTGTTACCTAGCAACCGTGCAGGCGGTGATGTAACGTACTGTTACCTAGCAACCGTGCAGGCGGTGATGTAACGTACTGTTACCTAGCAACCGTGCAGGCGGTGATGTAACGTACTGTTACCTAGCAACCGTGCAGGCTGTGATGTAAGGTATTGTTACCTAGCAACCGTGCAGGCTGTGATGTAAGGTATTGTTACCTAGCAACCGTGCAGGCTGTGGTGTAACGTACTGTTACCTAGCAACCGTGCAGGCGGTGATGTAACGTACGGTTACCTAGCAACCGTGCAGGCTGTGATGTAAGGTACTGTTACCTAGCAACCGTGCAGGCTGTGATGTAAGGTACTGTTACCTAGCAACCGTGCAGGCTGTGATGTAACGTACTGTTACCTAGCAACCGTGCAGGCTGTGATGTAACGTACTGTTACCTAGCAACCGTGCAGGCTGTGATGTAAGGTACTGTTTCCTAGCAACCGTGCAGGCTGTGGAGTAACGTACTGTTACCTAGCAACCGTGCAGGCTGTGGTGTAACGTACTGTTACCTAGCAACCGCGCAGGCTGTGGTGTAACGTATTGTTACCTAGCAACAGTGCAGGCGGTGATGTAACGTACTGTTACCTAGCAACCGTGCAGGCGGTGATGTAACGTACTGTTACCTAGCAACCGTGCAGGCGGTGATGTAACGTACTGTTACCTAGCAACCGTGCAGGCTGTGATGTAAGGTATTGTTACCTAGCAACCGTGCAGGCTGTGATGTAAGGTATTGTTACCTAGCAACCGTGCAGGCTGTGGTGTAACGTACTGTTACCTAGCAACCGTGCAGGCGGTGATGTAACGTACGGTTACCTAGCAACCGTGCAGGCTGTGATGTAAGGTACTGTTACCTAGCAACCGTGCAGGCTGTGATGTAAGGTACTGTTACCTAGCAACCGTGCAGGCTGTGATGTAACGTACTGTTACCTAGCAACCGTGCAGGCTGTGATGTAACGTACTGTTACCTAGCAACCGTGCAGGCTGTGATGTAAGGTACTGTTACCTAGCAACCGTGCAGGCTGTGGAGTAACGTACTGTTACCTAGCAACCGTGCAGGCTGTGGTGTAACGTACTGTTACCTAGCAACCGCGCAGGCTGTGGTGTAACGTATTGTTACCTAGCAACAGTGCAGGCGGTGATGTAACGTACTGTTACCTAGCAACCGTGCAGACTGTGATGTAAGGTATTGTTACCTAGCAACCGTGCAGACTGTGATGTAAGGTATTGTTACCTAGCAACCGTGCAGGCTGTGATGTAAGGTATTGTTACCTAGCAACCGTGCAGGCTGTGATGTAAGGTATTGTTACCTAGCAACCGTGCAGGCTGTGGTATAACGTACTGTTACCTAGCAACCGTGCAGACTGTGGTGTAACGTACTGTTACCTAGCAACCGTGCAGGCTGTGGAGTAACGTACTGTTACCTAGCAACCGTGCAGGCTGTGATGTAAGGTACTGTTACCTAGCAACCGTGCAGGCTGTGGTGTAACGTATTGTTACCTAGCAACCGCGCAGGCTGTGGTGTAACGTATTGTTATCTAGCAACCGTGCAGACTGTGGTGTAACGTACTGTTACCTAGCAACCGTGCAGGCTGTGATGTAACGTACTGTTACCTAGCAACCGTGCAGGCTGTGATGTAAGGTACTGTTACCTAGCAACCGTGCAGGCTGTGGTGTAACGTATTGTTACCTAGCAACCGCGCAGGCTGTGGTGTAACGTATTGTTACCTAGCAACCGTGCAGACTGTGGTGTAACGTACTGTTACCTAGCAACTATGCAGGTTGTGATGTAACGTATTGTTACCTAGCAACCGTGCAGGCTGTGATGTAAGGTATTGTTACCTAGCAACCGTTCAGGCTGTGATGTAACGTACTGTTACCTAGCAACCGTGCAGGCTGTGGAGTAACGTACTGTTACCTAGCAACCGTGCAGGCTGTGATGTAACGTACTGTTACCTAGCAACCGTGCAGGCTGTGGTGTAACGTATTGTTACCTAGCAACCGCGCAGGCTGTGATGTAACGTATTGTTACCTAGCAACCGTGCAGGCTGTGGAGTAACGTACTGTTACCTAGCAACCGTGCAGGCTGTGATGTAAGGTATTGTTACCTAGCAACCGTGCAGGCTGTGGTGTAACGTATTGTTACCTAGCAACCGCGCAGGCTGTGGTGTAACGTATTGTTACCTAGCAACCGTGCAGACTGTGGTGTAACGTACTGTTACCTAGCAACTATGCAGGTTGTGATGTAACGTATTGTTACCTAGCAACCGTGCAGGCTGTGATGTAAGGTATTGTTACCTAGCAACCGTTCAGGCTGTGATGTAACGTACTGTTACCTAGCAACCGTGCAGGCTGTGGAGTAACGTACTGTTACCTAGCAACCGTGCAGGCTGTGATGTAACGTACTGTTACCTAGCAACCGTGCAGGCTGTGGTGTAACGTATTGTTACCTAGCAACCGCGCAGGCTGTGATGTAACGTATTGTTACCTAGCAACCGTGCAGGCTGTGGAGTAACGTACTGTTACCTAGCAACCGTGCAGGCTGTGATGTAAGGTATTGTTACCTAGCAACCGTGCAGGCTGTGGTGTAACGTACTGTTACCTAGCAACCGTGCAGACTGTGGTGTAACGTATTGTTACCTAGCAACCGTGCAGGCTGTGATGTAAGGTATTGTTACCTAGCAACCGTGCAGGCTGTGGTGTAACGTACTGTTACCTAGCAACCGTGCAGGCTGTGGTGTAACGTACTGTTACCTAGCAACCGTGCAGGCTGTGGTGTAACGTACTGTTACCTAGCAACTGTGCAGGCTGTGATGTAACGTACTGTTACCTAGCAACTGTGCAGGCTGTGATGTAACGTACTGTTACCTAGCAACTGTGCAGGCTGTGATGTAACGTACTGTTACCTAGCAACTGTGCAGGTTCTGATATAAGGTATTGTTACCTAGCAACAGTGCAGGCGGTGATGTAACGTACTGTTACCTAGCAACCGTGCAGACTGTGATGTAAGGTATTGTTACCTAGCAACCGTGCAGACTGTGGTGTAACGTATTGTTACCTAGCAACCGTGCAGGCGGTGATGTAACGTACTGTTACCTAGCAACCGTGCAGGCTGTGATGTAAAGTGTTGTTACCTAGCAACCGTGCAGGCTGTGATGTAAAGTGTTGTTACCTAGCAACCGTGCAGGCTGTGATGTAAACTGTTGTTACCTAGCAACCGCGCAGGCTGTGATGTAAAGTTTTGTTACCTAGCAACCGCGCAGGCTGTGATGTAAAGTATTGTTACCTAGCAACTGTGCAGGCTGTGGTGTAAGGTATTGTTACCTAGCAACCGTGCAGGCTGTGATGTAACGTACTGTTACCTAGCAACCGCGCAGGCTGTGGAGTAACGTACTGTTACCTAGCAACCGTGCAGGCTGTGATGTAAAGTGTTGTTACCTAGCAACCGTGCAGGCTGTGGTGTAACGTACTGTTACCTAGCAACCGTGCAGGCTGTGATGTAAAGTATTGTTACCTAGCAACCGTGCAGGCTGTGATGTAAAGTATTGTTACCTAGCAACCATGCAGGCTGTGATGTAAAGTATTGTTACCTAGCAACCATGCAGGCTGTGATGTAAGGTATTGTTACCTAGCAACCGCGCAGGCTGTGGTATAACGTACTGTTACCTAGCAACCGCGCAGGCTGTGATGTAAGGTATTGTTACCTAGCAACTGTGCAGGCTGTGGAGTAACGTACTGTTACCTAGCAACCGTGCAGGCTGTGGTGTAACGTACTGTTACCTAGCAACTGTGCAGGCGGTGATGTAAGGTACTGTTACCTAGCAACCGTGCAGGCTGTGGAGTAACGTATTGTTACCTAGCAACTGTGCAGGCTGTGGTGTAACGTATTGTTACCTAGCAACTGTGCAGGCTGTGATGTAAGGTACTGTTACCTAGCAACCGTGCAGGCTGTGGTGTAACGTATTGTTACCTAGCACCGTGCGGGTTGTGATGTAAGGTACTGTTACCTAGCAACTGTGCAGGCTGTGGTGTAACGTACTGTTACCTAGCAACTGTGCAGGTTGTGATGTAACGTATTGTTACCTAGCAACCGTGCAGGCTGTGGTGTAACGTATTGTTACCTAGCACCGTGCGGGTTGTGATGTAACGTATTGTTATCCAGCAACTGTGCAGGTTGTGATGTAAGGTATTGTCAACTAGCAACTGTGCAGGTTGTGATGTAAGGTATTGTTACCTAGCAACCGTGCAGGTAGTGCTGTAACGTATTGTTACCTAGCAACTGTGCAGGTAGTGATGTAACGTACTGTTACCTAGCAACCGTGCAGGTTCTGATATAAGGTATTGTTACCTAGCAAACGTGCAAGTTGTGGTGTAAGGTATTGTTACCTAGCAACCGTCGAGGCTGTGTTGTAAGGTATTGTTAACTAGCAAACGTGCAAGTTGTGGTGTAAGGTATTGTTACCTAGCAACCGTTGAGGCTGTGTTGTAAGGTATTGTTACCTAGCAAACGTGCAGGCTGTGATGTATCCTATTTGGCTATGTCTTATGGCTGGTTGCCATCTGAAATTACCAGCTGTTGATGGATGGCCATGACCGGCAGATATACTTATGATCATTTGATTTTAGCAAAGGGAAAAGCGGCTTCTCTTTCAGTATGATGTTGGGCATAATGCCTAACTGAAAGTTAATTAATGTGCTTTTCTTTTCTTTACATACTAATTTCGTTAGTTACTATTAATATTCTATGCCGTTCTAGATGAGGGAAGTACTGCAAATAATAGTCTTGGTCTGAAATATACAGTACGCTGAAAAACTTGTTTTATCCTGTCGTATTCTTGACTTCTACTACACTTGATCAGTAAATTATTGATTTATTACACATTTTTTGATGCTTGAGATTGATTTAAAATGAACGGTTGATATAGAAATAATTGTTCAATTTGTGCAAACGCCAAAATGGATGCCCTAAAACTATTTACCCATCTCCTGATAAGACTAAGGCAAGTCTTCAAATGGTTTACTCAGATACAGTTGTGAATACCAGTTTACAGGATGGTATTTGAAGAGAGCATTTTCCTGGTGTGAAAATGGGAAACCACGGAAGATCTTCAGTGCTGTTGTCAGTGGGGTACTACTCCACGTGATCAAATCACGCAGCCACTTGTTCGGTGAATGCAATGACGTAGCTGCTGGTGGCTTTCCACCGCTAAGGTCGAAGTACAATTACTGGTTGAATTTCTACTGAAAATTGAGGGTGCTGTCAGGAGGGTCATCTGGTTTTTAATTTCCCAGGAAAAAATGCAATCCAGATCGAACGTGATAGTCAAATGACTTCGCTACTAGCTTTTCCGTTCGAATGACTGGAAACAGGCTGTGGATTTTCTTTATTTGTTCTGGCTCATGGACTGGGTGTTTGTGCCTGTTCCAACGGTCTCCTCTTCATATTCAGACAACACAGAACACTGTCAACCACCGCAGTAGTGATTACATCCCTCCATAGCGTACAGGATTTTCGTTAGGAAGGTCAGTTGGCAGTAAAACACGGCGTCATCTACATGTGCGTCGCAGTTCGCACCCGTGACCCCGTACGTGAGGGAAAAGCTGTAGGAGAATAATGAAGGAGAAAACAGAGTAATTAAACAAAGCGATGTTATTGCTTGACGTGACTTAATATGGTGATCATTTTCACGCGCAATTCAAACATGAGAAGTTAATTTCACACCAAAAATTCTGTATGCACTAGACAAGATCCGAACCGTGATCATTCCACTCGGCTGTCACAGTTTGAAATAAATAAAAATGTGTGCACATAAATAAAACAGGAAAGAAGGACAGAATAAAAGAAAGGAGAGGTCTGCGGTCAGCCTGACGTTTCGAAATAGCGGGCTAATCGAGGTCCAGGCGCACGACGTGGCCCGCCAGTTACCTAACTGTGTGAAGGAGAAATATCCTCATACTGAATGATGTCGCCAGATAGCAGAATGTAGATCACAATTGTAGAAACTGTATTTAGACGATGTTTACGATTACTATGGCTGCTGCATGGCACTAGAGTCTGTAATATATTAGAATGTAAACCGACTTACGTGGTAGGCTACCCGTTCTTCCGCCAGAGTAACATAAGATTTAGGGGTTCTAATAGGCCGAGGCCCTGTTGTTTATGCATACCTCATAGCAGAACTGTTGTCCGGGTAGAGTATACCTCTTATTTCCTTTAGTATGTTTGCATTCTAACGTATTACAGCCTCTACTTATGACTTAGACGGTGTCTAAATCAGATGTTCTGACGACACTGTTCACCCTCAAGTTTTATCGGTGAATTAGAGTCACAGATTATGTACCATGAAGCGTCATTGGCTTGTTGAGACGATTCTGGAAAGGCGGCCTGCTCTGGTCATCTGCTGCAACATCGCAAAAATTCGATTGATATGCACGGCGGGGTACGATTTCGGTATTCAAGAGACGTGTACTCTAATTACAAAAAGCATTACATACTTGATATCACAATAATATAATTTATAAAAACAACACACAAATAAAGAATAGATTTAAAGAAATCATCTTGTCGTAAGTGTAAAGTGTAAGGGACTTGTTTCTTGGTGCAGTGCGACCTGAATACGATTGTCTATATATTTTTCTTATAGTAATTTCCCTGGAATAATAGGTCACATCGGCTTACTTCGATATCAGAATCACTTGTCTTAAAAGAAAGGGGAGATGATGTCACATATCAACCGGGAGAGATTCCATTAGACTACCAATAGTGACACTTCAAGGTAGGTTGTGTGTGGCGGCTGTTTGCAAATTATCGTTCTCGGATCATGTAAATTTTTTAAAAGATGACAAACACACCGGGGGGGGGGGGGGTTAGGAGACGCGAGGTGGGCAAAGTAGCGGCCGTCGCTTTGATTAAGCTATAGTCCGTGCATTTGCCTGGTGTGAAAGTGGGAAACCCATCTTCGGGGTGGGGAGTTTTCTTATATATCATATGAGTAAACATCTGGAATAACAGATGTAGAGTGAGCGACTGCGGGGAGACTCAAACAATGTTGTGAGGTGGACAGCGGGCGATGGTATGAATGTAAATGGGGTGAAAAGTCAAGTCGTAAGGTTCACCAAGTCTTAATTACTGTCTTGATCGGGTGATAATACCTCATTGGGAACAATGTAAGTATAAGGAACTATATTCAATGGGATAATTATAGTAAGGAGGTTCTTAAGAAAGATTACAGATCTGTTCACTTGCTTATGAGAATATTTAAAGTTTGATGTAAGGAGAGCACATATGCATTTCTAGTTTATATTGTACGGGGCACTCGCCAGGACTACTTGATAAGAGAACTGGAAGGGAAGCTGCACGATTTGTTCTGGGTGAATTCCGACAAAAGAGCAGTGTTACAAAATATTGCAAACTTTAGCAAGGGAAGACTCGGTAGTAAGGAGACGAGATGCTCAACTGTGTGAGATGTTCCGAGCTGTCATTAAAGAGACGGTTGGAACGGGTAGATCATTTCAAGTGTATTCTCCCAGGATGGTGAGACTAAATCAAGTGTAGTAAAGCTCAACAGTATTCTGTAAGAAGTTCCCGGGCGAAAATATCTTTACATCGGTCTGTTTTCAGACCAACTTTGCTTTACGGGAGTGAAAACTGGGTCGAATCAAGATATCTCATTCATAAGTTAGAAGTAACAGACATGAAAGTAGCAGAATAGGTGCGAACAATGGCAGGAGGAAACTCTGAATGACGAGATAAAGGATAAGTTAGAACGATGCTGTACGCATAAACTGGCTTCGTCATGTGAAGCGAATGGAGGACGATGGGTTAGCTAGGGAAACAGTGGACTCGTCATGGAGGGTAAGAGAAGTAGAGGGAGACCAAGTCGACGATGGTTAGACCTATGATTTAAGATAAGAGCGTTAACTCATTTAAGTTTTCAGATTTTTTTTTTTTTTTTTTTTTTTTTGCTAGACAAGGCCACAGAACTACTTACAAATAGAATATTGTGGTGGCGTTTAGTAAATTCACAGAGGTTTGCAGACTGAACTTTAAATGTATAACAGTATGCAATGAAGATGTATGTATATTAATTGTGTTTGTTTAACATCCATTCAATGGCTATAAATTTCAAGAGAATCCGTGATCTATCGATCATACCGCACTTTATCATGGTAAAATCCAACGGCACAGGGGATTTATCTCATTTAAACTTTGGAACATGGCAGAAATCTCAGTTGGAATCGAATCCCTTATCAAGAGAACACTAAGCACTAACCACGAATTTCACATTCACTTCTACTTGATAGAATAGTCACGGAAACCGCTTTGGCTACAAGTTACTTCTAGCAATACCGTCCGAAAGAAATTCGAAGTTACCACATAGTTATTATAGCGACAGTTGTGCGTTGAAACTTAAATACGATAGAATTTCATCAATATTACAAGGAATGCGCTGGAGTCGTGGTGTTTGCCAAATGGAATGAATTAGCATACATTGCTTGTATCCGAAATACAATTGGAGGGACGCCAGGTACGTCTGGGATCGAGCAGAGCTTCCTAAATAAGGAATTTGCTCCGTTTTCGCCGTCACGATCAAAGGGCATTGGTAGAATATTTTCTGCGAATTCTGTGCGATGGTCTGTGGTGTGAAGCCCCGTCACTGACTGCTGCGTTTGCTTCTGTCTCGTGGCACAAACTGAGGGACAATATGGCTGGCAACGCGTGTTGTTTAGTAGATCTGTTATAATTATCAGGACCCGGCAGTGATAGGTCAGAATGCGAACCGTAACCGTCCACACTTGCTAGTAACCAAATTAGTTTGCATTCTAATTTAATAATTTAAAAATAAATTAATAAATAATATATAATAATAATAATTTAGAAGGCGCCGACAACATGTCAGAAACCTCAGTTACAATATGAGATCCGTGGTTTGAAACTGAAGGGAAACTGTTCTCCCTTCCCATACGCTCTCAAGAATTTTAGCAGTTTTCTTCCTTACAGGGAATTCATCAAAAACAACTCACAGATTCGTAAATTTGAACTATAGGAATGCACACATCAATCTGACACAGTTTTTAATACAAATTCAGCAGAACTTCTTGTAAATTACACACTGCATGTGCCACACACCCAGGAACAAAAATCCCGGCATTTCATTTATTGTACTGAATATTAAGCGAAAATAAAATGATGTCAAATTTCTCATCGGGAAGGTCAAGGTGACGCGATGTTACCTAGCAACCGTGCAGGCTGTGATGTGAAGTATGGATGCATGTTCACGACATACAGATCCACGGCCTCGTGGTGATTACTGTTTTAAGAGGAAGTACAACTGGGCAACCATCCTCTATATAACAATAATCAGAGAGAAAAATGGAACGGCTCCGGCACTTCGAAAAGAGCAAAAGAAAGACAGGGCCACGAAGGGCGTGAAAATGAAAGACGTAGGCCTCGAGTGCTCTAATACCGTCGAGGTCCGAAAAGAAGAGAGGCCGGATAGGATAGATGAAAGTGAGGAGCCTGACACAGGTAAGTGGAAATAATGCCAAGAGTCAGCTAGGGCCCCGTGGTCGCCAACCCACGCTCCCAAGTTGGGAGCCCCTGTGGCCCTTTTAGTCGCCTCTTACGACAGACAGGGGATACCGTGGGGGTTCCACGACCTCCTCCGCTCTCAAGGTACTGTAACTTCACCTCACACATTTCGTTTCGTTATCTCGGTGTTCTCGCGAAATTCATGACGCCGAAGCAATAGCTAATAAATGTGGAGAACTGAGCTGCACTTTCTCCAAGTGAAGCAATGTCACGGGAGGTGTGGATTGTGTAAGCAGCGAGACCGCACAGAATACTAACAAAACCACTTAATCGTCCTTAGTATTCAGACAAAGTGAGTTCTTGTTTCAGAAAAAAATATAATTGATTCTAGAGTTCATACTAGACGTAGTTCAATGTCAGGGCGAAGTGCAAGTGTCACAGGTCGCTATCGTGATACTCTCGAAAGACTGTCCCAGCATTTCTGAAAAATAATATTCTAGATATGGAGAATGCTGTACAAGGTCCGGTTTCTCGGCCGAATGCTGAGACTTGGATTCCCGGCTCTGTTAGCCGTGTCTACTTAATCCTTCGCATTCAGGGATGCGGTAAATTTAAAAGCAAAGTGTAGTCATCTCCATAGAGGTAATCGAGACCTTTTAAGGTATGGAAAATAAAGGCCCTACAATGCGTAACCTCGAAACTAAATGCGGTACAGTTCTACGTCGGGCCGAATTTGCTCCTAAGGTTTTTAAAATGGGAATAATGGCAGGAAGGTACTCGGAAAGAGGAGATAAGGGTTACGTAAGTAAGTAAATATAACCAGGCCATATGAGTCGAATGGAGAAGAATACGTTACCTACAAGAATAGACCTGACCATTGAGGGAAAGAGAAATATAAGGAGACTAAGGCGACGATGGTTTGGAACTGAATGAAGTTATAGAGCTAATTACAACGTACGGAATGATGGGGGCGTTTAGTCATTTAACAGAGACGTGCAAACTGGACACTGAAAGGCATTACAGACTATAATGAAGATGATAATAATAATAATAATAATAATAATAATAATAATAATAATATGATAATAATAATAATAATAATAATAATAATAATAATAATAATAATAATATCTTCAGATGGAGTTAAAGACCAGCTCCAAGAGGTAAAGAGGGATGCGAAAGGAGTTGGCCACACCAGTCTCTGTTTGCTTCATTCCTGATTTTTTGTTCACTGAAAATCAAAGCGAATATCCAGTCAGTGACCGGGTCAGGATTGTAATAAATGAAGCCCCATCTAGCGGCAAGGATAGGAATTGTGCCGGCTGCCGAAACGTGTCGCACTCCTCTGGAGCAATGATTATTTACTGACAGATGAAGTGAAATTATATTGGAATGAATCACGACAGCGTAAACCAGAGTACCAGGAGAAAAACCAATCCCACCTCCCCTTTGTCCAGCACAAATCTCACAAGGACTGGCCGCGATTTGAACCACGGAACCCAGCGGTGAGAGGCCGGCGCGCTGCCGCCTGAGCCACGGAGGTTTTTTGGTTCATTGTTCTAGTGAATTTCATTTCTGTTGACTGGATTTTGCTATTTGCCTTGTTATGTAGGGTACATGTTTCGAGCCCATACGTGAGAACTGAAATGTTGCTTTATCTTCCCGCAGTAGATTTCTCAGTTCCAGTCTTCCGAGTGCGGCATTTCTAGTTTTACAGCGTTAAGTTTTCACATTATACTATCAAGGTAGGTATTTGAAAGTGTGAACAGATTGTAACAGAGTTCCCTGCAGGAAAATGTTTGAATCTGTTTGACTGATGTTTGGATCTAAAAATGCATTCTTGGTTTCTTCTGTAATACATGCCTCCTAATTTCACTGCCTTACGACATTCTGATTTTCTTGATGCTGTTCACTTTTTCAATCGTATTCAGTGGTGTGGCCGGCTCCTCCGGGGCTTTTGGGTCTCGGATTCGATATTAATAATAAATCATTATAATTATCTAGGCTCGGGAACTGGGTGTTTGCACTGCCCCAACATCTCTGCAACACATACATCATCACCCTTCACCACAATAACATCCAGTTTCCTACACATGACAGATGCCGGCTACCCTCGTCGGGGGGTCTGCCTTACAAGAGCTATACCCGGCTAGAAATAGCCGTAGGAAATTGTTGTTGTTATTATTATTATTCAGTGGAGAATGAAAATATTGAGGATATAAAAGAGAACGACTCGCGCATCATTCAGTAATAAACGTATATTCGAGAAGGAGGAAATACAACAACGCGAAACGAGCGTGACTTTAGTCGCACTTGACGCCCGCGCACAGAACACGCCTGAAAGTTGATCCCGTTCTTAAATACAGATTGGGCAATAAAAAGCTTGATCCATGGCCCCCTTGCGACACGCGCTTGACCCTGCTACTTACGCTCGACCATGAAATATCAGGAGGCCATTGCATAACTGAAGGCGTGTCTTGTTAAAACAAGCTTCTTTACCACTTCAAATGCATAATACCGGGCGAGTTAGCCGTGCGGTTAGGGGCGCGCAGCCTTGAGCTTGTATCCAGGAGATAGTGGGTTCGAACTCCACTGTCGGCAGCCCTGAAGATGGCTTTCCGTGGTTTCCCATTTTCACACCAGGTTGTACCTGAATTAAGGCAACAGCCGCTTCCTTCCCACTCCTACCCTTTTCGTATCCCAACGTCGCCTAAGACCTATCTGTATCGGTGTGACGTAAAGCAAATAGCAAAAAAAAATGCACAATAACTGGCTATGTATGCTCTTAGAGAATTATATAATAGCTGTCATTAAACTTGGAACCAGGGAATTACCGAGCTCGATAGCTGCAGTCGCTTAAGTGCAGCCAGTATCCAGTATTCGGGAGATGTAGGTTCGAACCCCACTGTCGGCAGTCCTGAAGATGGCTTTCCGTGGTTTCCCATTTTCACACCAGGCAAATGCTGGGGCTGTACCTTAATTAAGGCCACGGCCGTTTCCTTCCCACTCCTAGCCCTTCGCTGTCCCATCGTCGCCATAAGACCTATCTGTGTCGGTGCGACGTAAAGCAACTAGCATAAAAGGAACCTGGGAATTAAGTCACTTACCCTGGAGAGATTTAACGTTGAATATTAAATACTTAATGAACACAGATGTTAGGATTTGAAAAGATTCCCGGACCGCTATTTAAGCCGTGTACTGATCAATGTCCGGTCAAATATAGCAGAATGACGTAGTTAGGCTGATGATATCTTCACACCCGTATTGTCTAGCTTTTATCATAGAATTCGTGTCTTTCACATAATAATAATAATAATAATAATAATAATAATAATAATAATAATAATAATAATAATAATAATTTGTTTTGGAAATATTCCCTCTCTTTATTTTATCACGTCACATTATGTGTAGGACCGAAATTCCTCTTGAGTCATTGCTACTCGTGGGTCTTAATTATCGTGGTGTTGACCAGCCGTGTCTGGAAGTAGCTTATTTATTAATTAATTGGTAAATCATTTGCATCTTAATTTCCAGAGACTGGACCGTGTCTTTCATAATCAAGTCATAAATAAATCAAGATCTTAAGTACTTGGGGAGTTAAATGATTGCTTCAACACAAAATTATGTCGAGTGAACAGAGTAGCTCAAATATTTTTTTAGGTTATCATCGAGGGACTAGGTGTGTGAATCGCTACTTGTCTTTTTCCTCGTGAGAATAACTGTACTCGGCCTACTTAGAGGCAGGATATGGGTTTAAGTTTTCATGGCCTGCATTATCCGCTTAGTTTGTTCGGTTCAGAACTTCCTTCTCGAATGTTTTTTTGGCTATGGCCCATTTCTGGATACTGTTTCTGAATCATTCTTTATATCGCGTATAGTGCCCAGTGTATTACCAGATTGTTTTAAGTCTTCTCCGATTCTGTCAATGTATCTCTTGTATCCGTGATTTCAGTTTCTTGTAGTACATCCATATCTTGTTGGTCACTCTGGTTGAATCAATGCGCTTGTAGGTCCTTACAACTTGAGGCACCATACGTGAGTGAGGGATTCATTGTTTTCCTATATCTTCACATTGCTCCTGATCGCGGGTCTTATGCATATTACGTATTACTAATAATTACAATCTAGTTTTATGTTTTATTTCCTAATTAATGGGTCTCCGAACATGACAAGTATACGACATCAAGAGTGTTAAATAATAACAGTAAACATCGGTTGTTGAAGTGGGTTCAAAAGACAATTATGAATAATTTACAGTGACCTCTTGAACCCTAATATTGATACATCTAGGAGGAACAGCAGATGTTTTACATATTGTTATTGTTCCTGAGACGCCAGTTAACAGTCCGACAACTTGAACGCTAGAAATTTTGTAGGTCTGTTTGAAGTATTTTATTGTTGGCTCATACATTGCTCTCTTGAAAACCAACAGTTGGTACAACCTAACACCGCTCCTATTGGCACCCTCGTTAACTAACAACATCCAGCTCTAGCCTCGGGTCCCGGTCCTCCCAGGATTACGCCGGTCGAACAAATGATTCCGGAGATACATACAAAATTTGTGACATATGTAACATTGGTGAATTCCCTGTTATTATTATTATTATTATTATTATTATTATTATTATTATTATTATTATTATTATTATTATTATTATTATTATTATTATTATTATCGCAAGTCATATTCTAGACAAATGTTATTATGTACAGTTTTTCGATTCATCTAATATTAACCGAGAAATTTGACGTGTCCTGTTTTGGTCCTCTTAACTCTGTCGGTATTCCTGAGTTTGAGTACAGAGCCTTTTTAGAGAAATTCTGTCCGACTCTTTTCCTGTCATGTACAAACATTGATAAAAATTGATCTGAATCAAATTTTGACTTTTGTTTACCACATCTCAAAAAACAAAAGAAAGTGATTTGAAAATGTTGAGGTGTTCCGATGAAACGTTATGTTTAAAGATTACTGGTGATTTATCTTGAAGATTTGGTAGGATTCATTTGAGTTGCCAAACCTGTGAGTGAACGGCTGGAATGCAGCCACACTGCCCCCTCCCATAGAGCACGCCCAGCACGCCTGTCCATCAGTGCTCCAGTTAATGGCAGTACTGTTGTCAGCCGAGTGAAATGTTCATCGAGGTTTCTGTTCAAGGCGAGGCTGGCCACGTTATGAAACTCGAGATACCAATTCCAATTCCTCTCCACTTTCTCTATAAGAAGGCTGTTAAAAAATCGAACGGAGCTGTGCCGGGGTCACGGCCGGACGTTTTGACGCAGAATACGAACCACGTGATAGAAATAAAGCACTGTGTGATTTCTCCAGATGACCACCTCTATTCCCGAATACTTTTATCCGGTACGGAATTATATTAGCATAAGACCAATGCACCAGCCGTTTCCCCGACCAACGACCAGGAATTTCGGACACAAATCAATAACATATCCACTTTCATAGACCAGAAAAATTTTAAAAAGTATTTCTAAAAATTTTACTCTATGCCGCGATATAAACAATGTTTTCGAACACTTTCCGTTATAAATAATCTTTTTGATAATTTTCTTATATTTTTGCGAAATAAATTATGTTTTCGATAACCTTTCTCTATGTCATGATATAAATATAGTTTTAGATAATTTTGCGATATAAATAATGTTTCCGATAATATTGCGATATAAATAATGTTATCGATAATTTTCCAATATAAACAATATTTTCGATAATTTTCCTCTCTGTCGCGATATAAATAATGTTTTCAATAATTTTCCTCTCTGTCGCGATATAAATAATGTTTTCAATAATTTTCCTCTCTGTCGCGATATAAATAATGTTTTCAATAATGTTCTTATATGTCCCCATAGAAAAACGTTCACAGTAGTCCTAATTGTGTCCATTCACTTATTCGTACCTAACAGAGGACTACGGCGGGTCTCCGACAGCGTGACGCTCTGCCGGGCAGATGTGTAGCGGTGATTTGAGTTGCCGAAAAGGCAAGAGGGGAGCACCCGTGTCCTGTAACAGAACTGTCCAAGCATTCGTGTTAGTGAGGAGAAAGAAAAACGACGGAGAGGACAGCGAAAGGTGAGAGCAGCATACGGCCTCTCGAATGTTACTGCGGTCGGTAATGCTCAGTGTCCTGAAGCAGGCCAGAAAACAAACTGAAATTCACTTTGAAACCTTTTCCGCAATCAACTTATATATATTTACTCTTAGAAACTTTACGAAAGACGGTGACTTCAGGTAAAATCTTGTAAAGAAAAAACACTTGTGCATTTTATTTGCTAGACGGAAAACAAATAATCATGGAGAAGACGATAGAGTGACTTCATACGCACATCTCTACGCTTTCCATGTACGAGAGTGTAGAGTTTCGATTGGGTTTCTTTCTTTCTTTCTTTCTTTCTTTCTTTCTTTCTTTCTTAATCCGTTTACTCCCCAGGTTTCAGCGAGGGATACGCTCTCTACCGCCTCAAGGGCAGTGTCCTGGAGCTTCGGACTCTGGGTTAATGGGATTAAAGTGGAGAGGAGGGCCAATACCTCGGCCAGGTGGCCTCACGTGCTATGCTGAACACGGCCCTTGCGTGGGGATAAGAAGATCGGAAGTGATAGATAAGGAAGAGGGAAGGAAGCGGTCATGGCCTTAGGTGCCATCCCAGCATTTGCCTGGAGGAGAAGTGGGGAAACCACGGTAAACCACTCTGAGGGTAGTTGAGGTGGGAATGGAATCCCGTTCCAGTCCTCGTACAACTTTTCAAATTTCGTAGCACAGCCGGAAATCGAACCCGGGCCTTCTACGGTAGCAGATAATCAGACTAGCCACTACACCACAGAGGCGGGCTAATATTTTTCGCGAAGGAAAAATACAAAACTGATGGAATGGAACAAAAATATACTTACACATGAAAGCAATGTTATCGCCAGTGATGGACGGTCATAGGAAACGTAGTGTTAAGTGGTGGAAGTGGCTGGCGCTGAACGCACCACTCTTGACCAGCTGCTGACTCTATCACCAAATATAATAGTACTTATCAAAACCCATAGATAACGCTACTGATAGATAGACGACAAGTTCAACTGGTTAGAAAAATTGAGCAGCATTTAGAAGAAACAAACGCTACAGACGACACCATAAAGAATCAGTGATCTGCATTTAGGGTGGCAGATTCCCCATCAGTTGTTTACCTCTTTTTTACATTAATTTATAATAATTGTTTACGCAGCTTTTTCTTAAATATTTTCAATAAACTTGGAAATGTATCGAACATTTCCCTTGACAATTTATTCCCATCCCTTATTTCTCTCCTATAAATGAATATTTACCGCAATCTGTCCTCTTGAATTCCAACTTGCCTTAATATTATGATCTTTCCTACGTTTAAAGCTCCACTCAACCTTATTCTTCTACTTATGTCATTCCACGCCAACTCGCCACTGACAGCTCAAAACATACCACTTAGTCGAGCATGTCATCTCCTTACTCCCAAGTCTTCCCAGCCCAAAGTTTGGTACATTTCAGTAAAACTACTCCTTTGCCGGAAATCACATAGAACAAATCTTGCTCCTATCCTTTCAACTTTTTCCAGTTCTCGTATCAAGTGGTGCTGGTGAGGATCCCATATAGGCCCTCTCCTTTACATACTTACTACAATACCTAAGTACTCTCATAACCTTCCTCGTCAAGACGATTTCACTAATGAAGATCATTCCTTATATTAACACCTAGGTACTTACTGTGTTCTCCATGAGGTGCTATGACCCCATCAAACCAGTAAATAAAACTGAGAGGACTTTCCTGTTTGTTAAACTTACAAATTGACTTTTCATCCAATTCTTTGGAATTCTGGTCGCAAGTCACACACATTGGTGGAAAAAGCTAAAAAGTTACTGGAAAACAGTGGACAGAAGAACGGAAAAACCCCTCAGTGAACTCATGAAGATATTTTGGGAGGCAGAGGACGAAGAAAGAAAGAAAAAAGAAAGAAGATTACGGACACTGGTTGCCATGTCGGGAAATTGATTGCTCCAATTGTAAATTGAACCCAAACCAAATCGAAGTCCTATCATTAGAAAGTTGATGTGACACTTGTTTTGATCTTCTTTAAGTGGACTTGATGCATGTTAATGACGGAATGTCGGCGTGTGATTCACACGAGAGCCATCTGCTGGTGAGATTTTTAAGTGACTTTCTATTTGGGCAGGTCCATTGTCCGGTGCCAAGTCGAGGAGGGAGCCCCTCTTATGTAAGCTGACATCTGCTTGCATAAACAAGAGCTGCTTCCAAAATTCACTGCATGCAGTTTTGTCATCCAAAAGAATGTGGAGTGGACGGCCTGCCAGGAGTGGTACTCGCTGCTAAATACCTAATGTTTCCGGTTGAGAGGGCCACAGGGGACGAACTTCCTAGCCGAATGCATCAGTAGCAATCCATAGCGGGGCTGTGGTCGACCTCGCGCTAACTGCAACTAAACTGCCTGATTTCTATCCTCCTGGCCTTGTGGATAACACTGATACGACTCGGCTGCCAAGTGGCTTGCTATCAAATACAGACTGGTTCATGAAAGACTTGCTGGCTCCGCGGTGCCTGCTTCTTACCCGGAGGCCCCGGGTTCGATTTCTGACCAGGTCAGGGATCTTTACTTGGACCTGAGGGCTGGTTCGAGGTCCACTCAGCCTACGTGATTAGAATTGAGGAGCTATTGACGGTGAGGTAGTGGCCCCGGTCTAGAAAGCCAAGAATAACGGCCGAGGGGATTCGTTGTGCTGACCACACGACACCTCGTAATCTGCAGGCCTTCGGGCTGACCAGCGGTCGCTTGGCAGGCCAAGGCCCTTCAAGGGCTGTAGTGCCATGGGGTTGGGGGGTGATGAAAGACTTCCCTATTGTAAGTACAGCCCTCAAACTGTACTCGAAAATGACGAGATTAAAATGTACTGGGACCGAACAATTATCACAACAGAGCGGATATAGCGGTGTGCTGCTCTGATCGACATACAGTGACAGTCCCGAACCTCCATGAGAAATACAGCAAGTACACACCACTGGTAGAATATATTGAAGGACTGACACTATGAAGAGATGATAATTGTCATAATAATAATAATAATAATAATAATAATAATAATAATAATAATAATAATAATAATAATGTTATTGGTTTTGTCCCACTAACTACTTTTCTTTTTTCTGAAACGCCGAGGTGCCGGAATTTTGTTCCTCAGGAGTTCTTTTACGTGCCAGTATGTACTGACACGAGGCTTACGTATTTGAGCAACTTCAAATACCACCGGACTGAGCAAGGATGGAACCAGCCAAGTTGGGGTCAGAAGGCCAGCGCCTCAACCGTCTGAACCACTCAGCCCGGCATTTTTATTATTGTACCAATCGTCCTTTTGAGTACAGCTCCTATACCTAGAACTCTTGGGAAAGGGCTGAACAAGTTTGATGTCAACACCAACATCTACAACACCATGCATTGCAATGACTGGAATTCTTCGGAAATGTATGGATTTGAAATCTATGTAAGAATGTAGTGTAAAGTAAGGTTTATTGTGCTTTGATTTCCTAAAATCTGTAGGCTACAATTGCTTCAATATCATTAAAATGAAAGTGTGCAAATAAATAATAATAATAATAATAATAATAATAATAATAATAATAATAATAATAATAATCTGAGAGCCCATTGAGATTAAGACAGGAGTCAGGCAAAGTGACGGATTATCGCCGATTTTGTTTAAAATTGTCTTGGAAAAAGTAATCAGAACTTGGAGAAAACAATAAAAGAAGAAGGGACACAAGGAATCCATTTAAGTACAAAGAACAGAATGTGAAGGGGGATTGCTTAGCATTATCTGATATAAGAAGATGCAGAGTAAGCCCAAATTATACTTGAAAAACTACATGAAATCGCAGAGAAAGCAGGACTCAGGATCTCATAGGAAAACAGTATACAGACATAACAGAGAAAAGCCGCCCGGCGGTGTAGGTGGCCCCGGGGACGACACCCGGCCACGTCAGGGATTTCTACCTGGATCTGAGGGCTGGTTGGAGGTCCACTCAGCCTACGTGATTACAACTGAGAAGCTATCTGATGGTGAGATGGCAGCCTCGGTCTAGAAAAACAAGAATAACGGCTGAGAGGATTCGTCGTGCTGACCACACGACACCTCGTAATCTGCAGCCCATCGGGATGAGCAGCGATCGCTTGGTAGGCCAAGGTCCTTCGGGGCTGTTGCGACATGGGGTTTGGTTTGACCTGGAAACAAGGAATGGGGAAGACAAAAGCTGAGATAAATTTAAATATATTGGGGAATGGATCCAGCCGAATGGAAGTGATAAAAAAGCAAATAAGGGAAGGGCCATAGAGATGGAGTTAGCCTGTAGATTAGTACAGAACAGATACAGGGCAAAGATATTAACGAAATATCCTGATACTTTTATGAAGATCGAAACCGGAACCCACAGAGCAGCAGTAGTCTTGACCTTCCAGAAGCCAGATCGACCTAGAACACAGAATCCCTCACCGTGATTGACCCGACCTTGAATTCGGCTCGAGGCGAGGGCGGGAATCGAAGCACAGCGAAAGTAGATTCGTCAAGACAAGATTCTGGTTCCGCGGGAACATGGAGACAAAGCAGCAGCTGTGGAGGTCGCTACTTTTTGTATCTCCTCGCAATCTTAAATCTCTGCAAGCACCAACCTCACATACTCGCTTAATTAATGAATATTCTTATCACAATAACCGTGTACCTGCTGATCGTAGTTATTTTATAGCGTGGATAATTACAGAGCCGCTTTATTGGAAATAGATTTCAGCACCTGACATCAGAAGTGCATTAATAATTCAAATGCTTCCGCCACGTTTCAGAAAACGGTGTTCCTTAAATATGTAATAACTGAAATGGCGTATAGGAATTTCATTATTAATATCGATTGAAAAACAATCAACTATCTTCAGGAACTGTACAAATTGTCAATGAAAATCTGACCATAGACAAGACTGTATTAGCAATGCGCTGAGTTTCCTGATCGGTGGTGAAGATAATTTGGAAGATACTTGTTAAGTTGAGGAGTATTTATTTAATGCGTACACTTACGCACTAGCACTGAGAAAGCCACGGCATAAGAAGCTAATAAATTGACGAAGTCCATCCCACAAGAGGGATTACATAAATATTTTTCGTTTGTTTTCTTGTTTGATTCTTTGTGTGTTTGTGATACTTTGCGTTTCCCTGTTCTTTATTGTTTTTTGTGAGAATTTGTTTGTTGATAACAGAAGATAAAGAAGCACCAATCTAGAAAAGAGTGAGGCAAGGTTGAAGTTTGTCCTCCCTTCTTTTCAATGTCTGTTTAGAAGAGGCGGTAAGGAAAATCAAAGTGGAATTTGGAAAGAGAATAACAATCCAAGGAGAGGCCAAAACCCTGAGATTTTCCGATTATCTTGTTATTTTATCTGAGACTGCAGAAGATCTAGAGAAATTTCTCAATGGTATGGACAGAGTCTTGAGTGAGGAATAAAAGATGAAAATAAATAAGTTTATGACAAAAGTAATGGAGTGCAGTCGAACGAAGGCAGGTGATGCAGGAAATATTTAATTAGGAAATGAAATCTTAAAGGAAGTAGATGAATATTGTTACTTGGGTAGTAAAATAACTAATGATGGCAGAAGTAAGGAGGACATAAAATGCAGACTAGCACAAGCAAGGAAGAGCTTTCTTAAGAAAAGAAATTTGCTCACTTCGAACATTGATATAGGAATTAGAACAATGTCTCTGAAGACTTTTGTTTAGAGTGTGGCATTGTATGGAAGTGAAACATGGGCGATCTCTCTCTCGGAAAGAAAGAGAATAGAGGCTTTTGAGAAGTAGTGTTACAGAAGAATGCTGAAGGTGAGATTGATAGATCGAATCATGAATGAAGACATACTGAATCGAATCGGTTAGAGGAGATCGATTTGGCTAAATATGACTAGGAGAAGACATAGAATGATACGACACATCTTAAGACACCGAGGACTTGTTCAGTTGTTTTTTTGAGGTGGCATTTGTGAGGTGGAGTTTGCGAAAATAAATAACCAGTTGCATTAATGTGTTCGAGTGCGAAGTTTTTCGGTTAGATTTACCCCTTTTTATTTTTTCAAACACCGTGTAGAGCAACGCTTGTATTGTTCGTGATTATTTACCTCGTTTGATCATAATCAGTTTTGTTGTTCTCTTGCAAAATTTTATTCAGTGGACATGGTACTATTTGTATGGACAATCTTAATTTCTCCTCGATTGCTAAGGAGCGGCCTGTTCTCTTCAGTATAGGTGTGTAATTAAAACAACCACTGAACAACTTCACGTACAAGAACAGTAATTAAATATCGTGCTTATCGAAAGAGCAAGGAAGTTAGTGCTTGTTCAAACAATCTTAACCTATTCTTCGGCCCGATAGTAACATCTGAACAGGTTTGTACACAATCGCACTTGGGCGCCTGCGAATAACGGACCCAGTGATTTCACCGGAGATAACAAGTTTTAGTGAGGCAGTAATTAAAAGGAACGGGTTCACCTTTAAGCCGTCACAGCCACTAAAACACAGGAGCCTATACGTGGCCGATATTGCTTATGAGCCACTGCAATGTACTGGCTGCCCTGCATTACGGGAACATTCTGAATAAAAAGTTAACTAGTACTATCAAACTCGTTTGAGGAGTCATTACAACCACTTGCTATAAAGCAGGTTTGTCAAACTGAACCATAGGCAACGTGACCCACGGCTGTGGTCTTTCTGCCCTACCGTGGCTGCTTTGATAGGTATCTCCCATTTTGGTTATTAAACATGTACCTGTATACCCTATCTATATCTATAATTATCGACTATTTCTATGCATTCGTAATTATTTTGAGGGAAAAATAATTTATGCATAAACTCTGTATATATATATATTTTTTGCAAGTACTTTACCTCGCACCGATACCAATAGGTCTTGCGGCGACGATGAGATAGGAAAAGGCTCACAGCTATGTGATAGTGATGGAATCTATTCAAAGCTGAACGAACATAGTGTTTTCAGTTTTGTGTACCTTTTTAGTTGAACGTAAAACATTCCATTTATAAGTATTCCAGGTTAAAGGGTCGTGTTTATGTTACCTGACTGACTCAAGCCGTTTGCATGACTGCCATGCTCGGTGCAACCCTGTGGTTGATAAGCCTGGTCTAGAGCAAACTACGTACATACGGATATACAAACAGTTTGCTTGTGAAGCAAAACCTGCAGTAAGCATCGTCTGTCCTTGTAAGCCATAGCGAGACAGACGTTCTGCTGGAGATTCATATTGAACACACTCTCCTAGCCGTGATCCTCGACTATGACGAGAGATTTAATGACATAGGAAACAGAAGAGGTCAGCGAGAACGTTGCATACAAAGCAGCAAGACGTCCAGTTGCCAGGAGTGCTAATAGTCCCTCCTTAATTAAAAAACCAACATAAAAAACTACTCGAAATATCACTGGACATAAATCTCTGCGTGTGTAGCTAACTGACAGGGAATAATTAGCATGGAACTCTATATTCCTGTGTATTAGGTCAAGGCAACTGTCGGCTGTCTACCGCCACAGATCTTTCGTTTTTGTGTTATCACTCTCATATATCTCATTTATGAGCGCTGAAACACTTCTGTAGAACATTTCCGCACAACATAACTGAAGCCGACTTGTTGGCTGACCGCGGCAAGAAATACAAATATAAAATATGGCCAACAGCATTGGAATCAAACGGCCAGAGTTTGAGTCCAAGAAACCACTTTTCCCTTAGCGAAAATCACATCGTCATAAATATGTCTACTATTGTTGTTTTATGAACTTTGCAACATCAGTCCTAATAGTAAGGTTATTGACTTTTTACATCCCGCTAACTACTTTTACCGGTTTCGCAGTCGTCGATGTGCCGGAATGTAGTCCCGTAGGAGTTCCTTTACGTGCCTATAAATCTACCGACACGAGGCTGACGTATTTCAGCACCGTCAAATACCACCGGACTGAGCCAGAATCGGACCTCCCGAGATGGCCAGCGCCTCAACCGTCTGAGCCGCTCAGCCCGGCGAACATCTGTTCTTAAACAATTAAGCGAGCGTACAACCTAATCCTCGTTGTAGGCAGATGGAAGATATTCGTGTGGTTTCTAAATTATTTCATCTGCAGAGGAGAAGTCTTAACGAGAAGATATTCCAAGAGCTTCTTCGATGTAAAAAAATAAATACTTCCTTAGTTTAAGCATAAAGTGAGGCAGTTGATCAGCAGACAATTCGTTCAATAATAATCAGCCTTAGCAACTTCGTAGCACTTTCAGAGTCTGTTCAAAGATACGGATGAACCCACCATTAAGCTCGCATGTTCTAGACGACAGCCTTGTAAAACCATAAGTTTGTCAGTTCAGTTCTAGAGAAAGTATGCTTACACTTATACTCCCTTATAGGAAGTCTCAAGTATCGTCTATCCCGTTCTACAAGTATGTAGGTGACTTAGATCATACCTGCCAACCCTTCCGGTTTACCCGGAAACTTTCCGTTTTTTAACTCGTCTTCCGATTTTCCGATTTATTTTTAATTCTTCCTATTTTTGACCAATATAACGTCCAGTACGGTCAATACTCTTTCCCTAGGATAAAGGATACATTCTTATGTGCTTCTGTAATTTACCGAACCTAATTTTCAAGCATTTTTATTTGATGCTTTATTTCGTGAGTCCGTCGCGTTCGTGTATCGTGTTTCCAGCTCTCTACAGCAGCATGTGTGCTTTACGGCTGGGGATTCGGGACGGCAATCGTCCTACAAGCAAGAGAGGCTAGCGAGCGCTAGCGACTCATTTAATCGGGACGATAGAATGAGTTTCTTATCGTGTGGTTCGCACACTTATTAACATCGTTGGAATTGTATGCCACGTGTTTTTTCTAGCGGTTATATGCTTTTCTCCGTGTCAAAGTTGTATGTTAATAATATATGAGCATGCCGATCTGTCTTGTACGTGCTAGTTTCGCGTATCGGTACTTCACTGCATTTTTGTTTATTCTTACTTAATAATTTTAATGAGTTGAATGTATTTCAGGGAGTTGTGTCGGTGACAGTTTCTGGTATTTTCTCTTCACGTTATGGCTACAAAACATAAACGTTATCACCAAGTGTTCGGAGATACCTATAAAATTACATTATCGTTCATTTTACAGTCTAATAAAAGAAACTATTATGCGAATCACCTCGGGAGATACATTTCATTTCGAGTTATCGAAATTTCGAAATATAGAGAATACCGTTTTTGAGCATGTATAGCACATAATTCAATCAAATGTATCTACGGGCTTTTACTGAATACGTTATGTTTAATGGTGCAGGTACTTAAAAATATACAAAGAAACTCTTTTTACAGCATCACTTTAATTATAACCCTTATTATAGTAAGTTTTTAGAAGACAGGATACAGTACATACAGTAGTGAAATAAGAAACATAGCTCCGTTAACACGTTTGGAAAATATCCGTTAGTCTCTTCTGTTTATTGCGGTTAAACTTTCCTCCCTACACGTTGAAACTTCGTCAATACCACGCAGCCGAGTTTCGTAAATGGAGCTTGTCATCCGCGACTTCTGGGCTTGATTTCGTATGTGACCGGTAATTAATTGACACCCGAGAAACGGCGAGGCTTTGCCGATTTGGCGATCACTAGAAGTTCGAGTTTTTCGGTTCCCGTCATATTAGTTTCCAGCTTCACCGGAACCCTTTCTTTACTTGTTAACTGTTCCTCACAAACCGCAAATGCCGTATTGCGCAGTTGATGTTGCGCAAAATTCGAGTTACGTAGTATTTTTTGCTTCAAGGGAGGAAATGTTTGCTTCGGGAAATCGAGAAATTCGTTTAACCTAATTTCTAGAATAGTGAAATAAATACACGGAAGAATAGGACAAACGGCCGGAAAATCTAAGTTCGAGATACTGAAAATTCGAGTAGTTTCGAGATATCGAGGTTCGACTGTATTATTATTATTATTTATTATTATTATTATTAATGTGTCATAAATTAGAGTGATTGAGGTACATTTTCGCCGGCCCCGTGGTGTAGGGGTAGCGTGCCTGCCTCTTACCCGCAGGCCCCGGGTTCGATTCCCGGCCAGCTCAGGGATTTTTACCTGGACCTGAGGGCTGGTTCGAGGTCCACTCAGCCCACGTGATTAGAATTGAGGAGCTATCTGACGGTGAGATAGCGCTTCCGGTCTAGAAAGCCAGGAATAACGGCCGAGAGGATTCGTCGTGCTGACCACACGGCACCTCGTAATCTGCAGGCCTTCGGGCTGAGCAGCGATCGCTTGGTAGGCCAAGGCCCTTCAAGGGCTGTAGTGCCATGGGGTTTGGTTTGGTTTTGGGGTACATTTTCTTGTAACCATTTTAATGTTTTTTAGTTTAAAATTTTAACTTTAATGATCAAATCACATTGTAACTGTAGGTATGCATGCCTTCCATCCTGTCTTTTTTTTTTCACTTAGACCATGGCACAATATATATGATAAAATACAAGAATTAAAAAATCTTCCTATTTTTGATTTCTAAAAGTTGGCAGCTATGCTTAGATAAATATTAGGGGTATACAATAATAAAGTTTTATTATGAATCCACCTGTTCAATACATTATAATGTTGTTACATTTAAAATAACTTCATTAGTTAAAAAGTTATATATGGGACATGTTTCGCTCCCTTATAGAGCATCATCAGCCAAATCTGAATCTCAAATAATTGTTATTTACGTAAATAAAGACTTAAGAACTATTAGAACATTTTTGACAAACTTAAAACTTATTCTATTAGAAAATCATAAAATATAAAATCTTTGTATACATGGCTTAATTACATGTGCTTAATAGTCACTTGCAATAAATATTAGGGGTACTAGCAGAACATATCCCTATATTTATGCAAACTTCACTGCAGAAGCGTTGTGTGGGGTAGATTATACTTGTGACTTGCTTGAATACGTTTGTATTTTAACCTAATCATGTAATCTAGATTTCATCAAATGCACCGTGATTTGAAACTCAATTATTTATTTACTTATTTATTTATTTTTCTTTTTTCTTTCTTTCTTTCTTTTTTCTTTCTTTCTTTCTTTCTTTCTTTCTTTCTTTCTTTCTTTCGAAGTTGGGGCTCACGGCCCACTCTTACACTAAACCACAACAAACGGTACATATTGATATAAGTTTAAAGTCATTAAGACCGTGTAGAGTATGTGGAAACTACCTATATTAATGGAATAAAAATAGTATTATGTAACTTATTTTCTTAACGATTAATATTCTCTATCTACATTACCTAACAATATATGAAGGTGTCTTTAAATGAAAATTTGTATCTGTATGGTTAGGATTCTTTGTAGGACTATAAGTCTCATAACGTAGCACCTTCCATTAGAAACCACAGAAAACTGTGAACGTTGATCGATAAAAACTCATGTGGTTGGCAGAAGGAGCGCTGCACCTTCTGAAAGCACCACTCCATGCGCATGTGTAAGACGTATTGCCTAAACAGGCCCAGTCAGGTAAGGTCTCTCTCCTAAGAGATTTAAAAATAAATCCATACCGTATTATTCGGTAAGTTGGAAGTTGGATATTGAACCAGTTGTAGGGGTGTGATCCTTTCGTTCACGTAACGGAATTTTAGGCCTAACAATGTGTCAAATCTTGGAAATGTATTTATTAAAACTTCAAAACACCAAAATAACTGTCCACTAAAAGCAAAATGAATGACCATTTTAGTATAGAGATGTTAACCAAAATTCATTGTATTTATTGATATGAACCTTACAGAACGTAAGCGGTCGTAGAAGAGTGATGCCGCCTCCGGCCTCTTGACAACTTCACCGCTGTTGTGATGCTTGAGAGAATTATGAAATGCCACGCCCCACGAGTTAATAACCGAACATAGCATATACAGGAGCATATCCGATGATTATGAAAATCAAAACCTACAACCTGTTTTCCAGCCAGTGACCAGGTCAGGGATGGAATGAATGAAGCCCCCATCTTGCGGCGAGGATAGAAATTGTGCCGGTTGCCGAGGTGTGTTGCACTCATCTGTGACAATGATTAATGACCGTGAATGACAAACGAAATGAAATGCTGCTGGAGAGCGTTGCTGGAATGGAAGATGACAGGAAAAACCGGAGTACCCGGAGAAAAACCTATTTCGCCTCCGCATTGTCCAGCACAAATCTCACATGGCTGTCCGGGATTTGAAACATGGAACTCAGCGGTGATAGGCCGGCGCGCTGCCGCCAGAGCCACGGAGGTTTAAATTTCAAACGTCGGGTCAGTCTCGTTCTCTCCGGCCAAGGCTACTGTGTGTATCATATAACTAAATGCAGCTAAATGCAGCCGGTTGGTTGGGTTACCTTTCCACACTCCATATTTTAATTTTCGCTGGAAAGAGGATATTCCAATTGATTTAATTTATTTTTAATATACATGTAGTTTATAAGAAAGAAAGACTGCATTTTAAAATCACCAAGCAATACAGAACACGCATATACTCGCCGCGTTAAATACAAATAGAAATATTAGAATAATATTTTTACAACATTGTCTGAGAATAAATTGTTCATACAGTTATCTTTCATACTGTGGAGAGTAATAATTTCAACGGCGATGATAGCAATGCGATACAAAGATAAAGTAATGGGTAGAGCCTGGATTTGTTGACAGTAACACAGGCTAACTGAGGCGAGTAACAAGTAGGCTCCAACCGCACAACGGTCCTTCTACGAGATTCGCACAAACATTAGGAGTAGGGCTTATTAGAATCCCTAAATGTATGTTACTCTATTTGGGAACAGCGGGCCAGTTTGCATTACCCGGTCCCTAGTAATAGCACAGTGGCATTTCTTTAATCAAACACGAAAACAAAAGTCAAGTCAAAATCAATCTGTATTCTCTAATGTTTCACAACATTATAGTCACTGATACATTCTCAACGTCATAATAGCATTTTTATTATACCCGTAAATTATACCTTTTCACGTACAAATTCCAAAAACGAGTTATTGATTAGTATGCCATTTACAGTTTAACACAGAAACATTTCTTTACATACTTCTGTACGGTTTTTGAAGCCTCAGTGGCTCAGGCGGCAGCGCGTCGGCCTCTCACCGCTGGGTTCCGCGGTTCAAATCCCAGTCACTCCATGTGAGATTTGTGCTTGACAAAGCGGAGGTGGGACGGGTTTTTCTCTGGGTACTCCGATTTTCTCTGGGATATTTCATTGCAGCAACACTCTCCAATATCATTTACTTCCATCCGTCAGTCATTAATCATTGCCCCAGAGGAGTGCGACAGGCCTCGACAACCGGCATAATTTTTATCCTCGCCGCAAGATGTGGGCTTCATTCATTCCATCCCTGACCCGGTCACTGTCTGGAAAACAGCTTGTAAGTTTTCATTTTCACTTCTGTACGGTTTTTCACGACACATATTACAATCCCATTAAGAAGTTTCTGTGTGCTATTCTGTGTTTATACAATGAGCCATTGTACTGTATAAGATATAAATATCTTTAAAATATATTCTGTAATCCCTGTAATTTACTGATATAACCGAGGGAGTTAAGCCTCCGTGGCTCAGGCGGCAGCGCGCCGGCCTCTCGCCGCTGGATACCGTGGTTCAAATCCCGGTCACTCCATGTGAGATTTGTGCTGGACAAAGCGGAGGCGAGACAGGTTTTTCTCCGGGTACTCCGGTTTTCCCCGTCATCTTTCATTCCAGCAACACTCTCCATTCACATTTCATTTCATCTGTCAGTCATTTATCATTGCCCCAGAGGAGTGCAACAGGCTTCGGCAGCCGGCACAATTCCTATCCTCGACACTAGATGGGGGCTTCATTCATTCCATCCCTGACCCGGTCAAATGACTGGAAACAGGCTGTGGATTTTCAACCGAGGGAGTTAGCCATGCGGTTAGAGGCGCACAGCTGTGAGCTTGCATCTGCGAGATAGTGGATTCGAGCCCCACTGTTGGTATCCCTGAAGATGGCTTTCGGTGGTTTCCCATTTTCACACCAGACACATTTTGGAGTTGTACCTAAATTAAGGTCACAGGCATTTCCTTCTCATTCCTAGCGCTCCTGTCCCATCGCCGCCATGAGACCTATCTGTGTCGGTACGACGTAAAACTACTTCAAAAATGTATATATCATACAAATTAATTCTGTTGGGTCTCTTATTTATTGATGTAAGAGTTGTAGAATGGCACCCAAACTACTCTGCATTAAGGAATACAATGTTTTTTCAAGCTTGCTTTACGTCGCACCTACTCAGATACGTCTCATGCAGACGATGGGATAGGAAAGGTCTAAGAGTGGTAAGGAAGTGATCGTGGCGTTAAGTAAGGTACAGCCCCAACATTTTCCTGGTGTGAGAATGGGAAACCACTGAAATTCATCTTCAGCGCTGTGGACAGTGGGGTTCGAATCTTCTATCTCCCGAATGCAAGGTCACAGCTCCGCGATTCTAACCGCACGGGCAACTCGCCCGGTAAGGAATAAATACTAGCGCTGATATGGAGTAGATATCATTCATATTTCATATAATTAATCTCAATAGTTTATATATCGCATTACAAATGTTCTCAATATGCGAATTAAATGATCTGTTAAGAAGGAAGCCGAAGTCTCCGGTGTTGACTCAGTAAAATATAAGTTAAAGGCTGTTCAGTCTGTCGAACACACAAGTTAAGCAGAAATATATAATAATAATTTCGTGTGGCTATTCCTAGCCGAGTGCAGCCCTGCAATGAGGGTGGGCGGCATCTGCCATGTGTATGTAACTGCGTGTTATTGTGGTGGAGGATAGTGTTATGTGTGGTGTGTGAGTTGCAGGGATGTTGGGGACAGTACAAACACCCAGCCCCCGGGCCATTGGAATTAACCAATGAAGGTTAAAATTCCCGACCCGGCCGGGAATCGAACCCGGGACCCTCTGAACCGAAGGCCAGTACCACAGCATACCTGTAAACAGAAACACACCTCTTCATTATTTACTTCGTATTTATAATATTTGCTAGTCCCACAGAACGTGATCACAAAACACGTTCTAATTATACCCCAGAGACTAGGTCTTCGTTTGCACTGTTCTTTAACGCCGATCAATGCACCGGAAATAATCATAATTCCCTGGTTTAATATTAAAAATGTCATAAATCTTGTTCTTATATGGTATCCAACCGCTAGGTACAGAACATGATAATTCATTTAAAAATTCTGTCGTAGTTTAGGGGTTTAGAACCACCCACCATGGAATTTTTACAAAAACAAAATGAACATAAACTTACAATAAACATACAGCGTCCTCACCTCCATTGTGTTACTATAACCCCGCTACTGCGTCCATTGACGAACTGTAGAGACACAAGACACGTGCTAAATACGCTCACGGCCCGTTGGAGAACGTCTTGCATATATTTCAATTAAACAGAATTCTATAGCCCAAAGAAGGAGTGAGAGCAGGCTGGCAAGTTTCATTAGTCATCCTCTGAAAGTGGTTTTGCGAATTCTACACTCCCCTACCAGTGTGTGTTCAGCCTGAGAGAGCTTCAGTACCGCGAGGGATTTCTTGGCCCTGATAAGGGTACTTAAAGCATTGGGTACCATCACCAAACATTTTATCTTCAAAGAAGACTTCTGATCTTATTGGGAGATCTGAAGCTATTGTTTCCAATAATTTTCAGTTTTATAATTGCTTATTGTCCGTTTTGAAACTCAAATTCCAGGGGATGCTGCAAAATAATGTTCACTATCTTTTAGAACAAATAAAACAAAATGTTTTGTCTCTGAATTAACAACGCTAAAAAGCAACTGATTATACACGTTTAGGCAACAATTTAATAGGTACTTTCTTTTACATACAAAATCAACTTACTATCGCAAATGTTTCTGCACACATTTCTTCGCCCTCATCCGTATTCACATTTAGAATTATTCTGATGTTTTCAATCACATGTTTGTAATGCTGCAGAAGAAATTGTTTTTAATTCTCGTATGCAAGTTGTGAAACTCGCCTCCCATCGTCATACTATCTGGTTATAAGCTTCCTGCATGCACTAGTGATGAATGGGATGCCTATTAACTGATTCTCACCGGCTTATTGCTGCCTGCAGAAGGCTACGTCAGAATATGAAGAGATAACAACCGGACACATAATCTTCAGTGCTGCCCGACAAATGCGCCCCCTTGCGTTACTAAGCCTCGTTTTCGAACGTATAGTACTAGGCTGGTATTTGGTACTAGAGCACTGTCAACATATCGACAATGTCTGGTGCATTCAGTAACGACGAATATACATAATGTTAATCTATGGTAAATCTGGTCGGAGCTCGCGAACAATATGCACAGGAGATTCCAAATAAGCGCCTGCGTTATATACATGAATTTCGCCGAAAAGAGTTCTAATTAAGAGCTAATGAATCGTTCAAGGCACGTACGAGCAATTGTCGAATGTCTGTATAAATTAATGAGTTGTTAAATTTTATTTTCGGCGTGCTTGAAAATACACACGTGCGTAGTAAAATGAATGCTCACATTCGAAATACAGCTCGTTGTGGAAAGTCTTCAAGTGTCGCACTCTGTGGCCATTGGGGTGTTAGTCTACTTGTGTTATGTCGTGCAGTCTGTCGCAATCGTGCGTCTAACCGATCTTCCATCAACGTTCTGTCTAGCTTCGTGTGCTGCTTCAGAAGATGGCGCAGCCTGTTCGGATATAATCGACCATTCTCGTGTATATACCTGATCTGCGGCGCAATTCAGTTCAGCAGACACGTTTATAATTTCATCGTCTTTCTCTGCCAGTTCTGCCTCCATCTTATTGAAGTTTTCTCGCAACCTATTTACCGACTTCCTGTCTTGATTTCTTCTTGCTTTCTGTGAGGTCATTCGTTAAGGATTTACAAGCACCTTCAATATACTGATCCACCTGGTCTGCCATTTTAAAACGCAATCTCTCTCTGTAATCTTGATCCAAAATAGTGATCGCTACCCGAATAAATGCTCTTTGATCACTATTATTTGTTGTAAAGTCCTTAATATCCAATATGAAAATCGTGGACATTCTACGCCATCTCTTGGACAAAGGTCTACGCTTCTTATCCCACGGAGTGCGTCGCATGTCAACGGCTCGCAACGACTCGATACAGAAGGAATATTGGCATGGGCACAGTGCTTAACGGCACAAGACAAGCAAGGTTCGGAATCTAGTGCTGAAAATGGGAAATGAGAATGTCAGCGAAAAAGAAAAAAATCGCATAGAAATAGTGCTCCTTTTCAAACCAGTGATTAGGCAGCCCATTCATTACTAGTGCATGTGGGACAGTAGAAAGTAAGGAGCTGGTGGGACACGTGGTATAACTTAGGCGAGAACACTCTTCAACACTTGGTAGAATTTGATATTGATGAGTAGATGGCTTGTTTATCTCTGTATGGTTGAAATTGTCACGTGGCATGTTTTAAGACTTCGTATTTCTCTTATTGACTCCCCTCATAGCTAAGGTTGATGCTGTTGATGCGTACAGTAATAGATGTGATATTTTCGTGTAAAACTAGGCAAATCTTTCGACATTTTACATCAATAGTCTTTCTCTTCTGATGAAGGGGAATAAAACGAGAGATGAAATGTCCTTGCAGTTTGTCTTCTTACACATGAAATGAAAGGGAGAACATGTCATGTCTGTTTTCTGGCTTGTTTGCTGTAAATGCTGCCGTGTTGTTTATTATAATCACCACGTACATGAAAGGAGTTCCTGGATCTGTGAAGAGGAGACCCTTCACCTCACATATCTCTGTAGGAAGGTCGTGTTCTGTAAATAGCCTCTTTCCCTTCCATAAAGCTAATTGTGCTCCATTCACTTACGTGTTGTTCTTCTTTTTCTGGCACAAACTGATCTGCTATCGTTAGATCTCAAGTCCAGCACTTGTTGCCCTTGACTTTGATATCACAGTCATATTTCTGAATCGGCCACCTCCGCCTTAGTCTCCTCAAACAGATCCTCGAATTATATTTCTAAACTTCTGAAGTGGAAGGCAATTCGTCTCCATTATTTATATAAATACAATCGAAATCAACTTTCAAGTTATTAGGTCGTGTTACGTACTGATGTTAACTACAGAACAAAACTTCCAACCATACACCAGTGGGATCCGAGGCCACAACCTCCCGAGTTGGCGTGGGTTGCTCTCTTCAGCACGCACTACACGAGCTAATAGCTTGAAAGTCGATTTCGATTACAATGTGGTCGTGAAAATTCAATAGTGATTATATAAATACAATTGTCCTCTTGTCTATAACAGATGCACACTTCATCTTTATCTTGAGTTGGGTATTCAAATTCGAATATACTACCATTTGTACGTTTGTTTATTTGTTATCTGTGTTAGCCTAATCGGTAGACTTCGGATTACTAGGCTGTATGGCTGGTGGGAATATTCATACACCCGCTCTGCCGTAATTTACTGAGAGTAACATAATCTATGATAAAATGGAGATTTATTCTCTGCAAAATTAACCTCAATCCCATAAATGAGTATCAAGTGATTATTTATAGGACAATTGAACAAAGTGCTATGCAAAGTACAAGGTGACGAACGAGATAATTGTAGGTGGCAGATACAATGTAGAAATGTATTGAGTGTTAGACGTATTTCCTTCAATCGGTTTATTCCAACGAACTTCGTATTGGATTACTGTATTTGCTTCAATGGTATGTACCATAGTTCCTGTACCTGACATCTAATATTACCACAGCAGTTCAAGGGGATTATTTCCTTACCTCAAAACTTTGCAAGTCAATAGAAATGAGCAACAACAAACATTCCGGGAAACTGCTAGCAAATAAATGAACATACGTTTTCATTTTCTCCCGTAATTCTTTCTTTAAAAGATTCCTGCGTTATAGTGTCTCCTGTCTACTGTAGAGTTGACGGTTTGAAATACTGAAGAAGGTTCGAAATATGCACCACCGGTTTTTCTCTTATTTGTACAAGAAAGGAATCATTCTCAAGACTGCAGTAGGTAATTTATTTCCAAATACTTAATACGTAGGATAACACTCTCTGGAATAAAGTTAGCTATATAAGTTTGCGAGCTATAGTTTTGCCATGCTCATTTTCTGACTTTATGCCTGGGCAGTGAATGTCAGGGTGCATATGATGCCTCGAGCTGCAGTGTGTGTGGCCATGGCAGGAACCTTGACTAAAGAATGTGTTAGAGTTTCGCAAAACTAAAAGAGAGTTTTGCATTTTTATTCATACCGTGACTGAGGGTGCGGTACTTCAACATTAAAATACTCATAAGAAGGAACACATAGTAGCCAGTATTGAAGCTAATTTTAATTTCCGTTCTTTCATCCATTCAATAGCTGCCTCTGTGGATCAGTGGTAGAGTATCGGCCTCCCGATCCCAAGATAGCGGGTTCAAACCCGGCAGAGGTAGTCGGATTTTTGAAGGGCGGGAAAAAGTCCATTCGACACTCCATGTCGTGCGATGTCGGCATGTAAAAGATATCTGGTGTTTACCCGACAAAATTCATTAAATCTCAGCCACAGACACCCAAGAAAGTTTCGCTTTACTCGGTCTGCCATCTACTGGGCCTAGAGTAAAACGGAACGTCGAAATTGACGAGCAGACAGCCAGATGGCGTCAAATTGAAATGTCTGCACACGGTAGCTGAGGCCATAGATTATTATTATTATTATCCATTCAATGCAAGAATTGATTTGCTACCAACAATAACGTCCATGTTATGACCTAAAATTTTCTACAGGAGACTCAGAAGTCGTGTAGCACACTAGTAAGTTTATCCCTTAGTTTATTAGCAGTGTGTTACCTTTTACGGGGTTTTCTCCAATAACTGTAAGATGTATTTAAATAATACCGGTGAGAGACTGTCTCACTGAGTTTCGTGACAACGTCGTTCGATACAAATCGGACTCAGGTCAATACAATGATATTTACAAGTAACGGAGGATAAGTACAGTAAGAGGAGAATGGCGTAGTGGAGGTCATTGGTCACTTTAATTTTTTGTTACTTGTTTCACATCGCACCGACACACATAGGTTTTATGGCGACGATGGGATAGGAAAGGCCTAGGAGTGGGAAGGAAGCGGCCGTGGCCTTAAGTAAGGTACAGCCCGAGCATTTACCTGGTGTTAATATGGGAAACCACGGAAAACGATTTTCAGAGCGGCCGACAGTGAGGTTCGAACCCACTATCTACCGAATGTAAGCTCACAGCCGCGCGCCCCTAACCGCACGGCCATCTCGTCCGGTGGTTACTTAAATAAATAACTGATTTAATTTTACCGCCGTGATGTTGTTTATTTCAAACTATCTGCCCTATGTGGCTACGGGTGGCTGACTATACACTATGAATGACCTGAAACTTGTACGCCACATAATTTTAAAACCGAAGGTGTTTTTGACGTACTCTTTTAACAGAAATGAAGTGTAAACGAGGACTCAAAACAATTACAGATACCAGGCGAGTTGGCCGTGCGCGTAGAGGCGTGCGGCTGTGAGCTTGCATCCGGGAGATAGTAGGTTCGAATCCCACTATCGGCAGCCCTGAAGATGGTTTTCCGTGGTTTCCCATTTTCACACCAGGCAAATGCTGGAGCTGTACCTTAATTAAGGCCACGGCCGCTTCCTTCCCACTCCTAGGCCTTTCCTATCCCATCGTCGCCATAAGACCTATCTGTGTCGGTGCGACGTAAAGCCGCTAGCAAAAAAAAAACAATTACAGGTCATGCACATGTTTTGATGTATTTATTTTATAACGTTAAACTTTTTGGAATGGAACAATGCCTATCGTCATTAAGTGAATTACAATGGGAATGGTGGGTAGTTTTCAGGAGTCTAGTACAAGTACTTTACGAGCTATCGTAGTTTGAGAATATTGTTAATACAGGCAGTTGTCAGCACTAACTAAAGAAAAATGTGAATGTACAAATTCTTAGGAATCTGAAGAAGATAGAGAATTGGCCTTCAAAGCAGTTCTATCATGTTTTTCTCAGATAACATTGCTTGAAGGAAGAGCAATCATGATGCATCATAGTACTCTCAGAACGGTTTGTTGAGAAATATACATGAACATGTCAGTATTTCATTAACTTTGTTCTTGTAAGAATTCCGTATTGTAGGGAATAACATTGTCAACATTCAGCGTTGAAAGTGTTGGCGATTATTCTCCGCACAAAGTTTAAATCGGCGGCGTAATGAATGGATAATACGGCGCATCATGTCGCAGGCGGTTGTGGAGTTGTTACTCTCAGAAATGTGATGGAGCATCAACTTCGCGGTAAAATTAATCGAGATTGAATTACTGCAATACATTGTAAGATATGATCTCTTTTTTCTGCTTACATTTATGCTAAAGGTAAAAGGGTGTTTCCTAACTTTGTGTTGAAAGTTATAATACTACAGTACATTTTAAAACATTAATTGTATCCAATAATTTTATGTGTGTAGCTTGTTCTTTAAGAATGGCAATGTAACGCGACTCCCTGCATAATACTTAATGAGAGCGACGCTTCTATTGAGAAGTGAAGTAGAAATTACAAACAAAATAGCGTCGAACTACTTGTTTCAGTAAGGAAGGCTAAAATGACATTTTGAATTCCACTTCAATTTCTTTTTTTTCTCACAAAAGTACTTCATATTACTTTGGCAGTAGCACTTGTCCGCTTCGACTTGATTAACGAGAAGATCTAAGAGTACTTCCTTTGCACACACAGTGAAGTGGGATCTGGCACAGATGTGTTTCAAAATACCTTGTGCAGTTTCAAGTGTGTACAAAAACCTTACCGACGTCAAGAACAGGAACTCACATGATGGCTTTCAGAGACACATGAGGCAAGTTCTCGTTGCAGTTTATCACTTTTGGCCTGGATTTCCAGATTCAGTTTTGATTATATTGTATTTGTCTCCAAAAAGGTTAAAATAAAGTAACCTTGTGTGGTGGTGCAGTCTTTGTAGGCAGGTGAGCTGCATGTATCAGCCCTCCTGCCATTCTTAAATTTCTGGCAGTACCGGGAATCGAACCGGGCCTCCGAGCAATAACACTAGGCGTTACGCTACAGAGACAGACTCAGTACTGAGACACGTGGTGCACAAAATAAACACCTCAACAAAAGTTGCCGTAAATCCATTGCGGGTTAACACATAAATGTACTCTCAGGAGTAAGATCAAGCCGTATCTATATTTAATATTTCAGAGTAATTATTCTGCATAAAAACAATATTTAGTTTGATTCGGTTTTTCCTTTTCTTTCATTCCAGACTTTTATTGAGGTGTGTATTAACCCTGTTACCTTCCATTTCCTCACACCCAAGGAACACTGGCAGGAGAAGGGATAATCTTTCGTCCACCTCAGCTAAGATATTTTTTGATACCTTCAACTTACCTCATTCGAAGATAGTTGTTTCGCTGGAATTTTCTGCTTGCTTTTTGTTATCATATCTGCCATAATACTTTTTCTGGGTTGATGTTGATTTTTTCTGAAAGTGTGTAGATGTATTTCCATTTGTAAATGGAGGAGGGTGTACTTACCTTTACATTCAGTTGTCTGCACAGAGCGAGATAAAAAATTATGTAACATAAATGGTGCTGAAACTTATCTGCAGGAGATGCTGATATATACACCTAAACATATAAACTGTTTAGGTTGACTATTGGACTTGAAAAATAGCTTCTATAGCCAGGCAAATTCTCTTCTACAGCTTATCGCCTTTAGCTTTTCCACTCTACAAATATGTTCCTTGCAGATCCGAGTGCAAAAGTAGGTCAAGGATAACTTGGTAATCTAAGGACGCCACGGAGAAAATTCCTTATCATACTGTATAACATGGCAAAGAATTTAAGGATGGTAACTGTATCTGATATAGGGACATATTATATTGAAACTATGAGACGCTAGATAGCAGTAATTCAACACAATATTATGCATAATACAAAACTAAATGCTGAATCACGTGCACCCAATGCTGAAAACCTAAAAATGAAGTTTACTCAACAAATTAGTGCAAAACTCAGCCATTTGTGAAGGATGGTTTTAGAAGTGCAGATATGTCGATATAGTAAAGTCAAAAGAAGGGAATAACTTGAACTTCACAATTGTGAATCACGATTTTCAAAACAGTTTTGAAACAAGAAAATAAATTTTAATCGGAAATGATATTCCTTTGATTTCCTGGTCTTTTTCACAGAACGCTAATATGGTTAACCCCTGAACTTCCTGATAACAACCCTGTATCTACTGTTGTGTGCTCCCGTGTCTCTTGGTAGTGCCGTGCGTCGTGTGCAAATGAAGGTGTGTATTAAAGAGATCACAAATACCGAAGCGCGCAACCCAGAAGAATTAACCGAATGTTCTTGCTGGGTATTGAACCCGCGGTAACTAGCTTGCCCACTCAGGCAACGAGCAGACCAAAATCTTGCTGCTCTTTGTTGAAAATCGAAAAATGTTATTATCGTCGAACTTTGGCGCTCCAAAGTCCCTGAACATATTCGTGCCGTGAAGAGCAATTGGCTCCGCAGTTCTATCACGTATTTTTACGGATTGTTTAGGCACTAATAGGTTAGTATGGAGCAAGTAACAAGCATAGGCTATCCTGAACAACGGTTATGGTATGAGTTTTGCATTAACATCAGGGGTACGACTCATCATCAGCTTGCATACGGAGGATAGTGGGTAGGAACTCCACTATCGGCAGAAAATGCTGGTCCGTCTCCTTCCTTTCCCGTCGTCGCCATAACAAGTATCTGTGCCGCTGCGGCGTAAAGCAAATTGTTTATCTTCCAAAGGAAAAATCACTTTTTCAAATCCTACATTTTTTATTCAGGAACAAATGGGCTTACAAAATGGAAACACAAACACATAATTATTATGAACTGTTGATAACAACAGTCTTGTTTAAATATGTACAATTTATTTATCAATACATTTTCTACCTCACACACTGAAAAATAAGCAGTAAATATCAGGCAATCTGGTAAGAAACTGGCAAAATTCTCTGGATTTCGTTCACAAGGTAGAAATAAAATTTGTATTAGAGAACTCGAAAAGGAATAATTTACTCCCTTTAGAGCTCGGAGTTTGAGGTTAGAATGCAAACTTATTAAAGCGAGTAACAAGTATGCACAGCGGTTATGAGTTTTGCATCAACTTTAGGGTTACGGCTCATAAGAACCCCTAAATATTATGTCACTCTCCCTGCCTAACGGATCAACGAGCTAGTTCACACTTCCTAATAACCAAATTAGTTTGCATTCTATTCCACAACAAAACCGTGGTCTTCTTTAGTTATTTGCCAGATTCTAACCCAGAGTAACTCTCAAACTATAGCATTCATACAAAGCTGTACAAGACTTGAGTCTCATTCAGAATATTGTAACGTCATAAGACAGTGTTTCTCTGATGTGAATGAAACTGAAATCTTATACTGAGTGAATTCTTCTCGCTACCGTATCACTATTCATTGCACTTCAGAGCTCGACATTATATATTTAAAAATCCTTTACAAAAGTTCATCAATTTTATTCACGCAGTCAGCCAAATTCATTCTATAAATGATAGATAGTCGGCCCCCATCTAGTTGATGATAGTGTTCAAAACGGCCTTTTACTTGTCGTCACAAACCTTAATGAGCTCTGCAAGCAGACGATAAGCCCAACAAATTATTCTCCGAGTTGTCCTCGTATTATTGCACGGATCAAAATAACCCTGATATAAACTCTCTGTGGAAAGCAATGTCTACCCAAACCAGTGAACCAATTTAAATATGAAATACAATATATATTTGATATCAGTCCGTCTTTCGTACAGTTCACATCACAAATTCAACTTCCACAAATTTTCTGTTCATGGTGTATGGTTGAAAGAAAATTTTAAATTTTAAAAATCAGAAAATTGATTAATCTTATACTGGGAATTATTTCGCAACTAGTATGCAATAGACTTATTTAAACACTGAAAACAGATTTTTATGAATCTGTTTATATAAAAATATCTCATTTCAGCATCGTAAATTTCCCCGATATTTCAAATACGCATATTTAAAATAATTAATTACTCGAAGATTAAATACGATTATTAAGATTGTGAGATTGGGGATTCATTTCATTGTTAACAAATCAAGGAATTCAACAAGCATGTCTCCACTACCGGAGAGGCAAATGACCTACACTAGACTTGAGTATCAGGTGAATTTCTGGGAGCAAATATAAAATTCTTGAAATAATCCTATACAAATACCGGATGGTTTCTTGTTTGGGCAGCGTAATCTCGAGGGAAACAATTCTTAGGCACGAACAGATTATAATGCGGACGTATTCAAAGAAAGTCGCAAGCAGCAACTAACTCGCTCTTCAGTTATGTTGGTGGGTTGCAGACACTTTAGGGGTCTAATGTTCTGTACCCCTAACATGTATGTAAACCTCATTGCAGAGCCATTGTGCGGGCGAGATGATACTTCCTATTTACTTAAATATGTGTGCATTCTAAATTATTCGAGCCTAAACATAAGTTGTAGTCTTACTATCTGAACAGAAATACGTCATCCCTTGTGGAACTGACTGCACTTAGAATTTGTTCAAAGAACAATAAATATTTTAGTGCATTCTTCAATTGCCGGAATTTAATTCATTGTGTTGTTGCTAAACCTATTCGGTATCGGCAGGCTGGGGACGTCGGCTTCTTACTCTGGGTCTGGAACTGGTCTCGGGGTAGTTGTCGTACGAGTCTGCCTGCTGGGTCGCCCTGTATGAAGCGTTACGAGCCCGACCTCGCCCTCGTCTGATGTGGGATGGTCGCCTCCTCACTGGGGCAGCGGTGGTCTGGGACTCATCCACGACGATCGGAGCGTACGCCTGTTCGCTCTGTCCGGCTGCTTCTTGCTGGTATGCTATGTGCTCGTACTGTTGAGCCTGCTGCTGAGGTTGGTAAGACTGCTGTAACTGCTCGTTCAGCTGTTGAGCTTGGAATACTGGGCCAGGTTGCGCAGTCTTCAGGAGTTGTGGTTGGAATGTCTGGTCCACTTGTATTCTCAGTTGTTGTTGTTGTTGTTGTTGGTAGGCGACTGGACTCTCCTCTTGCTGTTGAGGTTTAGCTCTAGATTGGTAAGTCTGTTGCTGTTGCTCTGCCTGATATGCTTGCTGCAGAGGCTGAGTCTTAGGTTGTTGGGGTTCGTAGGATGCTGCTACCGCTTGCGCTTGTTGTTGCTGCTGTTGTTGTTGCTGTTGCTCTTGTTGAGCTCTAAGTTGAGTGTACACGAACAGGTCAGGGTTCAATTTGAGCTGAAGTAAAGCTTGCTGCAATTGCTCAGGCTGAATTGTTGGCTGTGCTGGTTGAGCTGTTGGTTGGGCTGGTTGTTGAACTTGTGGTTGAAACAATGCCTGTGGTTGTTGTGCAACTACTTGCTGTTGGTAGACTGCCTGTTCTTGTTGAGCCTTCAGCTGCTGCTCAACACCTGCTTGTTGTTGATGAGCCTTCTGAGCATTAACTTGTTGTTGGTAAGCAACTCCTTGTTCCTGTATCTGTTGTTGAGCTTTGAGCTGTTGCTGGTATGCTGCTTGTTCCTGCTGAGCCTGTTGCTGTGCTTGAAGCAGCGCCTGCTGTTGTTGTTCTTGTTGCGCTTTCGCGAGTGCCTCTTGCCTCTGGTATACAGCCTGTTCGTCTTGTACTGGAGGGGGTGCGAGGGTTGGCTGGGCCTTCACTCGGGATCGGCCCTTGGTTGGTGCCCTGTAGGCGTTCTGAGAGGGTGGTGCAGGTGTAGAGTACGACCTTTGTCTCTTAGTAGATGGTGGGAAGTAAGCCGGGGTAGAACTCTCGATCGGTTGAGGGTTGCTTACTGGGGTGACAGAAAATCCGGCGTCAATCAGGGCTTGTAACTCCTTTTGGGTCAGAGGTCGCTGACCCTCAGGGGATGGAATGCGGACAACAGGTAGAGAGGTCTGGTCTTCTTGAGGTGTATCCACCGACTCAATTGTTACTCTAGGCCTAGATGTGCTCTTAGAGACATAGATTGATGACCTAGAGGGTGAAGCAGGGGATAAGGTGGATGACTCGATGATATCGAGAGCTCCTGACTTATCGAACAGTCCACCACGACCTTGATCGGCAAGAAGGGAAGAGACGAATGCGTCATCCTGTGCGGATGATGTTGGAGTGGAGGGAGAAGGCTGTGCCCGTTGCCTGCCAACGTACACTGTGCCATCGTCGGAGAGCGCTTGTTGCTGCTGTTGTCTTCTGGTTGACACAGTGCGCTGAGCCGCAGGTGTGGTTTCCCTCAAGTACTGCTCCACCAAGGGGCGGCGTGGTGCCGGCTGCGGTACGGGAATAATGACCGGAGCTTGAGTTGCCTCTGGCTGAGCGTATGAAACTTGCTGCACCTGCTGAAAAAAGAAATGTAATTATGTATCGAATCTGAGGTAAACCACTCACTAACACAACTACTTACACGAATATCTGCATTTCAACTAGAAATAAAAGAACGTTAGAAATGATTCGACAGTAAGTTTCCCAACCGGTAGCACAGGCTGAGGAGTTGAGGAGATGCGCCTCGATTGGGAAAACCAAATGATCATAAATATTTTTTTCATCTCCACGTCAGTGTTGAAATCATCCAAGGGATATGAGCTGCGAATTTCAGGTAAATAAAATATAATGAAATGATAATATTTTCTTTATTTCTTCCTGAAAATGACTTTCCTTTTCTTAATCATCGTTATCCCGTCGATTAGATTAGTACTTTGCCTTTTTCTACCACTACGAGCGCTAATGTGAGACAATGCAGAGTTTCACTTAAGCCCTTATTTGGTGTGGACATTTTTCAAAAATCATAAAAAGCCATAAGGGTTCGAACCAAGGAATACATTACAGAAAGAATTATGTAAATACGTTACTTTAGGTAGAATTTGAATGAAAAAGAAAATGAGAGCGATTTTAGGCTGTGATTCGGGAACTGCACTTAGACCGGAAGTGGTTTCGGGCGAGTTGGCCGTGCGGTTAGGGGCGCGCGGCTGTGACCTTGCATCCGGGAGATACTGGGTTCGGATCCCACTGTCGGCAGCCCTGAAGATGGTTTTCCGTGGTTTCCCATTTCACACCAGGCAAATGCTGGGGATGTACCTTAATTAAGGCCACGGCCGCTTCCTTCGCACTCTTAGCCCTTTCCTATCCCATCGTCGCCATAAGACCTATCTGTGTCGGTGCGACGTAAATCCACTAGCAAAAAAATTTGTTATTTTGGGTTTGGTAGAGCTCTCCAAGACTCATAATTTGAAATATTTCCGGACTCGTTAGCCCTTCGACGTTCGGAACAATTTACGTTTTTCGTATTATGGGGAGAAATGTTTTTAACATTAAAATGTATGACGTGATGGCCCTGCAGGTACTGTTGCTAGGTAACATCACGTCACACACAGGATGTATTTATGTGAAAATATTGACACTTATTTCTCAACCAAAAATCTATAAATGATCATTTCAGTTAATTCGCAAACACAAAATATCATATTGTAAAATGAAATCACAGACAATAATTTCTAGTCCTACATATATTCATTTTCATGTCATTCTTAACACTGTTGTTCGAATATTCACCTCCCTAGATCTAACAACTTATCATCTTGTTTTCGCCGCAAGGAAATTACGAAGTATTTTTCTTTTCCTTAGGGGATGGTCTAAACTGTCTTTCTGCGGCCACATTACCACGTCATTTTCCATGTTCTACCAGTTCAAATTTAAATGCTATACGAAAACCTGATTATGTAACTTATGAGTACAGATTACAGCGTCTGTGAGCCCCGCCCCTAGCGCTATTTACCTTATGTACCGTGTCCACGGCCATGCTATTATTTCGAGCACGTTTCCGCACAATCAGTCACAAATATCTCCGGTCGTTTAGACCATAAGGCTTACGGAACGTTCAGGCTGTATTTCATGCGTAAACATAGATTAATTTTATCATCCGAAAAATTGGTAATCAATAATGGCGGAAAAAGACGAAGTCTACAAATTAATCAGCGAAATTTGGAGGAAATGCAGAACGCAAGAAACCAGTTATTACTCGGTAAGGAATACGAACATCTCAAATATCTCTAGTACTGAACATATTTATTTTACCCTTTTTGTCGGGGCGACTTAAAGGCAATAAGAAACAAAACACAAAACAAAATCTTTCTACCCTTTAACTAAGTCACAGAGTCCAGGAGACCTCCACATACATATTCTTATAGGTTTTCATCATCTTTAGACTTATTTTCCCATATTCCTCTTATAATATCACATAGTTTTGCTGTTCTACATTCTCTGTTTAATAACCTAACAACAGTGTGAAGTTTATTTTCGAGCATACCTTTGTCTTTACACAGAGCTCGATAGCTGCAGTCGCGTAAGTGCGGTCAGTATTCTGTTCGAGCCCCACTCTCGGCAGCCCTGAAGATGGTTTCCCATTTTCACACCAGGCAAATGTCGGGGCTGTACCTTATTAAGGCCACGGCCGCTTCCTTCCCACTGCTCAGCGTTTGCTGTCCCATAAGAATTATCTGTGTCGGTCTGACGTAAAACAACTCGTAAGATAGTCTTCTTTTTCTTTACTGTATCCAGTAATCGGGAGATAGTAGGTTCAAGCCCCACTCTCCGCAGCCCTGAAGATGGGTTTCCGTGGTTTCCCATTTTCACACCAGGCAAATGTCGGGGCTGTACCTTATTAAGGCCACGGCCGCTTCCTTCCTACTGCTCAGCGTTTCCTGTCCCATAAGAATTATCTGTGTCGGTGTGACGTAAAACAACTCGTAAGATAGTCTTCTTTTTCTTTACTGTATCCAGTAATCGGAAGATAGTAGGTTCGAGCCCCACTCTCCGCAGCCCTGAACATGGTTTTCCGTGGTTTCCCATTTTTGCACCAGGCAAATGTCGGGGCTGTACCTTATTAAGGCCACGGTCGCTTCCTTCCCATTCCTGGGTCTTTCCTATTCCATCGTCGCCATAAGACCTATCTGTGTCGGTGCGACGTAAAGCAAATAGCAAAAAAAAAAAATCTTAACTGTACCTGTGACACTTCCACATCTGGTGTTGTTGTTTGAGTCATCAGTCCGTAGACTGGTTTGATGCAGCTGTCCATGCCAACCTATCCTATGCTAACCGTTCATTTCTACGTTTCTGCTCTAATCTGCTTGTAATATTCATACCCGTACTGCCTACACTTCCCTCAAACAACAACTGAACAAGTCCTGGATATCTTAAGATGTGTTCTGCCATTCTGTCTCTTCTTCCGGTCAAATTTAGCCAAATCGATCTCCTCTCACCAACTCGATTCATTATATCTTAATTTGTCATTCGATTTACCCACCTCACCTTTCAAAAGCTTCTATTCTCTTTCCTTCTGAGCTTCTTACCGTTCATGCTTCACTTCCATACAATTCCACGCTCCATACGACAATCTTCTTTCTAATCCCCATATCAACGTTCCAAGTGAGCAAATTTCGTTTGTTAAGAAAGGACTTCCTCGCTTGCACTTTATGTCCTCCTCACGTCTTCCTACTTTACAATGGGAGTATTGTATTACACATCCAGTTCTCACGAATCATGCCCACTAGACACCGAAAAGATGGATTTCGCAACATACCTATGACCTATGGCCCCTTTCACACTACGACCCGAAAACCGAGTCCATATGAGATTAGGAACCCAGGTCCCTCAGACTGAAAATAGAGGCACGCAGAGGCCATCCAGGATCCGCGAGTCTTAGCTAAGTAGCTTCTATTTATTTTACAAGGATGACTCTTCTTGAAATTCCTTCTTTGGTGAATTCGATGTTTGATTTCTTTTAAAGGGGAAATCGCCAGAGCAAATTGGGAAACTAAACCTCAGAACACTTTCTGTTCGGAGGAAAGTAGCCGACCTTTCACCCTCTTTGGGGTGCGTCGAATGAAAACTTTATCGCTATGTTCTTCCTTTCTTAGTGCCCATTATTTCTTCATCCTTTTTTATCGTCATTTTCTCTCGTCTTCCGAGAAAATGCTAGATTTGTCTTGGAACGTTATATTTTCGTCTTTAGCTGTTCGATCGAAAAGTGAATTTTTTGTCATTTTTATTTCTATAGGATTTTTTCAGTTTCTTTCTACCAGTTGAGTTTTGTTACGGAAGAAGTCAAAGATTTCTTCGGTTAATCTACTAGATTTCATTGTAAAAGAACGACCTAAAATGTGTCCTTCTTTTTCGCATAATATGTGAGAGTTTCCCCTCCACGTAGTACCCTATTGCTTACTGTCGGCCTTCTCTTAGCCGTCTATCTATCACCAAGACGTATCCTTACTCCTATCATGAGGGGACTACCAAAAGCCTGTCAGATTTACATACCGATTTCTCCGGAACTGTCCAAGGTAATAAAGCGAAATTTTGATAGCATGTATATTCGTGTTTAATACTGATGTACTTTCTGTGTTTGTTAGAAATCAAGTTATGTATTTTTAAATCAACTTCTAAATGTTTAATTTTATACAAGTGTTTATGATCAAACTATTTGTGGCATCTCAACCACTGCAGATCCATATAAAAAATAATGATGTCAATGAGAGGTCAAAAATATTCAGAACTCTATCTTCAGTAGTTTTTTGAGAAAATGGGAGACATTTCAAAAACATGTTTTTTTTAAGAAATCACGATTGAAAGTGTAATTCCACTTGTAAAACGTGGGTGGTGCCATGCTTACCACATAAACACCAGATAGAAAGTGGCATGATAACAACCAATGCAGGAGGAAGTTTACTATGAATCAGCATAAACTATTGCCTACTAGAGCAAATGCTGCATTGTCTATGGCGTTTTGTGCTCACCAGTACCGTCGTCTACGTCTCTGGTGCTTGCTGTGTTGCGCCGCGCCACTCTGTTTGCGCCAAGAATGAACAGCGTTCCGCAGTCCGTATTTTGAGATCTGAGTCTGCACCAGGAGCGGAAATTCACAAAAGACTTTCAGCAGGGAACAATGTTTTGCCACAGCGAACTACTCACCAGTGGGTTGAACAGTTCAAAAGGGGTCGCACGAGCGTGAAGGATGAGGAAAGATCCGGGCAGCCGTAACTGATGCCAATATTGAACAAGTGTGTGATAACAGACGAGCGACTGTTGATGGCGTGGTGCAAACAGAGAGTGGCAACAGCGCAAGCTCGCTGAAACGTAGACAACGGTGCCATCTAGCGGCTGGTGAGCAAACAACGCCATAGAGCCTACCTAAAGACAATTACAGCAAAATACTTATTGACTTGCCCTCGTACTTCCCGAGATATCTTGTCTTAAATTAACAGGTGCTGGAGAAATGGCTCGCACACTAACATTCTTTTAAATACGTAAATACAATCATTCAAAATCAATGAAACATGCATCAAATTAAAGTTGAAACTCCAAATAATGATTTTCCATTTTTTTAAAAGTAAAATCAACATATTTTTTAACAATACCACCATTTATACTGGCCTTAAATTTCATTCTTGTTCTTTTCCGTGTTTTCTCTTGTATTTAATTGAAATTTCCTTTTTTATGTAAATATGTAAAATATATGAATGTACAGAGTATATTTGTGCCCTTTGTACTTGCTTATACATTTTTTCATTTTACATTAATACCTATTGTACATATTTCGTATCTTTGTAATTCAGTGTTATGCTGTTGAACATAATAAATGGAGGTTACAGTACAACGATGGAACTACGATGTATGGCTAAACGTCTTATAAACAAGAATCAGCAGAAGGACACTGGTTTGGATTCACCCTGTAATTTAAAATTGCCAACCAGATCACCGTATTCCTCTTGATTATCTCCCTCTAGCGCTGTACTTTTCTTGCTTTATACAGACGATCTCGGACAGCTCCTCAACCATCCAAAATAAACACGGCAGTACGTAATACCAGCAGCGAAAATCAGTTAATGAAATCCTGATCCTACACTTGTGGTATGAATTGCTCTGCAAATATTTTTGGCGTATTTGTATTGATATACAACTTATGAAAAAGAACTCTTGAAATATCGAATGAATTTCAACAGTAATAATTTTTCAGAAAGTTTGAGGACCTCGAAATGTACCCCACTTTTGCGTGTAAAGGCCACCCTGTTCACAAAACTACAGCAGGTATTGTGGCTACTTAACTTTTCCTAAATACCTGTCCAATGGAGTGTTTTTTTTAAAGTGGAAAGCTGAAAGAATTACAGGATATTTCTTTCCTGCATTTTTCAGGACACTCGCCTCCCGGTTGGGTCATGACTGTAACCTCAGAGATCAGACGCCAGTCAGCGATAATTCTCCATCTGTAACATGTATCGATCCCGGCGATCTGTTGAGCAAACCGTGTACTACGTGAGGAGTGGAGCTTCGGTGACTGTAGCTCATACCACAGATAGGTCTTATGGCGACGATGGGATAGGAAAGCGCTAGGAGTGGGAAGGAAGTGGCCGTGGCCGTAAAATTAAGGTACGGCTCCAGCATTCTCCTGGTGTGAAAATGGGAAATCACGGAAAACCATCTTCAGGCCTGCCGACAGTGGGGTTCGAACCCACTATATTCCGGATGCAAGCTCATAGCTCCACGCCCCTAACCGCACAGCCAACTCTCCCGGTCAAAAAATTTTCAAGCATTTCCAAATACGGAGTTAGTTTTCAGTATTTAACTGCAAAATTTAAAAAAATAAACATCCCCAAAAAACAACCCTGTGATATTTTCGTCTTTCAGTTTTCATGCAAATATACAGTGTATTGAATAATTATTTATATAAAATAAATTAGCCGCATACTTTGTATATTTCAGTAAATAAGATGGTATTTATACCCAAAAGTGCGGCATTTTTATAGGTTCTCGAAATGTTTGAGAAATGATAGCTCTTACTTCATTCGATATTTTAACGGTTGTTTTTCAAAATGTGCATATCAAAGCCACAAAATATGTTTCAGATCAATTCGTAGAACATATATAGGACCAGCAGTTCATCAACTGACGCTACCGTACTTTGAACATTATACCAAGGATTCAAGTGACTAATGCGCGGCAGATATTGCCTGAGTCACAGGTAGCCTAGTCTGAAGGGGTCGACGAGGTTCTCGTTTGGATACCCGGACAGCAGTTACTGAGTTATAGAGAAACTTTGAGTTACACCGATGGACACAGCCTATACCATCAATCACAATAGTTTTAATAATAAAAATAACAAAGGCCTTTTTTATGGCCCCGTATAATTTACAGCTACTGAGACCCGCACTAGGCTAACACGTCGGGGGACCCTCTAGGATGGAGTGTGCTCCTACATAGTGGGGGCGTTATTTCGCTCCAGATCAAGTATGTAAAATACATATTCAGTACATTTTGATTAAAAAATTTCCCTGGATATCTTAGCTTCTTGATGATCGGTGTACGTCAAGTCAGCTCCTTCCAGCTGCCTTTCCCCTCAGGTATTCATTTTTGGTGTAAGCTCGGAGTCTCGGAAGTGGAAATGTCCTTTCTTAATTTTTCTACTTCCTGCCTGGCAATCGAACCCATGTCCTATCCTGTGAAACAAGCAGGCTTTTGCCACCTCGACCAGACACTCCTGCCTGATGGTGGGCTCTTCTAAATTATTTCGATCTTTGATGCCTTCCCCAGTACCCACCGCCTCGCACAGAGTCTCCACCCCCAGAGTCCAGTGTGAAAGGAATTTAAAGACTTCTGGCGCCTCCCGTCGAGGTGATTGGATCGCATATCTCTATAAAAGTACTTTACGTTGCGAGCCTTCATGGCTCAGGGGGCAGCGCACCGCTCGCTCACCTCTGTGTTCCGTGGTTTAAATCCCGGTCATTCCATGTGAGATTCGTGCTGGACAAAGCAGAGGCAGGACAGATTATTCTCCGGGTATTCCCGACTTCCCCGTCATCTTTCATTCCGGCAACACTCTCCAATACCATTTCATTTCTTTTGTCGGCCATTAATCATTACGCAAGAAGAACGGAACAGACTTCTACATCCGGCAGAACTCCTATCCTCAGCGCTGGACGAGGGCTTCATTCCTGACCCGGTCGCACTACTGGAAACAGGCTATGGATTTTCATATTCACTGGTTACTTGTGTGAGCATGTCGCAAGGAATATTCTAAGGACTTACGGTGTTTCTAACTGATGCTTACCTGTTGTCGCTGTCTTTGAAGCAATCGGGGCTGAAGGATTTGTTGTGCCTCATCGACCTGAGACTGTTGCTCTTGAGTCCTGGATAGAGCGACCACTTGTGCGTTCTGCTGTTGCTGAGCCTTGGACAGGGCGATCAGCTGGGCCACTTGCTGTTCCTCGGCTTGCGCCTGCGCATTGAGCCTGGCAAGTTGCTGCTCGTACAGCGCCGCGCTGTCATCCACGGGAGTGGCAGTGGGTCCTGCTGTGGGTGTTGGAGTTGGCGAGGGTTGTGCTTGAAGCTGAAGCTGTGGCTGTACCTGTTGAACCAAGGACTGCGCAGCGATGTTTGGGTTCTCTCCCGCCAAGGATGCTCGCAGGCGAGCTTCATGGATTGAGTGGGCGTGCGGGAAGTTCTGGAAATGTGCAGTGGGGATGGTTCTTGTAGGTGCAGGGGAAGAAGATGGTACCAACTGCTGCAGCTGGCTTTGATCAAGATACTGGACCTGTTGTTGCGCCTCTTGAAGCTGCTGTTGCTGGAGTACCTGTTGCTGTTGTAGCTGCTGTTGCTGCAGCTGCTGGTTTTGTTGTAGCTGCTGCTGTTGGAGCTGCTGTTGTTGTTGCCTTTGCTGTTGAGCAGGGCTCAGTTGCTGAGGTGCAGGCGGGAACTGCTGCGGACTGACGGAGTACTGATCAGCTGTGGCAGGCTGGGCGGTTGTTCTAAAAACAAACAAGAACATATATAAGACAAAGGAGAACATATGATGGATGTATGAATACACCAATCTCAATTACACATGGCCAACAGCTGAATAGATGGTATTCATTTACTTTAATAATTACTAATGGCTATAATTTATTCTTTGTGATTAAATCGCGGATTTTTAAGCATCCGCATTTAATTCATCAGAAAGTATCTTCTAGCCTGCTTGGCGGTTCTGTAGTGAGATTTGCATAAACACTACGGATACGGTCTTTAGAACCCCTACATTTATGCAAACCGCCTACATACCTGTACAGTGGGCAACCCCCACTAGGCAAGAAGCATTAATTATAACCTGTTAGTGCTTTTAAAATCCGGGCTCTCTTTATGAAAATAAATACTGCAAACCATAAAATATTGACACTTCAAAAAATAAGGTAACAAGCGTTCGCACAAGGAAACCTTACAGGTAGATTTAAAGATACGCACTACTAGGGCACTGATACCCATTACTTTTCATTATATTCACTATTCTTGTTCCTTGGAACCACGTTATGGCGGCATACTGAACAGGTGTGCGCTCCAGGGACGATGGTCCAGATGGTTGTTTTCTTACCACGGAAGTGACAGTAAATATTGCCAGTTACCGCGATATACTGGGGCGTTACGGGTAGCACTTCGCCGAAAACGACCTGGACTTCTCCAAACAGGTGCCGTATTGCTGCACGATAATGCCAGGCCACACGCAGCCAACACCACGCGTAAATTATTACGGCGTTTCCGGCCGGATCTACTGCACCATGCTCCATACAGCCCTGACCTGGCACCTAATGATTTCCATCTCTGAGGCCCGTTGAAGAAGCACCTGGGTGATAAGCGATTTAATGTCAATACGGTGGTACAGCATGCCGTCATAACGTGGCTTCTGGGACTGGACGCTGGTATCTTATATGCCTTGGTGTACCTTTGGAACGTGTTTGGACCGGAAACGGTAATGCATACCGCTGACCAGTCATTGTGTATCGTTATATCTACCTGAAAAGTAAAGTCCCTTCCAGCAACCTCTTGCTACCATCTTCTGAAGCTACCTTGTATAATTCCTAAATGTACTGGGGAAAACCAATAGAACGTCCCCCGCAAATATACACAAATCAGTTAAGGATATAACATTCTTAAGTGATATTAAGTGGTTCGTAAAACGATTTGAACCCATTTTCCATGGAATTCCTAATAACAGAGCTATTGCTACCAATGTTGCTTATTTTCGATCGTACCATGTTAGTTTCAGTAAGAAAGTAACAAACGGTACAGTGCACTCAGTCCGAAGACATGCAGATTACGAGGATTATTCTTGGATTTCTAGACCCGATCAACTATCTCACTGTAAGGCATCACCTGAATTATTCTTACATAGACTGAGTGTATTTCGAACCAGTACATATATTCAGGAAAGCCGGGGCCCATCGGTAAGAGACAGGCTCGCCCTCCCTAGACACAACAAAATAATCTGAGAATCTATTTCAAGTATAATTCGGTCGTGAGAACTTTGGGATGACGCACAGCGCGCAGTCCGCCGTCTGATGCCAACAGAACAGTGGGATAACAATGGACTGTGAGCTTCGTGTCCACTTGGCCTTTGTTGTTCTATATTCCATACCAAGACGAAATAAGTTTCGTACAGAAACGTTGAGCAGGTTGCAAAGCACCGACGAGTTTTCTCATGAATATTGGTAACAACCACGAAATCCCCTAAATATCCTCAACCTAGCCAAAATTAATCAATACGTAAATAAATTCCAATCCTAGGCATGGACAAGGCGATCAGGCTAACATGCGACAGGAAACCTCCGGGCGTAGTGGTAAATATAAACTGAAGGTCGCGCTGTAGCAAGGCGTTCTTCCCTCAGGTGAAGAATGGAAACAGAATGCTGTCTCGTTACGTGTGACTGTCACGGATATCGGCTTTCTTTGTTGACAGGTACTTGCTAATAATTTGATCCGCTATCAGCAGTGGTTCTCCTTGACTTTGATGTTACCATCAGCTCACAGAAACCGTTCTAATCTTTTTTAAATACCCAGAGGGATACGTTTGTGAACTTTTGCACTGATATATAATTCATCCTCGTTCAGTCATTAGTTTACTGAAGGAGTAACAAATGTACGGGGTGCTCCAAAACTCCGTTAACACTTGACGAACAATACTTCACGGAATATTGAAGGTAGAGAGGTAATGACATGGAGTTTTATTGACACTAACAAAGTTTACAGGATGACCAGCAGATGGCGCTTCATACGATACTCAAGGAATAATTAGCATAACAGACGATGTTCTTTATAACACATGCTCACCATGTCGTGTACAGCATATCCGTAGGTTTGGTGATAAACTGCCGTCGGATGTTGTCTCGCAGCATCGTTAATGTGGTCGACTTTTTGTGTACTTTGTCAATAAAACGCCATCATGTGTGTTTCTACCTCCAATATTCGTGAAGTTTTTACTCATCAAATGTACTAGACTGCCACAACGGTTATGCTATGAGGTTTACATAAACATTAGGGCCCTTTCACACGATCCACTGCTTGCCACTCCACTCCACTCCACTGCACTCCACCAGAGGTGTGGTAAAATGCCGGTACCGTTCACACGAGACACTTCGCGTGGCGCAACCTCCGTCCACTCTCGTCAACAGCAAGCTGCTGTCGACCGGCCTGAAGTGTCTTCCACACTGGGCGACCGGAAGCTCACTCATCGCTGAATCAGATTAGCTCGTTCAGACAGTCAACATATAAATGAGCTACAAGTTCGAAGATTTCGGTTCCATTCATAGATACTGAAAAGTTAATAATAGAAATACGAAATCGGCCTTGTCAGTGGGATTAACGAACGACAGACTATTCAAATAAAATAAAAGGCTTCAAATGTGGAATGACGTTTCCCATGAAGTGATTCCACTTTCTGCCGAACTGGACAACTCCAAAGAGAGAGAAGTTGATATCTACAGTAATAGGCTATATGTGTTATATGTTAACAATTTTCGATATTACAATAACATGGGTCATTGAAAAATAATTAATCAAGGCTTTTTAGCAGTCTTCATTTCAAAAGAACTGCTTCCAATCAAATTACATAATAACATTTTCTTATTCGGACCGAGCTCGATAGCTGCAGTCGCTTATGTGCCGCCATTATCCAGTATTCGGGAGATAGTGGGTTCGAACCCAACTGTCGGCAGCCCTGAAGATGGTTTTCCGTGGTTTCCCATTTTCAAACCAGGCAAATGCTGGGGCTGTACCTTAATTAAGGCCACGGCCGCTTCCTTCCCACTCCTAGCCCTTTCCTGTCCCATCGTCGCCATAAGACCTATCTGTGTCGGTGCGACGTACAACAACTTGTAAAAAAAAAAAAATCTTATTCGTGAGAACTACCAGTCTTATTTACAGAAGGTAGGTGTAGGTAGCAAGGCCATACTGGTAGCTCACTAAATCAGTCGTTCAAACGGTCAACATTGTGTGCGTCACAAGTTTGAAGTTTTTGTTTCAAAATATCAGCGGAATACATTTTCTCATGTTGGTGTCCTGACGCTGCAAACTTGCTTCAAGGATTGACAACAATTCAAACAAATTCCCACTCATACGAAAGTAATTAAGGAACATTTTTAGATCATTGGTACGTTCATCTAGAAGAACGATGAGTTCCTCGTTCTAGGCGATATGAATTCAATGGATGGACCCAATGAACCTTAGTACTGTTCTTTCACCTCAACCTTCTTTTCGGAAGAATAAAAATCCCAAGGATAATGTGCGCGTCCATGGACCAGATTCAAACCGAGACGCAAATACGAGGTGGGGACGAGAAGTTGCCGGTAAGTTGACGGAAGTGGACGGCAAGTGTCTCAGAAGTGGAGTGGAGTGATGTAGCGTGGCGTCGAAAGCAAGTGGAGTGTTTGAAAGGAGCCTATGGGTACGGTGCAGCAGAACCCTTAGAATTTATGTTACTCTCGCTACATTACGGAAGAGCGGGCTAGTCAACAATTCCTAATGACCAAATTAGTTTGCAGTCTAATCTATTCCTACCTAAATTTCCGGATTCAAATTACAAAATTTGTGCCCCCCCCCCCTCATACTACGTTTATATCTCGGATGAGCTACGTAAAAGTAGAGAGTGTGGTAGAAATAATGGCGCATGGCCTCCGGAGAGGCCTGGTGCAGGTCTTTTTCTAGTAGACGGCCTATTAGGCGACCTGCATGTCTGTGAAGATGAGAGCCCTACCTAGGATGATTTCTAATGTTGAATACGCCACACACACCCAGCCCCCGGGCCATTGGAATTAACCAATTAAGGTTAAAATCCCCGACCCGGCCGGGAATCGACCCGGGACCCTCTGAACCGAAAGCCAGTACGCTGACCATTCAGCCAACGAGTTGGACGAGAGAGTGGTAATACCATGTCATGCGAGACAACGACAATTCGATAATAAAAACGGCCCGCCAGCTTGAGTGAGGTGTGCGCCGACCACGAGGGGGACCGCCCAAGTGGTGGATGGACATCGTGGAAGACCTAGGCAGGGCCAAATGGCGGGGAAAACGCTACAAGAGAGACACAGACACAGTCATATGTATGTTACGACTTCACCAGAAAATGAATTAACAAAATAGCTTGCAAATCATGTTTTAAGTTCAGGTTTCACCACTTAGGATGTGTTTTGTTTCTGTATGGTGCAGCAGCGATATTAAGGGGGGGGGGAACAGGAAACTTAAATTTTTACCGTTAATATTAATATTAGCCGTATCGAGAATCTGTATGTAATGAGAGTTATAGGAACATAATCTCTTACCTATTTTGTTGTATGTCTGTATTCTTGTGTGAGGAGAGATTCGCGATTATCACATTTTTAACAAACTTCCAGATATCTTCGAAAATATTAGCTCTATCTGCAACGTATATATTAAACTATAATTTTGAATGCTTTATACCTGATAAAGGTTTACCGTACGAGATATGAAAGGAGATGTGATTGTAAAGTCCATTAACGATGAGCACTGCTAATGTGGAAATGTTTTTCAGTCGTCATGGTAACGAAATTCACTGGTGTTTGTCCTGATTGATTTAAAAAACCGGGTGATTATTAGCCTCTCTTGATCACGAAGATCTAATATCTGTCATGTCCGAAAAATGTTCAAATATTGTTTTTGTTTACCGTCTAGGCTTCGTTTCTTCCGCGGACCTCTACCGCCTCAAGGGCAGTGTCCTGGAGCGTGAGACATTTGGTTGGGAATACAACTGGGCAGGAGAACGAGTACCTCGTTCAGGCGGCCTCACCTCCTATGCTAAACACGGGCCTTGTGGAGGATAGGAAGATTGGAACGGAAGGAAGCGGATGTGGCCTTAAATTAGGTACCATCCCGGCATTTGTCAGTAGAAATGTGAAACCACGACAAACCACTTCGAGGATGGTTGAGATGAGAATCGAACCCCCATTCAATTGATCTCCTGAGGTTTATTGGACCTCGTACAACTTCTCAAATTTTGTGGCTTTGCCAGGAATCGAATCCGGGCCTACGGGAGTTGCAGCTATTCACACTAACCACTACACAAGAGAGGTGGACATTAACAAAATTATCTCCTAATATTAGCCTCGCCGAAAAAGTAGGTAATAAAATATTCGTCTTCTTCTCCCTCCCGGTCTTGTTCCCAATTTACTGGAGTTGGCGCGCAGTACCGGTCTAGGAAGCCAAGAATAACGGCCGAGAGGATTCGTCGTGCTGACCACATGACACCTTGGGGCTGAACAGCGGTCGCTTGGTAGGCCATGGCCCTTCGGGGATGTTGTGCCATGATTCTTTTAAATGCTTTGTGCTTAGTATGGATTTGGCCCTGTTTTATGGCTGGATGCCCTTCCTGATATCAACCCTATGTGGAGCAATGTAATTACTATTGCGTGTTCTTGTGGTGGCTAGTAGTTGGAGTGTTGTGGCACGTGAACTACGAACACCCAGTCTCCGAGCCAAGCAAGAAGAATTACCCATACGCAGATGTAATTCTCGGTCCAGCCAGGAATCGAACTCGCTCCCCTTTCTACCTAACACCAATACGCTGAGTTCGACTACCACAGAACTGAACACCCAACTTCAGCTCAGAAGGCCGGTGCTTCAGCCCGACTATTTTATATTGTGCTGTATAGTTTATGAATGTCGAGGGACCGAGTGAAAAGTTGCAATTAACCAAATTTGACACCGTCAGGAAAACCGACATGCGAATTTGAAGCAGGGCCGCAAACTATTTTGCACAGAGTGCAGGTGGAACGGTCTCTGCGAGTTATTGTACGATACATCAGATTTCAGATTCAAATCTCCCGTTAATGTATTAAATTAAATTAATTTCGTTATCGTCAGTATTGTTTCTCATGAATAATGAAACAGTCTTGCTTCATAGCTGTAATCCACTGTGTCCTTATCATGGGAACTTAAAAGAGTGCCTATTCTTCAGAACACCAAACCATGAGTTCCATCGTTTAGAATTTAGAGTGTCTGCCACAGTACGCAGTCACAACTTTGGATACGCCCTCACGGCCTCATTACGCAGCTCCGCCCATATGCTCTGTATCTGTGCGCGTGCTAAGTCGCCGGACTTGTTTTTAGCGGTTTAAAAGGTCATATAGAAACGAAATATCGGCGCTGCAAATTACATAACATACGTGAGGGAACATTACTTCACTTCCTTCCGTGCTATTCATAAGGAAAAACATTTGTTCGCGTAATTTGCTCTGCTATACGAAAAAGCATGGAATCCTGGGCACGTTTTGTACATAGAAGACGAAATGTACAGAAAGTAACATAAATTCCCGGGGTTTTAATAGGCGGTGCCCCTAATGTTTCTGCAAATCTCTTAGCAAGACCGTTGTGCGGTTACTCGCCTCAGTAGGATTTCATTGTAACCGAAGTTCAGGCTCTACTGATAACAACCGGGAATTCAAAAGCGAATCTAAGACATTGTCAATGAGAGGAGCTTGCGTTATTTCCGTCACGTTAACAACTTCGACGCTTGACGCCAAGGGACGTAGAGTTCGAATTTCCACTCCCCCGTCAACACAGAGTTGACAGGTAACTGCAGTCAGGCAACAAAGGATCGCAAGAACTGGAGAGGGGTTATGTCGCACGCAGTCACCGCACCAAACGAGGACGGTGAAGAAATAAGGGTCGTATTTATAAGAAGGGAAAGGATGTTTACCGCCGGGTTCAGTAGCTCAGACGGAAAAACACTGGCCTTTTGAGCCCGGCTTGGCAGGTTCGATTCTGGCTCAGTCCGGTCGTATTTGCCGGCCCCAGGCTGTAGGGTAGCGTGTCTGTCTCTTACCAGGAGGTCCCAGATTCGATTACCTGAATCTGAGGACTGGTTCGAGGTCCACCCAGCTTACGTGATAACAATTGAGGAGCTATCTGACGGTGAGATGGCGGACCCAGTCTAGAAAGCCAAGAATAACGGCTGAGAGGATTCGCCGTGCTGACCACATGACACCTCGTATTCTACATAACTCCGGGTTGAGCAGCGGTCGCTTGGTAGGCCATGGCCCGTCGGGAATGTTGTGCCGTGGGATTCGGTTTCGTAAAGGATTTTTAGGCGCAACTATGCTAGAATGCAAAGGCAAGGAAGTTGCAAGTATCATCTCGCCCGCACAACCTCTAAAATTGATGCAGCTGACATACATAAATGTAGAGCCGTCGAGATGATACTTGTAACTTTCTGAACTACATTTGCATTCTAACATCTTATTACCTTAAAGTCATTTCCCTGTTCATTAGCGAGGCACCTCTTCGTCTTATTCTGCATTAGGCTTGGCACTCCGATATTTCATTTGCTCGCTCCGGTAATTCTCCCTCAGCTCGAAGGAAATCAAATTTCTCCAGCACTATTTTTTAGGATTAGTACTCGCTTGTTACAATTTTACAATCTTATGATTACGAGAAAGATGAAGGAAAAGCGGGTATTTCTAAATGTTCATAATAACACAAAGATCAATCCCAACCGAATAAAATTAGTATTCTGAAATCCATTGCTTCTTTTGATATAAGTGACTCATGAGCAAAACGTTGCATTTATTTTTCTCTCGCATAGCCATAAATTTGAAGGAGAGGGATTCCTTTATTAGAAGTAGGTACGCGTCGCCCTTTAAATTAGTTGAAATTATTGTATTTTAGTCATTATTATTATTGAGTGTTGGTGATAAGTTCTTTCAACATCTCTTTATTTAGGACTAACTTAAACCTGCTGACAAATTATTATAATATAGCGTATAATCCTTCTACTGTTCTTGCACCTGTTGCCTCTTGCACAGAGTAAAGTGAAAGACGATGACCAGACAGAATTACATTCACTGACAGTGAATCTACATCCAGTACAGAATAATGACATAGCAAATCCGCAACCTTTACCTCAGTGTTTGCGCAATATGGCGACTGGTTATCATGTCATCAGACAAGCTTCTAACCAGTATCATTAACTAACTTTCATCAGCATCCTGGGCTCCTAATTTTCTGATTAATTATAAGTTAAGATGTACGGTAAGATATGTAATGCCTAACGCTATAATCATAAACAGAGAATGTAGTTATATTCTAAAACTGGAGGCACGCTTATGTCACGCATTTATGTCGTGCGCTAATACCGAGGGAACAGTTAACAAAATGGATTGCAGAACTTCTCCTTTAAGGTAACCTGAATGTCCTCGTTGTAGTAATATTTTACCAAGAAATGTTGTTGCTGTGTTATATCACTCCTACATTGTGACTTACATCTGTTACTTTCTCTTCCAGACCACACATCATTTTTCAAGTGGACCACTTGTTGACTGTCTACGACATTTGATGGACTCCAGTTTTTGCAGTTTCTTCACAGGTAAGTTTGAGGATTTTAACTAAAATATGTGTTATGGCTGGGGGCCATTTCAAAATTACTGTGACGGAAGTGTACCCTAGCAACCGTACAGGCTGTGATGTAAGGTATTGTTATCTAGCAACCGTGCAGGCTGTGATGTAAAGTATTGTTACCTAGCAACCGTGCAGGCTGTGACGTAAAGTATTGTTACCTAGCAACCGTGCAGACTGTGATGTAAAGTATTGTTACCTAGCAACCGTGCAGGCTGCGATGTAAAGTATTGTTACCTAGCAACCGTACAGGCGGTTATTTAAAGTATTGTTACCTAGCAACCGTACAGGCTGTAATGTAAAGTATTGTTACCTAGCAACCGTGCAGACTGTGATGTAAAGTATTGTTATCTAGCAACCGTGCAGGCTGTGATGTAAAGTATTGTTACCTAGCAACCGTACAGGCGGTTATTTAAAGTATTGTTACCTAGCAACCGTGCAGACTGTGATGTAAAGTATTGTTACCTAGCAACCGTGCAGGCTGCGATGTAAAGTATTGTTACCTAGCAACCGTACAGGCGGTTATTTAAAGTATTGTTACCTAGCAACCGTACAGGCTGTAATGTAAAGTATTGTTACCTAGCAACCGTGCAGACTGTGATGTAAAGTATTGTTGCCTAGCAACCGTGCAGACTGTGATGTAAAGTATTGTTACCTAGCAACCGTGCAGACTGTGATGTAAAGTATTGTTACCTAGCAACCGTGCAGACTGTGTTGTAAAGTATTGTTACCTAGCAACCGTACAGGCTGTGATGTAAAGTACTGTTACCTAGCAACCGTGCAGACTGTGATATAAAGTATTGTTACCTAGCAACCGTGCAGACTGTGATGTAAAGTATTGTTACCTAGCAACCGTGCAGACTGTGATGTAAAGTATTTTTACCTAGCAACCGTGCAGGCTGTGATGTAAAGTATTGTTATCTAGCAACCGTACAGGCGGTGATTTAAAGTATTGTTATCTAGCAACCGTACAGGCGGTGATTTAAAGTATTGTTATCTAGCAACCGTGCAGGCTGTGATGTAAAGTATTGTTACCTAGCAACCGTGCAGGCTGTGACGTAAAGTATTGTTACCTAGCAACCGTGCAGACTGTGATGTAAAGTATTGTTACCTAGCAACCGTGCAGGCTGTGATGTAAAGTATTGTTACCTAGCAACCGTACAGGCGGTTATTTAAAGTATTGTTACCTAGCAACCGTACAGGCGGTTATTTAAAGTATTGTTACCTAGCAACCGTACAGGCTGTAATGTAAAGTATTGTTACCTAGCAACCGTGCAGACTGCGATGTAAAGTATTGTTACCTAGCAACCGTGCAGACTGTGATGTAAAGTATTGTTACCTAGCAACCGTGCAGACTGTGATGTAAAGTATTGTTACCTATCAACCGTGCAGGTTGTGATGTAAAGTACTGTTACCTAGCAACCGTGCAGGTTGTGATGTAAAATATGGCAATATGCAAAATATTGTTACCTAGCAACCGTACACGCTGTGTCTTATGGATGCTTGCCATCTGAAAGTAGTATGGCTGTGACCGAAAGACATCTGATTTCCGGAAAAGGAAAAAGGTTTTCTTTCTTCTTGTTAGTGTTTTACCGTCGCGCTAACACCCGGAAAGATTTCAGCGACGTAAGAAAACAAAGGAGCTAGGATTAGGGAGAGGTAGCCACAGATACAGCCACAGCATTTACATGGCGTGAAAATGTGAAACCACGGAAGATCGTCCTCAAGGCTGCAGGCGTGACTGTGGGATTCGAACCTACAATGTCCAGAAAGCAAGCTCACAGGCACATGACCGATGAAATCATCCTCATGTATTGTGCAGAAGAATTTTAACTTTTATCACTGATCGTGTTTTTCCTTGTTTCCTGTAGTAATTAAAATTGATTCGTAGATAGATTGATTGTAGTATAGAGTAATCAATTAAAGACCTAATAATAATAATAATAATAATAATAATAATAATAATAATAATAATAATAATAATAATAATAATAATAATAATAATAATTGTCCGACTACATGGCTAAATGGTTAGCGTGTTGGCCTTCGGTCACAGGGGTCCTGGTACAGCAAGTGTTTTAAAAGCGCGCACTTCCACATTCATTAGCCGCTGGGTGTCCACTATCTCGGTGACTATTCAGGACGTTGCTGCCTAGAGGCTAGCCATAACCTTGTATCCGCTCTCCACCAGTAAAAACTGGAGCAGTGTCGTAACTGCCAACAGGTCCTGCTTACACAAAGTTACAAATTTGTGTCTACACTTAACACGCTTCCTTTGACGTCGAATAATTCTGTGGTTTCGTTCCAAAACTTGCTGCCACGGTGAAAGTCCCTGTATCCCAAAACAATGTACAACATTCTTCCTTCAGTAATTACAAAATTAACAAAAACTTAATAACTAATTTGAAAAGAGAAAGTTTCAAATATAATCGCGTCTGTGAGATGAGCTGCCAGGTATTGTCGACTTGAGATCTATCGATGTCTGTAATGGGAGCGTGGAAATTTGTGAACTTGGTAAACATTTCCGGATATGTGTCGATATCATAGTTTAAAGAAAGTTAGGAACGGAAACAAGTCGAAAGAATAAGCGCCAAATATCGTAGGCTGAGTGTGAGAGAGCTGGAGCTGCACGACTGCTGGTTTCTATGGAGGTAGATACTCTCCGACCCAAAAAAATTGAATAGAATCGACGATGATTGCAAACAGTGTGATTCCAGAAGGTTTGCAAAACGAGACGCCAGACAAAGAACATGTTTCTAAAGCCCGTACATTTCTTTAAAACTTCGGATTATGTATACAAAATCCAGAAGTAGGATCCTTACAATCCTCCTCTGCGTTTGTGTGTTGGAATAATTTACCAACGGAGACATTCGATAAATTTCCAGGTTCTTTGAAAGAATTTAAGGAAAGACAAGACCCGAGCAGAGGTGATTGATTGATTGATTGATTGATTGATTGATTGATTGGTTGATTGATTGATTGATTGATTGATTGATTGATTGATTGATTGATTGATTGATTGATTGATTGATTGGTTGATTGATTGATTGATTGATTGATTGATTGATTGATTGATTGATTGATTGATTGATTGATTGATTGATTGATTGATTGATTGATTGATTGATTGATTGATTGATTGATTGATTGATTGATTGATTGATTGATTGATTGATTGATTGATTGATTTGCTTCATTAATTTATTTTCGATTGTTTGTTTGGTTGTATATTTAATATTTTTTGTTTGTCCTTTTTTTATTTATTGGGTAGTTTATTTTTGTCTTTTTCTGTTTATTTGTTTCTTTCATGCTTGCTTTGTCTGTTTACCTGTTTGTCTCTTTATTTGTTTATTGGGTTGTTCATGTTTGTTTTTTGTTCTCTTTAATTGTTCTTTACGATTTCACGGGAAAATGGGTCAACCGAATTTTTCTTAACACACTATTTAAATGTTTGTATCGACGTGAAGGCAAGCTGACAAATGGACGTCATTTCATCTTTATGCATTATGGATATTACCACGCATTGTGGTCTCCTGGCTGCAAATTTCAGGGGGTTTTGTCTGGAGCTGAGGGCTGGTTCGTGATGCATCAGCGTACGTGACAACAATTTAAGAGATGCCTGACGATGAGATAGCGCCGGCGGAGAGGATTCGTCGCACTCACTGATGACTCGAGCTCGGATTTTAGGCAAAAAGTTATTTTGTTCCTGAAGAGAGAACTTAAAATGAAATTTTATTTACACCGTTCATGTATTTATAAGGTTTTAAGCGGTTGTCCTATAGAGCCTAAAAATGCCAAATTATAGGTATTCCCGTAATTCTCATTTGTATTCTAAATCGACTAAAATTCTTTTAATTTATTCCTAGCAACTAAAATATTTGCCGATTTGTTTTCAGTATCTTGAGCAGTATATTACTAAAATACCTTTCAAACAAAATGTAAAAATCGGGAACCTGTAAATCGCAATCCCCTGAAGTCCTTAAAAACCTCCCGCTAAAGAGTTATTACCAATTTACCGAAATACAAATGGTATTATTCGTCATTTGATAGCCTATTTTAGACACTTAAAATAAAAATGTTACTATCTAAAATGCGAGGTGTGCTGATCGCGCATCACCCAGTAATCTGCAGGCCTTGGAGCTGAGCAGCAGTGCCTGGCATCCCCCTCCTCCACGCAGTCGCTAGACGTTCACATGACATATTACCTCAGACCTCACATGAGAGCCAGCTTACCTTGCGGAAGACACAATCTGGTGCAGTTCTTGAGGCTGCTGTTGGACTGCAGCCCCCGGTTGAAGTTGCAGCTGCTGCTGCTGGACCTGGAGCTGCGCTTGTTGCTGTTGCAGCTGTTGCAGCAGACCTTGCAGCGCCTCGGGAGAAATATTGGCTAGTTCTGAAGGTTGGCCAGACTGTAGAATGTACTGGCCTGGCGAAGCCCCGAACACGGCACGAGTTTGAGGCTGCTGTACAACGCCCCGCTTGGAGGCTCGTTCCGCCCCTGAACAACTCGCCAGTAGGGCTGAAACACAAACAAAACAACTTCCTTCAATTCTCCTGCCTTGTATCAGACTGCGATCAACAACACTGCAAAGGATCGGTCGCTTCGAGGACGTAGTTCAGATGGAAACCTGTTGATATGAGAAAGAACAATCCGAAAACAGCTTCTGTCATTTGAAAATTCCTTGCCAGTGATGGAAATTGCATGGGTGGTCACCTATACGCAATGATTGTTGTGGGAAACAGTTTACTTTTCCTTTATTATTATTATTATTATTATTATTATTATTATTATTATTATTATTATTATTATTATATGTCGTTTTCACTTCCAGCCAAATGTCAGGACACACCGCCGATTCCTCCCCCCTCCTTACCCACTTTCATTCCTTTCATCTTCATCAGCTCCTCAACAGAGGGTGGCGTCAGAAAGGGCATCCAGCCGTAAAAAATGTCATATACATTCATCTCACCTCATCCCTAACCCCGTATAGAGAAACGGACTAAGGTGCAGACTTATTATTATTATTATTATTATTATTATTATTATTATTATTATTATTATTATTATTATTATTATTATTATTATTATTATTATTATTATTATTATTATTATTATTATTATTATTTCCACTTCGCTTTAACATGCATTCTCGACGAGCCTCCAACAAAAAGGTGTTAAGACTCCGAAGTCAGCAGCCATGGCTTTAATTAAAGTACATCTCGTAACCTTGGGAAACCAATCGAAACAATATTGATGCGCTCGAACTCACCATATCCCTATATCAAAGTTACAAATGCATGACCCATCATCATGATTAGAGTTCGAATGCATAGCTTTAGTAGGTTGAAATGCAAACGTACTCAATAGAGTACCAAGTATACTGCAACATAGTTGCATTATGACATCTTCATAATCATTAGGCGAACGGTCTGTTAGAACGCCTAAAAGTTATGTTAGTCTCGCTACATTACGGAAGAGAGGGCTAGACTAGACTTCCTAGTGGGCGTACTGTCCAAATATTTCGGCTCATATCATGGTGACAGGTTTTCACTCACCGACGAGTTTCTTGGGAGTGTACGACGTTGCTGATTGTGGGATGTACAGCTAAATGTTGAACGAGTTTGACCTTGAAGCGGACTCTGCAGCCCTGGCCGCTAACGGCATCCAGAAAGCTAAGTCTTCGATTTGCTGAACTTTTCTTGGGAGTCATATTTGTTACTTTCGCCGGGCTGAGGCGCTGGCGTCCTAACCGCAATATGGCAGGTTCGATCCTGGCTCGGTCCCCTGATATTTGAAGATGCTCAAATACGTCAGCCTCATGTTGGTAGATTTACTGAAACGTAAAAGAACTCCTGCGCGACAAAAATCCAGCACCAAATCCAGCACCGGGGCGTCTCCGAAAACCGTAAAAGAAGTTAGTGGGACGTAAAACAAGTAACATTGTTACTATTATTATTTGTTACTTTCCAATGTTGCAAGAGTAATCTGCGTGGCCCTCTTTGTGTGATACTCAGCTAACGAAACTCATTCTGTAAAGTAGAAGTCCAAGCAGCTGTTTATTTGCGCATACAAATAATATATTTATGTTTTGTCAAATTGTAACATCACGTTTCCTAGCGTTTTTATACAATTCAGGATCCTTTATCGATCTTCGGTTAGCTTCCACACTTCAGTCTCATGCCTTCGTTTGCGGATCATTGCCCATATTTCTACTTGTCAGGATAGTGTCCTGGAAGGTTTGTACTGTCTTGTTGTTGAGTAACTCCTTACAGAGGTCAACCACCTCCTTGAACCAATTAAAGACAAAGATGAATATAGACGTCGGCACAACCATGAGCTCTGTACTCATGTTCACAAGATCTCTGATGTCATGCGGAGAAGAAGAATTGCATTTTATGGTCACTTGCTAAGATTGAAACCCACGCGATTATCGAACCACATCTTTACATATTATACAGCCAACTTGGTTCAGGGAGGTGGAAAGGACCTGCAGGAGATAGCGATCACTTACGGAGATATTCGCAACCCACTCAGGGGGGAACTAAAGGACCACCAGGCTTTTGAAGATGGGAAAGACGTGGACGGGGGAAAGAAAAGAGCAACACCCTATCTGCAGCAAGAGTAAAACGGAACGTTGAAATTGACGAGCAGACAGCCATTTGGCGGAAAAATTAAAAAGTTTGTATACGGTAGTTGAGACTGTACTGTAAGTTCTAGTGATAGGCTAAAGTTACTGAAGTTCGGCCGGCGAAACGCCCTGTCACTAGTTATAATTAGAATGGGAGATTACGTAATGGTATGTAAAGTGCCTTGCGCTAGAAGACGACAGGAGACTGTGAGCTAGTTTTTGCACTTACTATTATCGGTAACTCATGATCGGTGATTGGCCATGCAGAGAGACCTTCCCAGGTAACGCCTTTCCCTTTCCTTTCCAAAGCCTCGACAGGCCGGGTTATCACGGAAGTTTCCTTCTGAGGACATTCACCAGCTGACCGACACATTCATAAGTAGAATAATGACATGTAACAGGACCAAATTGTAACTTGTAAGTTGAATATGACGAGCACTGTTAAGGGGGGAGCCGTCACTGAAATGTTGCGAATTTTCAGTTGTAACCTTAGATACCCCCACTTTCAAGGCCCGTTAACAGTCTTGCCAACTCTAAAGCTCTAAATGCCGAATTTAAATGGGGTAGAGGTACGCCGTCACGCTGTCAGAAAATATTGGCTTCAGAGTTATTTCGGAGTACCATTTCCAAACTCTAGCTGTACCTTGTAGTAGGGGAAACACTTCAGTGCTGCTTACGTCAGTATCAGTTGAATCTTCCCTTCACATGTTGTTCCTAAAACAATGACAAAACAATGACAAGAATAGTCTGTACCTGACTGTGAACCTCCGAGTTATTATTATGTACATGAGTATTTTTGACAAATCTTCAAAATTATGGCCTAATAATAATAAAAATTTGCCTCAAGGAGCATTATCCGTGCAACATATAAAAATAAATATTATTTGTTAATAATTTTGCAACAAAATAATTAATCAACTCTAAAATAATGTTGTATGGTGTTCTATCTTGTGTTTTAAATTTGGCTCTGGTAAGTAGTAAATTATAGAAGTTCCAAAGTTCAGTCCTGACTCGCCTCAAACAAGGATTAAAAATACACATTATTAAACTATTTTCCTTTATTTATTCCTTTTCTAATAATTTAGTTTCTTAGACTGGTGTTATAGTGCGTGTCGACAGGCTGAAAAGCTGTTAAGTTACATTTAACTGAGTCGACAATGGGAACAGTGGTTCCATCGGTGTTTTTGGTGTCGATCGATCGATTGATTGATTGATTGATTGATTGATTGATTGATTGATTGATTGATTGATTGATTGATTGATTGATTGATTGATTGATTGATTGATTGATTGATTGATTGATTGATTGATTGATTGATTGATTGATTGATTGATTGATTGATTGATTGATTGATTGATTGATTGATTGATTGATTGATTGATTGATTGATTGATTGATTGATTGATTGATTGATTGATTGATTGATTGATTGATTGATTGATTGATTGATTGATTGATTGATTGATTGATTGATTGATTGATTGATTGATTGATTGATTGATTGATTGATTGATTGATTGATTGATTGATTGATTGATTGATTGATTGATTGATTGATTGATTGATTGATTGATTGATTGATTGATTGATTGATTGATTGATTGATTGATTGATTGATTGATTGATTGATTGATTGATTGATTGATTGATTGATTGATTGATTGATTGATTGATTGATTGATTGATTGATTGATTGATTGATTGATTGATTGATTGATTGATTGATTGATTGATTGATTGATTGATTGATTGATTGATTGATTGATTGATTGATTGATTGATTGATTGATTGATTGATTGATTGATTGATTGATTGATTGATTGATTGATTGATAGCACCTAGGCGTCAAGTTTACACGCTTTAAGCCCATTTTCTAGATGCATAATTAAAAAATAATTTGTTTCAAGACTTTACAAACTTTGCTCACCTTCTAACATGGACTTGAAAAACAATTGCATAATATCAACCATTTACTGTAAACTGGCAGTTTTTTCTTCATTTCTGTGAGTTTGCTTCGAACTCCTCAACGTAACACTTCTCGTATGTAACTTGTGATGTACAGGCAGCTAACAGCAACTCTCATCTCCTCCGTAATGCAGACAGTTCAAGTGTCCTGTTTCGGTATAATTTCTTGACACATCTTTGTTTACTTTGATGTACCTTCTTTGTTTCCTAAAATAATTCAATTCTGTTGCTATTTTGGTGCCGGGATATCTGAAAATTGCAATGTGTTTGCTACTAAAACAACCAAGAAGTCCACTGGCTCCTCCTTCCCGAATGGTATCACGTCCTTGCCATCTACTCACGAAACGAAACAATGAGCTTCTTCACTTTGGCATCCTGCCTAATCTCGTCCGAATGCTGGCACGGATCTACGACTGTTGTACATGGCTATCGAAACTTCTTTAATTTTAGAATGGATCCAGGCCAGGATGGAGCTGCCGTGACTCTCATAGTAATGGAGTGCACTTCTACTTGATTATTATCAAGTGTCATCCAGCCCGTTCTTCAGTAACGTAGTGAGAGTAACATATATCCTAGGGGCCCTGATAGGCGGTTCCTCTAATATAACTCATAACATAACTGAGGCGTATAGTTTCAAACATGGCCAAGTCCGTTGAGATGGTTTTTTTTTTTTTCAGGAGAAGCAAGAAACTTGTTTAGGGTATTAATTCATATATATTCAGACACTTTAATCTTTATGTCGCTTAGCAGAGGCTTCTGATTCATTACCATACCATTTTTACAGTCTAAATATATTACATGAATTGAAAAATGTATTTAAAATTTGGACTTGACCATGTTTGAAACTAACTGTGGGACTTGGCCATCTTTGAAACTTAGATTAGAAAATTTGGTCTAATACCTAAAGAAAAAAGAAATCTAGATTAGGCCTATTTTCCAACTGTGTTCATCTTGACTTTATTTAGAACAAATATGATTAAAAATGATATAAGGTTTAGTGAAAAATCTTTATAAAGATTATTATTTTAAACATTATGTTTGTGTAAAATTACCCAACATTGTAACCAATGTAGAGGCTAATTAACATTTAAATAGTGTATATTTTGCAAATATGGGGATTCATGTAGCTACTTCAATGTATATTCTTCATTTTATACCTACTCAAAACCATCGCGCCTTCGAAACACTTCACCGAGCCTTGATTAAATCACCACTAACAACACGTTGATTGTACTCATCTCAGCTGTCTTTCCCTCGTGCGCTTCCAGCTGGAAGGATCACGTTGCCGCTTTCTGGAATGTCGTTTATTTATTTCCTCCATTTTATTGCACAGCAAATATGAATACTATTAAAAACGACCAATTAATTACGTATATATTTATAATTTATAAAATATTTATTAAAATACACGCAAACAAAACCACCACATGTGACTCGAACAAACGCCAGGCCGCCATATTACCGGAAGAAAACACGTGACTGGATAGCGCAGGATTATTGGCCCGTGCGGGTTAAGAGGGACTTGGCCGACTTTGATATGAAACCTCATTTTTGGCTGCAATTTTGAATGTGATCTGGCCGGATTTGAAACCCGCTTTTGTTCCCGTTGTATTCATCTTGTAAAGAGGAATCCATGGAAGTCAAAATATCAGAACGTGATAAAGATGGACTTGGTCGGGTTTGAAACTATTCGCCTCAACTCTTGCTGCAGTAACTCTGCTCATGGCTCTGCTGACCAACTTAAGGGGTGTGAGTTAGATTTTCTGTCAGATGATTAACAAGGAAGGTACGACATGTTGCTGTAGACACCTAGTTAGAGTTACAAGTGTCACATTTTAAAGAACCCCAGTAGGAGATTTATTCGGTAATGTTTTCTAGGAGTGGACCGTGGTCTGGCAGTAGCATCACCTGGAGGCCTCATGTTCAATTCCCGTCTTTGTCAGGGACCTCTTTTTGCTATTAGATTTTACGTCCCGCTGACTGCGGTTTTCGGAGACGCCGAGGTGCTCAAATTTTGTCCCATAGGATTCTTTTACGTTCCATTAAATGTACCTACACGAGACTGGCGTATTTCAGTTAGCTTCAAGCGGTAAGAACCTGCCAAAAGCCAGCTCCCTACACTCCGAGTTACTCAGCCACACTCAGGTTTATTCAGCCTACATGACAACAGTTCGGGAGCTATCTGACAGTGAAATTGTGGCCCGGTCTAGAAAGCGCTGACACCCCGCTATAGCGACTTGAAGTACAGTGCCCCAAGGAACACGAATGTAACTGTTTGGCAACTAGAACGTTACTTTCTCCCAATCCCGCAGTCCCGCAACACACGCGTGCCGTGCAGTGAAAGTGTTGGAATCACACCCTGGAGCAATTAGGTAAAGAATGCGCCGGGCCTCTCCGCGATGCACCGTAATTAATGTGACACGTAACCGTTCTGCTGTAACTCGTTCAGTAAAGGTAACTCACCGCTTCACAAGGAACTCATATCTCTCTGAGATGCGGAAACACGATATCGTTCATATGAGCCGTTCCGGGTAGTAACGGCTAATTTCAGTGTCATATTTTCTCATGGTAGCAAGACGTGGCATAATTCGCAATCGTGTTGCTTAGAGCATATCTAGGATATTTCAGACCCCTACGCTCATTACACGCGAGCTTGGATACTGTCAGTTTAATTGTGGACCGGTTCGATTTCCGATGTCCAATTTTGGTTTGTGTAAATGTTAAAAGTTCGGGCCTCAAAGATTAATTGGCGACGCTTTTCTATCTCGTCTGAGTTCACATCACTAGTTTTAGAATAACTTCCTTTAGATTAAGACTTGCAGTGGGGGAATATCACGCTTGTTAAGAGACAAGGGCTTGTCACCACTTCACGTAGCACCTAAATTATATTTCTCCCCTCAAATTTCTTAAAAATTTCAACGAAGAGAATTTTAAAACCTTCTTTGTTACATTAATGATAATTAAGTAAAACTTACTCAAAGTTGAATGGCAAGGAACCAAAAATAAATTCTGAATTAGACAAGTTTCCGCATTACACAAAACATATTTTTGCCTTAAAATAGTGAAGAGTAATTTTAGAGCTGGCATTGATGAACTGCGCTTTGTTATTACATACAGGGTCGTACACAGTATTATCACTCTATTTCACAACACAAGATCAACGCTCGTTAAACTTATTTCAATCACAACACATTGTACAGTACTTCACAACACTAAGTTTTCTTCCTCAGATCAAACAAAGAAACTTATTTTCTCTTCTTTCCAATCGTGTCTAGTAGGGGTAGAGTTACATCACTTCATGTCACAAAAGCACAGTGCGGCTGTTCTGTTCAGATCTTGTTTTGGTCTTCATTACCTTCCCTATTCTCCTCCTCCTCCTCCTCCTCCACCTTTCTTATTGCTAGAAGGGCTGTAACTGATTCAGAAATATCGTGTGTCGTAAGTTCTTGCTTGACACATGTTGGATATTGCCCATGCACTCCATTCGTTCCATCATCCGCATTATCATTCTCTCCAAACCCGTCTGTTACCAGCACCACAACTGCACAAATATTGTGCGTAGCACTACATATTCCGCATTGTACAAGTACTGTAGATTTTAAAGAATTCTTTCATTTTTCGTTTCGGTTTCCGCGTTGACGAGATTCCGCATCATACAAAAGTAAGAACGATATAACCTCGTAAGCTCCGCCAGGACCGAGAAAATATTCCGTACTGGACAAATTTCCGCTTTATTCAAGTTCCGCTTTGCGCACGTTTTTCTGAAATAATAATAATAATAATAATAATAATAATAATAATAATAATAATAATAATAATAATAATAATAGTTATTTCTTTACGTCCCACTAAGTAGTTCTGACGATTTTCGGAGACACCGAGGTGCCGGAGTTTTGTCCTGCAGGAGTTCTTTTTACCTGGCAGTTAAATCTGCGAACAAGAGCTGAGCCAGGACTGGGATCAGAAGGCCAGCGCAGCCTAGTTACACTAACAGTGGTATAGCTGACATGAGTACATCTGCGGAAGTGTTGAATGAAGATCTCGGGGATGATTATTTCTCTACCGAAGGAAAAATACTTTCGTGGGGTGAGTGTTGTGAAGCGACACAAAAGGCTCAGACGAGTAACAGGTACAGGTATCCATTTTTTTCTATATTTTACTTCAGTTAGATCCCCACGGCGACTGTCGGCGCATTCGTAATTCTCATGACTAACGCGATGCTCATTGGTTTGCAGGAGCAGCGATGTGGTCACCGTGTATTCGGCTGTATAAATACCTTCCGTACCGATCTATTGGGATTCTGTTAACAGAACTAGTAAGGAAATTATTTCAAAATTGCATCTTTAATATAGAAGAAGTAGAGGAAGGAATCATTTGTTGGAAGTACATACGGCTCTTGGTAGCACAACTCAAGAAAATTAAGTTACGAGATAAATGTGTACCGAATTTCCGTTCGTAGTGAAACGCAAAAGTCATGCAGTTGAAGTGGCACTGATAGGAGTTACTTGCTCCTCCATTCCCCTTGCCCAAGCAATGATGTGTCACTATTGCTGCAATGTTTTTAATAGACTGTTTTGAACTGTCTTGGGAATTTGTGGCTTATAAAAGTTAAACAAGTTTACGGATGAGGTCTGCAATAACTCCGATTTCCTTTCTTTTTTTCTTTGTTGAGGTCCACGAGCGATATGTTCCATCTATTTACCTACTTTTCAGACTGTTTTTCTTTCTATAATTTTCTTAATACCTTAATTTTCTTAATAGAAATTTAACTTCCAGGGTTGGTTTTTCCCACGGAATCAGAGAGGAATCCCACCTCTGTCACCTAAAGTGCTGTGTTTTGCAACGTGAGTCTTTGGGACGGAGTGATACAACTGCGGAAAGAGACCAGTACCTCACCCAGGCGGCCTCACCTGCTATGATGAACACGGGTCGGAAGGGACACACAACGAAGAGGGAAGGAAGCGGCCGTGGCCTTAAGTTAGGTACCATCCCTGCATTTGCCTGGAAGAGAAGTGCGGAAACCACGGAGAGCCATTTCCAGGATGGCTGACGTGGGAATCGAAACCCTCTCTAGTCAGTTGGCCTTCCAAGGCTGATTGGACCCTAGTCCAGCCTTCGTACCACTTTCCAAACTTCGTGACAGAGCGGGGAATCGAACCCAAGCCTGCGGGATGGCAGCTAATCACACTAACCACTACACCACAGAGGCGGTGATTTTTAAGCGCTAAATGTGTGAACCCTAATTATGATTGTGATGACATGTCCATTAAAGAGTTCAGTGATAAATTAAGTATGTTAGGGTTAAAACACGCTTTTCTGCAACTCGCTGTTCTTGCTTCTACAGACCGGTGACGTACAACGAAATCAATTGAAGCGAATCATTGTTTCTCTCCTGTCGTTAAGACGTATGGAAAGTTGATCGCGTGAGCCACATAATGTAACACCCTAACCTGACTCAAGCGTGATTGCTCGTTAAATGTACAAATGGAACTAATCCATCCGCCCTTTCTCCGTCCGAGTAGACCAACCGTAACTTCTTGTGGTCAGTTCGGAGTAATAAAATGCTCGATACTCGCATATGGTTACGGCCCAGTGAAAGTGATGCCGATCGACTGATCTACACAGTTCAACACACCCACCTTTTACAACTTCCCACGGACCACATTCAATATGAATTATGCAAGAGAAAATGGATTACATAAGGTCTAATTGTGAGAGGTGGTGATCTATTAGAGAAGGCTTTAAGGTGGTTCGCGTCTTTATAGAATGTTGATCGTGGTGAGTGTTAGAGGCTACCATCCACTTTTAACACTTTGTTTTAGTCTAAGAAGGGCGCGTCAGCTCCTTGCACAGACAACGTCAGCTGTTGGGCGTGCAAACACGTTACACGTTCTAAATGAACGTTTTGGTTCTTGTATGGTGGCTGTGTGCGGAAACACAGACATTCATATCGATCATCGGCTGAGCGCGATCTTGAAACATAGTTTCCAACCTCATTGTGTACATTCGCCCCCTGTGGGTGGGGGCGGTAGAATAACACCCACGGTACCGGTTGCCGTTCGTAAGAGGCGATTAAAGGGGCCCCAGAACCTCTGAACTTGGAAACGTTGGTTGGCGATCAAAGCAAAGCAAAAAAGCAAAGTCTTCTCCGTACAGGCCGTGAAGGCCCTTGGAGGAGTGGAAGGTAAAGGCTTCCACCTTGGCACGTGATGGGGTAGAGTGGTTGGCTCTACGCCCGGGCGCCTTTGCCCCCAGGAATTAACCTGGTACTCATTTTTTGTGTAGGCTGAGTGAACCTCAGGGCCATAGGCACCTCCCGAAGTGGAAATCTCGTTTCTTAAATTTTACGACTTCCTGACGGGGATTCAAACCCACGTCCTTCCGGGCGAGCCGTGGCGATCAAGGGGCTTTTAACTAAGTCCTGGCATTACTTCCACTCACTTGTGCCAGGCTCCTCACTTTCATCTATCCTATCCGACCTCCCTTGGTCAACTTCTGTTCTTTTCTGACCCGATGGTGCTAGGCAGCGAGGCCTAGGGAGTCTTTCATTTTCACGCCCTGCGTGGCCCTTGTCTTTCTTTGGCCGATAGCTTCATTTTTGAAGTGACGGATCCCTTTCATCTTTCTCTCTGATTACTGATATATAGGGGATGGTTGCCCATTTGAACTTGCTACTAAAACCACTTGTATATGTTTACCACCATGTTTACACTTGGCGTGTATGGTATCCGTTGCGATTCGCGTAGTTTCTTCAGTAATTTGTGCTTTTTATAGCATTATATCTAGTCAATATCTCTTCAGTGTAGCGTAGTTTTCTGTTATCATAGCATAAATTAGTAAAATATAGGTTTAACAGTTTGTTGTAACTGTAGTTTTATTTACATGCGTGTTTTGTTTAGTGTATCTAGTTCGGGAAAGACTAGCGGCAAGAATGTGACTCTGTAGGCCATAGTACTGCCAGCCATTGCCCGCTTTAGTGCCGGATGCTCTTAGTGCGTGTCAGTAGGCCATGTGCATCTTAGAAGCAAAGCCGTGCGGAGTACAGGGGTCTCACGTTCACACGTAGAATTCATTTCAAACAGTCGAGAACACTTTATAAAACCTCTGTCTTCTAGTATATTCGAAAGTATGGGTTACTTTTAAAGTGCGTACGTTCTATGAAAGGAACTAGGACCGGCAAAACGAAAGAAAATTAAGTACGTAACATATTTGCAGTAGATGGAGATGAATATTCCACGGTCTGTTCAACCACTTTTCCAGATCAGCACTGATCTACATTCAGGGCGGTCGCCCACCTAGCAGATTTCCTATCACTCGCTTGCGTACTTTTTTCTTAAATGATTTCAAAGAAATTGGAAATCTATGAAACATCTCCCTTAGTAATTTATTCCAATCCCTAATTCCTCTTCTGATAAACAAATATTTGCCGCAGTCCCTCCTCATGAATTTCAGCTTTATCTTCATATTCGTGTTGTAATATCTGTCCAAGCCTACAGCTCAAAACACTCCGCTTAGTCGAGCATCCCGTCTCCTTACTCCCACGTCTTCCCAGCCCAAAATTTTCAACATTTTCGTAACACTATTCTTTTCTTGGAAATCACTTAGAATAAATGTTGCTGCTTTCCTGTGGAACTGTTCCAGTTCTCGTGCCAAGTGGGTCCCATATACTTGAACCATGCTCTAATTGGGGTCTTACCGGACACTTTTACTACAGCCCCTAAATATGTGATAACTAGAGCGGGCAGTAATAGGTTAGAATGTAAAGCTACTGAAGCGAGAAACAAGAATACACTATGCTGCACAACGGCTGTGTTATGAGTTGTGTATAACCATCAGGGGCACGGCCCATCCGAACATGTTACCATCGCTACATTACGGACGACATTCCCAGATAGTCACACAAGTTTGCATTCTAACATATTACTGTCTAAACTCCAGGCGCTAGTGACAAGTAGGAACATATCTGTAGCCTTTATTTATAATCCCGTTGATGTTCTTACCGCAATGAAGATCTTTTCTTAAAGTGATCTGCAGAGGTACTTGCATCATTTTAATTTATAGCCTACATCGGGATCGTATTATTTTCTTACTTAGGGATCAGCTGAGCACAAAGTGCTACTTCGCACCTCAGTATAGCACCGGCATGAATTCCAATTATTGTGAAAGGTAACCTAATGTAAAAACTAAGATCGTTGTTGCTAATTGAAGTTTTGCATTCCAAGAACAGCTGCACCATTCTCCAACATTTCTCACGCAATGAGAGCAAGGTCGCAGCTCTGGAATGTATTCGCTGGTACACCAGTTGTCTTTGTGAAGACATACCTTCTCCCTAAACACGCAAGAGTTCATTTCTTGACATGAGAAGGTGCACATGAAAGGCTCAAGGTCTGCTAGACGGAGAAAGTTGCGTCTTCATGAGCACTAGCGAGGATCTGGAGTCCTACATCTCATAATTCACTGTCAATATAATAAAGTGTGAGAATATATCGTTTATTTATTCGTATAAATAACAATCATTTTCTTAATCACCGTTATCCGGGGGATTTGATGAGCAGTTTACCTTTTCTATCACTACGAGCGCTAATGTTCGTCAATGCAGAATTTAACTACATTCGGTGTGGTCATTTTCAGAAAATTGAAACACGGAACACATTATTATTATTATTATTATTATTATTATTATTATTATTATTATTATTATTATTATTATTGAATACCCAGTAGAGCATGGAGCCCATTAGGGCTGTAATGTTAATATTTCAAAACAGAAAGAGTGATGTTAATTTGGCGAGGATTTGAATAAAAAGAAAACGAGCCATTTCAGACTTCTTTTCCCAAACTGCATTTAGGCCGGAAGTGATTTTCGATTGTTTTATAGTTTGATAGAGCTATGCAATATTCGCAATTTATAACCTTTCCAGACCCTTCAGCTCTTCAACTTTAGGCACAATTGAGGAAATTGCTTAATATAACGTTTTTCATGGTGTGGGGACCCGTACTTTGTCCACTAAGAAAGGTTTTCAACGTTAAAACGTGATCTAAAAAAAGACCACTCGCTTCTACGGTCACCTACAAGGGGTGGACGACTCTCGAACAATTTTGTCTTAAAACCAAAAACAGTAACTCCGTGCTACGTTGAACATCAAGAAAGAAACGGGCGTGACTTTCCGAGATGTGAACTTGTGCGAACTAACCAAAACCTACTGGGTCAATAGAAAATTGAAAAACAAACGGAATGTATGATGAAACTTATCGTGGTTGGACAATTAGCGAACAAACTCGTGCCCAGTAAGTTTTCAACCTGTAGGTACTGTAGTCACAAGTGGTCAGCATAATGACATTTTCAGGCGTATTGTGAGGACATACTCTAGTACCTGTCCCAAGCTTGGATAAAATAGGGGGGAAGGCGCCAAGCTATGGAACAAGCGGGCCGAGATTTAACAATGTCGAGCTGCTCCTTGTGAGCGACCACCCCGACACCGCTCGATCGCTCAGAGCAGTGAGGCCGAATTACTCGATTTTCTACGACCAACATTAAAATATTGACTGCGCGAAGATTCCAGTTAGCTGAATCCCTCAAGCTACGACAGACTGAACTTGTCCGCATCCCAGAGACAAAGTGAAAAGGCACGAAAGCCGGCCTGTCAGTGAATAATCCCCGGTATTCAATCGATCAATCAGTCCCTACTGAGCTGCATTTAGGGCAGTTCCCCAGGTCGCAGATTCCCTATCTGTTCTTTTCCTAGTCTTTTCTTAAATGATAGCAATGAATTTGGAAATATATTGAAAATCTACTTTGGTAAATTATTCCAATCCACAATTCCTCTTCCTGCTTGCCACAATTGTCTTCTTTAGTACCAGCATTTTCTTCATATTGTCATCTTTCCTACTTTCCATGCCGGGCTGAGTGGCTCAGACGGTTGAGGCGCTGGCCTTCTGAACCCCAACTTGGCAGGTTCGATCCTGGCTCAGTCCGGTGATATTTGAAGGTTCTCAAGTACGTCAGCCCCGTGTCGGTAGATTTACTGGCAGAACTAAATTCCTGCACTTCGGCGTCTCTTAAAACTGTAAACGTAGTTAATGGGACGTAAAGCAAGTAACGTTATTTATTATTAGAATATAATATCTCCCTCACGTCGTTACACCTGTATGCGATTGTTGCGCTGGTCAAGCAGCTTCCAGCTCGTCTCACTCCAAGAGGTCAGGCTAGAAGCGCGCTGCCGGAAGACAGAGAAAGATGGTCATGGATTCACGTGATGATGCAAGTATTTTGCTTGATGTCTTCATTAGACAGTGAGCAGCGCTACCAAGCTGTTCCGGCCTAAGTGCAGATAAATTAAGAAACTGATTGTACTCTTGTTCCCCGTATTGAGAATCTAAAGCTGACTTGGCAAAGTCACGATTTGAGCCAAGTAACTGGAATGCACGATGCTTTTGACCACTTAATAACAGTTAGAGAGAGAAGACAGTTCTAGCCCTTGAGGCGAGCAACTCAGTGTTGAAAACATCCTAGGAATATGATCTACGAACTGTAGATAATAACGTATGAGAATATATTCTGTACGTATTCGTAAAAATTACAATCCTTTTCTTAATCATCGTTATTCGGTCAATTAGATTAGCAGTTTGCCTTTTTCTGCGACTCTGAGTGCTAATGTGAGTCAATGCAGAGTTTCACTTAAGCCCTTATAACTACATTCGGACATTTTCCAAAAATATCGAAAAACGCCTGACGGTATTGAATCAGGAACACATTACAGAAAGAATTGTGTAAATAAGTTAATTTGGCTGGAAAGCGATTTTAGCCTGCATTGAGGCTGGAAGTGACTTCCAAATTGGTCTTTATTTTTAGTTTCTTACAGATATCTAAGACTCACAATTTGAGAATCCTGCTTTGCCTGCTAACAAATGTAACATTTTCTTTTGTTACGTTGGGAGCACAAATGCCCGTCCCAGGGCACAGACTGCCACTCTAAACCATATTAGTGTGGTTTTACTCCAAAGGTTCTAAAAGTATTTTACTAACATTTCTGTTACGTTAGATAAAACGTGTGTCGCACAGCCTCAGTAAATCACTACTGAGCTGCATTCTCCTGTACAGATTTTGCTTGAAACATCTCTTTGAGAAGACGAGTGAACTTCTCCTGGCATTGTGGTTATTATCACTCCTTACTTACAGCTGTAATATTGAAAGATGTGTTTTGACTGTCCTTAGAGGGGGGTGCGTTCGCTGCCTGCCCGGGTGGGGTATTGTTGCCATGGAAACGAGGGCGGATTCACTGCGGTTGCTATGGAGATAAGCCTGTTGGCCTGCTCGTGTTACTTGGAGTTGCCAAACCTCTCACAGCGGAACACAGCGGTCCGACCTAACAAGTGGGGTGGAAGCGAGCGGAAGAAGATGTGGCAACACCGTGTAATGCTCCTCCCTCCGGTGCTATCTGTCAGAATGCTTCTTTTGATATTGCGAGTATAATTACTTGCATATAATATGATTTTTGCCTCACACTTCCCACTTGTACACCGCCATCTGAGTACGTTTAGAGGCGGGGAATAGTTTAGGAATATCTAATCAGTTGCTATCTGCTTAAGCGACCTGCAGGCTCACCTACCTTTCCTTGTACCTCCAGGTAAACAAAACACAGACGCAGTTCCTCCCAACAAAACAAACTAATTGTGAAGTCAAACAGAAGCGGCTTATTCTCATACTTTTCCTTATCAATTAGCTTTGATTTCCAGTTAGTGGCTTCTGTGCCAGCCCTACCAGAGATGAATCTAGTCATAGAATATTTACACTTAAAGTTCCGAAATCTTGCATGACCACTTCCTCTGTTCAGACAAAAACATATCCAAGAGGAGAAACCGTAGAGCCCTGGAAGTTAGCTCCCAACTCGAAATGATGTAGGATAGTTTGAAAGAAAACTCACGGTTTTAGAATCTGCCTCGGCCTAGTAACCGACCGCTGCTCACTCAATCTCAAGCCCTGCAGATTATCCTTTCGGCCGTTATTCTTGGCTTTATAGACCGGGGCCGCTATCTCACCTTCACATGGCTCCTCAATTGTTTTCAAGTAAGCTGGATGAAACCAACCCTAATATCCTGGTAAAATTCCCCGACTTGACTGGAGATCGAACACGGGGCTTCCAGGTAAGAAAGAAGCTCGCTAGCCGTGTTACATTTTTCCTGGGACTCGCGGATTGTTAACGAGGGACTAGAAGGAAGCAACAGACACATTGTTCGTTAAGAGCTTTCTGATGGCATGATGGTACGAGTTCGGTGCCGTTAAGTAACCACATTACCGTAAGTCTCCATGAGCCTCAATGTATTACATGTGAAATGATTTTAAAAAGGCCATTTCGAAACACCGAATGCCTTAAACTATTAATAATTCGGGTTCAAACATTGTGAATTTTGTGTTGTTAACATTCCCTAGTTCCGGACATAAATTGCAAGTACTGTATGATGTTATCCTCCTAACACCACACCACTACAGCCCTGAAGGTCCTTGGCCTACCAAGCGAAGGCCTGCAGATTACGCGGTGTCGTGTGGTCAGCTACATGTAATGCAGTACGACAAACGTGCATCTTACGGGTCATTATTTCTTAGTGATTGTTTCATTTTCCCTTATTTCTTTTGCCACATGTTTTAAATGCAAAAAAAAGTTTGCTCTTCTTACCAGTATATCTCAATTGTATAGAATCGTTCCTCTCTTTATAATGTTGTTTCTCCACAAACTGTCAACAGATGCACTCTTCCATTATTTCTCCACAATATAAGCAGTAATTTTCGTTGTTTATCTCTCGCACCCTTATTTTTATATATCACCATCAGCCACTCCTCTGTTTGATAGACTTTCTTTATTGGCAATTTTGGATGATCACAGAACTCCGGTAACATTCTTTTAGTCTTCCATTCTGCCATAATTATCTGCTTCTCAATAATTATCCTTCATTCTTGCACAATTTATTATTGTTTTGAATCTCTCACCCCAGTAGTCTCCCATCGCCCTGAATAACACCCGCCATATGCCCTGGCTGTCGTGAGAGGGGACAGAAATGGGCCTCACGGTATCTAAACTAGGGAGTGTGGCTTAGCGACCACGAGGCCCTTACCTGGGTCCTGGCATTGCTTCCACTTGCTCGTGCCACGCTCCTCACTTTTATCTATCCTACGCCGGGCTGAGTGGCTCAGTCGGTTGAGGCGCTGGCTTTCTGACCCCTACTTGGCAGGTTCGAACCTGCCTCAGTCCGGTGGTATTTGAAGGTGCTCAAATACATCAACCTCGTGATGGTAAATTTACTGGCACGTAAAAGAACTCCTGCGGGACTAAGTTCCGGCACCTCGGCGTCTCCGAAAACCGTAAAAGTAGTTAGTGAGACGTAAAATCATTAACATTATTATTATTATTATTATTATTATTATTATTATTATTATTATTATTATTATTATTATTATTATTATTATATCCTATCCGACCTTCCTTAGTCAGCTCTTGTTCTCTTCCGACCCGGACGCTGTTAGAGCATGTGAGGGAGTAGCCTTTGCCTTTCATTGACCGAAGTGCTCGATACCTTCTATTTTATCTCTCTGAGCAGTGTTAACAGAGGATGGTTACCTACTTGCACTTCCTCTTAAAATAATAATCACCACCACCACCGCCTTCTGTTAAGCATCCTTTTCATTTTCATTAGTCAGTAATCATCACTTAATCTAATCTAATCTCAACCAGTAGCTATATCTGATGTTAGCCGCACATTCCGTTACTAATTGCATCTAGTTCTTTTTGTTTCTACTTCAATAGCCGCACGGACAGCTAACATTTTCAGAATGTTCAAATCTTCCTCTAAATGGAATTGGTTACATTTGAGGTTGCCTTGTTGCATTCCCGTCCTGATCTCTGAGTTAACGACTTGTCAGTAGAGAGCCTGCCCGCCATTATGAACAGTTACTGGTTACACAATATCGCTCAGGATAATCACCTGAAGGCTGTTTTTAAAGAGAGATTTGCGTGATCTCTTGTTGTTTGCCGCAGAATGACAGCGAAAGTGCAGCCGGAACAAGAAGAAGAAAAAGACTGTGGTAGTTCGTTGTATGAGGCCTTGCAAGCCGCTACAGCCGTGTTCTGTGTTCTGATTACTGCACTGTAGTGATGTAACTTAGCAGGCGGTGGGACTTGTTGTGTAACAGCCGCCTGCTAACAGCGTGATAGGTCACTGCAAGACATGTCTACTTAATGTCCCCAGCATTATAACACTTCTCCCTCCGCGAAAATCAGATGACATAAATGATCATCGACATCCATCAACGTTTGCTAATTTCAGATGACCACCAATCATAAGACACAGCCCGCAAGGTTCCTAGGTGGCAATACTTTACATCACAGCCTGCACGGTTCCTAGGTGACAATACTTTACGTCACAGCCTGCACGGTTGCCAGGTAACAATACTTTACTCACAGCCTGCACGGTTGCTAGGTAACAATACTTTACGTCACAGCCTGCACGGTTGCTAGGTAACAATACTTTACATCACAGCATGCACGGTTGCTAGGTAACAATACTTTACATCACAGCATACACGGTTGCTAGGTAACAATAATTTACGTCACAGCCTGCACGGTTGCTAGGTAACAATACTTTACATCACAGCCTGCACGGTTGCTAGGTAACAATACTTTACGTCACAGCCTGCACGGTTGCTAGGTAACAATAATTTACATTACAGCCTGCACGGTTGCTAGGTGACAATACTTTACGTCACAGCCTGCACGGTTGCTAGGTAAGAATACTTTACGTCACAGCCTGCACGGTTGCTAGGTAACAATACTTTACATCACAGCATGCACGGTTGCTAGGAAACAATACATCACATCACAGCATGCACGGTTGCTAGGTAACAATATACAATTCATGATCACTAAACTGTGTGCTAAAGGCGTGGTTTCAATTCCAAACCTCTCTGCAGTGCTTATAAGGAGTGAGGGCATATAACTATCTAAATATCCAGTCCCTTGGCTGAGAGCGTCGAGTCCTCCGGTTCAGGAGATCCGGCGGGTTCGGGAATTTTCATCGCATCTAGTTAATTCCGCTACCTCGGGAACTGGATGTTTATGCGTGTTCCAACACTCTCCCATTCATATTCACACAACACACCACAGAAACACATAATAGTGATTGCATGCCTTCATATAGGGTTGGCTTCAGGAAGGGCACCCAACCGTAAAACAGGCCAAGTACACTTCTGAGACACACTATCCCCACAAGGTTTTCGGGGAAGTGGTAGATGATGATGTTGATTATTATTATTATTATTATTATTATTATTATTATTATTATTATTATTATTATTATTATTATTATTATCATCGAGAGCATGACAACTAAGTGAAAATGTCACAGGTTTCTCGTAAAAGTAACTACGGTTCAAATCCGGTCAATGCAAGTGGTTTAAAATAGAAGATATCTTTCCTTTCGCAGGTTCCACATGAAACTGGAAGTTCCGTGCTGTAGTTACTACATTCCGCCTGATTATATTAGAGGTTTAATTGTTTATTTTTGTCGCCATCAAACATTTACTTTCCTCCGTGGGTCAGTAGCAAAGTGCCCATCTTCAGATTTCAAGAACGCGGATTCAATCCCTGGAGAGGAAGTCGCGTGTGTCACAATGGCAATAATATTGCAATGCACGTCTTACAGAAACTACGGAAAATCCTCTGCAAGGCTGCACAGCCTCTCCCCAGTGCAGACTCACAATAACTGCATGGCCAACTTGTTCGGATAGAATAATTTAGAAGAGTCCTAACGTATCTGGCAATGTAATCGAAACATCGAAATTGGTAAAGAGACTGCTTAAACGACAATATTGCAACAGGCCTGCAACTCGACTGACGAGACCATGGGTACTGTTGGTAATGGTAACTAAGATTGTGTACCATATTTCGCATATATTGGCATGTATTCACCTAGTACAGAATAATGTCACAAATGTCATAAGAAAAGCCAATTCTGAACAATATGAAGAAGTAAGGATAAACCAGAACGCACTTCCTTGAGGTAGAAGTGTGAAGTAACTGCTCCTTAAACAAAACTTATAATGAAACAATTTTTCGTACTTGAAGGAAATCCATACTTGCATATCTTGCAATCAGAGGTTCCTAATGCAGATTTTTTCATCATACTTTGGCGATTCTAATGATCGGTCAAGCAACGAACTCAGCGGTCTAGTGTATTCTGATAAAACCAAATTAAATTGCCCAATCAAATGACAACTGGGATAGGTTTAACCGAAAATGCTGAAAAGATCCCTGGAAAGAATTACATGAATATGTCAACTGTGTTTATGTTTCATAGCAAAGGACCTGCGCGTTACTTACGTTTCTACCCGCGTATTCTTAAGAATGTACAACCCCCCGTCGAACTGTTCCCTTAAATGTTGTCACACTAGTCCAGATCCCACGATACTGAGCAGTTTCTACTCTACACGGGATTAATAGCTCACTAATTGTAATAAATATCTGAAATCATATTAAAGTTTCGGACCCAGATACCAGACAGACTACGTGCGCAATGCTAATGGTATTGCGACAGTCTGATCTTGTCCAGACCGGGCGACCTGATCTACTGGTTGGCATATAGTTCTGGCTGTGCTCCAGTGAGAACACATTACCATACCAGTCACAGACAGGTGTCAACGACACAGCACCAGGTTGAATTACTGATCTTTATTGCAGAGCTGAAACTCAACCAGCTGGACCAGCTGCCAAGTGCAGAACTACCGCCCACTGGCCGAATTTAGCTGCAGTTTTATTTTATCTCCTATAATATTACTACAGTTCTTCTCGACACAGCTGTAAAATACCGCACGGGACTATTAAAGTTAATATCTATGACCACCATTTTAGAAAGAACTTTTCACAAGCACTGAAATAATATTTGTGAGTTGGTTTGATCTGACATCAGATAATCGTACTCGAGAACAAAACTTTGAGGCAAAGTCAACTTTGATAGTCGAGACTTTGCTCCAAAATGACCCGTACTTTGATTTTACATAGTCGACTCTAAAGGCGGCCAGTCTAAAAATAATCCACTTTGTGGAAGACCTTGAAGATATCAAGCCGCACATACTCCTCGTCCAGTTATACGACACGCGGAGTTCTAAAGGGATAACAAAGTCAAAATTAAGTATTGTATATCTTCGTGATGTTAGAATATGTACTAGTAAAAGAAAATCAAAGAGGACTATCTATTCCTCCAGTGATACAACCGCTAATTGCTTTAAGGTATTACGCCACGGGTTGAGTGTGAATTACTAGACTTACTAATTTATAATTTATTGTAATACTTTTACACGTAACTGACTGAGGTTATGTTACGTAGATAAGCCCAATGTTCTAGTTATAAACAATCTTCAACTAGTTTATGCTGACTTACGAATTGTCAGCAGAAAAATCTGTGCTGAATGCCATGAAAAAACCTCAACCTGCCAAGTCATCTCAAGCTGAAAATCTTTTTCTTTTCGTCCATGGTTGAGCAAAACAAAAACACGAAAATTATGATTCGTTAGGCCTGATCAGAAGTAACTAAAATGTTTGGCCGAATTGAATTGTTATTATAAGCATCATTATTGCCAGCCTCATGTGCAGTTTATAAAATCTTGACTTTGCAAAGTCTAATTCAGCCAAAGTCGACTCTGGAGGAAATAGCGTCTGTGAAATAGACTTAGAGCAATGTTAGACTTTGTAAAGTATGCGATCTTGATCTCGAATACGACCATTATTGAATTTTGGTGTAATCTACAACAGAAATATTCGGACCGCTTTTAATGTGCAACTCCATGTGGGTGCGGGTGATAGAATAACACTCACAGTATCCCCTTCCTGTCGTAAGAGGCGGCCGAAAGGGGCCCTGGGGGCTCTGGACTTGGGATCGTGCGTTGGCAACCACGGGACCCTTAGCTGAATCCTGGCATTGCTTCCACTTACTTGTGCAAGGCCCTCGCTTTCATCTCTGACCTCCATAGGTCAGCTCTTGTTCTTTTCCTATTCCGACGGTATTAAAGCATCTGAGGACTAACGAGTCTTTCGCCCTTCGAGGCCCTTGTCTTTCCTTGCCCGATACCTTCATTTTTCGAAGTGTCAGATTCCTTCCATATGTTTCCTTCTGATTAGTGTTAATAGAAGGTGGTTGCATAGTTGTACTTCCTCTTGAAACAATAATCACCACCACCACCTTTAATGAGTGGTGGCGGAACTCATAACATATCTGCGCGAAGTAACCTGCGTGCCACACAAGATGTGATCACTCCTAGCCCGAAAGGAATTTATGAGATGAGGAAACAATTATATTCTTCACAGTAGCTATTCCAGGGTAACATGTTTATAATTATACGTGTAATTACTCGAATAATATGTGCAGTTTTTAACATACATACACTATCATTATAGACTGTTATGCCTTTCAGTGTTCAGTCTGCAAGCCTCTGAGAATTTACTAAACGTCGCCACAATCCTCGATTTGCAACTAGTGTTGTGGCCTCATTTAGTTCCGTACCTCTTATCTTTAAATCGTTAGAAATCGAGTCTAACTATCGTCGTCTTGGTCTACCTCTACTTCTCTTACTCTCCATAGCAGAGTCCATTATTTTCCTAGGTAACCTATCCTCCTCCGTTCGCCTCACCTCACCCCACCACCGAAGCCGGTTTGTGCGTACAGCTTTATCCATCGAGTTCATTCTTAAATTAGCCTTTATCTCCTCATTCCGAGTACCCTCCTGCCATTGTTCCCACCTGTTTGTACCAGCAATAATTATTGCTACTTTCATGTCTGTTTCTTCTAACTTATGAATAAGATATCCTGAGTCCACCCAGCTTTCGCTCCCGTAAAGCAAAGTTGGTCTGAAAACAGACCGATATAAAGATAGTTTCGTCTGGGAGCTGACTTCCTTCTTACAGAATACTGCTGATCGCAACTGCGAGCTTTACTACACCTTGATTCAATCTCACTTACTATATTACCATCCTGGGAGAACACACAACCTAAATACTCGAAATTATCGACATGTTCTAGCTTTGTATCACCAATCTGACATTCAATTCTGTTGAATTTCTTACCTACGGACATCAATTTAGTCTTCGAGATGCTAATTTTCATACCATACTCATTGCACCTATTTTCAAGTTCCAAGATATTAGACTGCAGGCTTTCGGCACAGTCTGCCAATAAGACCGAGTCGTCAGCATAGGCCAAACTGCTTACTACATTTCCACCTAAGGGAATCCCTCCCTGCCATTTTATACCTTTCAGCAGATGATCCATGTAAACTACGAACAGCAAAGGTGAAAGATTACAGCCTTGTCTAACCCCTGTAAGTACCCTGAACCAAGAACTCATTCTAACATCAACTCTCACTGAAGCCCAATTGTTAACATAAATGCCTTGGATTGATTTTAATAATCTACCTTTAATTCCATATTCCCCCAGTATAGCGAACATCTTTTCCCTCGGTACCATGTCATATGCTTTCTCTAGATCTACGAAACATAAACACAACTGCCTATTCCTCTCGTAACATTTTTCAATTACCGGGCGCATACTGAAAATCTGATCCTGACAGCCCCTCTTTGGTCTGAAACCACACTAGTTTTCATCCAAATACCTCTTAACCACTGATCGCACCCTCCCTTCCAAGATGCCAGTGAATACTTTGCCTGGTATCCTAATCAATGAGATACCGGTACCTCGATAGTTGTTGCAATCCTTCCTGTTCTCTTGCTAATAGATAGGTGCAATTACTGCTTTTGTCCAATCTGAAGGTACCTTACCCACACTCCATGCTAATCTTACTACTCTATGAAGCCATTTCATCCCTGCCTTCCCACTATACTTCACCATTTCAGGTCTAATTTCATCTATTCCTGCTGCCTTATGACAATAGAGTTTATTTACTATCCTTTCCACTTCCTCAAGCATAATTTCACCAACATCATTTTCCTCCTCCCCATGAGCTTGGCTGTTTGCAACACCACCAGGATGATTTTGTTTTACATTGAGAAGATGTTCAAAATATTCCCTCCACCTCGCCAGTGATTCCCTGGGATCTATTACGAGTTCACCTGAATTACTCAAAACACTGTTCATTTCTTTTTCCCCTCCCTTCCTAAGATTCTGTATTACTGTCCAGAAAGGTTTCCCTGCTGCTTGACCTTGCCTTTCCAGGTTATTACCAAAATCTTCCCATGACTTCTTTTAGGATTCAACAACTATTTGTTTCGCTCTGTTTCTTTCATATACGTACAAAACCCTTTCTGCCTCGGCCCTTGTTTGGAGCCATTTCTGATAAGCCTTCTTTTTACGTTTACAGGCTGCTCTCACTTCATCATTCCACCAAGAACTTTACACACAGTTGTTCCTAGGCATTCCCTTGCTGTTTCTACTACAGCATCCCTGTATGCCACCCATTCACTTTCTAAATCCTGAACCTGCTTCCTGTCTACTGTTCGAAACTTCTCACTAATCATATCCATGTACTTCTAATTTCCTCGTCCTGGAGATTTTCTACCCTTATTCGTTTGCAGACAGATTTCGCTATATCTACCCTAGGCCTAGAGATACACAGTTCACTACAGATCAGATAATGGTCTGTATCATCGAAAATTCCGCGAAAAACTCGTACATTCGTAACAGATTTCCTGAATTCAAAGTCTGTTAAGATATAGTCTATTATGGATCTGGTACCCCTAGCCTCCCATGTGTAGCGGTAAATAGCCTTATGCTTGAAGAATGTATTCGTAACAGCTAAATTCATACTAGCACAGAAGTCCAGCAAACGCTTCCCATTCCCATTAGCTTCCATATCTTCTCCACATTTACCAATCACCCTTTCGTATCCTTCAGTTCTATTCCCAACTCTAGGATTGAAATTGCCCATTAGCACTATTCTATCCTTGCTGTTGACCCTGACCACGATGTCACTCAATGCTTCATAAAACTTTTCAACTCCATCCTCATCTGCACCCTCACATGGTGAATACACGGACACAATTCTTGTCCTAATTCCTCCAACTGAAAAATCTACCCACATCATTCGCTCATTTACGTGCCTAACAGTAACTATGTTGCGTGCAATGGTATTCCTGATAAAGAGCCCTACCCCAGACTCTGCCCTTCCCTTTCTAACACCCGTCAAGTACACTTTATAATCTCCTATCTCTTCCTCGTTATCTCCCCTTACCCGAATATCACTTACTCCTAGCACATCCAGATGCATCCTCTTTGCTGACTCAGCCAGTTCTACTTTCTTTCTTCCATAAGCCCCATTACTATTGATATCTCCCCGTCGAATTCCATTTCGTTCGCCAAGTTGTTTCCAAGAAGTCCCTCGCCTGTCAAATGGGAGTGGGACTCCATTACTCCCATAGGTCCGAGGCTTGCTTAAAATGTTCTGAGCTCGGTAAAATTCATGAAGCAGGATGCTACTCCACTTACACATAGTCCAAGTGAGGATCTCTCCTCTAACGGGTTATGGACCACCGGTGAATTGTATAGTCCTAGCTGCCTGAGCACAAGGAGGGCCATGACTCAGAATATGTCCGAGATGCCCACTCCCATTCCATAGCAGGTGGTATCAGGACTCTCAGGACCACTTACTAGGCCACTCAGCCGTTGCCCATGGTTCACGAACTAGGACGTGACTACAGTAACCCACAAACACTATTTTTATGAATTCATGATTATGCAGGGTAATTAATGTGGAAGACATGTTTTCGATATTAAATACGTCATAATCACTTAACGTAGGCTGAATACGGAGGCTTGCTTATTAAGAAACTCATTTTCCCTTTGCGAAAATCAATTGATCATAATTCTCTCGGTCATGGCCGTCCATGTACGGCGGCTAATTTCATACGACCACCACTCTTAAGACATAGCCTGCACTGTTGCTAGGTAACAATACCTTACATCGCTGCCTGCACGGTTGCTAGGTAACAATACTTTACATCACAGCCTGCACGGTTGCTAGGTAACAATACTTTACATCACAGCCTGCACGGTTGCTAGGTAACAATACCTTACATCACTGCCTGCACGATTCCTGTGGTTACACTTTCGTCGCGCTAACATTCGTAACGCAAAATTTCAAATGATCCCCAGACGTAAGACATATTTATGTCAATAATTCGTAAAGGGATGCGCAGTCAAGAAGCTTGTCTCAGGTGGTATTCAAATCAGTTGAGCCACCTCAGTTCCTATCTCACCCAAATCATCATTTACATTGTCTTATAATTAGCGATGCTTTACATCAGGCCTACATAGATCGCAGAGATTTCTTCATACTTTATTAATTAATAGTTCCCCAGCCAGACATTTCTCCGGCGCTCTGTTGAAATGTAGTATCCTGTCCGCCTTAAGCAGCAGGTCGTTCACCTGCACAGATCTGTCACGAGTTTATTCTTGTGCGTGCCTATTGTTGTCATGCCCGCTCTACTTCCATTACGTCGTGACCACAGTTTGTGGTTAACCACTGTCAAGCTATCTATTAAGCACTGTTTATAGCAAAGGAAGAGAAGGAGTGTCTATGTTCCTCTCATTTCTGCATGCTTTTTCATCTATCTACAGTATAAGGAGTGTGAGGTAATTATTTTGCTCCTGCATTTAATTGCCAATCATCCAGCTTTTTGGCCTAATGATCAGCGTTTTGGCCTTCATTTCAGAAGATCGCAGGTTCGATTCCTGACCAGGCCAGCCAGTATAGTCGAATTTGGTTAATTCCTCCACGACAAGGATACACACTTTCGTGCAAATACAACATATCACTCTACCAAACACAACAGAAATGGGGCAATGAAGAAGACAGTAAATGACTAGATATAATAGGTAATAAGTTCTGAAAAAGAACAATGGGGCTACAAGAATGCACAGTTAACAGTGAAGTTAGAATTATTTGTGAAGATATAAGTAAGCAAACACATATAAGAGGTTAAGGAAGGGAAACGGTTCGGAAATAATGAATTTAGGTAATGTTGAAATGGCGCGGGGCTTTTAGTGCCGGGAGTGTCCGAGAACAAGTTCGGATCGCCTGATGCAGGTCTTTTGATTTGACTCCCGTAGGCGACCTGCGCGTCGTGATGAGGATGATATAATGATGATGAAGACGACACGTACACCCAGCCCCTGCGCCAGCGAAATTAACCAGTTGTGTTTAAAATTCTGGACCCTGAAGGAATCGAACCCAGAACCCGTGTGACTAAAGGCCAGCACGCTAACCATTCAGCCATGTATCCGTACGTGAATTTAGATCAACATGAGATGAAATGTATACACTATATTTACAGGGCTGACAAGATGAAAATTGTTAGAGTAGGAATAGGAGAATGCTGAGATAAAGAGATTAAGAACGAAAAAAAGATTCTGAATAGGAACGTAGATACAAAAGGGATGGGATAAACTGATTACGAAGAAAGAAAAGACGCCCAGTTTGAACGCGACTACTGGAGTGAAAGAGATCATTAGTTCAGAATGGAAGAACATTACTAACATTCAACAAAGAAGGACATACGAGTAGAGAATACTACTAAGAAGAAGAAGAACCAATCTATTATCAAGATCCCGAGAGAGGAGCGGTCTCGGCATGCTGTTACACAACAAATGTTAGAAAGTAAACTGTTTAGTCATCTTGTTGTTTTGAACTTGTTGAAGGAAGTCGCTCTCTAACACAATAAGGTCGTAACTAAAACAAGAAATGTTAAGAGTATCATTAGTATGGGTATCATTGACATAATTAATGTTATGGGATATTTATATTTTCCGTAAATATAATCCTTCCTTAACATCAATAAGCAGACCTACACCAGTGGAGACATCAACACGCGGTGAGAACACGAGACGTTTGAAAAGTATGTCACTAATTTCCTATGAACTATCACTGATGTTGACATAGTTTTAGCTGCCAACGTCAATGAACAAATTTCGATTTCACAGTCATAATCTCAAAGTCAGTGCATAATTTATTTATTTTTAAGTTATTTTTATAATTTGCTTTACAACCACAGATAAGTCTTATGGCGATGATGGTCTAGGAGTGCGAAGCAAGCGACCGTAAGTTTAATTAAGGTACAGCCTCAGAATTTGGCTGGTGAGAAAATGGCAAACCACAGAAAACAATCTTCAGAGCTGCCGGCGGTGGGGATTCAAACCCTGTATTTCCGGAATGCACGCTCAGGGCTGTGACCCTAACCGCACGACAAACTCATTCGCCTCCTTATTTCGTATCGACAGGAAAATATCCTGCGAGATAATCTGAGCGACGATGGTTGGAGTAATTTACCAACGGAGAGTCCAAGTTCTTGGAAATAATTTAAGGAAAGACAACAAGCAATCTGCCAGCCGAGCAGAGGTGATTGATTGATTGATTGATTGATTGATTGATTGATTGATTGATTGATTGATTGATTGATTGATTGATTGATTGATTGATTGATTGATTGATTGATTGATTGATTGATTGATTGATTGATTGATTGATTGATTGATTGATTGATTGATTGATTGATTGATTGATTGATTGATTGATTGATTGATTGATTGATTGATTGATTGATTGATTGATTGATTGATTGATTGATTGATTGATTGATTGATTGATTGATTGATTGATTGATTGATTGATTGATTGATTGATTGATTGATTGATTGATTGATTGATTGATTGATTGATTGATTGATTGATTGATTGATTGATTGATTGATTGATTGATTGATTGATTGATTGATTGATTGATTGATTGATTGATTGATTGATTGATTGATTGATTGATTGATTGATTGATTGATTGATTGATTGATTGATTGATTGATTGATTGATTGATTGATTGATTGATTGATTGATTGATTGATTGATTGATTGATTGATTGATTGATTGATTGATTGATTGATTGATATTTCGCTTCGAGGTGAATTCCTGGGGGATGAGAAAGGTTTCCTCTTAAAACAATAAGCACCACCGCCACTTGAATTTTTGGAAGGCATGCTACTTACGATGAGTGCGGACTTACGAACTTCTACGTCCCACCATCCACAAAAGATCTCGATGGACATTTTACGTACCCAGAAAATTCGCTGTGCATTGTGGTTCCAAGGTGAAGATGATTTCCGTGGTGTCCCATTTTCACACCAGTCCTTAAAATAATGAATGCCACGGCTGCTAAGTTCCCAATCCTGAACTTTACCCATCGCCAAGAAAAGCTGCCTGCGTTTGTACGAGCAAATGATACCCCTGAAACTTCCGGTGACAATTCCATCCAAGGATCCACGTCGTTCGTGGAATTCCAACAGTTCACTAATCACGCCCTCTATTATATTCAGTTTCATGTCATCATAAATTAATATTCTATATCGGGTTCGACCCTCGAGTATGCAAATACAGAACGCGGAACATGTGAGTGTGACCTTCCCGCAGAAGACTTCACTGAAGCCTGCCAGTGGTCGCCGCCTCTCTCCACCTGAAGACTGCCCTTCTCCGATTCTTGAAATAAAATGAAAAGCTTAATTACTCAGCCTTTCAAGGCTCGCTGCCAAGGATACCTTTCTTGACTGAACGGAAATTACCGTCGCCGTAGCCAAAGGGATTCATTTTGTACAGGACAGTTCATGAGGATAAAATGTCAAGGCTTATGTCCTTTGCATCGTCGCGAAATTGCCAGAATGTGGTCAAAGCTGCACAGAATAATATTCAAAAATCATGGATTAGCATTGACTACAAAGGTCAGATTGTGCGCTGCTGTGCGTTATCAAACCACTCACAGAGTCGATTGGAGTCTTTTGCGATGTGGCTGTAGAGAAGGATGTTTAGGGTGCCGTGGACAAATGTTGAGGTTCTCAAGGAAATAGGTGCAATTAGCCTGTTACGTAAATTAGTCTTTCCAAGACTAAATTGATGTCAATAGGTAAGAAACCCGAGAGGACTGCATGTCAGATTGGGGATTCGAAGCTGGAACAAGGTAGAAAATTTCAAGTATTCAGGATGTGTTCTCCCAGGATGAAACATAGTACGTGAGATGGAGTCAAGGTGCAGTAAAGCTAATGGAGTGAGCTCGCAGTTGCGAACAACAGTATTCTGTAACAGGGAAGTGAGCACCCAGACGAAACTATCTTTACATCAGTATTTTTTCAGACTAACTTTGATTTACGGGAGTAAAAGCTAGAAGTAACAGATATGAAAGTAGCCAGAATGATTGCTCGTACAAACAGGTGGGAACAATGGCAGGAGAGAACTCGGAATGAGAAGATAAAGGCTAAGCTAGGAATGAACTTGATGGATGAAGCTGTACGCATAAACAGACCTTGGGTTGTGGGGCAATGTGAGGCGAATGGAGGAGAATAGGTTACTAAGGAAAATAATTAACTCCGTTGTCGAAGGTAAGAGTGTTAGGCTCAGTTTCTAACGGTTTGGAGATAAAAGAGTAGAGAAGTGAACGAGGCCACGGAACTAGTTACAAATAGAGGATTGTTTATAAATTCACAGAGACTTGCAGACTGAATTCTGAAAGGCATAACAGTCTATAATGAACATGTATGTATGTCTCAATGAAATAAAAAACCACAAGGAAGTATTTATCACCATGAAAACGAGGAAGGTTCGATACCTTGAGCAATGAAAGTAGATAACAGCTTCTACAGTCTCTTCTTCAATTAAAGATATCTGGCAAGAGAAGTGTTGGTCGGAAGAGAATATTCTGGTTACAAAATATCAGAACTTGTACCTTCAAAATGTCTAGAGAGTTATTTCGAGCCGCAAGAACAGCACAGAAACAAAGAGAAGGCACAGCCTGCACGTCGCTAGGTTACAACATTTGTTAAATGACACAACATTTCTAAGACGTGTTTATGTCAAAACGTATGTTCCTCCTAGGTTCGAAATCATTGCTATCATCGTCACACATCCTTCTGAGGTTCGGTGGAAGAGAGCCGACCCCCGGATCCTGGTTCAAACGTATTGCGATTTTTGAAAGGTAGAGTAAAGTATTTTCCACACTTCATGTCTTTCGATGGCGGAATATTAGAGATATCTCATTATACACTTCATGTTTATCCAACTAGTTAATAAACTCGGTCATAGATCAGCCAACAGAGATCCGGTTTCTCTGCTATCTGGTAGAGTTAAACGGAAAGTCAACATTGACTCGCATGTTTTTGTACTTGTCGTTCTACGTCAAACAAGGGATTCACCTGAAGGAACACATTGCACATGAGACATGAACGATCGAATATAAAGAGACTCGGTTATAACACACAAGACTGCTTCACAGAAACGTTTGGTGTTTTGCCGATATTGCCAGGAGTCAGAGAGCAATGTTTAAAACATCCGCAAGCTCGGTCCTAATTTAAAATACGACTTGAACAGTCCCGCTAGCTGACAGTTACGCCATGCTCTTCTCAGAAGGTCAGATTTAACTATTTCCTCTCACCGTTTCATTGGTCTTGATCGTCCATTTCGCCATCAACTTTCTAGAAAAGTCTATCTCTCCTTAGTTTTCTGTCGATAAACATCATTCGTGCCAGCTGTAAGGACCGTGTGGCATGCCCCCACCTTCACTCATACACCTTTCCTACCCTGCCTACACTTAACCACTTCCTTTAATACAAGGTTAAAAACCTGGCCTTGCAGATAGTTCATAGCCTCAGCGTATTTCGTAATTCAGACGCTGTCGTAGACGCTGAAACAGAGCATCTCTCGCCACTGACTTATCGCAATGTGTAAGTTCAACGCATTTTTCTGCAACGCTAATTACGAGAAAGTTACGTTCTAAAGTCATCGTAGCTACAAACAAAATAATATCCCTAGTGTAAGCAGATGGAAGGAATTCTAGAATCTTAGGTATGCCGAGGAAGTTCCTAAAATCCTTGTACCGTAAAACCTTCCACTGGTAACAATGTGAAGTGTGGGAAGAATGTTCTCCTTAAGATAACACTGCCGTATGCTGGGAAGAATATGCATTGTTGTCACTGACATTCAATTTAATGTAAAAGAATTGTTTATTGTCATGCCATCATACCTCGTAAGAAAGTGGCTGTAGCTGAATGCCGCGAAATGACACAGAATTCTTTCGTTTTCTGCCATGCAGAGAGTACTTTCTTCCAAAATGTAATTCCTACCATTAGAATACTTTATGCAAAATAGTACATTATAGGCGAGTTGCATACGACTGTTTATGCTCGACGATAATTATAACTCTATTTTCTAAATATTCATAAATTTCTGTCGAGATCTAAAAGACAGTTGAGTTTACTGCGCAGAGCGCATGCGCTGGGTTATTGATTTTCCGTGAGTGGGTCAGAGACCTTGACAATGTCATGTTTTCAAAGCTTTGTTAGAAGGTTATCATAAGCTAGCTTTATTCCAAATACAGTTGGTGGTGCCATGTGGTTGTGGAATATTGGAGGTGTTAATATGTGTGTCCGATATTTTGGAAACAAGTGTGAACCTAGTGCGTTGAGCCCAGGTGCGATGGTATCCTTAGCTAATTGACCAATCACAATGAAAATCTGAACTCTTATTGGTGGAGAACCTGTATCATAATGAAACTTGAACTATAATGAACCTCATTAAGTTTCAGTTTTTAAGCATATAATATTTATATTTCGGCATCGTCGAGCATAAATACATATTTTAAACTTGATGATGGCGAATTTTTCCACGGAGTTCAATATACTGGCTCTAAGAAAACATTACTGCACCATCATTATAAAATCAGTGTAGCACCTTAGTTTTTACATACATCAAAATTTACACTTCCATAATTTTATTATCCTTCTCAATGAATGTGCTGTTATTATGATTCTTAATATATTCATTGCTTCACATTTTACCTAAGGGCATCCAATTCATCAGCGAAGTATACTTCTGTATATGTGAAAATTCTGCTTTTACTTGCTTCCTTTCTCTAATTCCTAGATTCTGTAAAACAGTACTTTCAACAATGGTGGATATTTTAAACTTCATGATGGACAATTTTTACTACCAGAGTTCAGTGTCATTATTACTATGGCTTTCCCTCCTTTTTTAGCAAACTTGAGGTGAAATGACATTATCTACCTTAAAATAAGTTACCAACAATCCTTTCGCTTCACATTTCATCCTAAATGTTGACTCGAAACCAAAAGACAAGTGCCTAGAATACGGCCTCTATAAATTTGGGAAGACCCTCTTCAAATTCTTACCTTATTCTACAGTTTTGTTAATTACTCTGGAGGGAGTTGTGATCACCAAGAAGCATTGTATCTAGGTTGTTTCCATGGCAGCGGAGGTTCGAATTCAGGCCAGTGCACAAGGGATATTTGAAATGAAAATTTGTGTGGTTTATATTCCTCATAAGGCCAGTGCTTCATAACTACGATCACAGTAACAACAATTACGTAAAAATAGTCGTTTTCGGGATTTAGGGAATTTTTTAAAGAAATCATGCCTTTCCGTACTGTGCCCAGAAGGCATAAATATGGAGGGAAAAAGAAGGAAGTATGTAATAAATAATGGATCGAGGAAATTATTTATAGTACATAAGCCACCGCAATTCGTTTCGAACCATTCAGTTTCAAAAGTCTCTTCCCTGATTAATTCACTCGATCTATGGATAGCGTGTCTGCCTCTCACTCGGAACACCGAGTTCGATTCCCAAGCAGGTTAGGGATTTTCTGAAGTGCCAACGTGATTACAGTTGAGGAATTATCTGACTGAGAGATGACAAGCCGCGGTCTAGAAGAACAAGGATAATGGCCGAGAGGACTCGTCGTACTGATCCTGCGTCACGAGGCCCTCCGGCTAGGTAGCGGTCGCTTGGTAGGCCAAGACATTTCAGTGCTGTAAGGCCACGGAATTAGTTTTGAGTACCAGGTTAATTCCTGGGGACAGAGGCGGCCAGGCGTAGAGCTAAGCACTCTACCTCACCAAGTGCCTTCATGGCTCATGCAGAGATGACTTTGTTTGCTAACAGTAGTAACTGATACTTATGCCTTCTAAGGGAATACGAACTCTTAGTTTATATAAATATATCTCCTTGGGTGTATGAACAGGGACCTGAGGAAGAAAATTGTAAAGTGTTTTATATGGAGAGTGCCATTATACGGACAGTCAAGGGAACAGGAATAAAGGAGACGGGAATCATTTGAGATGTGGATTTCGAAGAGGATGGAGGGGATAAAATGGGTACAGAAAGTGAGAAGTGAGGAGTCGTTGAGAAGGAGAACTATTAAAGGTAATCAGGAAAGAAAACACGATTCGCTTGGACACTGGACGAAAAGAGAAGAGACTGTTCATTAGTGTTCTGCCCTAGGGCAGGTCTCTGTGTAATCCTGTCACCCACATAGTTTTCTCATAACTCGCATCTATCCTTATACTATCAACCAACCATCTGCTATTTTCTTCTTCCATTCTTCGAATACATCAAAGGAAGTAGTTAATTTGACGTAAAAATATATTATTATTGTTATTATTATCAATATTATTCCTCGATTAACAACTAGCTTCGACGATTCCTTAACATCTACAGCTCATGTTTTTAAAATAAAATTAACTAATTGATTAGAGTCGAACCATCTGATCTTCGTCTCCCTCTACTTCTCTTACCCTCCGTGGCCGAGTCCATTATTCTCCTGGTTATCCTATCCTCCTCCATTCGCCTCACATGACTCCACTACAGAATCCAGCTCTTATCCAGAGTTAATTGCTAACAAAACCTTTATCTGCTCATTCCGAGTACCCTCCTGTCATTGTTCCCACATGTTTGCCAGTATCCAGAGCAGAAAGGAGTGTAATATGTATTATTAAGGAAGTAGTGCCTGGGACCTTGTTGTCCTGACAGATGACAGTACTGTAGTTCATGGAGTCCCATGAAAGTTTATTTCATTCATAACAGCAGGGCTGGCATGTAAGCTTCTGAATCATCCATGAACTTGACGTTTTTGGCCCTGAATGTTAGATCATGGGCCCGAAGGTTGCTTCGATCCTCAAACATCACCATCAAAGTTTACGCTGAGAAACCGATGGTCGCGTCAAAATGAGGCGTACTGGTGAAGACGAGGAGTGAGATGCTTTCCTCGTTGAGCCAGAAAATGCTGTTGCAGCATACCACACTGTCACAGCCGTAAATGAGGCCCAGACTAGCGGGGAAGCTACATCTAGTTTTGGCCTGCTCCGAAAGCAGGTGAATACAAGAAATATCCACAGCCGGTTGCTGACCCAGACCTGGCCAGGACTCACTAAATGCTACCTTTTCACACAAACATTTCCAAGCATTATTTTAATCTTGTATCAAGTCATCTATCTCGGTACAGATAAAAAAGGGACAAATAACAGACGTTAGAAAGTACAGTTTCTAATCGTCAGATTACGTGCCAAAAGCCCCGAATCATTTTCAGACCTGTCTACAGCGTTCATACGCACCCAGGCCAGGATGAATCTTCGCAGCGAGTTTTACGACAGGATGGCCTTCCTGACGTCAACCTCAACAGAGAGGTCAATCTGATAAAATGAATGGCATGATATATGGAATGGAGAGGGTGAAACCAAGTGCCGGCACATAGCCTAACACCAGCAGGTCTGCTCAAGACTTAACGTCTAAACACCCACACTGAGCAATGTTTCGAACTGAATAGAGAATTCTCGCACGCAATCTATGCCACTACCTGTCCTGCCCTGCCAGCCAACATTATGAAAGTGAAACTCTTTGGACCAACAGGACTCGAACCGGTGTCAGACCATTTAAACTTCACACTTTAACAATGATGACCAGCACGCGGGTTCAATGATTTGACGGGATAATGGAGTGGAATACGAAACAACACACAAATCACATGTTGAATTATTATTATTATTATTATTATTATTATTATTATTATTATTATTATTATTATTATTATTATTATTATCCATCTCCATGGCTGAATAATAATCAGCCTTGTAGATTTCAGTTCAGAGGGTCGTGGGTAGACTCCCGCTGGGATCGAGGATATTAACCATATATTGTTAATTCTTCTCATTCGGGGGAACGCGTATTTGTGTTGTTCCAATACATTCCTCCTCATACCAACACCACGCTACCAACCACCACAGAAACATGCAATAGTCAGTATATCTCTCCAAATAGGTCTGGCGTCAGGAAGGGCATCCGATCATAAAACTTTATCGAGTGTGCGTGTGTGTCACAGATTGCAAACACGAAGCCACCATAGTGTAGGGGATAAAGGCGAAATGAGAAAATTATTATTATTATTATTATTATTATTATTATTATTATTATTATTATTATTATTATTATTATTATTATTATTCACGCTTGAGAACAAAATGTCAACTAGAAATATAGATCGTAGAGAATAAAATTACAGTTGAAATATTTGCCCATGAATGAAAAATGTAACAGATTTGCGTGTTTTGAATGATACATTCGGGGATTGATAAACCGTAGAACACAGCACGAAATGATCACACTAATTATGGTAATAGAAATGTGCAACACTTATTAATATTGTAAACAGTAAGGATTGCAACAATGTATAAAAATATTATACAACTTCACCAGCAAATAAGCACATTAAGTACTTTACAGGTGTAAATAATTGCAAAGATATTGTATAATATCCTACTTAACATTTGCAAATATATTTTGATAAGTTACAAATAAAAATTATTATTATTATTATTATTATTATTATTATTATTATTATTATTATTGCGTGTCTGTTGATATCAAGATCATAATCATGACGGGGGAGGCACCTAATCACATCAGAGAAACGCGAGGTATATTCATTGGCATGGATTCAAAGCAAGACCACCTTTGTGACAATCCGCTACTCAGTTACCATGTTTACATTTATTGTTAGGGGTAGTAGAGGATGCATGGGGTGGGTTCCAGTCTTTTCAACGAACTTCCTGTACCCCTCAACACTTCCGTTCGGGTGTTTGCATAAAACGCAGGGGCTTGGGCCTTTGGAACGTGTGCCCACTGCGTGATAGAAATTCCTGTACGGTAAATACAGAAAAGGGATATATAAAATTTCAATATTATTATTATTATTATTATTATTATTATTATTATTATTATTATTATTATTATTATTATTCACCTACTATATCTTATTATAAACATAAATACCACCTCAGTGTTCGGCTCCATGGCTAACTGGTTAGAGAGCTGGCATTGGTCACAGGGGTGCCGTGTTCGATTCCCGCTAGGGTCGGGAATTTTAACCATAATTGGTTAATTTCGATGGCACGGGAGCTGGGTGTATATGTCGTGTTCACCCTCATGACGACGCCCAGGTCGCCTACGGGATTCAAATCAAAGGACCTCCATCTGGCGAGCGAACTTGTCCTCGGACACTCCCGGCGCTAAAAGCCGTACGTCATTTCATTTCATTTCATTTCAGCGTCGTCGATGTTAAAGGGCTGATCTTCGCCCCCGAAGGCACTTTTCCTACCCTAGTCTGCGTGTTATTTAATGTAAACGTTTTCACCATGGGGCATGATAGCCGAGTAGCGTTCTCACTGATTTCTCTCCAAGTTAATCCTGCGTCTGATCCAGACCAAAGCTCTTTATATTTTTAAAATTATATTTCTAGTCTCCGTGGTTCGATTTCCGCGCAGAACTGGAGTTACTGTGCCTCTGATCCCGAAAAACACACTGCTTAGCCTTTTTCTCACTTGGTAGTCTCTGATAAAGGAAAACATTGACCAGATAATGAATATATTAATTTATGTATATATATAATGAATTTCACCTAACAAAATATTTCTTTCATCTAAATTATTTAGTACTTAGGAAACTGAAATATATATATAATTGTACTTCATATTACCTACTTGGAACTCCCTGGCTTACCGTTAATAAATTCATATATGCGTATTATAGTAACGAAGCTTTGTAAGTCTCAAGTAATCATACCACATTTATCGCGAGTAAATGTTATTATGTATTTAAATATTAGTTCAACCCTTCTGGTTCTAATTCTTTGGTCCTGGGGTATTGTACGCCCCATTAACTACTTTAACCGTTTTCAGAGACGCACAGGTGATAGAATGTTGTCCTGCAAGAGTTTTTTTACTTGCCAGTAAATCTACCGACACGAGGTTGACATATTTGAGCAACTTCAAATACCGCCGGACTGAGCGAGCATCAAACCTGCTAAGTTGGGGTCAGAAGGCCAGCTCCCGAACCGTCTGAGCCACTCGGACCGGCCTGGAGTTTTAAAACCGAAGGCGCTCCCACCGCAACACCATGAATCTCGCGAATATTCCACCCAATGTCGACGAAATTCGAAGCCGGAACCACTCGGAAATGATTAGAAACTGAAGTCATCCCGCTCCTAATCCGTGTATTTCGATGAATTTAAGAAAAATCACTGACTAATCCACTTGATTCATTGAAGCCCGTTTAAAGTAATACAACATTTCACACGCAGATTATAGCACAAAACCCTCCGGAAGCCAGAACACACCTACCTGCCACCAGAAGCCACCACATCTTGCCGGCTGTGTAATGTTTTCACCGCAACACTTGTCTGTGGCTCGGCCGAGGTCTCCAGCCTCGCTTTATAGAATGAGAGCTGAGAAGAGAAAGGCCTTCCTTGGAGAGAGGGGGGCAGCAGGGCGCGGTCCACACATGAGCTCAGTGACGCGATCGCACAGCCCTCCATACACCAGTGTGGACGGCCTGGCGTCTTCAAGCGTTAGCGTATTGCAGCCCTCCATACATCAGTGTGGACGGCCTGGCGTCTTCAGTGGTTAGCGTAATGCAGCCCTCCATACACCAGTGTGGACGGCCTGGCGTCTTCAGTGGTTAGCGTAATGCAGCCCTCCATACATCAGTGTGGACGGCCTGGCGTCTTCAGTGGTTAGCGTAATGCAGCCCTCCATACATCAGTGTGGACGGCCTGGCGTCTTCAGTGGTTAGCGTAATGCAGCCCTCCATACATCAGTGTGGACGGCCTGGCGTCTTCAGTGGTTAGCGTAATGCAGCCCTCCATACATCAGTGTGGACGGCCTGGCGTCTTCAGTGGTTAGCGTAATGCAGCCCTCCATACATCAGTGTGGACGGCCTGGCGTCTTCAGTGGTTAGCGTAATGCAGCCCTCCATACATCAGTGTGGACGGCCTGGCGTCTTCAGTGGTTAGCGTAATGCAGAACTCCATACATCAGTGTGGACGGCCTGGCGTCTTCAGTGGTTAGCGTAATGCAGCCCTCCATACATCAGTGTGGACGGCCTGGCGTCTTCAGTGGTTAGCGTAATGCAGAATGTATACAACAGTGTAGATGACCTCAAACATCATGTTTAAGGGTTAATGGCAGACTTACGAATTTTTGTGTACTTTGATTCACAAGCCGTGAAACGCGTCCCCGTTCCCTCTCATTCAGGATCTCAAACGCGTCCCCGTTCCCTCTCATTCAGGATCTCAAACGCGTCCCCGTTCCCTCTCATTCAGGATCTTCTTCCGACCACAATTCTGACGTCGTGTTTCATGGCCACGTCTTGTAGACACGCCGGGCACACCAACAAATCCAGCACCGAGATCGATAGCTGCAGTCGCATAAGTGCGGCCAGTATCCAGTATTCGGCAGATAGTGGGTTCGAACCCCACTGTCGGCAGCCCTGAGGATGGTTCTCCGTGGTTTTCCATTTTCACACCAGGCAAATGCTGGGGCTGTACCTTAATTAAGGTCACGGCCGCGTCCTTCACATTCCTAGCCTTTTCCTATCCCATCCTCGCCGTAAGACCTATCTGTGTCCAGCAACTTGACGCCATGGGCACGGCCCCTCTGTCACATCCCTGTTGACGTGCACCGTCCGCTTGAAACATCAATGTCTCGCTCATCGCTAAAGCACAAGTGCGCGGGCTCGTTCACTGCGCCTGTCTTCTCCGGCATGTTGTGGTGGAGGCCGGTCAAAGGTGCTAGAAGGAGTTCCAAAATGCTCCCACTCTTGTGTTTAAGAATATATGTTTTTTTGGCTGTCAATATGGGACCTGAGGAAATTCGTACCACTGGTTGAAAATCTTGGTAAAGGAGCTTCCTGTCTTCCAGCTCCTGGTGTTGATGTTGTCAGTTGAAGTGGTCCTAGATGTTGAAGACGATTTTAATATAATTATTATGATTAAGTGTTGAATAGGTGAAAATTTATAATAAATTACATTTATGAACTTAGTTCATCGAAGTTATACGTCAATACGTAACCCAAAATGAAATTTATAAGTTATAAATATTAGAATGTCTGGGATGGGATAAACTCGGTCTCAGTAAAAGCACTTTAGAAAACAAGGGGTTGTGTCAGAGGTCATAGGAATGTAATTATCTGTAGTGGCATGACGAAAATTCCAGTATTTATCTAGTGATAATCTCAAGATTGACAACAAAATTAAATAAAGACCTAGGTATTCGTGTTCTGACTTGGATATCTCCTGGTCTCGCTGCAGCTTTATGTAATGTTTTATCTTTCCATTTAAATTCTCTGGAACGCAGACTGTCTATTTGGCGATGTGCGGCTTGTGTATTCCTGAATACAGCTCAAGTTTCAGTGCAAGCGCGCGTTCGTGTAATGAAATTAAAGCAGTAAACCTAAAACGATAAAATTGCGGCTATAAGTAGCTGTGATTGGTTCAAACTGGTATATCAGAGTCACGGAGTTAAGAGCTCAGTAGTGACCACAAATATAATTTAACAGTTCTATTATTTTCGCATGACCCGCTGATGCACTAAATGCACTAATTACACTAAATATCACTAAATATGTATTTAAAATTGCCAATATTATTGCGCCAAACATCACCAAATATATTACGTAACAGTGTCAATATTTCTGCAATAAATATGATTAAATATATTTAATAATATTCTGTTTATCTGCACCAACTCTTCTACTTAAATGTTCATTATTTGCACCTAAATAACCATTAATTTTCTACTTAACACTTCCGGTAAAAATGTATTTTTTAAATGACGAAATTTCCTTTCTAACAGTTCCATTATTTGCACACTATAGAACACGAACTTTGTAATTCGTTGCTTCGTCTTAAGACACTAATAACGTTCCCCAACCCGTAGACTGTTCAGTTATTTTGAGCAGAAGGGAACTTCGATTCCTAAACAAATACAATGACATTTACGAGTTCTAATATTTGTGTTAAATAATCACAGTGTTCTACTTATTATTTTCTACATTGCTCGTATCTAAATAATCAGCGATATTCTACTTTACAGTTCCATCATTTGTACCTTAAGGACCACGAAGTTTGTTGTTCTCTTACTTGTATCTAAAGGTCACCTCCCAGTTCACTAATTGCGTCTTCATTCGCCTGCCTTTAAGGCGTGTAGTGTGACGGATAGAGTGACTGTTCGCTTCCCAGTGCGCAGGACTCATTGATCTCCTAAGACCCGACCCTATGAGCGATATTTTCACACCATTCATAACAGGGACTGGCTGCATACTAGCATCGCTCATACCTCAGTCACTTTCATGTTGTCAAAGCCAAGGATAAGACTGAGACAGATCTATGAAGGTAACAAAATTGCTCTAGCCCATACCAGAAGACATAGTGCACTGTAAACACTAGGTCCTGCCAGGAAATGCCTTGATGGGCTACGATAATTATACCCACAAAGACTGCGTGAAAATTTAGTTGACACCGCCTTCTACGCTGTGAAGGTGAATTCTATATTTCTCTCTGTCTTTCTCGTGTTTTCTCCAGACTTCTCACGCATTACCAACCGTACAACTAAACTGGGTACAAAAGTTACCGGAACTGTTCTCTCAGCAGATAATTACCCTATTTATATGAGCTTTATGGGTCCTTCTGTGAGCCTGAGAAAATGCGATCCTCATTTCACCTTCGTCGCTGTATATCAGCAGTTGTACTCACGAGTGATTTCTGTTACGAGGAGCTGACAGTTTCGCTGCGTGGTATTCATATTTGTTATGGAAAATATGGGATCACAAATAAGTTTCCCGAATGTTGGATAATTCCAGTGAGAAACCAATAGGATAGCTGGGTCCTTCCCCCACGTTCGAGGAACGTCAGCACATTATGCGTACTTATTCCTTAATCATTATTATTATATTTATTTGTTGTTTACGCTGAGGCCTGCTAGGGACCACGAATCAATTTCAGTCCCTCTTTCCACTGTTCCTTCATCACTGCACTGTGTTTTGGACCGGGTTTCCTTTTCATTCTTCCTCGTAATCCTTCCGTTCTTAAAACTTTTAAAAATCTGCCTTTTTATGCTTTCCTTTTCTGTTATTCTATTTCTTTCTTGTATCCAGCACGTTTCTCCCAAAGGTTCTGTAATCATCCATTCTACAGATATGTCCAAAAATAGAAATCCCTTCTTCTTATTGCTTCTGGTATATTTCCTTGTTGCTTCAATTTTCCGTTCTTCTATTGTTTTCCTTCGACCTAGGATTTTCCTCATGATTCTTGTTTCTGTTACTTCCATTTTATCTAGACTGTAGTTCAAAACTAGACATTCACTTGCGTAGTGACATCCTGCTCCTGCTCCTTATTGTAGCGCCTTACTCTCAGATCTGTCTATTAACTTCTCTTCCTATAAAAATTCTTATTGACACCACACGCTCTTTCCATCTTATGCAAACTTCATCTACGGCAGATTATTCTAAATCATTCTTGAATTATTTCTCTCAGGTACACTCATGTTGATGAAAACGAGAACACCTTGAAAGACTAGAGATAGGAAGTTCATATTCACAGAACATATACATTAGTATGTTCTGAAGAAATGATTAGCATTTGAACCGTGTCTCGGCCCTCAGGTTCAAAGTCCACATCGATATCTCGGCGCGCCACCACCGACTGGTAAAGTGTGACTGCGGCTATCGTTGTCGCTATAAACCCAATTTAATGTATCAGTGTGACATGAGCAGACGTGCAGGATGCCTCGCAGACGTATGCGAGAACCGTCCCGTCAAATGAGAGAGGGCGCATTATTGGCATGAGAGAACGTGATGCATCCATCTGGGAAATTGCTGCCCGTATGGGAAGAAGTGTGTCGGCAGTGCAACGGGTGTGTACAGAATGGTTCACAGAAGGCCGTAGAACACGACGGGATGGATCTGGTCACACCACCCAGACCAGCCCCCGAGAAGATCGACACCTCATCCGAATGGTATTGCAGGTCAGATCTGCGCCCTCCTCGGCTCTGGCGCAACAGTGGAACAGTGTAACACATCGTACACTATCAGGAGTGACAGTCTGTCGCCCTGGGTTACCGGCCTGCCTTTGACTAATGTGCATAAACATGCTGGACTGCAATGGTGTATGGAACGACGTCGCAGGGGACAGGAATGGCAGCAGAGAGTGTTTTCGGACGAATCCAGGTTCTCTTTGAAAATGATGGCCGCATTTTGGTTCGCCGCAGACAAGGAAGAGGCATCACACTGACCGCATTCGCACAAGACGTACAGCGCCTACTCAAGGTCTTATGGTGTGGGGTGCTATTGGGTACAACCACAAATCATAATTGGTGTGTGTCCAGGACACTGTGGCCAGTTTCACCTACGTGAACGACATCCTGCGACCCGTAGCCATACCCTTTCTGCACGACACCCCGGACGCCATATTTCATCAGGACAATGAGCGACCAGATGTTGCTGCAAGAACACGTGCCTTCTTGTTGTCTATTGCGCTTCCCCGCCCGATCGCCGGGCTTATCGCCAATCGAAACGACGGGTGCGGCGTTGTGACCCAATGCCAACCACCAAAGATGAACTGTGGAACCAGATGAGTGCATCATGGATGACTATACCCAGCGACGCCTTTCGCGCCTTATACGCGTCGAATCCCATCACGCATAGAACAGTGCCCATGGAGGAGCCAGTGCCTACCAGGCAGCAGGGCACATGCTGAACCAAGGTGACAGAAATGCTAAGCGTTTCTGCAGAACATACTAATGAACATGTCCTGTGAATATGAACTTCTTATCTCTAGTCTTTCAAGGTATTATGTTTTTTTATGAACATGAGTGTATTTGAATTTCTTTCTCTATTCGACGAATATGTTTTTCAAAACATTTTAGAACTTTTTTATGTTTGTAATAAATTTGCTTTTTCTACATAAATTCTCAAACCTGCTTATTGGATATTTCTTCGAAGTTGTTGATTTGTGTAATTGCATAGGTCAGGCTCTCTGAAAGTATATCAAAATCGTCTGCAAATGCTGGGCAATACATTTCAACACCTTTGTTTTTCTCCACAAAGTTATTGGCGAAAGTTTGTTCGTTTAGTTTTGCATTCCAGTGTTTATTTAGTGACCTGATTAGTTTACGGTATTCGTACTAAAGAAGCCAATAGTATGAAATATATAAACTGATGTGCATTTTACGAAGGCAACAAGGAAGTAAAAGAGTATTCTAGAAGAAGTCATGATTCGTCACAGGGCCAAGCCCAGACCACTTGACCACTGTAAAGCCTCTTCGGACACTCTGATGAAGTCACAAGTAGGGAAGAATCATATGCCCCTGTCGTGTTGTATTGACCTACATCTTTGTGGTTGAGACAGGTCCAAATTGCCCGAGGGAGATAGAAGCCGTCAGGTGATTCCTTAGTCTCCAACAGTGACTGCATATATTTGGAGCAGCAGCGAAGCGCTCTGAGCGCCACTCGTGCATTACATTTCAACCTCTTGATACAAGTTGTTGGACATCCGACGATGAAATAACGCACCCAGTTAAAAATAGATCGGGGGAGGCGGGAATATTTAGTCGAATTTTATTGATTTTTCTCTAAAATCGTCTTTCTGTTATTTCTCGGTAGTTCAAAACCAGAATAATGGGGTAGATTTCACCGCACCACAGATGAGTTTCTCTGGCCTCAACCAGAGTGTAAAGTAATTCTGAATTGAGGCCAACTAGGCTGCCTGAATATCAGTTTTGATGTTCAGATTTACTCCACCAGTGCAGGAGGAGGTCGTAGTGATTATTATTATTATTATTATTATTATTATTATTATTATTATTATTATTATTATTATTATTATTATTATTATTATTACTGGGTTGACATTGGCGGTACAGGAACTATTCTGTTTTCTGCGTTAAGTCTTGCTCGAACTTAAGAGAAGTTACACTGACCGCCCTAAATACTCCACCCAAATCTTGACGAAGCGCATCTCCCAAATAGCACATGCTAAACTAATAATGATTGCCCATTAATTATTACTAAATAAGCTGCCACTTGCTGTAATCAGCTCGTCACAATTACTTTTAAATGACCTTTTGCTTTTACTTTGTCCTCGGGGGCAAGCTCCAGTTGGAGAAAGTTAAGATAAATAAACAGAGGAAGTACAACTGGTTGACCATCGCCTTTAAGACTAATTAGGAAGCTTTCTTCCAGCCTGCTTAATCATGTTATTGAATATGTGGGCGCTGAACCGATTATGAATAAGCTGCGGAGGTCGGTATGAATGTTGTGCAGTAAGTTTCATGTGAACGTCTACAATAAGAAGAATATTTCGATTAATTCAAAATTGAGACGTTATCGGACACAGCATAAAGTCTAAACCTAGTAAGAACAGGAGTGCTTAAGGGATTATAAACGGTGGAACGGAAGATTCTCAGGAAGATATTGGGAGCGCGAAGAACAGAGGACGAGCGAACCAGCAACTGTGGAGAAAATCTCAGTCATCATAGAGAAAAGAATGAGGGAGATCTTCGGACACATCACGAGAATAGACCAGGCGAGGAAAAATTAGCACTCGATGGCGGTCGCCAGCCTTCTGCGGGAAGAAATATTAAATACATATCATGCTAGACCCGGGATCGTTACGCAGTAATAGGTTAGAGTGTCACATAAACTGTAGGGGTACGGCCGATCATAATGCTTACTCCTTACGATCTGCTTTACGTCGCACGGACACACATAGACGATAGGATAGGAAACGGGTACTAGTGGACTTAATCATGGTACAGCCACAGCATTTGCCTGCTGTGAAAATGGGAAACCACGGAAAACCATCTTGAGGGCTGCCGACAGTGTGGCTCGAACCCACTACCTCCCGAATATTGGTTACTGGCCGCAACTATCGAGCTCCGTAACCCCTAGACTCTTCATACATAAGTGAGGAACCGGCTACTGAACAGTTCCTTTTGCATTCTAACCAATTACTGCCGAAACATCCGGGGTATAGTCAAGCTTCGAGTAGCTTACGACGCTCAGGATGAGAGCAGCGTCACCAAAACTCCACACTGATAAATTTGCGATCTCTCATTGCGTGTAATAACTACACGTACGAATTAAGGTGAAATCTCTTAATCGCTTAATACGACTTAATTCGTTCGTTTCGTTGCCACTTTTCCTGGTGCGGTTTCACGCCTGACTGATCTCAGCACCTGCAATTCCCTCTGATAACATTGAACTCGTCTTCGCAACAAAGTGGATGTCGATTGTTTTCTTCGGAACCCGTAGAATCTTTTGTCAGCACGAAACAGATTTTTCCCCTTCCGAATCTGAGTGCTTCTTCATTCTTCGTTATGCCTAATTAAACAGCGTGTTTGAACTTGCTAGTTTCTTCTTCTTTCTCTTCCTGAACTCGCCGTGGTTATTCTGTCCACTGTTTTCCAGTCTCCCTTTTTTTAGCTTTTTTCACGAATGCAACGAGAATTTCTGCTTAATTTCTTCCAACCAGTAGATGTTGACACTATTTATTCTTATCATATTCATTTTGCTATTTTCGTCGCGCCGACACACACAGGTTTTATGGCAACGATGGAATTAAGGTACATTTTCTTGGTGTGAAATGAGCAAGGCACGGCGAATCTGGGGCTGGACTCTGCGTGACAGAAACCGCTTAGCACGCATTCTTAAACGATATACAGTACAACCTCCAGAAGACGTCCCCGCTTATTACGCTATCCCGGGCATTGGCGGTTCTTCCCGGGTCCTTCGATATTTCTTACAGGAAGCCGTTATAAATCACCCCGCTATATCGCTCGTCGCCCCGCGTAAAACTCTCTTTCTTTAGGGAGTATTCGTTGATACATTTTTATCAAATATATCTAGAGACCTGAAGAAAACTGTAAATTTGACCTGGAATGGCGAGGTAGAGTAAGTTGACAATCAGACAAGCTTACCTTAATCTCGCGATGGTAAGTCTGCGGTGTGCGCAGAGTTCACACGGGGACTTACACTTTAGAGAGACCAGTTTACATACCAATGTAGAAGTCATTGACAAGGAAGTGAGAGAAGAAACCTGTTCATCACATCCCTCACTGGTTTATCAGGACAGTTTCAAACGTGTTCAGTGCATTGAAACTTGTCTGCGCTCTCCTTACCGGATAATTTACAAAATTTGCGAAAGCGCAATGAAAACACAAATCCGAAGCATAATATCTTAAGCGATTGATCCATTTAAAAGATATATTGTGGTCGTGGGGTTCGAACCCACTATCTCCCGAATACTGGATACTGGCCGCAATTAAGCGACTGCAGCTATCGAATTCGGTCTGGGGAAAAGCAAATCCATGTATTTGTAAAGAAAAGTCCAAACTTACCGAAGCACTCAAAAAGAAAAGAATCGGTAATTTTGGTCCGAACCCCTTACAATACACGGCAACCATGACGTGTGCATTTCAACAACAGAATACACGGTGGTGGGAAAGAACATCAGCTGCTCAAAGTAGCCAATCAGAGGCGTGTTGCACGTGACTTGAGAGCGATGCCAAGAACACAGCGTTGTCAGCTCGGAGGTCTGTCCGGTGCTCGCCAGGCGATCCCATTGCAACAGCTGATAAAATGCCAACGCTGTGAGACAGTGAATTGTTTATCAGGATGGCCAACTCTAAGTTCACATTGTCTCTAACCACCCTGTACACTCCCCCTTAAACGCGGAACACAATTATATTGCTTAGTTTTCCTATTCTTCAGCGGTTTCTTATCGAACCACTTCGCTCTTTCTATCCTTCTATCCCAACCCGGGAACCGGGAAGTGTGATTGGCACAAAAATGTCAATCTTTCCTGAAGAATTTGGTGTATCAATTATTGTGCTGAACTTATATTTGAGGCAATGAAATAACTCTGCACGCTCCCAGCCAAATATTCTTTTTGGATTTTCCGTAAGTCATACTTTTTGAAATTTCATGTACTTTTTGCTGAGAAACTGTCACATCAATGTACTTGAACTTTCCAATCTCTTTCACACTACAGAGATCTGCGTGTGGAAGTAAATTTAATCAGATATCGTGATTAAATCATGGAGGTCAGCTTGAAGAGCACTGAAAATTTTACAGAAAATTTTCGTACTCAACCAGGATAGGTATACAAATAATAAACTCCTGTAAATAATAAAACAATAATTTTATTTCACCAGCTCAAAAAACGTTTAAATGTTGTGCATGCAAAACGTCTTGTATTTGGTTTGAGTATTTTCTCAGAAAAACAAACATCAATTCAGTGAATCTTTAAAAATATTTTTAAAATTATTATTTTTATAATACTCTATCTGACGCAAATTATTAAACACAGAAGCTTCATGTTCTACCCAAATAATGATGAATGCATTCTGAATATATCGAAAGATCATTCAAGGAAATTCCCCTTTTAGTTTCTGAGATACATAACTAAGCCGGAAGTTACATTTTTTTGTCGTTTCACACTTCCTGTTTCCCTTAAATTCGACTCCGTCTCAAAATATGTCGAAAACCCTGCAAGTCTCTTTCCTCTCCTTCCTTGGAAATTTGTATCACCATCCTCTGACGTCCATATTCCGCATCTGGTCCAGCCTTGTAACGTCGACATATCAACCTCACCGTTTTTGTCTCTGTCACTTCAAGTTTCCCCAAATCAGAGTAAAATTATTCTGATGGAAAATACTGTAAGTACGATGGTGTTAATGCAACGAAGGATCCTTAATTGGGTAAACACATGAACGAGTTGGATTATGCGAGTATTTAGGGGTAATAGTAAGGATGTAAGAGGGCACATGAGTCACTAGTAAAACGCCAATTACAGTACAGGGTGGGCCGATGACCTAGATGTTGGGCCTCTTTAAACAACAACAAGCACCATCAAGAGTATAGACCAAGTGTAGGCTACTTGACTGAAGAACTGCAAAATATCCAAAGCAAAGCGCCTCGATATTTTTCTGGGTGATTTTTGACAAAAGAGAAGCGTTATAGAAATGTTACCATCTTTGGGCTGCGAAGACTTGCGATAAAGGAGACGAGCTGTTCGACTAAGTGGTGTGTTCTAAGCTGTCAAAGTAAAGATGGCGTGGAATTACATTAGTAGAGGAATAAGCTTGAGTGGAGTTCAAGAGGACAAATTGGAGGAATTATTCGTTTATTGGAAAGGAATTAGCGATTGCAATAATTTACCAAGGAAAATGGTGCATAAATTTCGAAATTCTTTGAAATCAAATAAGAAAAGACTAGGTTAAAAAGTGATAGGGAATCTGCGACTTGGGCAACCGCGCTAAATGCAGATCATGTGTAAATATCTCTCCTAATAAAACGATCGAAAAAGGTGTGTCGGGTTCACAGCGACGCACTGGGACCGGCCTCTTACAACACCTACAACTTATGTTACACTCACTACACCGTGGAAGAGCAGGTGGACGACCACCGCATAAGTATTGTCTGTGCGTCTCAATTGTTATTGTTGACACGTTAACTGGTATTTGTAGGCTACTCGTTGTTCGAACAACATTATGTTTTCATTTAATGCGAAGTTCCATACTGAGTTCACAGCATGTTGAAATGATCGTTTCCTCCGGAAGCATGTGGCATCAATGTGAGGTACGACAAATCTCAACCAATCGGAGACAGAATCACATCGATTTCCGAATGTATAACTTGCTCGAAGTAGGAGGAAATTTCGCCTGCTTGCAAGTAATACATATTTCTATGATCACTGACGTAGCCTTCCGACTGATAAGTAGCTGGAAGATAAATAGAACAGAAGCTTTTGAAATGTGGTGGTGCAGAACAAGGATGAAGGTGAAATGAGTAGATGAAATCATGAATGAAGAATTTCAGAATTAAATTCGTGAGACGAGAATGATGTGACCAGAAGAAGAGGGACAATAGTAGGACGTATGGTAAGTCAGCCAGGACTAGTTCGCTTTGGTTATGTTGCTGGGATGGACACCCTTCTTCCTCTAACCAAGAGCTGGAGCTGCTCAGTCTGGACTGGTCGGGAAGCAAGAGACATTATATTTACGATGTCTAGATAATCTTTCATTTTGTCACAACTAATTCATTATCCGGTAAAATTGCAGACCTGATCACTCAGTCTTTATAAGGAAATGAGGACGTAGAAAAGTTGCAGAACTTAGGTGAAATTCCTTTCAGAGAAGAGAATGTGTCCAGGGAGCCGCCAGAGTACCTCTACTTTAAGAGTGGCAGACGCTCTTCCCAATTGCTAGACTAGCCACTAGCATTGGTATTGGATAAAATATAATCGGATATGACGTCATTTCTACGAATGATCAGAAACATGAACCCGCGCTGGCAAAACAGAGGTATTCAGTCAGCAATGGACAGATGCACTGCTGTCTCGAACTCGAGGCGCTATCTACCAAGAACATTTTAACAGTCTTGCATTCTAAATTAACTTTTCATCATTAGCAAGAAAAAAGATATTTCATATTTTCACCACTAGACCACATATAATGCGCTGGTATCGCATGGCAAGAAAAAAATATTTGAGTAGGTCCAGTCCAGTCTCTTGTCATTAGAACGCGCTCCCTTCGAGAGACTGGCAACAGAAAAAAGGTCATTGCACATCATCTTGGTTCCTAAGTAGACAGTGTTCATACTGGCGATGGTTGGACTGGAGTAATGATCCTTATCCTCATCATTCCGTTTATAGGAGCTTCCGGCTGGGAAGAGTGAAAGGAGCAGGGGAACAAGCAAAGAGTCTGTACTCGCCCTCTCGTCCTTCTACATCCTGTGCTTCTCCGTGTACCGGAACCAGGGAAGTATAACAACTGTATGGGTATAGTAAAGCATGAACATGACAAACAGCTGAGTGTATATGGAGACTGTAGTACTTACTAAAAGGTTAACAGAACATAGGTTGGAACGGAGTGCTGCATCAAATCAGTCAATGGACTAGTGAGATGAAAACAGCAATACACTTTATTTTTATCATTCTATTTTGAGAATACAAACAGAACTTCAAGCTCCGTAAAGCTGTTTTATAGCACGTACAGTACCACATGATTCCGTACCGTTTACAATGGAAGCTAAAATATTATTCGATATGAAATCTTGGTCTTGTAAACATGTATGCCGTTAACGCAATACTTTACTACCGCAAACGAAGAAGCTGTCGGATTCTTGTTCACATTCACTCAATTTTTCATACTGTGCACATCCTGTGCAGAGATGTTCCGTTGTCTTATTTGATGATTAGAGCCCGAATTTTGAGGCTGTAATATTCTATCCTGCACAATGGGTATGCTATGAGTTTTGAATAAACATAGGAGTACGACCCCTATTATTTATGTTACTCTTGCTACATGACGGAAGAGCGGGCTAACTGCTGTGCTGGTGTTGCGATCTAGTTCGTATGAGAAATTACCACGGAATCATATTCTCTCGCTGTAAATATCCCGCCCCTACACTTCAGGCGACAGAATGGTGTATTCGATACCATCCCGACCAACCTCTCCTTATCCAAGAGGTCCTGAATGGTCTGGCTGAAGTCTAGCAACCCCGTATGGCACGGTGTACGAAATGACGAGATGACGCCTGGTTTGAAACACGGCACCACCAAAGTGCTGCAGATCCTACTAGAAAACTACAAGCATTCAAAATAAAGAGGAAGGTGTGTGCAATTAGAACCGGCAGATCCAATGCGTCCATGTATGAATGGGAACCTTGCAAGTCTATACCTTGTGGCTGTGGAGCTCAGGAATACCTTGTGAAGGATTCCACTCTGATGAAGTACCATGGATCGTTCTAAGACCTCATTTATGCTGGAAACTCAGCAGTCGCCAGATGTGAATTTGTGATCAAGAATTCTCTGCAACTTCTGTTAAGTGCAGCATTTAGATAGACCTGATATTTGAAAGTTTGGAATTTGTAATAGTTTTTAATACCTGTTTTGGGAATAGTTAATATTTTGTAATATAAATATTTCTGTATCATATTTCTTGTATAATTATTACCTGCTGTTCTGCCATATGATACAATTAAAAAATACTACCTAGTTACATTGTAATCGACGCCTTCGATACACAGTTTCCCGTGTAATATTGCAGCAAAAATTAGTATTTAAGTACGCGATTTTTATTTCACGATAGAATGGCTATTATCATTGAGTTTATGGTGGCACAATTGACCATCTCACTAAGTCCCATTGCAAATGGTCTGCTCTGAGCAAAACACTCCACTGTACGATTCCTTTAGCTCATAAAAGTGAAGGGTACGAAAGCTCCTGTGTTGCTCAGAATGGGTCCATATGACGTGTTGACAATCTAGCCTATAATACCTGCATTAGGCAGGCAACACCAATAACTTGATCCAATAACTTGCTTCCAATTAGGCGTGGATCAATTTTCTGATGTAGACAAAGAAAACGAGATCATTTAAAATCCTGCCACTTCATAATTCGACAAGAAGTTAAATCCCGCTAATGTCGGAATGTTGGGTATCCTAGTAAGGGCATGGGAAATTATTTCGAATTTTTTTTAGGAATTTGGAAGTGTTTCAACTTCTCCATTAATGTAAGAAGTGAAGGTGTATATTTGTGCTGGAAAAATTGTGGTAAATTTAGCTTAATTCTTGCTAAACGAATGTCCTCCCAATTACAGCCGCCTTCTTTGACATACAAAATAAGATTACAATTAATTATGACTTAATATTACTTAGCCTAACGTAGTTAAAACAAATCCGATCTACCTGTTATTACCGCCTTGGGCTTACAAGTCATTGTTCCAACATACGGGAGGCTGTAGAACGCAATGTTTAATTGTAGTCACCGCAAAGTCTATTTACCTTTTGCCAAATGTTGGGAAGCCGCTGAGGTCCGTTGGCAAGGCATTTTCTGTTGAAAACAGCGATGGAGCGCCCTACTGCTTGGCCTCCGATGGGTTCCTTCAACTTCGGAAACAGATCCAAATCATGAGGACTCATGTCTGGTGAATACGGAGGATGTTCCACGACCTCTGAATGTCACCGTACAATAAGAGCTTGATATTGTTTGTCACGTGACAACGTGCGTTGCCATGGAACACGATAGGGCGATCTTCTCGCAATAAAGGACGCAGATTTCGCTCTAGAAGTCGGCACTAGTATTCATTCTTGACGGCTTATCCCTCAGTCACAGGATGCATAAGAATACCACCCACGTAGTCGTGGTATCAGCTTCACCGCCTGGATTCCTGTGGACATGACGAACCTGACTGGCGCTCTAATTCAGGCTCGTGCCAAGCCTCATCAATGTCCACAATCTTCTTCATTCCGGTATCTGTTCAGGTGTACGTCGGTGAGTTGATGTGGGACCCAACGGGACGCACCGTTTGATCTGAGACCAACCTCTACGGAAACGAGGCCACTCACGATGTCACTCTGATCTGTGCGGTGCAAATCCACAGTCTCATTCCGACCCGCAGGAATCGTGCAACCGTCCTATACGGTAACGCATTCTCGCCACAGGCTTCATGCAATCCTCGATAACATTCTGGGCATTTTTACCATGAGAAACCTCGATTTTAACCCAGGAACGCTGATGACCTTTTGAAAACATGATTTAAAGCGGTGAAATCAAAACGCTTCACTTCAGTGCCACAACACTCCCAACTGGATGTGCACACTACAGCGCCACCTTCTGAATGTCTGGACTACTTTATTTAGAGCCCTCGTAATTTAAAATACTGTCTTGTTTGTACTGAAATAAGACAGATACTGTATAGTCTGTGAATTGACGGCAGTTGTTCTATTTAAAAATGTTGAAGCAAATCTTGAATTTGGGCACGGCACATGGAAAAGCAATTCAAGAATTATCAGTTTACGAATGTAACTTATTGTTTTGTAAATGAACTTTAGGCCTATTTCATCTTCCCGCCTTCGATCTTATAAACTCTCCATTTGTAAATTTTGCAGAATCCCATTGTACGAAACCACAAATGTAAACTTTTCAGCAATTTCGTTTGCACATTTTCAAGTTGATACTCCTTAGGCACTATCATTTTAGACTTAGTTAACTGTACCATCGCTATGAATTCTAATTATTACAAAGTTTGCAGTATTCTTAAACACCCTTTTGAGTGTATATTGAGTCTTTTTGGCTAACTTCGTTGGAGGTCAGTATTTCTAAATGTCTAACAAAAAAGAAATATCGGAGGGAAATGAATATTACGATGAACGTTAATCTCGTTGTGACACAGACAGCATGTGACAAGCGAATCTCCTTATTACCTTGAAACAATGACATTCAAGTTTCGTACAATGATGAAAGTACCGACCTGGATTTTTTTCTCTTATCCACTAACGCTATCCAGTGAAGGTTGTATGACTATATCTTACGAAAAAGTCCTTCTGTCACAGAAATAAAACATTTTCCTAAATCATGTCTCATACCGTAAAGAGTTTCCAGGTAGTCTATAATTAAAGTTGGACCAAACTCTTCTCCTTAGGGAGACCCATTCATCGACTACTTCATGATAGACTGTAATGCTTCCCAACGTTCAGTCTGCAAGTCTCTGTTAATTAACTAAGCGCCTCGGCAATGCTCCATTTGCAACTAATTGTGTGACCTCGTTCAATGCCACATCATTCATAATTAGATCATTCAAACTCGAGTATAACGATGTTCACCTCCATCTCCCTCTTCTTGTGTTATCCTCGGTGGCGAGGTCAATTATTCTTCACCGCCGAAGACTGTTCCAACTGCTTGCTTCAGTAATAATTCTCGCGACGGCCAACTTACGAGCCTCGAGTACTGGACATGAGGTTCAGCAGGGAGTCCGGTGCGGAGGGAGGAAGCCCCAATGACATATGCAGCAGAAAGTTGGACAATTAAAAAGAAAAGAGGAGAATAAAATATTGAAATGACAATTTTAAATAGGAAACACAACGGGCAGTGTAAGAAATGTGAGTGAGACAGAATGGGATGGTCTGGACATATTAAGAGAATGGAACGGGGAAGGATGCTGAAGCAGTTAATGGTGACCCAGATAGATGGGCGCCGGCCCCGTGGTGTAAGGATGGCGTGCCTGTCTCTTACCTGGAGGCCCCGGGTTTGATTCTCGGCCAGGTCATGGAATTTTACCTGGACCTGAGGGCTGGTTCGAGGTCCACTCAGTCTACGTGATTACAATTGAGGAGCTATCTGACGGTGAGGTAGCGGGTCTAAAGAGCCAAGAATAATGGCCGTGAGGATTCGTCGTGCTGACCACACGACACCTCGTAATCTGCAGGCCTTCGGGGCTGTTGCGCCATGGGGTTTGGTTTTGGTTCCAGATAGAAGGGCAAGAGGGAGATCCAGACTAAGAGGGTTGGAAGCGATCAAGAATGATGTAATTAGAGACTGCAATACATTGGTGGTTGGATAGAGGAAGGGGAAAGGTGCCATAAACATCCTAACCCGGCGCGGAAATTGATGATGAGATGATGATGATGATGATGATGATGATGATGATGATGTCTTGAATGGAAAAGGTCGGAATTCGACCCCAAAAAGTGCATCGTAAGATTTTATCACAAAACATTTACTGTATGAACAGTTATGAAGCCTCAGAGCTTATGTAAGATATCGACGTAGGAAAATGTTTTCAAATGATCATAAATGTATCCCTCGATCGTGGCCGCTAATTTCCGATGATACTGTTCTGCTTGCAACAAGTGCTGCAGCAGGTCTGCGTTTAAACACAAAATAGACCAAAGAAATGGTCATAAGCAAACCTGTTTACTTGACAATAGCTGGCACATCACTGGAGCAGCGAACTGGAACCATTCTGTTGAAATTCGGTCCAAGGACTGCAAACTTGTCTGTAACAAGATCAATCTCCGTCTCCGTGTTATGTCGTACTTTGTGGTGCCCTAACAGAGAACACCACCAGAACCTTTGACATGTGGTGCTAACGACGCCTGTTCAGAACATCATGGATTGACAGAATATTGAATTACTCCAACGCCCATCATCAACAACTTGAGTACTTTCGCCATATCATTCGAAGTGATGAAATATACACTCCTTCAGCTTATCTTACAAGATAAAATTGAAGGAAGGTGAAATAGGGGCTAAGGAGTCTAAGAGAACACCCGCATTCTTTTGCGAGTTGTTAAGAGCAAGAAGCAGATCGCCCTGATGACATCCAGTGCAAGACATAGCCTGTTGGGTTGCTAGGTAACAATACCTTGCATCACAGCTTGCACGGTTGCTATGGTTACATTTCCATCACACATTTTGACGCGTCATGTTACAGAAATTTTCGGGTGACCGGTGGGGTGGTGCTTGTTGTTTTAAGACGAAGTACAACTAGGCAATCATTCTCTGGTTTCCAGTGACGTACTTATGTCAAGTAACAGCGTTACACAGGCAATCCCTTACTCAACGGATCTTAAACATGCACCTCGGTGATTGCGTCACTTTCATTCACTGAGTAATCCTAATCTCAGATCTGCTCTATCGAAGTAAACGTATTGCCTTTCATTCTATTATAATACCGGAGAAAGTAGATCTTTCCTGCTCCTTGCAACGCAGACTGAATATAAAGCGTCTACAAGTAGGTCTGTGGTGTGGCATTTCTTTCTTGTAGTTAAAGAAATCTGCCAGATCCTCTAAAAAGACTTTGTGAACGACTTCAACTTCTGATGATCAACTTGGTACTAATGATATTCATCTTATACAACATTTTACATATCTTGTCTCATGTTCCAACGAGAAATTCGTATGTACCGAAACTTTATGACATTTAAGTCAGAAAAGAGAGAGAATAATAATTATTATTTATTAATTTTTTATTATTATTATTATTATTATTATTATTATTATTATTATTATTATTATTATTATTATTATTATTATTATTATTATTATTATTATTATTATTATTATTGCGTTCCGGCCTTCTAAGGACCACGTTACAATTTCAATTCTTCCTCCTTAGTTGTTCTTTCCTTTTCTTCCAGTATTCTTTCATTGTTTCGCTGTGCATCTTTTTCCTGTCTTCAGTCCACTTTGTGCCTGTTTTCTTTCCCTTCCTCCCTTGGAATCCTTCCATTTGTAAGACTTTCTTCCTAAAAATCTTTCTTTCCAATAATTCTTCTTCTCGTATGTTGATCCTTTCCAGGTCTTTCTTGACTTCTTGAATCCAGGTGGTAGTTGATTTATTTTCCTAAAGGTACTTGAAGATTCGTTTAGTTAGTCTATTGTCATCGATGATGATGATGATTATTATTATTATTATTATTATTATTATTATTATTATTATTATTATTATTATTATTATTATTATTATTAATGTGCCGTGTCCCCTTTGTGACAGTTGTTCATCATGAAGGTGATTGTTGTTTATCGACTGCTACTCGAAACAGTTCGACGGTAGATTTTACATACCCGTCCTTCAGATTCACCCCCTGTGGGTGGGGGACGCAGACGAAGAATATACCCACGGTATCCCCTGCGACTAAAAGGGGCAACCAAGGGATGATTATATTAGAACCATTAAACTCCTTGTGATTAGCACCACCATGTTAGGTACCAAATAGGTTTGTGATTAGTAGCACCATATGAGCGACACCATGGTACGAGGGAACCTATGGTTCTGGCGTGCCTATGATTAATATCCACTATATGAGGAACACCACGGGATAGTGTGAGTCCCTGTGGTTAGTACACTTAGGTGATGAACACCATAGGTTTGCGTTGCCTGTCAATGGCGCCGCAATGTTCGAAACACAGTAGGTCTGTAATACATGTGCGCATTACATTACCTGTGAGTAGTACCATAATGTGTGGAATAGCGCGAGTCTACGCTACTTTTGATTAGTACCGCGACATGACTTCTAGCGACAAGCACCATTATGAGGGCCCGAAGACTTAGATTTTGGACTCCTTTCGACTACAAGCATCATCGGTTCAGTATCGTGCTATAGAAGCAGTCCCTTGGTCAGTCATACTATTGTTTTATGTCAGCTTCTGTGCATGTGAGGCACTGTGAGTTGGTTACTGATCGTTTTTAATTCATATCCATCTATCCATTCATTCTTCGTCTTCACGTTTTGAATTGTGGTCAGTGGAGGGTTTTTGGTTTTTAATTTGTCATTTTGTTTCGTCTCATTTCGTACATTAGGGGCCGATGACCTAGATGTTAGGCCCCTTTAAAGAACAAGCAGCAAGCAAGCAACCTTCAGATTCGTTATCCCGGATGTGTTTCTCGGCAAAGCAGGAAGTCATCGGAAAAAGTGTGAAGGGAATGTAACCTAGCAACGGTGCAGGCTGTGTCATCTGAAATCAGGAGCCATAAGACATGATCATTTGATTTTCCCATCGGCAAGTCTGATACCATTTTCTTTTCACTGCACACTTCGTGCAGCCTGATATTTCTCATGATATGAGCAGTATGTGTCTGGAAACTCGCATTTCAAAGCTCAAGCATCTGTCAAGAACCAGCTCTTCACTCAGTAAGAAATTCTGAAGAAGATGTAACATCTGATAAGCCTGATTTTGAATTTTAAGACCGGGCGAGTTGGCAGTGCTGCCGTGAGCTTGCATCCGGGAGATGGTGCGTTCGAGCCCCACTGTCGACAGCCCTGAAGTTGGTTTTCCGTGGTTTCCCATTTTCACGCCAGGCAAATTCTGGACCTGTAGCTTAATTAAGGCCCCGACCGCTTCCTTCCCACTCCTAGGCCTTTCCTATCCCAATATCGCCATAAGACCTATCTGTGTCGGTGCGACATAAAACAAATTGCAAAAAATGTTGTGTTTTAAGCTTAAAGTGTCTTATTATTATTATTATTATTATTATTATTATTATTATTATTATTATTATTATTATTATTATTATTATATTCGTTTACGGTCATTTGAGACCACGTTACTGGAAGCCTTCTTTGCAGCCCAACATCGTTGCATTCTTTCCCTGGCAGCCTGTTGTCCATCCCCTGTCCATTTTCTGTTCGTCATGGAAGCCTCTGAAGCTGTCGATCACTGATCTGTACTCTTTTCGGTTTAGGATGGTTTCCCGATTTAATCCAGGCTGCTCAAGATCCTTTCTTACCTCCCTGAACTATTTGTCGCAAACTTTAGGTCCACTGTCAAGTGTTTTAAAAATCTGTTTTGTCAGCCTCTTGTCGTCCTTTCTGAACATATGTCCATAAAATTTGAATCTTCTTTTCTTCATTGACTCAATCAATCTTTCACTTTCTTTGTATATTTATCGACCTATCGTAACCTATGCAGGCCATTCACGATATTCCCCTCCTCCTCTTAGTCTCGACATTCCCGTCAATCGAACGCGCTCGCTAGCATATAACTCTGTTTTGATTACTGTATTGTAGTGTCGCCTTGAGATGGCTTTTCTCTTGTATAGAGCAAGTGTCGTACGAAAAGCAGCGGCCATCTTCTCGCACTAGTTTTCAGCTCTACGACTTCTCCGAGGTACTTGAAGCTGTCAACCTCTTTTCCTTACCATGCTCTGTCTTCAATTGACGAGAGGCTGATTTGATACTGGCCATATATTTGGTTATTTCAAAGGAAATGTCAAGTCCTGCCCTGTTCCCAATTTTCTGGAATGGGTTACGTTGTATGGACTTAGCCCAATTTTCCTGCCGCATGCCCTTCCTAACGCAAGCCCCATGTGTATTCACTGTTGTGTGTTTCAGTAAATGGTGTGTATTGAGACGAGCACGAAGACACAGCCTCGACCCGACTGCGAATCGAACCTTTGACCCACTGAAGCGACGGTCACTGCGCAGGCCATTCGGCCGACGAGCCGGACTTTAAACTTAAGGGTTAATAACAAAGAATATTTCTCATCCTTAGAAATAATGCGGTTGGGCATTCCAAAGAACTCCTACGGGACAAAATTCCGACATCTCAGTGTCTCCGTAAAAAGTAAAACTAGTCCTAATAATAATAATAATAATTCTGTTAGAAGCTCGCTTGGACTTCTTTAGCTAATGTCGTTGCCTTCTCCCAAAATCTCTTCATCTTCTCGCTGTGGCTCTCCTTGCGAACTTGTGACCAGGACTTATTGGTGGTGATTGTCTTACACAACACCATCGAGCAGCCGCTTGTTCTTTACTTTCCTTGATAGGGCAAAGTTCCTAATTCTTTTGCTCAATCTCTGATTGCTCATTCTGACAATATATCCCTCAAAATTTCATTTTTTTTCTAAGTGTGACTCCAGTTTTCTCTGAGTGTTGATGTAAGTCATAAAACTTCCATATCATCCAAATTCCCCCTGTACAGGCTGGTCCAAAAGTTCCTTTCTTGTTTTTCTACCTCTTTAATCAACGGTGAGTGTTTCACATGCTTCATTACGGTGCTCTAATGCACACGGAATATGGATGTTCCAAGTGAGAGAGCACGCACTTCCTAGTTAGAGATCCTTTCTTTCTTTTCTTCTCGATTCAGACCTGAAGGTTCGATGACTTCCCGCAGGTATTTCAGTTTGGACACTTGAGATTTTTCCATAATGGATTTTCATTGGCTGCCCATCTAGGTACCGAAAAGATCCTTCCATGTAGTAGGTTTTCTAGTATGAGATATAGAGTCCTGTTCTGGATGATGATAATGATTATTAGTAGTAGTAGTAATAATAATAATAATAATAATAATAATAATAATAATTTCGATGTCCCGCTTCACTCTACAAGCTGGCAAAGAAACCAGAGTGCTCTTTGATGAACTACGACTTTTTCTTTTTTGTGGCTGAAGACGGAGTGTATCGCCAGAGGTCTCTCACATGCCAAAATCGTACTACACTCATGTTCATAAAAACCATAACACCTTGAAGGACTAGAGATAGGAAGTTCATATTCACAGAACATGTGCATTAGTATGTTGTGAAGAAATGATTAGCATTTGAAGCATGTCGCCCTCAGGTTCAAGGTACACATCGATATCTCGGCGCACCACCACCGACTGGTGAAATGTGTCTGCGGCTCTCCTTGTCGCTATAAACCGAAGGTAATGGATCAGTGAGACTTGAACAGACGAGCAGGATGCCTCGCAGACGTATGCGAGAATCGCACCGTCAAATGAGCGAGTTTGAAAGAGGGCGCATTATTGGCATGAGGGAACGTGATGCAACCGTCCAGGAAATTGCTGCTCGTGTGGGACGAATTGTGTCGGCAGTGCAACGGGTGTGTACAGAATGGTTCACAGAAGGCCGTAGAACACAACGAGATGAGTCTGGTCGCACCACCCTGACCACCCCCGAGAAGATCGACACCTCATCCGCATGGTATTGCAGGACAGATCTGCGTCCTCCTCGGCTCTGGCGCAACAGTGTAACACATCGTACACTGTCCGTCGCCGTTTATTACGGTCTGGGTTACCGGCCTGCCTTTGACTAATGTGCATAAACATGCTAGACTGCAATGGTGTATGGAGGGATATAAATGGCAGCAGATATTGTTTTGGACAAATCCCGGTTCTGTTTGAAAATGATGGCCGCATTTTGGTTCGCCGCAGACAGGGAGAGAGGCCTCACACACACTGCATTCGCACAAGACATACAGCGCCAACTCAAGGCCTTATGGTGTGGGGTGCTATCGGGTACAACCACGAATCACAGCTGGTGCGTGTCCAGGGCACTGTGACCAGTTTGACTTACGTGAATGGCATCCTGCAACCCCATAGCTTATCCTTCCTGTATGACACCTCAGACGCCATATCTCAGCAGGACAATGCGTGACCACATGTTGCTGCACGAACGCGTGCCTTCTTGTTGACACAGGATGTCGGACTGTTGCCCTGGCCCACCCGATCACCGGACTTGTCGCCAATCGAAAATGTGTGGGATATGGTGAAACGACGGGTGCGGCGTTGTTTCCCAACCAACCACCAAATGTTAAGTGTGGAACCAGGTGAATACAGCATGGATGACTATACCCCAGGACGCCATTCGCACCGTATGCGCGTTGATGCCATCACGCATGGAACAAGTTATCAGTGCCCACGGAGGACCCAGTGCCTACTAGGCAATAGGACACATGCTGAACCTAGGTGACTGAAATGCTAATCGTTTCTGCTTAACATACTAGTGAGCATGTCCTGTGAATATGAAATTCCAATCTCTAGTCTTTCAAGGTGTTCTGTTGTTTATGAACATGAGTGTACATGGAATGCGGAGTGGACTTGTTTTCGTCATTCTGACTAGCACTTCTGGGTTTGAAGCACTGACAAGGGAGCTATCTTCTCTCGCCCTCGTCTTGGACCGAAGTACTCGTATACTCCCCCAGGACAGGAGAGTGTTACTGCTGTAACATTTCTTAATCGAACATAAATGGCAAACTATATTTACGAAGCGTGACATTTCCAAGTCGTATGTCCCAGATCTTAAACATAATGTATGGTTAGAACAAAACCTGTGACCTTATACTAAAAGTCAAGAATAAATCATATCAACAACATCTGCACGACGGAGCCGAAATGACGATAAGATCAGGAGCACAGAGGAAACTGGCAAAGGACTCTGTTTAGAAAAAATGGGTAATGTGAAAACATTTATCAGTGGAGGATTTGTCCGGCTGCGTTTCATGCTGGTCTTCAATCCAAGGAGTCCTCGAATCGATTACCGAACGTCTAGGGGATATTAACCTTCATTGCTTAATTCCTCTGAACCGTGCGGTCAGGGTTGCTGCTGTGAGCTGTGAGCTTGCATTGGAGAGGTAGTGGGTTCAATCCGCAATGTACGCAGCCCTGAAGATGGTTTCCCATTTTTACAACAGGCAAATACTGTACCTTAATTAAGACCACGGCCGTTTTCTTCCCACCCCTAGGCATTTCCTATCCCATCGTTGCCTTAAGACCTAACTTTGTCGGTGTAAAATAAATCTGCGTTCGCGGGACTGTGTAGGAACCGTTATGCAACCCTTCCAACAAGATCGTAATACAGGTCACAGGGCAGTGATATTAGGAGGACCAAAACAGCGATGATAATTTTGTTCTTCTCTTATTGATAGCCTTTTTCCCCGATTTATTGGGTTCGACACTTCATACTAACTTGGTTCACTTTCACAGCCGGATGCCCTTTCCGATGCAAACCTTTGTACAGGGATGTATTCAATATTGTATGTGTGTGTTGTATGTAGAAGAAGAAAGGTGCTTTAATACGAACATGGAAACGCAGCCACGAGCTATATGCAGTTGAAATCCTCGGCCTGGCCGGGATTCGAACGAAGGGTGCTCTGAACCGAAGTCCAGTACGCTCTGACCACTTACCCAAGAGACCATACTCATTCCTCTTCTCTTGTGTGCTGCAGGAACAACATTCACTTCTACTGTTGTTGTCAGTGCTTTGGTGAGAAATGTCTTCAGATATTATTTCATTAAATAATTTAGCACATTATTGCTCTGCAGTAGAATGCCTGTTTCTGGAACCCTTTCCTCGGAATTCTGCATAGGACTCGTTTGTTTGCGGTTGGTACTTGTTGACAAGTTTTAGGATCTTAGGACATTGCAAGCCATGACACTTCCCGCTTGGCGATATTATGGTCTTTAAGCTCCCTCTTCCCCCAGTCTTCATGATATATTTTTTCTTCGTTCCTCCAGTGAAGCTTCCTTCACAACATTGTTCCCATTTCGATAGTATTATCAAATTATAGAATACAATACAATACTCCCATCCCCTAGCTCCGGATTGGGATTGCAAGCCATTTGTTTGGTTCATGCATTACATTGTCCTTCTTACAGTTTCTACATTAAATTACTACTACTACACATTTATATTCATTGCACAAATTATCATCCCATTTTTTGTTTATCCCTAGATGTAGTACAGTTACACATATTCTAGAACAAACATGTGTCCTAAGATTCAACCTTTTAGTTTCTGCTTTTCTTTCTCATTTCCTTTTACCACATATTATTTTAAGTACAACAGTATTTTGCTCTTCTTCCCGGGGTTATCCGTTCTTTGTTTAAGAATTTAAGAATTGTCTCTCATTCTCTCTCTGTCTATTTTTTGTTTTATATTCGTTACCCAAATATTTAACTCTAAATGCGTCCGTTCTCCTGCATACTCTCAATAGATGCGCCACTTCCATCATTTCTCCGCAAAATAAACAATGATTTATTCTGCCCATTAGCCACACCTGTTACGTGTCTGTTTGTAGGCATTTATTTCGTTCATGATGTGTTTTGGATAATTTTACAGAATTCCGATTATGTTCTATTAGTCTTCCATTCTGCCATAAGAATCTTCTTCTCAATATGCTTCACTCTAATCGTCGCTTTCTTGAACAATTTATCTTTGTTCTAAACCTCTTTACCCAAGTATTCTCCCATTCCTATTCTGTCAAGCATCCTTTTAACTTTCATTAGCCAGTAATCATCATTTAAATGTTTCATCTGGTGTTGGTTCTCCCCTTCTTAATCTCAACCAGTATTTTATTACTTTTCTAACTATACCGTATCTGATTTTATACTTCACACAGTCTTCTAAGTCCGGTATTGTACATTCTGGAAGAATAATAATTATTTTTCAGAATGTATTACGTATTAAATCTAGTATGTTTCTATCTACTTCAATACCCCACACTCCATTACCCCATGCAATACCCACATACCCATACGTCTCATCCTATCACAGTCTTAAAACAGATCTACTAATAATTCCATCCTCGCTTTACCTACCCATAGAACTCCATCTACGATACGTCATTCAGAGTAATTGCCTGCCGCGGGTGGAACCTCCTTCCCGATGAGGGTTAAGCGCTATTCGCACTTTCAAAGAAGCACTTTGGAGACATTCTACGCACCAGTAAGGAACATGCGTAAACCTGATGCTGTTACACACAACTATTCTACTGTCATAGATGCCCTGGTAAAATATTAGTTTAAAATTCGTAATCGTTCTATTTTTCAAATATTGTTAAATTTTATGCACTACATTTTTATACACATATGATGTTAGTTTTAAGAATTTTTTCTTTTAATATATTTAATTAATTTCAACGTAATGTAATTTCATCCCTCATCAAGTTTGTATTATTGTTAATTTAATTTCTATTTAATTTAATTGATGTAATGCAATATTTCAGTGCCTGCTCAAATGGAACAGAAGCTCTGAAGGCCTAACCATGCCAGGTAAAATAAAACATTACTAACTAACTAACTAACTAACTAACTAACTAACTAACTAACTAACCCCTTAATATGTTCTTGATATCGCCAGCATCACCTAAATCTAAACCTTAGTTGGTCACCAGTACAAATAAAATAATTTATGTAACATGTATTTAGTATTTGGCATCTTCTCCTCCAAACATGTGGTGTTAGTCTTTGATATGTTTAAACGTATTTAACAGATTATTTTTAACATTATATGAGCAGATTTAATTTTGTTACGTTCTTTGACGTAGTAAAATTTTGTTCTTGTGGCAGACCAGTGTATATACACTGACTGACAGTGACAATGCAACACCAAGGAGGAGTGGTTCGAAAGGGAATGAAAGTTGGGGAAAAAACAGAGACTGCACGGACGAATAATTGATGTTTATTTCAAACCGATATGCAGGTTACACAATGCGCACGGCATCGACTCAGTAGGTTGTAGGACCACCGCGAGCGGCGATGCACGCAGAAACACGTCGAGGTACAGAGTCAATAAGAGTGCGGATGGTGTCCTGGGGGATGGTTCTCCATTCTCTGTCAACCATTTGCCACAGTTGGTCGTCCGTACGAGGCTGGGGCAGAGTTTGCAAACGGCGTCCAATGAGATCCCACACGTGTTCGATTGGTGAGAGATCCGGAGAGTACGCTGGCCACGGAAGCATCTGTACACCTCGTAGAGCCTGTTGGGAGATGCGAGCAGTGTGTGGGCGGGCATTATCCTGCTGAAACAGAGCATTGGGCAGGCCCTGAAGGTACGGGAGTGCCACCGGCCGCAGCACATGCTGCACGTAGCGGTGGGCATTTAACGTGCCTTGAATACGCACTAGAGGTGACGTGGAATCATACGCAATAGCGCCCCAAACCATGATGCCGCGTTGTCTAGCGGTAGGGCGCTCCACAGTTACTGCCGGATTTGACCTTTCTCCACGCCGACGCCACACTCGTCTGCGGTGACTATCACTGACAGAACAGAAGCGTGACTCATCGGAGAACACGACGTTCCGCCATTCCCTCATCCAAGTCGCTCTAGCCCGGCACCATGCCAGGCGTGCACGTCTATGCTGTGGAGTCAATGGTAGTCTTCTGAGCGGACGCCGGGTGTGCAGGCCTCCTTCAACCAATCGACGGGAAATTGTTCTGGTCGATATTGGAACAGCCAGGGTGTCTTGCACATGCTGAAGAATGGCGGTTGACGTGGCGTGCGGGGCTGCCACCGCTTGGCGGCGGATGCGCCGATCCTCGCGTGCTGACGTCACTCGGGCTGCGCCTGGACCCCTCGCACGTGCCACATGTCCCTGCGCCAACCATCTTCGCCACAGGCGCTGCACCGTGGACACATCGCTATGGGTATCGGCTGCGATTTGACGAAGCGACCAACCTGCCCTTCTCAGCCCGATCACCATACCCCTCGTAAAGTCGTCTATCTGCTGGAAATGCCTCCGTTGACGGCGGCCTGGCATTCTTAGCTATACACGTGTCCTGTGGCACACGACAACACGTTCTACAATGACTGTCGGCTGAGAAATCACGGTACGAAGTGGTCCATTCGCCAACGCCGTGTCCCATTTATCGTTCGCTACGTGCGCAGCACAGCGGCGCATTTCACATCATGAGCATACCTCAGTGACGTAAGTCTACCCTGCAATTGGCATAAAGTTCTGACCACTCCTTCTTGGTGTTGCATTTGCTCTGTCAGTCAGTGTATATATATATATAAGAAAACATAAAGGTCCGATAATACTGCCTTGAGGAATTCCCCTCTTAATTATTACAGGGTCAGTTGAAGCTTCGCCTACTCTAATTCTCTGAGTTCTATTTTCTAGAAATATAGCCACCCATTCAGTCACTCTTTTGTCTAGTCCAGTAGCAGTCATTTTTGCCAGTAGTCTCCCATGATCCACCCTATCAAATGCTTTAGACAGGTCAATCGCGATACAGTCCATAATAACCGCGAATATCTGCCATATTATATTGTGAATAATTTACATAACAATAAGCGCACGTACGTGCGATAAAATTAATGTGATAATAAGAAAGCGATAAAATTGTGGGCGATAGACAGCTGTGGATTGACTGACAAATTTGTACTTTCCTGACTGTCCATTAATATTACGTTTCTTGTTTTTCCACCTCAATAATACTTTATACCGATGGTTCTCAAACTATTATGAGATGGTACCCGTCACTCATGGCTAAAAGTTCAATGTACCTCCACGAAAACCCTAAATGGTAGGTTTAAAAATATGAGTACCTGATTTATGAGTACCGGAGGCATTTTAATTGATTGTAAAATATAGTATAACATGTCCTGACTGACTGACTGACTGACTGACTGACTGACTGACTGACTGACTGACTGACTGACTGACTGACTGACTGACTGACTGACTGACTGACTGACTGACTGACTGACTGACTGACTGACTGACTGACTGACTGACTGACTGACTGACTGACTGACTGACTGACTGACTGACTGACTGACTGACTGACTGACTGACTGACTGACTGACTGACTGACTGACTGACTGACTGACTGACTGACTGACTGACTGACTGACTGACTGACTGACTGACTGACTGACTGACTGACTGACTGACTGACTGACTGACTGACTGACTGACTGACTGACTGACTGACTGACTGACTGACTGACTGACTGACTGACTGACTGACTGACTGACTGACTGACTGACTGACTGACTGACTGACTGACTGACTGACTGACTGACTGACTGACTGACTGACTGACTGACTGACTGACTGACTGACTGACTGACTGACTGACTGACTGACTGACTGACTGACTGACTGACTGACTGACTGACTGACTGACTGACTGACTGACTGACTGACTGACTGACTGACTGACTGACTGACTGACTGACTGACTGACTGACTGACTGACTGACTGACTGACTGACTGACTGACTGACTGACTGACTGACTGACTGACTGACTGACTGACTGACTGACTGACTGACTGACTGACTGACTGACTGACTGACTGACTGACTGACTGACTGACTGACTGACTGACTGACTGACTGACTGACTGACTGACTGACTGACTGACTGACTGACTGACTGACTGACTGACTGACTGACTGACTGACTGACTGACTGACTGACTGACTGACTGACTGACTGACTGACTGACTGACTGACTGACTGACTGACTGACTGACTGACTGACTGACTGACTGACTGACTGACTGACTGACTGACTGACTGACTGACTGACTGACTGACTGACTGACTGACTGACTGACTGACTGACTGACTGACTGACTGACTGACTGACTGACTGACTGACTGACTGACTGACTGACTGACTGACTGACTGACTGACTGACTGACTGACTGACTGACTGACTGACTGACTGACTGACTGACTGACTGACTGACTGACTGACTGACTGACTGACTGACTGACTGACTGACTGACTGACTGACTGACTGACTGACTGACTGACTGACTGACTGACTGACTGACTGACTGACTGACTGACTGACTGACTGACTGACTGACTGACTGACTGACTGACTGACTGACTGACTGACTGACTGACTGACTGACTGACTGACTGACTGACTGACTGACTGACTGAAATATCATTCTCGAATTCAGACATTGAGAACGATGGGCGCGACACAGATGTGTCGTAGTCCAGGTGAAACTTTCAAGTGCACCAGAGCTCCATATCCACATATTGAACTTCCTTCTTGTTTATTTCCATATTTAAATTTCTCTTCATTTTTCCGTAAATGCTGCTCGCGAACCCCAGTTTAAGAACCACTGCTTTATACTAAACTTGTTGGTTTCAATAGTCCCCTGAGTAGAAGGTTGCCATAATGGACAAAGTATAACAAAACAAGTGAAATTATAATTTAGGTTTACAATAATTCTGTTGTTTACATTATTCCCGTAAACTATAAGAGTAGCAATGATTCCTCAGTAATGAAACTGAATCTCGTAAAGCTAACAAGGACATAGTTTGTAGTTCCGGAACCTCTAAATTAAACTGCTTCCAAAAATTCACAATGGATCGATGAATAGTCCCTCGAGCTCTTGTCATCAATCCAAATTTATCTTCATAATAAATGATGGTCGGTTCACAGATCAGCATCTTCTCGCTCCCACAGCCTCTGAATCCTTGTAGGCTACGGTGTCAAGTCTCCTATCGGCGAGTCCGGAGACCCCTATAACTTGTCTTTCTGAGGGAATTCGCGATAGAGGACCGAATGTTGTAATGCCTGGCCAAATGCCGCTGCGGCTATGAAATACTGAGTGTCTGTTCAAGTCGATTCCTCTGATGCCAATACAAAAATTGAACTACCAGCTTGCACTCAGGAGATATCCGGTTCGAACCCTGCCGTCGGCAAATCTGAAGATTGATTTTCACACGAGACTGTACCTTGGTTAAACCACGGTCACTCCGTTATTAATCCTAGCCTTGTGCTATCCAGTCACCACATAAGACCGGTCTGTGTCATGCAACGTAAAGCAATTAGCAACAACAACAACAACAACAACTCAATCCACTGTCAACTCTTGCTTCCCAAATCCGTGGTAAATACGAAGTTGGAAGTAAAGAATTGAAGTATGGAGACTATTTATACAGATGTCCGCCAGACGACAACAGAATGTAGCTTGTAGTTTCTCAAGGTCTCTGTTCACAAGTTCACCAGAGGGAAGTCCTTTCTAATGGTCATGCAAGTTCCGTTTGGAGGTCTGTTGAAACTAGAACACGCCTCACAGTTAGAGCTCTAGTGAGGAGCCTGTTCCACTCCTTGTCTCTAATCTCTGCAAAATATACGCATGAAGTAACATATGAGATTGTTAATCGGTCATTCCCAAGCCCTGTCATCGACACGTGCAGAAAGAGAAGCGGGGTACTTTACAAACACATTGTACTGTACCTGTCCCAGGCCTCGACAGAGCACTAAGTACAAAAACCTGCTTCACAAATATATCATCGGTTGGAAATGTTATGGATGAAGAGCTTCGGAAAAACAAACCCGGGTATCGAAGCCCCATCCTCCCTACTTTCAACACAGAGCTCGATAGCTGCAGTCGCTTAAGCGCGGCCAGTATCCAGTATTCGGGAGATAGTGGGTTCGAACCCCCACTGTCGGCAGGCCTGAAGATGGTTTTCCGTGGTTTCCCATTTTGACACCAACCTAATGCTGGGGCTGTACCTTAATTGAGGCCACGGATGCTTCCTTCCCACTGCAAGCCCTTTCCTTCCCCATCGTCGCCATAAGGTACATCTGTGTCAGTGCGACGTAAAGCAAACAGCAAAAAACTGCCTACTTTCATTCAGCACAACGGCTACGCTCGAGGGTATACGGGTCAATGGTCCTGTTCGTTAAACTAAAGTGGCCATGTATTATAAATATCTTAAAAGTAAGACACTATAGTAAGAGGAATGCGCTAATCTATTAAATGATAAGAATGGATTTTTCCAAAGTTCGATTCCCGGCCGAGTCATGCATTTTAATTGTTGGTTACTTCTTCTAACTTGGAGGCTGGATACTTGTATTAAAACACACGTTCATCTGCATCCAACACATCACACTACCAACCTAATGATTACATCCTCCCCCTCATAGGGTTAGTATCAGGCAGAGGTTCCGGCCAAAATCGTAGGGTCAATCCACATAAAACCTGGGCCCAGTTAATTGTGAAAAGGTTGCGCAAGAACAAATACTTCAAAGGGCTGGAACACTTCCCATTCCCCGTCTGATTGATGTTTAAAAGAGATGGTTATTTATTATGTTCGTTAGAATAATAATAATAATAATAATAATAATAATAATAATAATAATAATAATATGTACAGATGAATTCCTATGCCAGCATTATGTTTGTTTCTATCTGTTCGTCAAATCTTCGGGCACCAAAAGTTATAACATAACTAAAACGCAGATGTTTAGGCAGTAACATGTTAAAATACAAATTAATTTGGCTTGTAGGAAGTGTCGACTAGCCCGCTCTTCTGTGCTGTAGCGGGAGTAACATAATTTGCAGGGGTTCTGATAGCCGGCCTATAATATTCACGCAAATCGCATACCAGAACTGTTGTCCTGGGTAGAATATACTTGTCACTCGGTTCAGAACGTTTGCATTCTACTGTATAAATCCCTAAAGATACGCGCCCTGGCTATAACGGTGTCATAATTAGACGTAAAAGACGTGATGAGGAGTGAGGTAGTTTCCCGTTTCTCTCCTCTCCGATCCACAAGTTGCTATTACATATCAGACTTCCAAGGCCACTGAAATGCCTGCACCAACCGACCCTATGAGCAACATTCATAACAGGGACGGCCGTTACACACCTCGGTCACTTTCATGTTGTCAAAGCCAAGGATGTTCTTGTCCGCTCGGGAAGACATATACACCGATATTGAGTAGAGAATGTGGATAATTACGAGTAGGGAGGAGAGTAGAACTGAATTCTACGAAATGAAATACCCAAGAAGTATGATAGGAAAGACAGGTTAAGAAACAAAGATATTAGAAAGGAAAACCTCAATGAGAGAACAGAATTGATAGGAGAAACTAAGACGGTTTGGACACGTATAGATGAGGAAACATTGCCAAGACAGATAACGGAGATGAAGTTCTAGAGAAAAAGAGTGAAAGACCTAGAACAAGGTGGATCGATTCAATAAAGACGAGTGCAAGAAGAAACGTGCACAGGGACATAATGATGGAAGAGGAATGGTGGAAGGAGAGAGGAAAGTGGAGGAGTGCCATAAATACCCCGACCCCGCAGTATCAAGATAAGGGAAAGGAGCAGGAAAATGATGACCAGCAATGAATTCGTGATTTTTTAAATTTGTTTTACGTCGCAACGGCACAGACAGGTCTTATAGCGACGATGGGATAGAAAACAGCTAGAGTGGGAAGGAAGCGGCCGTGACCTTAATTAAGGTACAGCCCCAGCATTTGCCTGCTGTGATGATGGGAAACCACGGACAACTATCTTCAGGGGTGACGACAGTGCAGTTCGAACCCAGTATCTCCCGGATGCAAGCTCAGAGTTGCGCGTCCCCAACCGCACGGCCAACTCGCCCGGTTGCTTTAGTAGTAGTGTTTCATTATGCCCATTGCTAGAGCACCTTCGAACTTGTTCTGCTGCCAGTGTTCACCTGTGTTCATTTACTGAGGTCCTCAAGAGTTTGCGATTTATCATGATAACTTCCCGATGTTCAATTCATTCAGGTCCCCTCTTGTTTTCTCCAGCCAATTTATTCTCCTGTTTTGGGAATTTATTACATTGAATAATTTATTTGTGGTTCTATTAATATCCGTCCTAAAATGTGTCCAAAATATTCTAAGTTCGCCTCCGTACAGTATTGATGAATATACAGGTGTGTAGTTCGCCTTTCCTTCCAAATTGCATTTTATTGTGTGAGGCCGAAAAATCCTGTAAGAATTTCACATTCTTGTTTCTCAATATCTGCAATATTTGAATGACCTCTTAAGTTGAGGTTTCTGATGTATATAGAGCTTCCGGTAAGATGAGTGTTCAGCATTACTCGCTTATTGTAAATCTAAATGCCCTCTGAAGTCTTGAGGCCCTTTCTGTATTGGCGTGAAGTTGTCCCATATGCCGTTTCAATTGGATATTGCATATTCTGCATATACTTGGTTTTCTCGAATGATGCTATTCTGTGTAACGACTCGATAGTTTCCTCCATCTTCTTAGTGACGATCCTGAGGTCATCTACGAAAGCGAAGCATTTCACTTTGACTTTGTTCCCACCACCGCCAATATTTATGCCTGTGATATCCTTTTCCCACTCTCTCATGACTTTCGAAAACTAAGTTAAACAAAAGAGGAGAGAATCCGTTTTCTTGTCGAACATCCGTGTGTACTTCAAAAGGGTCAAATATTATTATTATTATTATTATTATTATTATTATTATTATTATTATTATTATTATTATTAACTGAAGTACCCGTGCTTCGCTACGGAATTCTACACTGTATACAGGATTCTAGGTTAAGTGAGTAAGATCGCTTAGCTCTTAACGTTACCCTAGAAACGCGACGGGGAAGTCGCCAAACGTCTTTTCTCATATGAAGACTGGGTTAGGGAATTTTCATCGTAATGGTAGGCCCGCTTACCTACCATCAGTCACGGTCACGTTGGGGAGTTTACATAATAATGGCAGACACGCAGTCTCCACCTGTCCTTTTTACATCCTCAGAAAGACTGTCTTAGTGGTCTTCCCAACTGAAATGAACATAGGGACGTCAGTAAGAATGGTGCGATTAAAAGCAATGCTTTCATATGAACTACTGGATCAAATCAAAAACCACGCATTTTCTCACTTTTAACGAACAGTACTACGCCGCCCATCTGGCAGTCTGAACTTGCAGAGCTGGAATGACCAGGCCGCAGACAGCCGTGATTCGTGAACACTCTTCCTCTTTTTTCGGCGGGGGTGGGAGGCTCGAATAGTGGAGATCCCCAGGGCAAAAACTATGCCCTTTTACTAATCAGTTTCCTAGGAGTACCCGATGAGTCGGAAAATCTAAATTCAGTACACTGTCGGCGGAAAATCTATCTGACTTAGGGAAATTTTTCTTCCAAGCCAAAGGAAAACCCCCTCTTCACTGCTAATTTGGAATAAAATGAATGTAGAATATAATGAAAGTGAAGAGGAAGAAGCTTTCCTTAAGAAACGGCTCTTTTTAGGGTCGAATTTTGAGTTATTTAGTGAATTGTGGCGCTATAATTTGGAATAGAGCTAAATTGTAATTGTAGACCAGGTCATACTGCTATTACTAAGTGAGCCTAAGTGTGCACACTGCTCCTTCAAAACAGTGGGACAGAGTAGGGATCGAATAGCTTGAATACCATGATGAACCAGTGTGTTACGTGCCCGCAGTATCGGAATATGTATGAACCAAAGGAATGACATGCTAACGGAGAATGTTATCTAACTGCCTGGCTATTTCCCGTCAATATTCACGCAGGCTGTTATACTTGGTACGCAGCAGTAGTCCTATCCATCGGAGTTGAGCGGCAGAATAAGAGACAGAGAACATCACAAGAAACATTGGCCAATGTAATGTTATTGTTGACCAGTGTTAAGCGCTTTCTATATTGTACACCTCCACATTTAGTTTTCTTCAGACTCTGGAATTTCCAACCTTATCATAGTCGGTAAAGCAAAACTGAATAAAACATAAATGATCGGAAATTGTACTCTCTATAACTTTTGTTATGTAGCACTTTTCGATAGGACCAATAACATAGGGATTTAAAAATTAAATTTTAGGTGCCTTCCCCTAAACTGCAATTTCATACAGGTGAATCAAATTGTTTATAACTTAAACTTTAGTTTCTTATCCCCGACTCTATATACCGACTTTCATTCAATTCTGTTTACCCATTTTCTCGTGGCTCGGCGTTGATATGGACTTAGCAACAAAAATACAAATTCATGAATATCTGTGTTATTATAGCCGGTACGGTAAAAATGCATGAGATAAATGATCGGAAATTTAATTATATATAACTTTAGTTATGCAGTATTTATCGATAAGACCACTAATAATATAAATATTTGAAAATTACATTTTGGGCATTCCCCTAAACAACCATTTTACTCGGCGTGAATGAAATAATCTATAGCCTAGATTGTAGCGGCTCACCCCCCCCCCCCCCGACTTTACACACCGATTTTCATTAAATTCTCTTCAGCCGTTTTCTCGTGATGCGTGTACATACAGACAGACAAATAGACAGACAGACAGAAATTACGGAAAGTAAAAAGTGCATTTCCTTGTTACTGTGGACATGACCGATACAGGAATATCATTCTTTTCAAATTCTGAGTAATGTACAGACAAAACTCTTATTACATATATATATATAGATTATTATTATTATTATTATTATTATTATTATTATTATTATTATTATTATTATTATTATTATTATTATTATTATTATTATTATTATTATTATTATTATTATTTGCAAGCTAAGTGACTATCTCATCAGTGAGACTGCGGTGGGTATTTTACTGGAAATGCTCTGGCTATGACGAGTCACGTACAACAGCAAGCTTCCTTCTAATCGTTACATTTGTACGACCTGTCTGTTGTACACGGTTTTGTTCACTTTGTACTTGTGTTAATATTGAGGAGAGTAGATACATGTCGTGAATGTGACTGGCACTTTGACCTTATAGAGCGTTAAGCAAGGCAAGCTGTACCAATTCCATTGCTTCGAGCAACGATCGGCGGCAATTGCCGCGTTAAACAGGAACTGGAACAAAGATCTGGTTCGTACAGACCTTGACGGACATGTGGCACGGAAGCGCGTGGGCTGTATCTTAGGAATAATTCGTAAGTGGTTACTTGGGGGCTTCGCGTTCGATTCCCGGCCAGGTCAGGCATTTTACCTGAATCTGAGGGCTGGCTCTCACCCTACGTGAGAACAACAGTTGAAGTCTAGAAAACTAAGAATAGCGGCCAGTCGGATTTCCTCAGACACAAATCTACACTGGGGATAATTAGAAACACCGCCAATGACACACAAGAAGAGAAGTGCTGGTGGTGATGGCAATGATTATTGCTCCAACAGGGCAACAATTTTCTACTCACGAATAGAAGTAGGATGGAAGCTGGCTATGTTTGGACATTATTCAAGTGCTTTGAACAGCATGCACATAAAACTCCTGTCACTTCGGGAAAATCGAATAATCAAAGATATGCATTTCAATGAACGAAACTCAAATTGATAATGAGTAATTTATTAGCCTCTAACGTATCGTTTATAAGAGACGTCAACTAGAGTAGGATCCAGAGGTCTCTAGAGCAGGGTTTCCCCTGAGCACCTCTTAGCCACTGCATTCAGTAAACACAATGTTACCATGTTTGATTTTATTCCTAGGACTAATATTTACTTTCCTTCAAATTTAAATGATACGCATAAACCGGCTTCGGTGGTGGGGTCATGTGAGGCAAATGGAGAAGGATGTGTTACCTAAGAGAATAATGGACTCTGTTATGGAGGGTAAGAGAAGTAGAGGGAGACCAAGACGGCGATGGTTAAACTCATTTGCTAACGATTTAAAGATAAGAGGTATAGAACTCAGTGAGACCACAGCACTAGTTGCAAATAGAGTCTTGTGGCGACGTTCAGTAAATTCACAGAGGCTTGCAGACTGAATGCTGAAAGGCATAACGGCCTATAATGATGCATGTATGTATGTATGTATGTATGTATGTATGTATGTATGTATGTATGTAAAAAGAACTTCATTTACCCAAAGAAGCTTTATATATGCATAGAAATGATAAAACACTTGGCTAATAATTACCACAGTCTGGATCTGGAAACTTACTCGCGAAAATTCACCTGGTACTGTTGTTGGATCAGTGGGACGGATGGTGCTGTTATCCAGAGACCAAGCGTAGTCACTCGAACCGAAGATTAGTTCCTTTTGTGTGTGTGTGTGTGTGTGTGTGTGTGTGTGTGTGTGTGTGTGTGTGTGTGTGTGTGTGTGTGTGTGTGTGTGTGTGTGTGTGTGTGTGTGTGTGTGTGTGTGTGTGTGTGTGTGTGTGTGTGTGTGTGTGTGTGTGTGTGTGTGTGTGTGTGTGTGTGTGTGTGTGTGTGTGTGTGTGTGCGTGTGCGCGCGCGTGCATAAAAGGTACGTTGTCAAGCGCAGTATTTCCTGTCTAGGATATAGTGGATGAGGTCGATCAGAGATGTGGAGTAGTCTTCACAACTTGCACCATTTACCGGCCAACAATTACAACAGTGAAGATATACTAAGTGTACAATAACATTTCGCTCTTTAAGTATTTACAACTCATATTATTATTGGGGACCCTTTGGATTATCGGACCTTAGTTTGGGAATGAGGCCTCTTTGATAATATGTCTCTCAGTCATGGCCATCCATCAGTACTTCACATCACAGCCAGCACGGTTGCTAGGTAACATCGCGTCTCACATTTTTACCGCTAATTTCGTGACGAATATTCTCAGCTGACGACCGGCCATAAGATATAATAAACAATACTGAATGTCACCGCTCAGCGTGAGGAGGGCACTTGCCCTTCTGTAACAACATTTTGCAGATCGCTTAATGTCCCATACAGTCCCCATGCATCTCACGCCCCTGACATCAGTCAACCTCTGCCATATTGCTTCGTCCATCTGCTGCACCACAAGATTGATTGATTGATTGATTGATTGGATTGATTGATTGATTGATTGATTGATTGATTGATTGATTGATTGATTGATTGATTGATTGATTGATTGATTGATTGATTGATTGATTGATTGATTGATTGATTGATTGATTGATTGATTGATTGATTGATTGATTGATTGATTGATTGATTGATTGATTGATTGATTGATTGATTGATTGAATTTGTTTTAGATGTATTCAAACATATTTAATTTACTAAGCACATGAAATTAATATTATTTGCAGCTAAAATGTCGGCTATTGGTAGAGTTCACCATCCCCTATCTTCTGAGAGGATCATTGGTCTTACCGTCCTTTTTCAGAACTTGTTTTCTTGTACTTAGAGGGCTCTTAGTGGGGTCCTCAGATAGGCTGCGTAGAGGATTGACGATGCGACTATTTCATTATAATGTCCTAGCTTGAGGAGTACAGTTTTCTGCAGGCGTGGTGTGCAATTCTCCGCTGTTCCAGAGCAACCATTTCACTAATATCTTCTGAACTCTCTAATCTACAGTATTATTATTATTATTATTATTATTATTATTATTATTATTATTATTATTATTATTATTATTATTATTATTATTATTAGCTAATTCTCCCAATATTGGAAGACTTTAAGCAAATAACTCAAATCATTTCTTCTTGTTTTTCCAATAGGCTTTCATTCTTTCCATAAGGCTTGTTTACCAGGTTGGTCTGTTTTTGTTGTGGCTGCTCTGCCGTAACTTTCCAGCTGTTTACTTTGTGTATAAAAATGTCTCTTTCTAGGATGTCTATTGAACTTATGTCTGCGTTTTTGAGGTCCTATGAAAGTTCGTTAAGCCACGGCGTTCACTTCTTAAGCGAGGTTACATAATCTACTATCCTTTTTTGTCAATCGATTTTCTGGTAATCTAGTCAGATGGCCGAAGAATTTCATTCGTCTTTTCCTACTGTCAATTTCGATGTCTGAGAACTTTTCGTTTGTTTTGATTGATTGGGTGTATCTTGCTCCTAAGATTTTCCTAATGATCCTCCTCTCTTCTTTTCTGATTTATTCAAGTTCTTGCTTTCTGTTGAGTGCCACTTGCATAAAACACTGTTGCTGTGTTGTAATGCCGAATGTTTGTTTGACTTGACATGGATTTTTTGTTGTAGAAGTTTTGGACTAACCCTAACGCTATTTTAATTTTTTTGAGACGAGTTTGTTGTGAGATCTTTTCAAGGCCTGTCGGTTCGCTAAATTCTCCGAGGTATTTAAAGTAAGGGACTCTGTCATTTGTACCATATTTTGTTCTTAGACACTTGATACCTGACTTTGAATATTAAAAAAATAGTTTTCTCGAATGATATCTGTAGTCCCACCTTTCCTACACTGCCATTAAGTATCTAGAGCTGTTTAACGGCAGTCTCCTCATCCTCTGTCAGTATCGCCAGATTATCTGCAAAAGCGAGGTATGGAATGTAGAGGTTATCTTTGGGAAAGCCCAGTCGGATTGGCTTCCAAGACTCACATTTCTTGAGTTCTTTCTCCCATTCTTTCATAACCTTGTCTAGGACGACCTTGAACAGAATAGGAGAGAGTCCATCATAACTTCTCGAGTTTTGGAATCTAGTCCTCTGTCGTCTATAATTTGGAACAATGAGGGCGTGTCGATCGAATCATAAGCCTTTTTAAAATCTCCAAATGTGCAAACGAGGGGTCTTTGTCTGAGAGCGCGCATTCTGAGTATGGTTTTGAGGTTTAAAATGTTGTTCGGGGCATGACCTATTTGGTCTGAATCCTGCTTGATATTCAGCTAATTTGTGTTCTAATTGCTTTTGTGTTCTTTGCAAGAGACATGCTGATAAAATTTTGTATGTGACAGATACAAGAGAGAGATCCCTCTATAATTATTTACATCTGATTTGTCACCTTTTTCTTATGAGTGGATGGATTAGAACAATTTTCCAATCATCCGAGAGCTTTTCAGTTTGCCAAATGTTTTGAATTATTTGTGTAATTTCTTTGAGTGAATATGGGCCTAAATTTTTCAAACGTTCATCTATAATTCCATCCTCGCCTGATGCTTTGTTGTTTTTAAGTCTTATGGTGAGCGAAGAAATTTCTTCTTGTGTTGGCGGTGACGAATTTTCTAATTTGATTTGTGGCTGTATTTTCGGGAATCTCTCGGTAGATTCTGGACAGTTTAAAAACTGTCAAAAATACGTGGCTAGTTCTTGGCAATTTTCTTTATTTGTTAAGGCCAGTTTATCATCTTGTTTCCGAAAGCATAGGTTCATGTTTCGCGTAGGTCTTGTATAAATGGGGTGTGTTGTAATTTTTGAAATCGTCTTCAGTTGACTTCAGTTGATCGTTGACGTATTTCTGTTTATTTTGTCTTAGAAACTTAGATGTTTGTTTCCGAACTTCGAAAGGTTTCTTCTGATGTATTGCAATTTTACTTTTGAAATGCCTTCACATTCACGCTCTCACATTCTTGATTCCACCAAGGGTGATTTGGTTTCTTGTGAAGAAGGATGAGATCTTTCGCCGTTTTGATGATCTGAGTTTGAAATTTCTCCCAATTCTCTGCTGCTTGTTCTTCCCATTCTTCTGATATTTTGGACTCTTTGTGTAGATCAAATTTAAGGATCACCGGCGTTTTCCTTTAAAATGTTCTTTTGGGTGTGAATGTAATTTTGATCCTGGTTAAATAATCTGCGCACTTTCCTTACGATATTGCCGCATGATTCTCCTCAATGGTGATCGCCATGTCTCTTGTTTTTCGGGATTTTTCTGGAGTGAAGTTGACATAATTATCAAGTTGTTTTGTTGGCACAACCCAATGAGACGTGTGCAATTTATTGGTGAAGCTGTGTGCGGGCAAGTCTCCCACTGTCTTCCTGTATTTGCCTTCCCTGCCAATTTTTGCATTCAAATCACCGAGTAGAATGTTCACATTATCTTTTGAGATTTTGGCCATCTTTGTTTCAAGTTCTTCCCAGAATCTTTCCGTTTTTTTCTGGCTCTTTTTATTTCATCAATTGTTGGTGCATGGACATTAACAAAGGTATACTGTAGCTTTTGTAGGTGTGTTTGATTCTTAAAGTCATAAGTCTGTTGTTGATGGGTTTCACCGCGTTTACGGATTCTAAAACTTCGTTGTCTACAATGAAGGCCATGCCAAATAGCGCTGCTGCTTTGCCAATTTGTTTGTTTGTTCCACTTTTGAATATTCTGTAATTATTAAAGTCTGTGAAACGTGTTTCTTGCAGGGCCAGATGAGTTCTGTTGTGAGATTGAATACTTTTCCTGGTTGAATCTGTCTGAATTCTGAAAGTGTCAATGTAAGTGTGTGGAAGTTTACCAGAGCACTCCGACTTGCTCTCTCGCAGAAGTCCAAGCTCCACAGAATCCGAATGCTTGGTTGCCACTTTATCGTGGGTGGATCGCCCACCTGAGGTAATGCTGTCTTTACTTATACGAGCCATGATTGCTTGTAATCAATCTTCTAGCTTTCGCTAGTGGTGTAGTACTAGGGATTGTTAGTTCCTGGAGCATGTTTTCAGTCGCACCTCTCGTGAACAAACGCTAACCACTTGCTACAAGTCAGACGCTAAGTGGTTTTGAATCGGTTCTTCCGCCCTCTCTGCCATTGGGATTATCCCTCTTCTGTCGTCGAGGCCGTTGACCATTTTCCTCTTTGCCTCAGTTGATCCGCGAGTGCTTATTTGGCTAAGCCTTGTTCACACCTGTCCTGCATATCTACAGGAGCTTCCGCTATCAGCCATTGGGACGCGCCGTGTCGGGGTTGAGGTGCCCCACCCCAGTGTCTCACGCAGCTCTTACTCAGTTCGCAGCTAATTCCTCACGCTTACTAACTCTCTGGGTACGGTTATTATTATTATTATTATTATTATTATTATTATTATTATTATTATTATTATTATTATTATTATTATTATTATTATTATTATTTCGTGGAGGCCCATTTTTCCTCGTGGTTCCTAACTCTGGTGAGGTTCCTTCATCTTTGCTTTCCTTTCCTGAGTCCGCTTCACTCCCACTTCACCTATCAGAGACTGGGTAGTGTCGGATCAGCGTTCTAAATTTATCCCTGTCGAAAATATCCTTGGGATCAATTTCTAAGAACTCTAGCTCTTTTCGAACTAGTTTCGCCCAAATAACATTTGTTCCCTTCCCACTAGAAGTGGTGTTAGTCAATCTCTATGTGACAAGTCTCCTCTTCCTCATGGCTGATGTATAAATGTTGATAAAGCTCGTTGTTATGCCTGATACTGTATTGGCCTCCCTCTTAATGGGGCCCATGATTTTTCTCAGGATCATTCGTTCTTTCAGTTCCAAACTTCAGAGTTGTCGCTTTAATAATAATATTATTTGCTTTACGTCCCAATAACTACTTTTTCGGTTTTCGGAGACTCCGAGGTGCCAAAATGTAGTCCCGCAGGTGTTCTTTTACGTGCCAATAAATTTACCGACACTAGGCTGACATATTTGAGCACTTTCCAATACCACCGGACTGAGCCAGGATCGAACCTACCACGTTGGGATCGGAAGGCCAGCATTCAACCGTCTGAGCCACTGAACCCGAGGGTTGTCGGTTTTTGACCATTATTATTATTATTATCATCGTCATCATCTTTGGCTCATCTTATTGGACTACGAACTAATCGTGCTGCATCGGCAGTGAAGTGGGAGTTCAAGCATGTGATTGCAGAAATGACAGCCCTTTCACATATGAATGTCCTATCCGGTGTTAGGCAGGCAAATTCTGAGATCGTTGAATGGCTGAAGAAGCTGTGAGCTATAGCTCACATGTTTTAACTCTTTTACAACTTTACTTTCTCTGCGTTATTTGACCGTCTTACGTCAAATAAATTAATTTGTTTACTTTTTTGCTATTGACTTTACGTCGCACAGACGCAGTTAGGGCTTATGGCGACGATGGAACAGGAAAGGGCTAGGAGTGGAAAGGAAGCAACTGTGGCTTTAATAAGGTACAGTTGCGGCGTTTGTCTGGTGTAAAAATGGGAAACCACGGAAAACCATCCTCAAGACTCCGACCGTGGGGTTCGAACCCACTATCTCCCGAATACTGGATATTGGCCGCATTTAAGCGACTGCAGCCGTGACATTTCCGCGTGTTTGTGGCCCGTTGTGTGATGCGTGACGGAGCGAAAGTAAGTCTCTTGTCCCTGAACTTACCGCCAACTGAAAGTCACTTTCTCTGTGTGTTACACTTTTCTCTTGGCGCTTCATTTCAATAACAATATTCTTAATGAGTATCAGCTGTAATGCGTGCGAAACAGTCACACACCTGCTCTCTGTGGAACATCATGAAAACTGCAAAAACTACCATTTGAGGTGAGAATGTGACACTTCCCAGTCCTAATAATTTAATATATGAGAAGCAGGAGGCCGACCCCCACTTATCTGAAGTGGAGGAAAGAGAAACGAAGTGGACGTAATGCATCACTTCATAGTCTTAAAGTATTTACGTGAAAAATCAGAGAAGTACACTATAAGAGAAACATATCAACAGACGCGAAGGTCAGATGGATAGATCGAATCACCAACTAAGAAATACTGAATGGAATTGGTGACAAGAGATCGATTTGACTAAATTTGACGAGAAGAAGAGAGAGAATAATAAGGCCCATTTTAAGACACGCAGAACGTGTCAGGTTGTTTTGGGGGGAAATTTAGGCGTAGAGCAAGGTGTGAGTATGACAAGCAGATTAGAGCAGACGTACGATGTAGCAGTTCTGTAGAAATGAAAAGATAGGATAGGGTAACATACATCAAACAAGAACAACAACTCAGACACTACGAGACAATGACACTGGGAAGGCAGAGCAAAACAGAGGAGGTGAAAGACGGGAATGAAGATCAAGGGACAAACTGTGGACATGTGATCAGGACGAGAGGAAACAAGTGAGTTGTCTGGACTGAGATGGGGACAAAGAACTGGAGCTCAATGACAGAGAAAGGTGCAGAAACAAGCACCAGTGGGGGAGAGAACAGAAGAGGATGCTGAAGGACGGGAAATAAGGAAGCAGAAGAAGAAAACCCAAAGCATGACAAAGTAGGCATGGTCCTACAGAGGTCGTACCGAAACAAGAGACACATTTTGTACTGAGGATATTTCTTTAACGCCGGGCTGAGTGGCTCAAACGGTTGAGGCGCTGGCCCTCTTACCTCAACTTGGCAGGTTCGATTCTGGCTCAGTCCGGTGGTATTTGAAGGTGCTCAAATACGACAGCCTCGTGTCGGTAGATTTACTGGCACGTAAAAGAACTCCTGCGGGATTAAATTCCGGCACTTCGGCGTCTCAGAAAACCGTCAAAGTAGTTAGTGGGACGTAAAGCAAATAACATTATTATTTCTTTAACGAGGGATACTTTCAAATATCTCGCTGCCATTGTCACTGAACAAATTGATCCTGAAGAAAGAATTGAAACAGAGGATAGCAACAGCACGAACAAAAATGAAATCTTTCTTTTGCAATGACTGCCTAATTTTAAATCTTAGACAAGGGATTGTTAAGTGCTATATGATCAGTGGAAACATGGACCCTAAAGAGCATGTGCATCCACCGGAGCGTGCTTCACTAACGAACCAAGAAGTACTCAGAAGGGCAACTCGGGAACTCATTCGAACAGTAAAGCGCCGCAAGACTCTTCCTCAGAAATGACTGTTACCTGATATTACAAGCTGGAGGCGAACGCCACGGATTGGAAACATCAAAGAATGGACTGGAATCCGCAGTGTTCAAAGACTTCTTCATCTACCAAGAAATCGCACAACGTTCCCCACAGTGATCACCAACCTGATATGGTACTGTGAAGAAGGGATACCACAGAGCAAGTGGCTGTGAGCTTGCATTCGGCACTGTACGGCAGCCCTGAATATTGTTTTCCGTGGTTTCCCATTTCCACACTAGGCAAATGCCAAGTCCACGGTCGCTTCCTTCCCACCTATCCCACCGTCTGTTTCGGTGCGACGTAAAGCAAAATGGAAAACAAAACACACAAAATAGAAGGGGGACTAAAACAAATTTGCAGAGCTCTTTGATTTCATTTCGTACAATAAAGACAAATTAATTCAATATTTTAGGGTGAGTGTCCCAAAATTTCAGCAATTATTTCACTTGATGGGACAGTATTCGACCAAAGAATTCTCTTGCTTGTGTGCACCCATATCTACAATAATGAGACTAGTAGTTTTTTGAAGGTAAGGAAACGAGCGTTTTATTATTGAACAGAACACTTGAACACATCTCCAGACAGATGGGCTATTCGGTTGCAGAGACACTGTGACCAAGTACACATGAAGGAGTTGGGTATACATCATCGAGCGATGGAGAAATCATAGTAAATATCATAAAACTCACTCAGTATCCTAAATTACCATTTCTGTTACACATTATTCACGGCATTTTACTCATAATGATTTGTGTTATTCACAATATTATTGCGTGTCATTTTATTGTATAGTATGTATCTTTGGCTTTCATTTAGAATTCAGTATCCTCATGGTCACTCACAATTAATGAACTGACGTCATCTTAGAAAATGTATTGCAGCAGGAAATGATTGTGGGGCCAGAGTATGGGAAGGATCTCAGGTAGTGTTTGGTTTCTTATTGGAGCAGGTACAGAGATGGATAGTATCGCAGAGCGAATAATAGATGGTAAAATATTTTTGATGGTATTTATTAAAATTATTCATAGAAAATCATCCTGCAGTTGAAATTTCAAACTCAAATTTCCAGCCAATATTTTCAAAAAGATGCAAAATAAAAATCGATGCTGTTATCTTCTGAGACGTCTATTTGCTTAAGAATGTCCAAAGTAAATATCACTCTTTTAGATATCATATACACCCTACAGTTCATCTAATATGGAATCAAATACCAAAATATCACTTTGCACCTTAAATTTCATCAAGTTCATCACTTATGGTGCAGACCTACAGTCTTTCTAATGTTTTGAACATAAAATTAACACACACTGTCATGAATAAGTTGATAGTTCAAAATAAACATATTTGATCACTTGCTTCTACAGTTCAAGTTGAACGCTTGCAATCCTAAAGTTCATCTCTGTGTATTATTTCAAGTTATGAATGATTTTAAAAAGGAACTTACAGTTCGAAAGCAAAATATGAACCTTTCTTGAAGTATTATAAATTACAAGCTGAAATGTACTAGAAGCACTTGTTGGAGCACTATAATTAATTGAGTGCTTTGTGGTCAGTTGGATTACTCACTCAGAGTATCACCTGGGATCTGCTTACAAGTGTTGCTGTACGGCGGCTTGGTGCCTGGAACATTCCGCAGCGTGCAGCCAAGGCTCGAACTCAGCACCGGCGACGTGACAAGTCCGGTCAGTGAAGATACCGCGTTAATCTCCCTCGTCGACGTCCCTCGATGGGTACCATAATTGAAGAAACCACGTTAATCCCACATTCGATGCAGCAGGATCTCAGAACACTTTACCAAGATTTCCGTTGTTCTTTGAGGTAATGTCGGAACACGGAAAGTTCAATTGGCACTAAGATTGATATTATACACCAACACAAGTCTCTATGCACAGTTCTATTCTCATGTTGAATGTGTGATTTAGAATATCACAGTCCTTGCTACCGTATGATTTGTAAGTCAAGTTAATGGAGTAAGGACTTACAATCGTTTTCACTACGGAAAACACAGTTTTTGTATACACACAGTTTATGGGATTAAGGTTTAACACTGTTACAGTTCATAATAGTCACTAATTATGTCTGAGGTTCGACCGTATAATAATAATCACAGTTCATAAGCACTTAAAAAAATGTCATTAACAACAGTCTGTGAAATAATACTGTTCATAGATTAAGACGATTTTATGACTGGATTTGCAACACACGAGTCTGTACTACTTAATATTGTCATAAAAAATTCTTAATGTTCATTTAGTTTCTCGTAGTAGCGATCGAATGATCGAGAAAATGCACACAAAAAAGTCAATTCTACCCCTGTTATTAGATGAATTTCTAGTGTAATAGTGTCTCACACAGTTCACAATTGTACTATTGTAGGAGAAATACGTCTCATAACTATTAAAAATGGTCTCACCATACGCAATGTCTTAGAATATTGTCCCGTCAATGATACAGGTCAGAATTACGTGAAAATGTCGTATACTGATAAATGAAAGACTTGACACTTTAATTCACAATTTCTATTATAGCTTCACTCGGTTAACACACTTCTAAGTATTATCTAACGACGATTTAGTCGGAGAAACTTTTAGAATATTTCCTTCGTCGCGGCGCGGCAGAAACTTGACTTGCGACGTCTTCGTACTATTTCAAAGTGTCCGAGTGTGACCTCTACGTCCTCGCGGATCGCGACGGAGCATACTGTCCTTCTGTCATAAGTTCAGAACACACACTGCACACACTGACTATAACCTTGGTTCACTGACCTATTTATACCTGCCTGCGAGCAGCGCTCGGAATCAGGTGATGAAGGGGTGATAATATTTTCCAAACTTTAACTTGTTATATTTTGGAAACCACTGGACGGATTGATCTCAAATTTGCAGGATTTCACTTCCAGAATATTGGTTACAATTTAGCATTGGTCTCATGTTAACTGATCCAGGCGTTAAAAAGTTCATAAAATAATTTCGAGAGAATTCTGAGGGGAGGTAAGCTACAGGCAGTGGTGACGTCACTTGCCCTTGCGCGACATGCGGTCTCCCTCGCGCAGCGCAGTGAGAACGAGAACATTCTGTTCGTGCATCGGAACTTAACTCTACGCCCATTAATTAAATTTGTAACTCGTATGTGTCAGGGCCTATGCCTTCCTGCTACAATATATATATACTAGCTGATGAGCCTGTGCTTCCGAGCGCGATAGCTACAGTCGCTTAAGTGCGGCCAGTATCCAGTATTCGGGAGATAGTAGGTTCGAACCCCACTGTCGGCAGACCTGAAGATGGTTTTCCGTGGTTTCCCATTTTCACACCAGGCAAATGCTGGGGCTGTACCTTAATTAAGGCCACGGCCGCTTCCTTCCCACTCCTAGCCCCTTCCTGTCCCATCGTCGCCATAAGACCTCTCTGTGTCGGTGCGACGTAAAGCAACTAGCAAAAAAAAAAACCTGTACTTCGCTATGCGATTCTCAGAAAGACCGACTTTGTGGTGTTCGTTACTGAAGTCAACATAGGTCATTACAAAAACGTCAGTACGAAAGTAGCGATTAAAAGCAATGTTATGATATAAAATACTCGATCAAATGAAAAACTGCACATTTTCTCACTTTTAACGAACAGTACTACGCTACCGATCTAACAGTCCAAAGTTCCAGAACTGGAATGGCCAGGCCGCAGACAGCCGTGAACACTCATCTGCCATTATTCCGTTAAATATGCACACTGCTCATTCCAATCAGTGCCTCAGAGTAGGGATTGAATAGATCGAATGCTATGGTAAACCAGTGTGTTACGTACCAGTAATATCAGAAAGTGTATGAACCAGAGGAATGGCATGCTAAAGAATAAAAGTTACTAACTCCCCGCCAATATTCAGGAGGGCTGTTACACTCGGTACGACTGGACGAGTTGGCCGTGTGGTTAGGGATGAGCAGCTGTGTGCTTGCATCGGGGAGATAGAGGATTCGAACCCCACTGTCGGCAACCCTGGAGATGATATTCCGTGATTTCCCATTTTTTCACACCAGGCAAATGCTGGGGTTGTGCCTTAATTAAGGCCAAGGCCGCTTTCTTCACAATCCCAGCCCTTACTATCCCATCGTCGCCATAAGACCTATCTGTTTCGGTGCGACGTAAACCAAATTTTTAAAAATACCCGGTACGCAGCAGAAATCCTATCTATCGGAGAAGAGTGGCATCAGAGACACAAAGCACATCACAACAAGCAATGGTCAATGTAATGTTATTGTTGATCAGTTTGATGAGCTTCCTATATTGTAGCCCTTCACATTTAGTTTTCTTTCGACTTTGCAATATTAGGGCGTCTTATAAAATTATTTATAGCGTAGACTGTAGTTCCATATTCTCCCACTTTGCGTACCGACTTTCATTAAATTCTGTTTACCCATTTTCTCGTGACTCGGCGCTGATGTGGACTTAGTAACAAAAATACAAATTCATCAATATCTCTGTGCTCATAGCCGGTACGGTGACAATGCGTAAGAATAAATGATCGGAAATGTAATACTATATAACTTTAGTTTTGTAGTATTTATCGATAGAACCACTATTAACAAATATTTGAGAAATAAACTGTCGGCCTTCACCTAAACTACCATTTCCCTCAGCGTGGATGAAATTATTTATGGCCTAGACTGTAGCGATTTATTCTCCGTCTTTGCATACCTATTTTTATTAAATTCTCTTCAGCTGTTTTTCGTAATGTGTGTACAGGCAGACAGACAGACAGAAATTACGGAGAATTAAAAAGTGCATGTCCTGGTTACTGTGGACATGACCGATACAGAAATACCATTCTTTTTAAATTCTGAGGAATGTACAGACGAAACTCGTATTTTATATATACAGCAGATATAACATTTTTCTGTGTTCTGGCTCAAGTTAGGCAATAAACAGCGTGGAATGTCACTCTTAATCATATGTTTACTCACGTTCCGTTTCCGCCGTTCTCTATCCCGTTCGCCTCTCTTCTGCTTGCATCGCCTGGGCGGTTATAAGAGTCTTGATTGAATTAGGAATATGAAGAAATATCCCGACTTGAACGCTGTCCACGCGTGCTTACGACGTAAAACAAAAATAGGGTGAAAATGCACTTGAATCTTTCCTGAAAGAAAGTAATTCGGATGGAAGAACGCAAAAGCAAAATTTATAACCAGAAAGATAGAGAAGGTAGTGGCACGGAGGAAATGTATATCCTGGCTGCTGAGGATCTGATAAGAATAACGTTTAGAAATATGACACAAGTGTTAGATTATTTTAAATTGTCTCGACTTTATTTACGTCACATCCACACAGACAGGTCTTCAGCGACGATGGGATAGGAAAGGCCTAGCAGTGCGAAGGAATTGGCCGTGCCCTTAATGAAGGTAGAGACCCAGCATTTTCCTGGTATGAAAATAGGAAACTAGGGAAAATCATCTTAAGGGCTGCCTACAGTGGGGTTGAAACCCACCACTCCCGAATACAAGCTCACACCTGCGCACCGCCAACTCTCTCGCTGAGACTTGTCCCAGTTTCTTAAACAGCTGTACGATCTAACTTGTTCTTCTGTTTATCTAGATAACAGTGAAAGTGCAGCAGATATCACTCAGTAGTGGTGATATTAGGTGTCAGCGCCGAGGGAGTCTTTCGTGACCCTTATCTTTCTATAGCCGATAACTTCAGTTTCCGAAGTGTCGGGCCCCTTCCATTTTTTCTTCTGAGTAGTATTAATGGAGGATGCTTCCGAGTTGTGCGTCCTCTTAAAACAATAAACACCACCACCACTGTCTCTCGAAATAACACTGTATTGTATTGACTGTCTAACGACGTGTCCAGTCACACTTGGGTTCGACGTTATCACGAAAATCCCCTCACATAATTATGTCTAATGTGAAACGCCTTGACGAGGGTGGCGCCTGGCCAGAGGAAGATCCTTTCCGGAACTGATGAAGTTACCATAGCAAATAAGACGGTCCCAAGTATGGCAATTATTACAATAGATAGACGTAAAATCGTGCGAGGAGCTCTTAAGTAGGACTTTAGATCGCTCTAACGAATTAAATTACGAAAAGGCCGTGAGAATTAATTAATTCATAATTAATGAGTTTATTGTTCAAATTAGTTAGAGGGGTTGCACGTGTGGATCATTTGCTGAAAGGTAAACAACTTCATGGGAAACATCTTAAAGCCTGATCAGAAATGCAGACGGCCGTGTTCTAGGGAGTCTCCTTTCTGCACGATTCCATTTCACCACATTTACACTTGTTTCGTCTTATTTAATTTTGTTTAATGTTTTACCTATGTTTGTGTTTTGCTTTCAGGCTCTGTCCTTCTTTTCTCTTAGCTTTTAATACTTGATTTATTTTGTCTGTTAGTATTCTTTTGTTTTCTGGTGTGTGTTTCTTCCTTAGTTTTTAATTTAATTTGTTTTGCTTCGGTGTTATGTTTTTATTTTGTTTTTATTTTAGTTATTAGTTTCAGTTTTTCACTTTCTTTTGGAATGCTTTGCATTTAGTTCTTTTTCTTACTTGGCCTATTTTTTGTTTTTTGTTTTGTTTTGTTCTTCTTTACTTAGTTTTATTCTGTTTTGTTGTGTTTCGATTTGTTTTGCCTGTAAAAGACAATCGAAGGAAAAACCCGATCCGTTATTGTTTCAAGCACTGACACGCCTTGCTCACAGTTTTTGTGTTACTGAGTTTTATAATGAACTTCTCTGCGTGACCAGTGAGTGCTTTTAGGCGTGTCTCGCTTTGCTGACATTGCGGGCTCCTGTACTTTGCGACATGTACGAGATAAGCTTGTGGATGCGATGCCGAGCTCTACTGGTACACCCTGCGCTGATAAACCAGAACGCTTATTTCGACCTGCGGCCGTGAAAGTATTAATTGGCATAATTTAATATTGCTGTATAATTTGTCAATGTTTCCTCTAGTGCCATTAACCACCTGGGATAAGTGTGGCCTACAGGCGCAGGGGGAAGGATATACTGTACAATAGTTTACACTTACCCCACATCTCTTTGATGGTTTATTTATTCATATTATTTTTCAAATTATTGACATCCGCACTTACTCAGTAATACTTTTATTATGTTTAAGTCCCTTAACTACCTTTTGAAGGTTTTCGAAGGCGCCGAGGTGTCACAAGTCTGTCCCGTAGGAGTTCTTTTATGTGCCACTAAATCTGCCGAAGGATGTTACTGACCATGTCTCCAATGCTGCCGTGCTCAGACGCGTGACGAGTGTACAATCGGCCTACCTTGGCCATATTATGAAGAATACAGGGTGGACGCAGAGGTCGCGGGATTGGACAGGACAGACTTCGCTGTGATTGGGGCCTACCTTCAGTAATGGAGAAGGCTCTACCGACACGACGCTCACGTATTTGAGCACCTTGAAATACCACCGGACTGAGCCAGGATCGAACCTGCCAAGTTAGGCTCAGAAGGCCGTCTGAGCCACGCAGCCCTGCAGACTGATTCAGGGAACCAGACTCGGGGAATACGCGTTTAAATTAGTGTATTCCATAGCGTACGTTAAAAAAAACTTAACTCTGCGTAAAGTAGAGTTACTCCGTCATCTCTTTGCTATTTCAGACCAAGTACAGAGACACTCCACATGCTAATGCATTAAATAGCCATCACATGTCGGTTAATATTAAGTTGTAATTAATGAAATCAATAAGAGAGCAGGACCATGGAATGAAGTCACCGCACATAGTAAGGATGGGTTCGAGTCCCATCGTCCGCGGTTCTCAAAATGGTTTCCCATTTTGAGGCAAATGCCGGCGCAGTTCCTATGCGTAGGCCACACCTGATTCCTTCCACCTCCTTCATCTGTTCATTACTTCCTCAACTGAGGCTGTCGTCGGGAAGGGCATCCGGCTGTAAGTTCATGTCAGCTGAACACGGGCTATGGCGTACACTAAGATACCAGGACGAAGCGATGGTACAACTGTACCAGCACCAAGAACTCCTCACTGCCACAGATCCTCAGAGGCTGCACTGCAGGTAGAGAAGGATCTCGCAGAACTAACAGAAGTGAGTCGAGCTGAGTGGCTCAGACCAGTACTTTAGCCTCATGTCGGTACATTTACTGGCACGTAAAATAACTCCTGTAGGAAAAAATTCGCGTACCTGGCCGTCTCTGAAAACCGTAAAAATAGTAAGTAGGCCGGAAATGTTATCGACAGAAGTAAGTATGAAAACCAGAGCCTTACCGAAGCAAACCACAAGGACACCAGCAATGACCGGAGGAACGCGAAAAAGAGTTCAGCAAGAAAATGAAGGAAACTGGGCGAACATAACTGAATGCTTAGCGTTGAGGTTCATAGTGTTCCGAGTTCGATTTCTGCCGGGGTCTGGGATTTAATAGCGTCTAATTAATTCTTTTGACTCGGGGACTGGGTGTTTGTGTTTATCCCAACAGTGATATTCAGACAACACAACACACTACCAATCACCACAGAAACACAGCGTCAGGAAGGTTATCCGGCCGTAAAACAGGGCTTCAGTTCACACCCGCTAAAGAAACAGTTGAGGTGCCCAATCATTAAAACTCCGCCAAAATTAGAATGAGATATCTTGATTTTTCCCTTGATCACATTTGAACTAGTAAAATTCAGGATCTGTCGTACCTTATCTAAAATAGTGATACAAATTTGAATTTTACAATGTCATTTGTTGCTTCTTCCATTCCTGTTGGTGCACTAATTGAGATAGATAGTTGATATCTGGTGACATTGGGATAATCATATTAACGAGGCTACAGATCTCTTCACATGGTTGTGAGAGTAAAGGAGAGGGCGTGTAAGTTCCCACAACAGGACTGCTTGATGCGAGAACTGCAATAGAAGTAGTGGATGGTTTGCGGAAGATATCCGACAGAGAGTAGTGTTACAAAAATGTTGCAAACTGTGGGATGCGAAGACTTGGCAGTAAGGAGGCGAGCTGCACGACTATGTGGAATGTTCCACGCTGTCGATGGAGAGAGAGCGTGGAATGACATTAGTAGACGAATAAGCTTCAGCAGAGCTTCCAGAAGTAGGAAAGATCATAAAATGAAGATAAAGTTGGAATTCAAGAGGACAAATTGGGGCAAATATTTAATTATAGAATGAGACTGGAATAATTTATCAAGGGAAAGGTTCAATAAATGTCGAAGTTCTCGTAAAACATTTAAGAAGAGGCTAAGTAAACCAGTGATAGGGATTCTGCCACAGTCCTAAGTGCAGATCATTATGGACTGTGAAGGAAGTTTGGAGGTCATGAACCTAGAAAATGGTTGTCTTGCTCTCAGGTTGGAACACGGGCTGATCATGTTCTCACGCTCTCTTGTCAGCACAGTGAGCGATATTCTACATCCTCCAATCGGCCTTCAGACATCCTGTTTGTCCGCGGAAACTGCCCGAGTGGACTGGACCTCTAGGCGTGGCTGGGGAATGGTTCAAGGCCTAGGTCAAGGTGACCAGTGAAAGGAAGGACCGGCTGTCACTGAGGGGGCCAATGACGTCATACTACAATGACGTTACAGGAAGATCCTTCATGTGGTATACTATTTTAGGCTACAGGTCAAATCCAAAATTTAGTCACCCTCTTTATTGTGTATGAACACGATAATGAATTTAATGTTGTATCTATTGAGAAAAGGCGGAAAAAGAACGTGGAAACTCTCCTCTTTATGATGGTTGGAGCACGGATGTTCAGGCAATAATAGGTTAGAATCCAAATAAATTTGGCTATAACGAGGTGTTGACTAGCCCATTCTTCAGTAACACAGCGAGAGTAACATACATTCTAGGCGTTCTGGTGGCTCGCACCCTTATGTTTATGCAAAGCTCATAGCGTAACTGTTGTGCACGTTACCGCATGCTTATTACTCGAACATCCGGGCTCTACTTCTCTGAGGCGCGGAAAACCTCACCGCACCGTGGTGGAGGAATATCGCCAGAGCGGAGACAGTGATAGCTTAGAATACAAACTTCCTGAAGCAAGTAACAAGTAGTCTATCCTGTGCAACAGTTGTGCTATGGCATTTGCATAAATACGGCCCATGACAACCGCTAGAAATTATGTTACTCTCGCTACATGACGGAAGAGCGGACTGTTTGCATTCTGCTTGTTACTGCCTAAACATCTTCGCCAGACTGGCTGCAATCAAATAACTACATTTCCACCACGGTAGGACATCGCTTAACTCAATGGGTGATTGCTATAGAAATTAACTGTAATGTCATCATTATGGAACTGATTTCCATGCAGCAATTGGTTAGATTTCAACGTGCACGCAAGTTCAGTAGGAAAGGTTCCGTAAATGTGAGGGTATTTTAAGGGCCGTGGCCCTAATATTTATACAACTAAGGACCGTCGTGCGGCTTTCAAGAAGCTTTCTACTGTTGTAAATCCAAGCTATCACTGGTTACAGATCCACAGTCTCCAGTGTCCACGACAGGAGCTAAGAAGTCCGTTGCCATCATTGCAACAAAACTTGAACCGTCCCTCACGTCCTTGTTTGTGCCGGAAAGCGGGGAACTGCTGGAGAACAATCCAACTATTGCTGAGAGTCTGAAGATTTGAAGTGTTTGAAGAAGTATCCTGTTTATCATCTGCAGGCTACGATCAGCAACTCTGGCTAGTAGCGTGTAGGGCTCAGTTTCGCCTCGATGATGAAAATGTCAGTTATCAGTTTCGCCAAGAAGAAGAGTGCTCTCAGTTTTAATTAGCGGGGTGATGGGAACACTGTAAGTACAGAGTATAGAGATAATATGGTCTTCTTTGGGGTAATCATATTAACGAGGTTCCTAAGAAAGTTTACAGATCTCTGTACATGGCTATGAGGGTATTTTAAGGGTTGTAGAAAGTATGCAAAGAAGAGGGCGTAAAGTCTGTGGTAAGACCGCAGTAAGGCTCCAGTGTGTGGACCCTCACCGGACTACTTGATAGGAGAATTGGAAAAGATCCGAAGGAAAGCATCACGATTTCTACTCGGTGAATTCCGGCAAAATGGCAGTGTTACTAAAATGTTCCAACTTTGGGCTGGGAAGGTTTGAGAATAAGGAGACGAGCTGCTGGACTAAGCGGTATGTTTCGAGCTTTCAGTGGAGGGATGGCGTGTAATGACATCAGTAGACGAATAAGTTTGAGAGGATATTTTAAAAGTAAGAAAGACAAAGTTGGAATTCAAGAGAACAAATTTCGACAAATATTCGTTTATATATAGCTCGAGGAGTGGGGAATGGAATAAATTAACAATGAAAATGTTCGATAAATTTCCAAGTTCTTTGTAAATGTTCTGCGACCTGAGCGATTGACGATGGCGGTGACAAGGACCTTGTGGCTGTAGGGAGCCCCACAATCTCGGGGGTCCCTCTCTCGATAGCGCTGAGGTCGGGTGTGACCTGTAGAGTGTCAGTTGAACCAATCGCTGAAGTGGTACATTTTCTTCCTACAGGAGGAGGACACTGTCACCATTCGAGAACAATGTCTTATGTGCCGGGTGCAACTCGAGTCATTTGACCTTTCTTCCATACTTGGAAAGTCCAAACGCGGCCTTCTGACGTGAAGTGATAAGCTGCACTATAGACCCGTCTATTACCTCTGACGGCGGCGGTGTTCCCAAGTGGTGCTTGCATGACTTGGGAGATGGACTGGCACCGGTCTGGCGACATTAACCGGACCGACCACAGCTCAAACGGCAGCTGACTCATGAGTATCGCTACAAGTAGAATGTTTGGAGGAGAAAGCTTCACCACCACTCAATGACATTATGTTATTTCGGGGATATTAGGTCGCGACCACACCAGTAACAAATAACGCAATGGCGACAGTGACCAGACTCAAGATAGAGAGACGCTGTTCATTACAGGGCTTTAACTATGGACGGTAGCCATACAGCATGATTCGGGCGTTTATCCATTTCTATCGCCTCGCGAATGATTCTGCGTTTAGAACGTTTTTCTTTAGAAATGACAGATGTTGCATAAAAATGACTTACGGTGTTTAAGGTTTGCCTTTTTGAGGATCCAACCAACCTCCGCGTTGATAACATCAACTATACGGTAGCTCACTCTATGAATCAGTGATAGAATGCTGGACTGCACACCCCAAGATCAAGGGTTGAAATCTAGCAGACGTAGTTTTATTTTGGACCACACCGTTCTGTAGGGCAGGGGTTACTACGGTGGGACTATGACGTCACAGTACTCTCTGCGCCGTCGAATATTACAACACGCACACTTCGTTGAGTGTTGCGGATATCCTTTTCGCGTCTTACTACGAAACGACAACGCCAGAGCTTGGCTGGACCAACATAGAAATAACTACTAAACGTCAACACGTGGAATTTTTACAACAAAACAAATGTTAGTGCTGAGAGTGTTGGAGGAAAAGGACGGATCGCCTGGTGAGATGATGATGATTTTCGGGTGGAAGATATTGTCCGTAAAGGTGTTGGTGAAATCACGTTATTAAGGTGAACATGAACTTTCCTTATCCCATTTACTGGGTTCTCATCATTAATAAACTTGTTATTTTGGATTGCACGCAACATTTCAATGTTTTTGACAGTAAGTCGTTGGTGCTTTTAGCTCGATTCATTCTTATAGAGAGAGAGAAGCTGCGCTTGATATCATGTCAAAACTCGCAAAGGGAGTTTGTTCAAATTTAATTCGAATTTGTCTTTACCAAATCTATCAAGGTTCTTCCAAACTCTGAATCACATCAGGCAAATACTTGTAGCCATACCGTGCATAGTCTTTGTTGTTGGGCCTCTTTGATGTCTTCCGCGTTCGTTGAGACTAGGGCACAAATCAAGTATTCGATTTTATCAAAGTCTTCGCCCAAGAAGTGTTGAAGAGAAAACATATCCTGTTTAACCGTGTAAAATCCAGGTAAAAAGTGGGGGAGAAAGGTGTTGAAGCATTAAAGAAGGGGAAAGGTGGTAACATGTAGTAATGTCACAAAGAACGATGCAACAGATTGTGTTTATTTCAAGTCCGCAAATACAAGCTATCAGTATGAAAATAGCTATATTTCTGAATAGGTGCAGAGGCCTGTCCAGTAACACCAAGGCTTAACTTCTCCATCCGACGGACGAATAGCTTCATATGCCCTCTCTTCCGAGAGGTTTGGAATTGAATTGACGCTTTGGGAATGAGATTAGAAATGTTATACTACCGCGCCGGTTGTTCACATCAACACAAGGTAAGAGAGATTCAGAGCAACAGCAAAATATGCGGCCCGCTGTGAGAAAATGGCAGTGCTAATTTGTTAATGAACTTGCCCTGTAAGAGCTTTGGCCTATTACGTTCATAATGTATTGACAAACGGTCTATGAGAAGCTAGTGTTTAGCACTGTAAGATGGTTCTCACCGATAAAATGGTTATTATTTTTAGTTGAAAGCTATCCAGTTCCTTTAAGAGTTTAGATGTTGTTTGAGGTGAATGTTATAGCAGAGTAAACCCACACTGCCATTGATTACAGCATGTTCCCATTTACGGTTTGTACGAATCACGAGTACTCACCTCGAAGGCTGATTGGGTCCTCAATAGCTACATCATCGCCTGCCATACATGGCTTGGGAGTCACTAAAGAGGCGTACTAGGAAAATGAGGTGCCGAATAGTTTCCCGTTCCTTTCCTCATCCAACCATTTGTTGCTATTACATATTAGTCTGCCAATCGATCTGAAATTCACACACTAACCAACCCCATCATGGCATCTCAGTCGAACTGTGTAGTCTTAAAAATCGGTTTCTCTGCACATCAAATAATGGAGCACCTCTATTGATCTAATGGCACATGTTCCAGTCTCCAGATGAAAATAAAAATCCACAGCCTGTCACTCGACCGGGTCACGGATGGAATGAGTGAAGCACCCATCTAGCAGCGTGCCGGCTGCCGAAGGCTGTTGCACTCCTGTGTGGCAATGATTAATGACTGACAGATGATATTGGAGAGTGTTGCTGGAATGAAAGATGGCATGAAAAACCGGAGTTCCCGGAGAAAAAACCTGTTCCACCTCTGCTTTGTCCAACACAAATCTCACATGGAGTGACCGGGATTTGAACGACAAAACCCAGCGTGAGAGGCCGGCGCGCTGCCGCCTGAGCCATGGACGCTCTTCTGGTTTCAAGATAAGGACTAAAAGTCTTCGACCAGCCGGAAAATGATTACTTCATTAATATGTCGTAAGGACTACGTTCCGTGCTTGCATACTGCGTGTGGTAGAAATCGAATGGGCCCATCCCGTCTCCTTGAGGTACAACCTGGAGTTTAATGTCAATAACAGACTAACTTGGCAGTAATATTGTTCTGGCAAGGCGACACAGGTGCGAGTGGGCCTATCCCCGCTCCTTGAGGTACAACCTGGAGTTTAATGTCAATAACACAGTAACTTGGCAGTAATATTGTTCTGGCAAGGCGACACAGGTGCGAGTGGGAGTCCGACCGTACGTGAGAAACTTCTGGCACGAACAGGAAGTTCAGCAACTTTCACAACGCTCTCCTTTTCGTCTTAACTACAAAAATATGAAAAAGAAGCAGCACTGGATTTCAAGAGCATGTTTTCTTATACTTAAGGCAGAGAGAATGAATTCTGACTCAGTGGATTGGCATTTAAGGTTGCTCGAATCCTGTCAGTCTGGAGTGATGATTCCACATTGGGAGTAAAATCGAGCACTTTAAATGAGGTTTATTATTATCACTCCGTTAGTGTCTTCTAGGAACCACGAGACAATTTCAATGCTTCATACTTTATTGCTCCTTCTTCCTCCTCCAACACTCCTTCATCTGCTCACTAAGCCTCCTTTCCCACTCCTCGGACCATTTTCAGCCTGTTTCCTTTCCCTGGCGACCTTGGAATCCTTCCCTTTTGAACACTTTCTTTCTAAAGTCTCTGTCGTCTTCTCTTGTGTTGTTTCTTTCTTCACTTCATGAACCGGTGTTGTTGTTGACTTCTTGTTCCAAAAATAGTTGAAAATCTGTTTGGTTATCTTGTTGTCATCTATTCTGTATAAATGTTCAAAAAATGTCAATCGCCTGTTCGCATTGTATCTGTTATGTTTTCTATGTTCCAGTATACTTCATCATTACTTCTTGAATTCTACAGTTCTGTAGTTTTTAGCGAACCGAGAATTTTCCGTGTATTTCTTCTTATTCAGCTTGTAAATCAGTACTACACATTCAGTCGCGTATAGGCATTCCGGTTTTACTACTGTGTTTGAGTGTTGTAATACTGTTTGCTCTATCCTTTCTTCTACAGCGGATTATTCTAAACCATTTTCTGAATTGTTTCTCCCAGATATTTGAATTTAATTACCTTCCTCATTCCACCAATTCCTGTTATTATAAATTCTGGAGCACTTTTTATATTTGTCATAAATTTGGATAAATTTGGTTGGATCATGGTGTGAGTCACGTCCTAGTTCGTTAACCATGTGGCCTAGTGAGTGGTCCTGAGAGTCGGGATACCAGTTGCTACGGAATGGGAGTGGGCATCTCGGACATGGCCCTCCTTGTGCTCAGGCGGCTAGGACTATACGATCCACCGTTGGCCCCTATCCCGTTAGAGGAGAGGGACTATGTGCAAGTAGGGCAGCATCCTGCTTCATGAATTTACCGAGCTCAGAACACTTTAAGCAAGCCTCGGACCTGTGGGAGTAACGGAGTCCACTCCCATTAGACAGGCGAAGGACTCCTTGGAAACAACTTGGCGAACGAAATGGAATTCGATGGGGAGATAACAATATTAATGGGGCTTATGGAAGAAAGAAAGTAGTCTGACTCGTTGGCTGAATGGCCAGCGTACTGGCCTTCGGTTCAGAGGGTCGCGGGTTCGATTCCCAGCCGGGTCGGAGATTATAATCGCTTCTGATTAATTCTTGTGGCGCGGGGACTGGGTAGTTGTGTGTTTGTGTCCGTCCCAACACTTTCCTCTTCATATTCAGACAACATAACACACTACCAAACACTACAGAAAACACGCAAGAGTGATTACATCCCTCCATATAGGGTTGGCGTTAGCAAGGGCATCCGGCCGTCAAACAGGGCCAAATCCACATGTGCGACGCAGTTCGCACCCGCGACCCCTCCGGTGCGGGAAAATCTGTAAGAAAATAAGAAGAAGAAGATGGAGGAAAGAAAAAGAAAGAAAGAAAGAAAGAAAGAAAGAAAGAAAGAAAGAAAGAAAGAAAGAAAAAACTAGCTGAGTCAGCAAAGAGGATGCATCTGGATGTGCTAGGAGTAAGTGCTATTCGGGTAAGGGGAGATAACGAGGAAGAGATAGGACATTATAAAGTGTACTTGACGAGTGTTAGAAAGGGAAGGGGTAGGGCTGTTTATCAGGAATATCATTCCACGCAACATGGTAATGAGTAAATGAGCGAATGATGTGGGTAGATTTGGCAGTTGGAGGAATTAGGACAAGAATTGTGTCCGTGTATTCACCATGTGAGGGTGCAGATGAGGATGAAGTGGACAAGTTTTATGAAGCATTGAGTGACATCGTGGTCAGGGTGAACAGCAAGGATAGAATAGTCGTAATGGGTGATTTCAATGCGAGAGTTGGGAATAGAACTGAAGGATACGAAAGGGTGATTGGTAAATGTGGGGAAGATATGGAAGCTAATGGGAATGGGAAGCGTTTGCTGGACTTCTGTGCTAGTATGAGTTTAGCTGTTACGAATACATTCTTCAAGCATAAGGCTATTCACCGCTACACATGGGAGGCTAGGGGTACCAGATCCATAATAGACTATATCTTAACAGACTTTGAATTCAGGAAATCTGTTAGGGATGTACGAGTTTTTCGCGGACTGTTCGATGATACAGACCACTATCTGATCTGTAGTGCACTAAGTATCACTAGGCCTAGGGTAGAGAAAGTGAAATCTGTCTGCAAACGAATAAGGGTAGAAAATCTCCAGGACGAGGAAATTAGACAGAAGTACATGGATATGATTAGTGAGAAGTTTCGAACAGTAGACAGTAAGCAGGTTCAGGATATAGAAAGTGAATGGGTGGCATACAAGGATGCTGTAGTAGAAACAGCAAGGGAATGCCTAGGAACAACTGTGTTAAAGATGGGAAAAAGCTAACATCTTGGTGGAATGATGAAGTGAGAGCAGCCTGTAAACGTAAAAAGAAGGCTTATCAGAAATGGCTCCAAACAAGGGCCGAGGCAGACAGGGATTGGTACGTAGATGAAAAAACCGAGTGAAACAAATAGTTGGTGAATTCAAAAAGAAGTCGTGGGAAGATTTTGGTAACAACCTGGAAAGGCTAGGTCAAGCAGCAGGGAACCCTTCCTGAACAGTAATAAAGAATGTTAGGAAGGGAGGGAAAGGGGAAATGAACAGTGTTTTGAGTAATTCAGGTGAAATAATAGATCCCAGGGAATCACCGGAGAGGTGGAGGGAATGTTTTGAAAATCTTTTCAACGTAAAAGGAAATCTTCCTGGTGGTGTTGCAAACAGCCAAGCTCATGGGGAGGAGGAAGATGATGTTGGTGAAATTAAGATTGAGGAAGTGAAAAGGATGGTAAATAAACTCCATTGTCATAAGGCAGCAGGAATAGATAAAATTAGACCTGAAATGGTGAAGTATAGTTGGAAGGCAGGGATGAAATGGCTTCACAGAGTAATAAGATTAGCGTGGAGTGTGGGTAAGGTACCTTCAGATTGGACAAAAGCAGTAATTGCACCTATCTGTTAGCAAGAGAACAGGAAGGATTGCAGCTACTATCGAGGTACCGGTAGGTATCTCATTGATTAGGATACCAGGCAAAGTATTCACTGGCATCTTGGAAGGGAGGGTGCGATCAGTGGTTAAGAGGTAGTTGGATAAAAACCAGTGTGGTGTCAGACCGCAGAGGGGCTGTCAGGATCAGATTTTCAGTATGCACCAGGTGATTGAAAAATGCTACGAGAGGAATAGGTAGTTTTGTTTCGCATATCAAGAGAAAGCATATGACAGGGTATCGAGGGAAAAGATGTTCGCTGTACTGGGGGAATATGGAATTAAAGGTAGATTATTAAAATCACTCAAAGGCATTTATGTTGACAATTGGGCTTAAGTGAGAATTGATGGCAGAATGAGTTCTTGGTTAGACATGGCTGTAATCTTTCACCTTTGCTGTTCGTAGTTTACATGGATCATCTGCTGAAAGGTATAAAATGGCAGGGAGGTATTCAGTTAGGTGGAAATGTAGTAATAAGTCTGGCCTATGCTGACGAGTTGGTCTTAATGGCAGATTGTGCTGAAAGCCTGCAGTCTAATATCTAGGAATTTGAAAATAGGTGCAATGAGTATGGTATGAAAATTAGCCTTTCGAAGACTAAATTGATGTCAGTAGGTAAGAAACCTAAGAAATATGAATGTCAGGTTGGGAATATAAAGCTGAAACAGGTACATCATTTCAAGTATTTAGGTTGTGTGTTCTCCCAGGATGGTAATATAGTAAGTGAGATTGAATCAAGGTTCAGTAAAGCTAATGCAGTGAGCTCGCAGTTGCGATCAACAGTGTTCTGTAAGAAGGAAGTCAGCTCCCGGCCGAAACTATCTTTACATCGGTCTGTTTTCAGACCAACTTTGCTTTATGGTGGTGAAATTTGGATGGACTCACGATATCTTATTCATAAGTTAGAAGTAACAGACATGAAAGTAGCGACAATGATTGGTGGTATAAACAGATAGGAACAATGGCAGGACCAAAGGGAATAAACCTAACAGAACTGATACAAAGCTGGAACAGTATTTAGGGTGTGAGTTCTCCCAGGATAGTAATATTGTAAGCGAAAATGAATCAAGTTCAGTAAAGCTAATGCAGTGTTGTGTAAGAAGGAAGTCAGCTCCCGGACGAAACTATCTTTACACCGATCTGAATGAAAGCTAGGTGTACTCAGGATATCGTATTCATAAGTTAGAAGTAATAGTGAGCAATGAGAATGAGGTGAGAACAATGGCAGGAGTGAGGAGATAAAGGGTGGCCATGACTGGCGGACAAATTTATGGTCATTTGATTTTCTTTGTGATGCTCCCAAACTATGTGGATACTGGGACTATTTTGTATTTGAAGAGTTTCATTGCTAACTCATTTGATAAAATTTGTGGGAGTGGTGTGTTGTTTTGGCTCTTTCGGCCATTATAGCTTCTTCGTTTTCATTCGAGGTGATTTTGTAAGTTCTTTGCAGTTTAGCTGTTCTGTCTGATTTATCCCTACTGCTTGAATAATTTCTCCTGGATATCATTAGTCTAAGCAGCGCGATGAACTTATTCAGCACATAAATTTGCTTTCTTTTCTCCCCAGAATCTGTTCATTCTCTCGCTGTGTAGTGGTGGATCTCTACTTGTTTGTTCACCAACGCTCTAAAGCTACACCTGTCACCTCTTATACTGTCTTCTTCAAGGTATTTTTCAATTTCGATTATCCAATTATTCTTGACTCTAAATGAGGGGGCATAATTAAATATCTTTTTAGTAAGTTCTTTCAATGTCCCTTCTTTGAATACGGCCACAGAATGTCAGTCTGCTGGGCCAGAGATTTTCCTGAGGATCTTCTTTTCTTGTTAGTGATCTGCCTCCAATGATCAAGGTTTCTCATGCTTCAGGCTGTGTTGTATGTATGTTGGGTATTCAGCCCGAAGGCTGGTTTGATCCTCTACAGCTCCACCCACAGCTGCCACAAATAGCCTAGGTGTCACTGAAGAGGCATACTAGGGAAGTGAGCAGTGAGGTAGTTTCCCGTTGCTTTCCTCGATGAGCCAGCCGTTACTACTACATATCAGTCTGCCAAGCCCACTGAAATGCATGCACCAACCGACCCTATGAGCGATATTTTCACACCAATCATAACAGGGACTGGCTGCATAAGGAATGGTATTACTAACATCACTCATACCTCAGTCACTTGCATATTGTCAAAGCCAAGGATAAGACTGAGACAGGTCAATGTTATAGCCCATACCAGAAGACACTGTAAACACTAGGTCCTGCCAGCAGAGGCAGTGTTATAGTGTTTTAATTTAGCGTTTCGAGATGTTGACTTTGTTCTTGTACCTGTTCCATGTGATTCTATAGATGAAATTATTTACCTGAAGGATTTCGCCAAATTAAGTTACAAGAGGTTGTTTGTGTAAGAATCGAGTAGATCCTTCAATGTGCTGGGCTTCCTCAAATGAGATTTGGAGTCTAGGTTTAGATGTGGTTGCAGTTGTTATTATTATTAGAAATGGTAATGATTTATAGTTTTAAGTAGAATCTCAGCCGCTCTGGGTGGGGGCAGTAGAAAACATCAATTCCTAGGCCGTTCGCAACCCTTCCGTTTCTTTGCCGATAACTTCAGTCTTCAAGCTATCGTACTCTGTTTGTTATTATTAACAGAATGTGGTTTCCCTCTTAAAACAATTACCGCCTTCTCTCATAAATTATTTCGACGGAGTGCAATACATGAGAATTTTATCAGTACAAAATGAAATACAAGTAGCAGCCTAGTGACTCCCCAGGAAGGAGAGTTTCACGTATCCCAAAGCTGGTAAAAGTTGTTCTAAGTGTTTGTCTGTCCGAACACAACAAAACGTGTTAGTATGTGCCAAGCGCAGTCTGTCGCCGTCACCTTCACAGTCTATGAGCGTCACGTACCTCTTTGCATTTGTATGGAGCTTCCTCCTACGTCATCATCACATCGATGTCAAATACTGAAGTTTTTAAATCTGAAATAGAAGCTATGTAAGAACTTCAATCAGTGAAGATTACAGAGTACCAGTTTCGTTATCGCGCAGCTGTGACCTTGCATTCGGGAGATAGCGGGTTCGAACCCCAATGTCCACAGCCCTGAAGATGGTTTTCCGTTGTTTTCCATTTCCGCACCAGGCAAATGCTGGGGCTTAATTAAGGCCACGGTCGCTTCCTTCCTACTCCTAGCTCTTCCATATATCATCGTCTCCTATCTGCGTCGGTGTGACGTAACGCAAATTGTAAAAGAGAAGTCATTGGTAAGACGTCAATTGAGAGAGAAACAAAAATAGCAGTTAATGAAGTTCTGTTCATTACCGACAGACGAGCAAATGTCTTTCGTTAGCAAAATACGGCCTTCAAGTCGTTTTACAAGTGACATAGAAAAGATTGAGGGAAACTTGAGGTGTTATTTCGTTTTTTTTTTGGGCCTCTCTGCGACACTGTTGAACGCAGATCTCTCACATGTATTTAGAACTTTTACCTCGCAGCCAGTCTCAATATCGTTGTATGATTCCTTCACTAATTCTGATGTGTCAAAACTGATTCTGAAAGGTTTGGAAATATTCGGATTTTTTCGTTGAATATCTTCTCTGCCATAATTGGAATGCTAAAGTTAAAAAATTGAATGCTTCTAACACTAAATGTGGGCAATCCAAAGAAATGAAAACACATTGCACGTTTTATATGTGAAAACTTGGGTACTAATCCCCACTTTCATCTTTTGGTGGTCTCGAGAACTCTCTACATCATGTCTGAACGTGCGAATCTAATTGATGTTTATAATGTCGCATGATGGTACTTTTCTAGGGAAAATTTAGGCTTTTTTTTTGTTTTTTAATTTGGCATGTTGGACGTCTGTACAAATAGTCCATTCTACTTCCGAAGAAATGTAGGAATACGGGGACCACCACTGGCTCTAGTCTGATGTTGGAGAATCAAATTAAGAAGTTTGTACATCGATTGGACACTAAAACTATAGTCTGACATTCCGAAGGTATTCCGTATCAAATACCGAGAAGTTATCTAAAATATTTGCAAACATCAGTTCGCAGTGATAAGAATTGAGGGCTGTGAGAAAGAATTAGCAATCGGCTGCCCAGAAAGGAAAAAGACAGGGCTTCAGTTTGTCCCTCCTCCATTTCAATGTTTGTATACAACTTTTGACATGGCTCCGGGTCATCCAGAAATAAGTGTAATGCGGAAGTGACGTCACATCAGTCGCTACCGCAGGCCTTGGTCACCAAAAGTGCTGCGGCTGTGGATTTGTATAAACAGAGTGTGTACCGTCAGTGACGTCACATTAGTCATTAATGTAGGCCTTGGTCACCATCAATATTTGAGTTTCATTTATTAAAGGACATATTCATGATCATCAGCTTTTCGCAAACGGAAATGTTTCTTTTTCTCTTTACGTCGCACCGACGCAGATTGGTCTTATGGCGACGATGGGATAGGAATGGGAAGGAAGCGACCGGGGATTTAATTAAGGTACAACCCCAGCATTTGCCTGGTGTGAAAATGGGGAAACCACGGAAAACCATATGCAGGGCTGTCGACTGTGGCGTTCGAACCTACTATCTCCCAAATGAAAGCTGTGACCCAAACCGCACAACTAACTCGCTCGGTCCACTGTGTTTTTATGGGGCATGCCATTATCTACTAAATTACTGTGATGTATACGGAAATGAGAATTCTGGTGGAGGCAATGGAACCTTATTTTCATACATCCTGTGAGCTTCCAGCAAGGTCATGCACCCCAGAGTGAGCAGGAAGTGGAGCAGATACAGGAAATACAACATCTTTATATGGCCTTTAACAACACGTCTACTCTCGCTTTCCACTCCGTTTTAGTGGCATCTCCATTAATCTTCTGCATTAAGAGCCCTACTTACAGACAGGGAGAGACATGGCAGTGAAATTCCTCTTTGTACACTTCAAGAAAATGTTACATCACACAGTGAATTTATTTTCTTTGTTTCTTAATCTGTTTACCCCCGAAAATAGGTTTTTCCCTCGGACTCAAGCGAGGAATCCCACCTGTAGTGCCCTGGACCGTGAAACTTTGGGTCGGGGGATACTTCTCCCAAGTGGCCTCACCTGCTGTGCATTGTGGGGGATGGGAAGATCGCAAGGGATAGTCCCGGTATTTGTCCGGAGGAGAACTGGGAAACCACTTCGAGGATGGCTGAGATGGCAATCGAACCCCCGTCTACTCAGTTGACCTCCTGAGGGTGATTTGACATCGTTCCATCCCTCGTTCTACTTTTCAAATTTCGTGGCAGAACCAGGAATCGAAGCCGGGCCTCCGGGTGTGGCAGCACCACACCACAGAGGCGGACACAGAGCGACTAATTTAATTTACTTATTTTATTTTATTCCATTGTACGTTATCCCCCCCCCCCGGGGAGTGGCCGCGCGTGTTACCGCGCTACAGCTCTGCATTCAGAGACGCGTGGGTTCCAACTCCACCATCGGCTGTCCTGAGAATGGTTTTCATTAGTTCCCCATTTTCCCTTCCGGGCAAATACCGGGACGATTCTATTCAAACAGCACAGACCTCTTTCACCATCGCTCCATTAGCTCCTGAAGTGAGCTTGGCGTCAGGAAGGGCATCCGGCCGTACACCGACACCGTCTCAAGGAGATAGAGCTCAGCTTGTCGGATATTTAAAGGACAGGAGGCTCTCCTGTCTGCAGGTGTTTTTGTTCACAACGAAACTCTATTCAGAATGCATGACTAATACTCTTCAAAGTTCTTAGCTTCGAAATATGTTTGACGTGTAAAAAAGACAAATATTGTCTGTAAAATAAATGTTAATTAATCTTCTACCTCCTCCTTGCCCGTCAGGTTGTGAGTCCTTTACTGCGTTGATGGGGTGAAAGTTTCTAATGGAGATCACTGTAAGTATCTGGGTGTTAATATAAGGAAAGATCTTCATTGGGGTAATCACATAAATATGATTGTAAATAAAGGGTACAGATCTCTGCACATGGTTATGAGAGTGTTTAGGGGTTGTAGTAATGGTGTAAAGGAGTGGGCAAGACCCCAGCTAGTGTATGGGTCCCTCACCAGGATTACTTGATTCAAGAACGGGAAAAAATCCGAAGAAAAGCAGCTCGATTTGTTGTGGGTGATTACCGACAAAAGAGTAGCATTAAAAAAATGTTACAAAGTTTGAGCTGGGAAGACTTGGGAGGAAGGAGACGAGCTGCTCGACTAAGTGGTATGTTCCGAACTGCTAGGGGAGAGGCAGCGTGGAATGACATTAGTAGACGAATAAGTTTGAGTGGTGTTTTTGAAAGTAGGAAAGATCACAATATGAGGATAACGTTGGAATTCAAGAGGACAAATTGGGGAAAATATTCGTTTATAGAAAGGGGAGTTAGGGATTGGAATAACTTACCGCGGGAGATGTTCAATAAATTTCCAAATTCTTTGTAATTATTTAAGAAAAGACTAGGTAATCTGACACTTGGCGACACTACATTTCATCAATACCCTCAATTTGCGCTCGTGTCAAGTATTGTAGTACGAACAAGACAACTGTCACATCCCCGTATCGACCAAGGAGACACGATCACATTGCAACAGTTAAAGAGAAGGGTTGGTCCTTGGCCCCGCCCTCCTCTTGTAAGCTTGAGTAATGTCGTGTTGTAATCAGCAGATAACACAGCCCCGTGGTAACACATTATCTCAGGGACTTCTGTGTCTCTCCGCTGGATTTCCCTTCACCTAAACCTCGCCACGGAATATAGTATCTGTATTATACTGCAAGTATTGACATGAAATTATTATTATTATTATTATTATTATTATTATTATTATTATTATTATTATTATTATTATTATTATTATTATTATTATTATTATTATTATTATTATTATTATTATTATTCCTTAGGGTATTTTAGGAACCACATGACAATTTCAATGCTTCACCCTTTGTTGCCCCTTCTTCCTCCACCAACACTCCTTCATCTGGTTTCTGTTTCCTTTCCCTTGCGACCTTGGAATCCTAACACACAAACACTCTCTCTCTCTCTCTCTCCCCCCCCCCCCCCCCCTTGTGTTGTTTCTTTCCAAATCTTTGACTTCATGAATCCAGCTTGTTGTTGACTTCTTGTTCCAAAGATCTGTTTGGTCAACCTGTTGTCATCCATTCTGTATGAATATCCTAAAATTATCAGTCACCTCTTCCGCATTGTATCTGTCATGTTTTCTGTTTCCTTCTTACTTCTTGATTTCCAGAGTTCTCTAGTCCTTAGCGGGCCGAGTACTTTCCGTATAATGTTTTCTTTCCAGTACTTCTAATTTATTCAGCTTGTAATTGACTCGCGTATAGGCATTGCGGTTTGACTACTGTGTTGTAATTTGAGGTTTTTAAACACTATCTTTTTGTAAATATTCCTAGTTATACCGTATGCTCCATCTTCTGCATCCTTTCTTTATAGCGGATATTCCAAACCATTTTCTTGAACTGTTTCTCTTTGAATTGCTTTAACCATTATTATTATTATTATTATTATTATTATTATTATTATTATTATTATTATTATTATTATTATTATTATTATTATTATTATTATTATTATTTCGCTCATAGGGTGGGTTTGTGCATGCATTTCAGTGGGCTTGGCAGACTGATATGTATTAGAAACTTCTGGCGTGGTGTGGAAAGCAACGGGAAATGACCTCACTCCTCATTTCTCTCGGTGACATCTATGACAGCTGTTGGCGAAGCTGTGGAGGATCAAACCAGGCTTCAGGTTGAACACCAAACATACATATTTATTTATTTATTTATTATTGAATGTGCTAGATTTTAAAAATTATATTTTCAATTTAATGTTAATTTAAACAGCGGGAAGATATCGAAAATGTGACTGAAATATTTTTGTCATATTTATTGTAATATATTAATACATTTTAGGTCAAAAACACCCACGCCTAGAGATGGCAAACGAATATCGATATATCGCATCGATAATTTGATATCCGATATATTGTTGATATCGATATTTTGTGCCGAATATATCGATATTTCTGTCGAATTTAATACCTTTGGATACGATTTGATTCTTCAATCAATCAATCAATCAATCACTATTGATCTGCATTTAGGGCAGTCGCCCAGGTGGCAGATTTCCTATCTCTTGTTTTCCTAGCCTTTTCTTAAATGATTCCAAAGAAATTGGAAATTTATTGAACAACTCCCTTGGTAGTTATTCCAATCCCTAACTCCCCTTCTTATAAACAAATAAATCTGTTTGAAACTTTTATGTTCTGAACTCCGTAACTTGTAACATACCACTTAGTCGAGCGGCTCGTCTCCTTTCTCCCAAGTCTTCCTACCCCAAACTTTGCAACATTTTTGTAACGCTGCTCTTTTGTCGGAAATGAAATGGCGTATGGCTTTTAGTGCTGGGAGTGTCCGAGGACATGTTCGGCTCGCCAGGTGCAGGTCTTTTGATTTGACACCCGTAGGCGACCTGCGCGTCGCGATGAGGATGAAACGATGATGAAGACAACACACACACCCAGCCCCCGCGCCAGCGAAATCAACCAATGATGGCCAAAACTCCCGACTCCGCCGGGAACCGAACCCGGGACCCCTACGACCAAAGGCCAGCATGCTAACCATTTAGCCATGGAGCCGGACTCTTTTGTCGGAAATCACCCAGAATAAATCGAGCTGCTTTTCTTTGGATTTTTTCCTAGTTATTGAATCAAGTAATCCTGGTGAGGGTCCCATGTACTGGAACCATACTCTAGGTGGGGTCTTACCAGAGACTTATATGCACTCTCCTTTACATCCTTACTACAACCCCTAAACACCCTCATAACCATGTGCAGAGATCTGTACCCTTTATTTACAATCCCATTTGTGTGATTACCCCAATGAAGATCTTTCCTTATATTAAGACCAAGATACTTACAATGATCCCCAAAAGGAACTTTCACTCCATCAAGGCAGTAATTAAAACTGAGAGGACTTTTCCTCTTTGTGAAACTCACAACCTGACTTTTAATCCCGTTTATCATCATAGCATTGCCTAATGTCCATCTCACATTATCGAGATTATTTTGCAGTTGCTTACAATCTTGCATTTATTGATTATTCTGTACAGAATAACAACATCCGAAAAAAGCCTTATCTCAGATTCCACTTCTTTACTTGAATCATATACACTGACTTAGCATGGGATAGTCACCTAATAGCGTGTGGAGCCTCCTCTGGCCGTGCGAACTACAGTGAGACGCCGTGGAAGTGAGTCGACAAGTCCCTGGTAGTCCTCTGGACGCAGCTGACACCAAATCGTTTGCAGAGCGGCCGCCAATGCTGGTCTGTTCGTGGGTGCAGGATCCATGGCACGGAGCCTGCGTTCCAGGACATCCCAGATATGCTCGATAGGCGCTGGAAGGCCAACAATGAGTGGAGATGGTCTCCGAGCAGCTCAACATACCACCAGGATTACTTGATTCAAGAACTGGAAAAATCCAAAGAAAAGCAGCTCGATTTGTTCTGAGTGATTTCCAACAAAAGAGTAGCGTTACAAAAATGTTGCAAAGTTTGGGCTGGGAAGACTTGGGAGAAATGAAACGAGCTGCTCGACCAAGTGGTATGTTCCGAGCTGTCAGTGGAGAGATGGCGTGGGAAGACATCAGTAGACGAATAAGTTTGAGTAGCCTCTTTAAAAGTAGGAAAGATCACAATATGAAGATAAAGTTGGAATTCAAGAGGACGAACTGGGGCAAATATTCATATATAGGAAGGTGAGTTAGGGATTGGGATAACTTACCCAGGGAGATGTTCAATAAATTTCCGATTTGTTTTCGGTCATTTAAGAAAAGGCTAGGAAGACAACAGATACGGAATCTGCCACCTGGGCGACTGCCATAAATGCAGATCTGTAGTGACTGATATGTTAAATCGCTCTTTAAATCTGGTGAGGCTGAAGCCCCTCCTACAAAGTCCTTAGCACGTCACTAGGAACTGCTACTGGTAAATTTACTACAGTGCTGAGTTGTCGTCACCGAGTACGTTAACAGCTGTCTGGCAATCATTTAGACATTATTCAGGTTAGTTTTACTAAACATTTATTGTAGCTGCACAACCTAACTTTTTACGAGATTACCATGTTTTACAAAATATAATTAATGTATTTTTTAGACCTATTAAGCAGAAAGTAGGCCTATTTTTTAAAGAACCGTTAGTTGTCTATTTAAAATTCACCCTTCTGTTCTCTGTAGCAATACTTTTCCGGTTTTGTTACAGAGGGTGGTTCGTGGCACTGAAGGACTTTTATATTTGATTTGCCTTTGTCAGTTGTTGAAGGAGAAGGATTCCAGCGTCTTGTGAAGGAAGCAACTCCTCACTATAAAATGCCCACCCGAAACACTGTGAAGAGGCTGATTAACAAAAAATATGATTTGCTAAACTCTAATATTAAGAAGATGACCAAACACGTGAAATAATTTACAATAACAACGGATGTTTGGTCTGAGATAATGACAACCACCAGCTTTCTTGGCTTAACGGTTCATTTCATTGAAGAGTCTTCAGTCGAATCGATCGCACTCGGCGTTACAGCAATCCCATACTGCCGTTTACCTGAGCAACCGAACTTTGCCTGCATTAAGTGATAAGGTGTTGTGTGTTGTTACAGCCAATGAATCAGCAATGGTGAAGGCAGTGGGTGATCTATTTGGAAAGAATGAGCGCGATAAATCTTTGACTCATTTCATAAATGTATTAGCAGAATCTGCTATTCAGAACACTGAGGGGCTACACGATATAATACAAAAGATAAGAGAAATCGTTCAATACATCAAGCGGGCACTGAATGTTAGCGATTAACTGCGGGAAGAGCAAAAAATTAGAGGACTTTCTGAAGGAGAAGTGCTTGGATTAGTTCTTGACATTAGGACACGGTGGAATAATCCACCAATGTTGTCTGCAGTAGAATTAGAAAATACCAGAGAAGTAAAAAACATGTTGTCGTAGTTGGAACGTTTAACAAGGGAAATTTCAGGAGAGAGCTATGTGACAGCCAGTATGGCTATTCCATGTTCCAGTCAATCTGCTCTTCATCACCGAAACAACACATTGGAAACAGCTTGAAAACTAGCGTTCTCAAGCAATTTCATACTAGGTTTAAAGAACGAGAGCAGGCGCATTTGCTAGCCCTACCTAAGATTTTGGACCCTAGATTTAAAAATATCCACTTCTTGGACCCAATGGCAGCCTCGAGTGCCCTGAATCACGTTAAGAAACGTTTTGCTACTTTGTCAAAAGAAGCACCGCGACCATCATCTTCAGAATTCGAGGCTGAGATGGAAGCAGATGCACTTTTAGCACTTAAATTAACAAGACAAATGACAACACCAGAATCCTCACTGGAGTTACAGTCAATCTGTGGCAGTAAATCACAGGGCGAATCCGCTTGAATTGTGGGAAGACCTGAAACCAGTTTAGCCTAAGCTTAACACTTATATAAGCAACACTTTAGTGGCTTCTCTCCCAGCAGAGAGACTGTTTTCAAAGGCCGGTAACACCAACACGGAAAAGAGAAACCGAAACAGTGGCAAACGGTTATCTAAGCTACTTTTTCTAATTTGCTTACCTAAGAGGTATTGGAAATACACCTAAGATCATCATCATGTTTTTTCACGAGCAAATGGAATTGCAGTGCTGAGGATGAAGTTGGCAAGAAAATGTTTATTATTTTATAGAGCTCTGAGAATTATTAGATGTACTTCGTACACAAATTATACGTTTGTAGTTTTTTCATATGGTTTTACGGGGTAAGTCATTGGCTCCTTACTAGACACCTTAATATTACTGGTTTTTCTGTGTATCGTAACATCTTTCGGCTGTAAATGTTTTTATAATGTGCCATTGTAGTGAAAAATTAATGTTACTTGGCCATTGTTTTAAGCTTGTTTTCTGATCTTTGCCAAGACTTATTAAATCTAACGAATCCTTTAATCATTGTGTTAAATATAAAACTAGACTTACAATAATGGATAACAGCACCAATATTTTAATACCGTTATTCTGATAAGTTCCGCCATTACAACCCACAGCGATACCCCCTTATTGTTATTTTATATATAAGTACAACCACTCAGACAGCACCACTTCCCATCCATCACTCCGAAGAATGATGGTGAACGATCATCGATGACTAGAATTCGGACGAGCCAAGTTCGAGTCAGTCTCACGCTCAGGAAGAGGAGCTTCAAATCATCCTCATGGCTGTAACCACTCCACTTTAGACAAAGTAGAGAGTGAAGACATACTACAGAAATGATCCTGTGAAGTATAGTCTTAATTATGATCGCGATAGAGTGCTGACCAACAGAATTGGTACTGCTGGCTTTTCATGAGTGCTTCTCTATACACAGCAAATTTTTATCGCTGTGTTCCACTGGTTTATCATAATGTGCCAATGCATCTATATAATCATATGTTTTACGTCAAAAAATATTAAACTATTACCTCTTTATTCAACTGAAAACAACTGTAAGCCCAAATATGTTTGGATCATTCGTCTCCTGCTTGCCAGTAAGGTCATTGCATATTTCCCAAGGCCGACACCGTGTGCGCATAGGCCGCTACAGGCGCTAGCTCTCAGTGAACACTTTCAAGTTCTCGCACATCGCGGTAGATGGCAGAAAGAGCCTCGAACAGCAGCGTATACGAGCCAACACCGGCCAGCTGGATTTCTCGCTGCACACCTTGTAAACAGTGTCGATTTCAGAAATAGCCGTGTGAGCGGAACATATGTATTTTTGTAAATATCCATAAATCTTTGTATCTATGTTTAATAAAGCACTGAGGAACAGCCCTTCCCTTAGCCAAGAGGCCAATCCTCCAACAACCCCCACTTAAACACATCACCGCCGTTTTTCCCTCTTCCAACAAACATCTCTCACCTAACTCGGGATCAAACAAACACACCTGTATTTTTTCGGCTGGGGTGCCATCACCTCTAATTGCAACTCAGTCGGCCCAAGAAAACATAAATAGGCAGACGCCTAGTTGGCTGTCGCCTCCCCATCACCATGTATTCCTGTCTCATATCAGGTGTGGACACCACCGTCGCAGAACACACCACCCGGACAAAACTTCGCAAGTCCGGCTACCGAGTCCACGATGTCCGCCGCCTTATGGATCGAGCAACCTCCCAGCCTTCAACACAGCTCTACCTGACCATCGCCCTCTACTATGACTGCGCTATAGCGCAGTCATAGTAGAGGGCGATGACCTGACAGAGAAGACAAGCTGACCCTGGAAGCCCATGGAGCAGAGATCGGCAACAACCCCTGATTATATTCTCCAACAAATGATTGATAATCCTTACACAAGAGAAATAGATCCGTCACTCCTGTATAATTAAGTTGGCTGAGAAAACAGGTCATGGAAGCTACAGTGGCCACTTTCTCTCTGCCAACATAAGGAAATAAATCCCACGATAGTACCTCGTAGTAAACACGATGATGATAGTTGTTACTTTGTTAAAATTTTAATTGTGATAGAGATAATGATTGTATTTCGGTAGGAAAGTTGTATCTAAAGCTTCTCTGGTGTCTTTTACTTGAAAAGTAAATTGCAATTACCGTATTTGTATGTTGGCAATGCTGTTATAACGCTAGCTTGTATCGTTGTTTCACCGTTCGCATTTTAATGTAAATTTACATCTATTAAGTGATAAATGCAACATTGATTACTGAAAATGTTAATGCAATTCATATAAAACACCCATACTTGCCTAAATCACGATCTAACATAACCTCATTCTTTCGTTCGTTCGTTGAACCCTTCCCACGACTTTTATGTATGGGAATGGAAAACACGAGAAGGAAAGGATGAAAGTAAAACACAGCATAATGCACACAGTTTATATTTTGAATTTATTTATTCCAAACAGCAGGTAAGAAGCACAATCACACAGGCGTTTACTCGCAACAGCTAGGTAGTTCAATGTGAAGTACGTTCATGACCATAATACTATTTCTTCACACTACGAACGCGCATAATTATAATTTCACACCATACTCTCAAAAAAATGGATCAAAAATCTCGTTCAATGCGAAAGAATCTCAACAAATTTTCGTCTAACAAGCACTATTACATACCGTACGACCAAGGTCCCTTTGCGCGCAACGATAACGGTGTTGTGTTTTGAATTTGCTGTACCACGCAACTGAATGTGTAATGCCAACCTCTGCCTTCTAAATTAACCCTCTAAAAGATAATTTTCGTTTTCATAAGTTGGCGGAGATCGATTGGCCCATCTCAGAACTGCTTCGGACGCTCCCTATGAAGTGTCACCCCCCTGCTCCCTGTCGTCATTGAATACCAACCTAAAACAGCCCACGAGCCCCCACCGCCTCCCACCTCCCTATCATCCACATCAACCACTACTACTACTACCACCATCACTACCTCGGCCTACACCCCCCCCATACTCCCACTACCACGACAACCCACCCCTCCCCAATAATGTCAATACCCATCACCTCCCCAAGCCCTTCACCACTCAGCCATCAGCAAACCCCTACCAACCAAGGAAACGCAACTAGCACAGCGCAGCCAGCCCAACAAGAAGAGGAAACCGCCACAACTCCAGCACATCAGCAGCCACCAACGCCAGTGCCGAGCTGTATCATCAGGGGAATCGAACCCACCACAACAACAAGTGACATCCAGGAAGAACTCCAATCAGCAGGCATCCCAGTACTCTGCACATACCGCATATACATGGTACGAATCCAACTCCCCACAGAAGAAGAAGTACAACAGCTCATATCCACCGGCGTCCGAATTAATAGCCAGCACCACAGAGTAGAACACTCCCGCTCCCCACCCCAATCCACACGCTCCCCTCCTAATATCTCGCACCGCCGCCCCCACCCACCCCACCACAGCAAGCCATACACCTACCCATTCCCCAAACCAACTTCCTCCTACCACCACTCCCAATACTAGATCTTCTCCGCCTCCTAGCCACGTCCATCACCAACATCACAACAACCCTCCATTTCCTCACATCCCAACTCTACCACAACACCCCCTACCCAACCACATCTAACTGGCAATCTATCACCACTATATGTACTTGTAACCCGATTAAACTCATTGTATTTGTAAAATCATTGTAAGCAACCTTATGAATGTAACTCATAATGTATGTAACTCATGTATGTAACCCAGGTAAAATCTCAATAAAAAGCACAAGAACAGGTGCTGCACCCTTAGCCAAGAGGCCAAACCCCCATATCTCCAAAATCAAAGCTTGTTCCTTTTTAACTTCAAACCCTCACCAAATCCCCAAACACCGCCAAATCTCCTGGCCAAAGAAGGCGTAACATCCCCCTTGGTCCTTGGTCCTTCCAACAAAATCGATCTACGCTGTTTTTACTATGGCTAGGGAACATAACATCTCTACCTTCGTACCCTAGCCGTGCCAATAAAACATAACAGGCCAGACACCAAACTGGAAGTTGGCCTCCCTCCACCATGCCCAACTGTGTACTTCCAGGCGTAGATCGCTCCTTCACTGACGCTGCCTTATTCGGATACCTCAAAAACAAAGGCGTTCCAGTAACAAACCTGAGCAGAATACTGGTGGATTTCGCACCCACCGACCGAGTCCTGATCCAACTCACCACAGAAGAAGCCGTCCAGAAAGCCATAAGATGGGGCATCCACATCAACGGAAAACCTCACTACGCAGAGCCATGCCCATCTTACATGTAAAATGACTTCGAACTGAACCCAGGAGCCAAGCCACCCCAACAAATCCAGCCACCATCACCACGACCCCCACCTCCATATACCCCTCCACGTCATCCGCTGACCTATCCACACACTACTACCACCATCACCACCACCATTGCTACCACCCCCACTCACCCCTCCATCAACATTCCCATAACCACCACGGTAATGACACGCTCCTCACCTATAATGATGTCCTCTCAACCTAGTCCAGTAAACCCACAGACCGAAGAAGACGCCACCAGCATTACCATGGAAACAAGAAGAGACACACCACCACCAGCTCCCGAGTCCAACGAAGCAACTCCACCGTGACCACCACCACCACCAGCGCCTCAGCCCAACGCCAGCTGCGTCATCAGAGGAATCAACCCAGTCATCCCCTCGGAAATCATCACCCAGGAATTAAGACGATCAGGACTCAACCTAAAGAAAGCAGCTAGGACCCACAACGCAGCCGGGCCCACCTACATGGTGCGGCTCCTTCTCCACCAACCCGAAGAAGCACATAGGCTCATACAGCAGGGGATCCAGCTCTTCGAAAAACAACACCGGGTGGAACCATCTCACTCCAATCCTCAACCACCCACCCGCCCTAACCCTAACCCATCACGGAACCCTCCCCGCCTCTCCCACCAAACCAACCCACCTAATAACTCTAACCTTCTCCTCTTACTACCGGTACTCACCTCCTTCATCAATATCACCTCCTTCTATCAACAAACCATCCACCTTCTCCTATCCAACAACCCCACTAGTTATTAAAATCTTTTTATCTTGTAACTAAAGTCAAAACTGTATTGTAAACCAATTGTAATAACCAACCTATGTAACAAGAACCAATAAAGAGCACAAGAGCAGGTACTGCACTCTTAGCCAAGAGGCCTATCCCCCACATCACTAAATTAGAAAGCACCCCCTCTTTTCATCAAACCCATTAAAATCCCCAGACCCCGCCAAATCTCTTGGCCAGAGTGAAGGCGTTACCTTCTAGGTGGCCCGCCCCTTCCTTTCGGGAAGGGGAACAAAAACATCCCCCTTGGTCCTTGGTCCCTCTTCCAACAACATCAATCCTCCAAACCCGCCAAATCTCCTGGCCAGAGAGAAGGCGTTACCTTCTAGGTGGCCCGCCGCGGGGAGGGAAATAAAAACCTTTCCTAGGTCCTAAATACAGTAGACTGTATTTGGTGAGCGTTAAAGGTCTGCTTTGTATGTGCCATCTGTCGGCAACTCGGCATTAAATTAAACTATAGCCGTGACTATAGAAATGGCAGAATGGCTGCATGCAATAGCTGGCAAAAATATACCGTACCATATATGTACAATAGACTACTTGCTGGACGTATTTATTATAATTATTATGGAAGGTGTTGTCAATAAAATTTGAGGTTAGGTATATGCATAATTCCTAATGATGTTGACAGGGAGGAAACATTCATGTAAGATCCATCTGGGGTGTTAAAAACGTGTAGAATCTGTAGAAGTAAATTAAAAGATTAGTATATGCTACATATAGCATACTTGAATAATATTTTATATTGATTTAAAGTTGTCGTCCGCGGCATGTTCGATCTCTAACCTAAGTTTCACCCAGTGGGTACCGAAAGTTTTACCGATTTATATACAGTGACCGCCATAATTTTTCGGCCACGCAGAGTTCCTTTAAAATTTAAAAAAGAGATCAATAACAAACATATATACAGTGAAACTCGGTTAAGAAGTTCCCGCATAAGAAGTTTTCCCGCCTAAGAAGTGTGATATTCTTGGCCCCTTGATCAGTTGCATTAAGATACATGTATATTTTTCCCATTTAAAGTGTTCTGTTGTAAATATATTTCCCGGTTAAACAGTTCAGATTTTAGAGCCCCTTGAGATAGAAAACGTCCGCTGAAAGCAGCCCATGGTTAGAACCCTCCAGTCTCCACGCAAGTTGCACCCTGTGTTAGACCGTTTGCGCCCTCGCGGTGTGTCTCTGGTGTCACGGAACCTGTGCAGGCTTGCCAAGGCCATACGACGTCACGCTATGTCAACACGGACATCAGATGCTCACTCTCACCTTGTGGAATCGAATCGAACCCATCATTACAAGTAATAAATCTCATTGTAGACTGTATTGGACATCAGATATGAACATTAAAACAAGAATAATAGTTAACACCACCTTTCCAATACTTATCTTTCCTTATATTTAGGAAATAAACATTACGGTACAACAGGCGTTATAAGATGGGACATGTTTCGCTTAACAGTCATAAGCATCATCAGCCGAAAATAAATCTTAGCCTAAAGTTAAGTCAGGGCCCTGAACCTAGTGTCCTTAACATATATGGCACCCTAAGAATCAACATTTATATTTAGAAAATGAAAATAGGCTTAAAACTAGTGTGGAAAAACATAGAATGTTACAACATGGCTAAGAGAAAAAACACAATCAAGTTGAGACAGAGGATCCTCGATATGTTAAGGACACTAGGTTCAGGGCCCTGACCTAACTTTAGGCTAAGATTTATTTTCGGCTGATGATGCTTATGACTGTTAAGCGAAACATGTCCCATCTTACAACGCCTGTTGTACCGTAATGTTTATTTCCTAAATATAAGGAAAGATAAGTATTGGAAAGGTGGTGTTAACTATTATTCTTGTTTTAATGTTCATATCAAACCCATCAGTCAAAATTTCCACTCCACCATTCCATCTAGCAGAATAGAATCGAATGGGATTCTACGTGAGAAACATAAAGCACGCAATGGATGGTTTGATAAAACTTTAATGCAGTAATTTGCAGGCCGTGACAGGGTAAAGTCATTTATCAAGGTGGCCTAAACATTAATTAAAAACCGTAAAATGTATTTGTCCACAACATTGCTGTTAATCTACCACAAAATTGAATATTCTAACCTGTTTGATTTTTCATTCCCTTGCTTATTTCCTTCCAGGCATTCTCTCTTACATTGTTGTTGCAATAATACTTATGGGTCTTGTCGTAGAGGAAATTACGTTTTTGAACTAAACTGATAAGATTTTCCGTGTCCATTATTAGTGAGGTGAACAAAAACAACTTCCCGACTCTATGCAGGAAACAGCCGACTTGCCAGCAGCCAGCTGATACACATGCCGCCAAAAAGCCGTCCGAAAGATCCCGAGCGTCTACGAAGTTGAACGAATGTTGATAGCCAACTGAGTGTTGGTGGGAGGCACACAGAGGCACACTTATTCTCTTTGCAGAGGCATTGCAGTACCACGTGTTGGCATAAAATTGAAAGTTATTTTTAATTTTACCTTTATACGAGCTAAACATTGTATTATCGTGTCACTCGTAATTATTACATCGCATTATTAGAACGTAGCACAAGGATGAGGAGACATGAAATAAAATTCTCACGGGGAAAGAAAATGTTTACATTTAGATGTGCGAGCGTTGCTACTGCGCCTTTATCACTCCCACGTAATACCCCAGATACTTTTCCATGCACTCATTTCTGCAACTTCGAACCTATGTTTCTTTTCTTCATTACCTATAGCATGAAGAGGATTGAAGCGGGAAAATAAACTCAATACTGGCTTGGCCATGCGGTACTTGCAAAACAGCCAGAAACTAGGCCCTTTGCCGTGACATCCAGTAGGAATGCAGGGGCAATTTAGCCTTACGTTCTAAGAATCTCTAAGAATAAGTTGCCAGATTTCCCATTTGCTGCCGTTATCCTTGAAGCAGGTGTCGGGGGTGTGAGGAAGATAGAAAACACATGCTAACAAACTGTCTTGTAAACCTAAGCTACGGATTGCCAAGCATAGTGTAGCATCGTAATTAGTATGAAGAGGAGTCGGTGAAGTTAGTTGTACTTGTAATATTAACATACAAACTTTTTAAGTGAAAATGAGCGTAACTCAAGAGGAAAGAGATCAACCGAAAGGCACTAACAATAAAAGACAAAGTGGAGATTATAAGGAAAGTGGAGTCATCTACACTTTCCCTTGTTGCTTTGGCAAAGGAGCTGGGGATGCTGCCGTCTACTTTGAATGGCATTGTAGCGAAGAAAGAAGAGATCTTTGCTTCTGCAGGGAATACTTCAGCAAATTGTAAGGAAGTTAAATCTGAAAAGTACGATGAAATAGAACAAGCTCTGCTAATGTGGTTTAAACAGCAGCAAAGTTTGAACATACCTTTCAGTGGGACTATTGTGAAGGAGAAAGCCACACGCAAATTAAGGGTACCTTTTATCGCGTTGAACGGGTGGCTGGACTGCTTTAAAAATCAAGCCGGCATTGTTTACAAAACAATTTGTGGCAAATTTTTATATTGTGGCTTTCTGTTAGCAGCTCTTATATATAAGTTTTTGGGCATTACCCCTTTTAAGAAGTTTCCTGCTTAAGAATTTTTTTTTTTTTATTTTTTTTTTTTTTTTTGTAGTCCTTTGAAAAACTTCTTAACTAGTTTCACAGTTTACTTTTGCTTACTTCAGAATGAGTAGTTACTCATACAGATACCAAAAATAAACATGCACTTCATTTCATGATACACAAAAAATTTGAAACTTATGAATGTAATGACAATAATACAAGATTGCCTGTTCATAAATATTCGGACAAAAATGCGCAAGTACAACAAAACTATGAAGGATGGAGTCCATGTAGGAATATTAATACTTCGTGATTCTTCCCTTCCTGCGAAGCACTTTAGTTAGGGGTCTCGATATGCTCTCCACGAGCTTTCTTGTGGTAGAATGGGACAATTTTCCCACTCTTCTTGCAGTCGTCTCTTCACATCAGCTTTGGAATTTATGGGATGTTTCCGGATGTTATTTCCCAGTATATCCCATAAATTCTCTCTGGGATTAATGTCAGGACCTTGTGGGGGGGAGGATTCACAACTTTAGGACAGTTGTACAACAACCATGGCCGTACATTATACTGTAGGCCGTGTGTTTCGGGTCGTTGTCTTGATAAAATTTAAAACAGTCCCCAACTCTCATATTTTCTGCACTTTTCTTCAGGTCTTTTTTAAATCCGCTGATACTGGCGGTGGTCCATGGTTCCGTCTATAAAAACCAGCTCACCTACTCCTTGAGCCGACATACAGCCCCAAACCATAACATGTCCCCCTCCATGTTTTACTGTTGCCTTCATATTTCTTTCTTCAAACTCTTTATTGGGCTGTCTCCAAACTATGATGCGCCCATCTGAGCCAGAAACGTTGAATTTCGATTCATCGCAGAAAATTACAGTCTTTCACCGGTTCATATATTTGCTAAGATGCTCCTTAGCAAATCGTTATTGTTTGATCCTATTTATTTTGTTGATATTCTTGCAGTTCGCCCTGATAATCACCTCTATATAACACCCTCCGAATTGTACTTGCACTGATCTTTCCAAACTCGCTCTCAGCTGCAGCAGCAATAGTTGTTGTAGTAAGACGTGGATTTCTTTTCACTTTCCTTACTACTGCCCTCTCTTCTCTCCTAGTAAGGACCCTCGGGTGACCTGTCTGTGGCAAATTTTTAATTCTGTCTTGAAATTTGTATCGGCAGATAATATCGTTAACAGTATTTTTCGTCATGTTCAGCAAATCTGCAATTTGTCGACATGCTTTCCCTTTTTCATTTCTTCTGCATCCCATGTCACTCATGAATCGTTGCGTCTGCTTTTTGAACGATGAAGGCACTGACTGGGATCTGCCTGCACAGCGCATAACAAGTGCAAAGCATGCCTCGAGTAGCTAAACATCTCCTGTCCGAAAAATATTGACCAGCAAATTTTTGTGTCTCAAATAAGCAAAAGGTATTATTACTTTGTAAACTCATCTACAAATCGCAATTGGATAATTACAGTACCTATGAAGTGCATTACATTCAGAGGTTGGTAATATTGAATTTATTACCTGTTCTTTCTTTAATAAAAGGGGTATTACACATATAGATTATTCTGTCTGAAAAAATCTGACTGTCACTGTACATGCATTCACTTTGGAAGCACTTAATCTGTTCAAAGATCTCTAGCGTCACTTGGACATTTCATTAGTGGGAGTTGACGTCCAGATAAATTCCTCTCTCCCCTTGTGTCATTGACCTTCAGAAATTGCTGCAGGCAAGCTCCCCACTCCACTGGCAATCTCACTGCTCACATCGCAGTAAACATTTCAACGCCTTGCTTAAAGGTTTCGAATGAAAAAATTCCTCAGCCTGTTTCCTGTCATTCGCCCTTGTCAGGAATGAAATGGAGGAAGCCCCCATCTAGCAGTGAGGTTAGGAATTATGCTGGCTGCCGAAGCTTGTCACATTCCTCTGGGGAAATTATTAATGAATGACAGAGGAAATTTAAATGATTGGGATTCGAGATGAGTACATAAAGACATTAGCGCACTGATTCGTAAATTCAAAAGTAGTGCCGCTGCACTAGGACTAGTTCTTTCGATGAACAGTTGGCAGCCCTGTCCACTGCGCGATCTCCACCATCGCGAGAAGTGAGTGAGAGAGAAAAGAAATGACAGTGCTATCGCGCCTAGATGCGTGCGCTGCAAAATTGTAAGTCTTACTGAACTTTTGCCGACACTACTTTCTAGGAGTGACATATCTTTGAATATCCTTCTATTATCCATGATCGATACATTAAACCCAATACAATACAATCTCCACTTCAATTCTGACACAAGTACACACTAGTTCCAAGCTTCGGACCATAACAATAACAAAGACTGCTAAATAGTCGTCTTCTTCTTAACTTCCTGTCAAGTTTTCAGTGAAGCGTCTGAAGAATGGGAAGATTTGTGAGTGTTGCCCAAACAGGAGGAGCCTCTGCTTTGGTTACTCCTCTGAAGACTGAATATCTTGCGTAGAAGTTCGTGCACTGTAACTAGATCAGCATTGAGCTTCAACAGTTCCAAAACTATCCTCACAATCTTCAGTGACAATGTTATTCCAGCCAAACTAGCCAGTTTAAGAAATTCTTGCTGTTGCACAACTTCCACCGCAGCAAATCATTCCAGTGTTCTATAAAATAGGCAAATGTAGCGTAGAGTGACTTTTATTCTAAGTTTATAACCATAGAGTACTGACTTTTATACCTATGCCTTTATTCTTGTCGTCACCATAAGACCTGTCTGTGTCGGTGCGACGTAAAGCCACTAGCAAAAAAACCTTCCTTTTTTTCCCTTCTGTGTACTACATAATGCCTAATCAAGAGGTGGTAATTGTTTCATAATAGAAGAGGCCAGCACACTACCCCCTGAGACACGGAGGCTCCCCTAAAGGTTTTTTCAAATCGGTCACTACTGATCTGCATTTAGGGCAGTCACCCAGGTGGCAGATTCCTTACCTGTTGTTTTCCTAGCCTTTTCATAACTGATTTCAAAGAAATAGAAAATTATTGAACATCTCCCTTGGTAATTTATTCCAATCCCTAACTCCCCTTCCTATAAACGAATATTTGCCCCAATTTGTTCTCTTGAATTCCAACTTTATCTTCATATTATGATCTTTACTACTTTTAAAGGGGGGCCGAAGGGGTAGTATGTGGTCCTGTGGGTTCACTTCTTGCTGGTGGAAGTGTACTAATAAAACCAGGAAATGCCATTTATTCCTACCAAGTCTGATACATGCATGTCCACGCCGTGGCCCCTGGGCAACGGGTACACCGCGTGTACATGGCTAAGTCATGTAAGGGCGAAAAAGCAAGTTCCCGACGCTTCAAAATGGGGATCCACCAGCTAAGGGAGACAACCCTGAAAGAAAACATCGGCCCTCCAGGATTGCTGGGGGTTGGCGTTGGGCGGACAACCCAATCTGTAAAACAATTCTCGTTACGAAATCTGAAGAAGAAATAGCCGGGCTGACCTTTTTACGACGACCTCGCAAACGTGTAAAGGACTTGAGAATTGGTTCATGGAATGTTTTAACTCTTTACCAAGCTGGAAACCTCAGAAAGTTGCTCGATCAGCTGGATGAGTATCAACTAGATATTACTGCTATTCGAGAAGTGAGATGGATTGGTAAAGGAGTGATACAGAGGAAAAATCACATGGTATTCTATAGTTGCCACATGAAGGATCACATGTTTGGTACTGGTTTTATTGTCAATAAGCATATAAAACACCTTATCATGGATTTTCAGGCAAAATCGCATAGATTGTGCAGACTTAGAATTAGAGGGAAGTTCTTTAATTACAGCCTTATCTGTGCACATGCTCCAACTGAAGAGAAGAGCGACGAAGATAAAGATTCATTTTACGATGAATTGGATTAAATTTATAATGAGTGCCCAAGAGCAGACTGTAAAATAATCTTCGGTGATTTGAATATGAAGATAGGAAAGGAAGACAAATACAGACCTTGTATTGGAAAATATAGCTTGCATGATATTTCTAATGATAATGGAATCAGGCTTATACATTTTGCATCCTCGAGAAATATGGTAGAGGGAAGTACAACTTTTAATCACAAGGACATACATAAAATGACATGGAAGTCTCTAGATGGAAGTACTTCTAACCAAATTAACCACCTCCTAATAGATGCAAGACACTTCTCTAACTTGATGGATGTTAGAAGTTATATGGAGGCCAATATTGACTCTGACCACTACCTTGTGGTAGCAGCTATTAGAAGCTGAATATCTAATGCAAGAAAGGTACATGGATCCAATGCAAGAAAGTTCAACAGTGCTCGGCTGAAGGAGCTCGAAACTGCTCTCAGATATGCTAGCTTGCTTAATGAGGCCCTGACCGATATGCCTAATAGTGAGAGTATTGATGAAATTTGGAAGAATCTTAAAGACGCACTATCAAAAACTGCAAATGAAGTTTCAGGAAGGGGAGAGAAAGTCTGGCACAACGATTGGTTTGATGAAGAGTGTGCACAAGCAACAACTTTAAAAATGAAGCATACAAGAGAATGCAACAGAGGAACCACTCCCGAAAAGCAGTGGAAGAGTATAGAACTTCCAGAAGAGATGAAAAGAGATTGCACAAGAAGAAAAAGAGACAGTATGAGAGGAAAGAATTAAAAGAAGTGTAACGGTTGAAAGGGATGAATGATGTGAGAGCTTTCTATCAGAAGTTAAATAAAAGTCGTAAGGATTTCCAGCCTAGAACAAGTTTGTGTAAAGATAAAGATGGTATAATACTGGGCAGTGAGGAAGCAATACTAGAAAGATGGACCCAATATTTTGACAAACTGTTGAATGAAAGTCCAGGCGATAACCAAGTAACCTTACCTCCTGTAAATACAAGAAAAGCAGACATAGAAGTACTGATACCTAATGTTGAGGAAGTTCAGCTTGGCATTAAGAAGTTAAAGAATGGATTTAATACAATCAGAGCTTGTAAAAAATGCTAGAAAAGAATTTGTTAAACACTTTCACAAACTAGTGGCCAAGATATGGGTAGCTGAAACAATCCCTGATGAATGGAACGTAGGTACCATCTGCCCGATACATAAGAAAGGTGATATCGTGATGTGTTCTAACTACAGAGGTATCTGCTTATTATCCATTGCTTATAAAATATTCTCCAATATTCTCTTCAGCAGATTGGTGCCTTACGTGGAAAATGTGGTTGGTGACTATCAATGCGGATTTTGCCAAGGAAGATCTACTATTGATCAGATCTTCACAATTCGCCAGATACTTGAAAAATGTAAAGAATTTGGAATTGATACACACCATCTCTTCATGGACTTCAGATCAGCCTATGACAGCATTGATAGAAGTAACCTCTATGTAGCAATCGAGGAGTTTGAGATCTCTAAGAAATTGATCGCCCTTGCAAAAGCTAACATGGAAAATACTCGGAATCAAATTAAGATCCAGAATATGTTTTCAAGTGCTGTAATGACCAAGAACGGAGTTAGGCAAGGAGATTCATTATCATGCCTTTTGTTCAATATAGCTCTGGAGAAGGTTGTTAGAGATGCAAGTATCAACACAAGGGGAACCATCTTATATAAATCAGTTCAAATGTTGGCATATGCAGACAATATTGATTTAATTGCAAGAACACCAAGAGCATTGAAAGAAGCCTTCACAAGCCTCAAAAAAGCAGCAAGAAAGATGAATTTACAGATTAATGAAGGAAAAACTAAGTATATGCCCATAGCCAAGAAAGACTACCTGAGTGGGTCTACATTCATAGAAATTGGCTCGTATTAGTTTGATGTTGTGCGTAGCTTTATCTACCTTGGATCAGAAGTTAATTCCAAGAACAATGTTAGTTCTGAAATCCAAAAACGTATACTGTCTGCTAACAAGTGCTATCATGGCCTCAGGAAACATCTGAAGTCTAAGTTGCTGTTTAGGAAAACTAAAGTCCTGATGTATAAAGTTTTAGTAAAGCCTGTACTAAGATATGGTGCTGAGACCTGGACACTCTCAAAATCTGATGAAAGACAGCTCAGTAAATTTTAAAGAAGGATTTTGAGGCAAATTTTTGGGCCAATGGAAGAAAATGGTGTCTGGAGAAGAAGATATAATCATGAATTGTATAATTTATATAATGAACCAAACATTGAGATCAGAAGGTTGGACATGTGTTGCGTGCTAATGACAGAATGATAAAGAAGATATTTAATGCAGTGCCAGAAGGAACCAGGAAAGTTGGCAGACCAGAGTTAAGGTGGGAAGAAGGGGTGAGAGAGGATGTAAAGATAATTGGAGGAGCTCTGCACTTAACAGGAAAGAATGGGGAAAACTTCTTCAGAAGGCCAAGGCCTACAAAGGGTTGTCGTGCCAGTGATGATGATGACTACTTTTAAAGACACCACTCAAACTTACTCATCTAGTAATGTCATTCCACGCCATCTCTCCACTGACAGCTCAGAACATACCACTTAACACCAATATAAATGGTCCGTTATTGGACATTATAAATTTTCCAGCTAACTCGCTCCCGATTGCCAGCGCTTCGCCACAGTGTGTTAAGTTGGGCTCATCAATCGGCAAATAGCACACCTCGCAAGATGCATGGCTAGTGCATACCATGCAGGCTACTGCGTAGGCTACTTGGAGCCATCGGCAGTGCCAATGCACTATGAGAGACTTTGTCTCATTACCAAAAATTGATGCCTGCCTGGCCATCAGATGATAATAGTAATTCCCATGGGAATCAACATCTACATCAATATACCATTTAGTCGAGCCACTGTCTCCTTTCTCCCAAGTCTTTCCAGCCCAAACTTTGCAACATTTTTGTAATGATACTCTTTTGTTGGAAATCACCCAGAACAAATCGAGCTGCTTTTCTTTGGATTTTTTCCAGTTCCTGAATCAAGTAATCCTGGTAAGGGTCCTATACACTGGAACCATTGGGGTCTTACAAGAGACTTATATGCCCTTTCCTTTACATCCTTACTACAACCCCTAAATACCCTCATAACCATGTGCAGAGATCTGTACCCTTTACTTACAATCATATTTATGTGATTACCCCAATGAAGATCTTTCCGAAAAGGAACTTTCACCCCATCAATGCAGCAATTAAAACTGAGAGGACTTTTTCTATTTGTGAAATTTACAACCTGACTTTTAACCCCATTTATCATCATACCATTGCCTACTGTCCATCTCACAACATTATTGAGGTCACCCTGCAGCCGCTCACAATCTTGTAACTTATTTATTACTCTGTACAGAATGACATCATCTGCAAAAAGCCTTACCTCTGATTGCACTTCTTTACACGTATCGTTTATATATACAGTAGAAGTTCGCTTAACCGAAACCCAGCTTAACTGAAATGCTCTGGCAAAATTGTATTTTAATATTTTGTTTTTACCCTCTCGTTCTTAGGCGTCAGTATTAGTATTTCTCTTGCCATATGTGCTGAGAGCTACTAGGTAAATCCTATTTTTATATTAGGACTTATGCCAAAATGCACGTGTAACATAAAAGAAAACAGTTTCTTACCCTCTTGTTCGTTCCATGATACATTTTTCTAGAACAAGCAGGAATTATTATTATTATTATTATTATTATTATTATTGTTGTTGTTGTTGTTGTTGTTGTTGTTGTTGTTGTTGTTGTTGTTGTTGTTGTTGTTGTTGTTGTTGTTGTTGTTGTTGTTGTTGTTGTTGTTGTTGTTGTTGTTGTTGTTGTTGTTGTTGTTGTTGTTGTTGTTGTTGTTGTTGTTGTTGTTGTTGTTGTTGTTGTTGTTGTTGTTGTTGTTGTTGTTGTTGTTGTTGTTGTTGTTGTTGTTGTTGTTGTTGTTGTTGTTGTTGTTGTTGTTCTACGAAACCAAGAATCTTGGGATCAGATAGCAGTATATGCAGAAGGCATCCTGCGTCAGAAAAAGAGAGATATGAATGCTCATGAATGGCAGTAAGGAGAAATAAAGAAGAAGAAACCTGAGAAATTAGTACGACACCGCCCTGAAGTAATGCGAGAGCGGTTCCGGGGCGGAGATATACGTCGTGGGAAAAGGGTGTGTGGGGTTTAGTGAGTAGGAATCTCACACGCTTGTGGAGTGCGGACCCTCACAAGTGTCTAATGAAAGATTTCCCACACTTCCCTCATTAAAAAAAATATATATTATTATTATTATTATTATTATTATTATTATTATTATTATTATTATTATTATTATTATTATTATTATTATTCATGAATATTATGCAGACGACTCCGACTTTGACAGTGCAGTTCTGAGAATCGAGTTGCAGCAGATGATGGATTTAATGCATTGGAGGCAAGATTGATTTCTAATTTATATTAAAATACAGTACCACATGCTTTAATTACACTACTGTAATAAAATTACTGTATACAGTATTCAGTTCAGAAGTAAGAAAACATGTTTAATTATTCAAGATTGCTTTGCACTTGGTTGAACAAAGCAATGAATCTACACCAGCTGATGTATTGTTGATTAAACGGTGGCGCGATGTAGCTGCACAACAGCGCTGCACCAAGAAAATTCAGAAGAAAGTCTCTGATTTTATACAATGAGTGACATTATGTAATCATTTTAATGTTAATATACAGTGTGCACCTTTGCTTAACAGAATTTATGCATTTTTATTTCGACATTTAACTTTCAAAAATATTTGCCATGTGTCATCCGAATAAACACATCAACTAAGTGGCTCCGCCCCCTTTATTTGGATAAACAGGGTTGTACTGTATAAGAAGACATAAAGATCCAATAATACTGCCTTGAGGAACCCCCCTATGAATTATTACAGCGACAGCCAAAGTCTCACCCATTTTAATTCTCTGAGTTGTATTTTGTAGAAACATAGCCACCCATGCAGTCACTCCTTTCTCTAGTCCAATTGCACTCATTTTGGCCAGTAGTCTCCCATGATCCACCCTATCAAATGCTTTAGATAGGTCAATCACGATACAGTCCATTTGACCTTCTGAATCCAAGATATCTGCTATATCTTGCTGGAATCCTACAAGTTGGGCTTCAGTGGAATAACCTTTCCTAAAACCAAACTGCCCTCTAACAAACCAGTTATTAATTTTGCAAACATGTCTATTATAATCAGAAAGAATGCCTTCCCAAAGCCTACATGCAATGCATTTCAAACTTACTGGCCTGTAATTTTCAGCTTTATGTCTATCACCCTTTCCTTTATACACAGGGGCTACTATAGCAACTCTCCATTCATTTGGTATAGCTCCATCATGCAAACAATAATCAAACAAGTTCTTCAGATATGGCACTATATCCCAACCCATTGTCTTTAGCATATCCCCCGAGACCTTATCAATTCCAACTGCCTTTCTAGTTTTCAACTTTTGTATCTTACTGTAAATGTTATTGTTATCATATGTAAATTTTAATACTCCTTTAGTATTAGTCACCTCCTCTATCTGGACATTATCCTTGTAACCAACAATTTTTACATACTGCTGACTGAATACTTCTGCCTTTTGAAGATCCTTGCATACACACTCCCCTTGTTCATTAATTATTCCTGGAATGTCCTTCTTGGAACCTGTTTCTGCGTTAAAGTACCTATACATACTGTTCCTTTTTACACTAAAGTTTGTACGACCACCAATTATGCTTGCCATCATGTTATCCTTAGCTGACTTCTTTGCTAGATTCAGTTTCTTAATAAGTTCCTTCAATTTCTCCTTACTTCTGCAGCCATTTCTAACTCTATCTCTTTCTAACCTGCACCTCTTTCTTAGTCTATTTACATCTCTGTTATAATATAGTGGATCTACACCATTCCTCACCACCTTTAAAGGTACAAACCAATTTTCACATTCCTCAACAATTGCTTTAAGACCAAATCGTCAGCATAGGCCAAATTGCTTACTACATTCCCACCTAACTGAATCCCTCCCTGCCACGACTTTATACCTTTCAGCAGATGATCCATGTAAACTACGAACAACAAAGGTGAAAGATTACAGCTTTGTCTAACCCCTGTAAGTACCCTGAACCAAGAACTCATTCTACCATCAATTCTCAATCAATCAAGCAATCAATACTGATCTGCATTTAGGGCAGTCGCCCAGATGGCAGATTCCCTATCTGTTGCTTTCCTACACTTTTCTTCAATTATTTCAAAGAAATTGGAATTTTATTGAACATCTCCCCTTCGTATAAATGAATATTTGCCTCACTTTGTCCTCTTAAATACCAACTTTATCTTCATATTATGATCTTTCCTAATTTTGAAGACACCACTCAAAACTTTTTTGTCTCTTAATGTCATTCCACGCTGTCTCTCCACTGACAGCTCGGAACATACCACTTAATAAACATCATTATGGTTCCGTATTGAAGATACTATACTTGTAGGATGCTAATTAATTTATTATTTAACTACCTATTCAATATATTATTTTTTATACAATTAGGAATTGATCATTGTTACCTTATGAATGTGAGACATGTTTCGCCTTTCATAGAAGGAATCATCAGTCACTGTCTCTTAAATTGCTGGAATATTTTCCCTAACATTCCAAATAATGTGTAATATTTAAATTTTCAAATCAGACCACTGCTACTAAGCAGTGTATATGTTCCTAACACAACTAAAAATCAACAGCCAATGGCTGATGTTGGTATACACATTCATACCGAATATTGTATCTTTTCCTTAGACTGCTCCTATTGTAAAAATGTTAATATTAGATTTTAGTAATCATACTTTAATTTAAAATCAGGTGCCTGATTTAACCTTGAGGAGGTACAGTGACTGATGATGCCTTCTATGAAAGGCAAAACATGTCTCACATTCATAAGGTAACAATGATCAATTCCTAATTGTATAAAATTTTAATATATTGAATAGGTGGTTAAATAATAAATTAATTAGCATCCTACAAACAAACCACTTAGTCGAGCAGCTCGTCTTCTTTATCCCAAGTCTTCCCAGCCCAAACATTGCAACATTTTTGTAATACTGTTCTTTTGTCAGAAATCACCCAGAACAAATCGAGCTGCTCTTCTTTGGAATTTTTTCAGTTCTCAAATCAAGTAATCCTGGTGAGGGTCCCATACACTGGGACCGTACTCTAGTTGGGGTCTTACCAGAGACTTATATGCCCTCTCCTTTACATCCTTACTACAACCCCTAAGTACCCTCATAACCATGTGCAGAGATCTGTACCCTTCATTTTACAATCATATTTATGTGATTACCCCAGTGAAGATCTTCCCCTATATTAACATCTAGTTACTTACAACGATCCCCAAAAGGAACTTTCACCCCATCAACGCAGTAATTAAAACTCAGAGGACTTTTCCTATTTGTGAAACTCGCAACCTGACTTTTAATCCCGTTTATCAAAATACCATTGCCTACTGTCCATCTCACAACATTATCGAGGTCATTTTGCAGTTGCTCACAATCATATAACTTACTTATTACTCTGTACAGAATAACATCATCTGCAGAAAGCCTTACCTCTGATTCCACTTCTTTACACATATCATTGATATATATAAGAACACATAAAGGTCCAATAATACTGCCTTGAGGAATTCCCCTCTTAATTATTACAGGGTCAGATAAAGCATTGCCTTCTCTTATTCTCTGAGATCTATTTTTTACAAATATAGCAACCCATTCAGTCACTTTTGTCTAGTCCAATTGCACTCATTTTTGCCAGTAGTCTCCCATGATCCACCCTATCAAATGCTTTAGACAGGTCAATCGCGATACAGTCCATTTGACCTCCTGAATCCAAGATATCTGCTATATCTTGCTGGAATCCTACAAGTTGAGCTTCAGTGGAATAAACTTTTCTAAATCTGAACTGCCTTCTCTCGAACCAGTTATTAATTTTGCAAACATGTCTATTATAATCAGAAAGAATGCCTTCCCAAAGCTTACATACAATGCATGTCAAACTTACTGGCCTGTAATTTTCAGCTTTATGTCTATTACCCTTTCTTTTATACACAGGGGCTACTATAGCAGCTCTCCATTCCTTTGGTACAGCTCCTTCATGCAAACAATAATCAAATATGTACTTCAAATATGGTACTATATCCCAACCCATTGTCTTTAGTATATCCTGAGAAATCTTATCAATTCCAGCCGCTTTTCTAGTTTTCAAATTTTGTATCTTATTGTAAATGTCATTGTTGTCATAGGTAAATTTTTATACTTCTTTAGCAATAGTCACCTTCTCTCTTCTTCTTCTTCTTTTTCTACCACGTGTCCCACATCTGTGGGGTCGTGCGTGAGAACTATGTCGCACATGTGGATTTTCCCTGTTGTACGACCGGATGCCCTTCCTGACGCCAACCCTATATGGAGGGATGTAATCATTATTGCGTGTTTATAAGGTGGTTGGAAGTGTAATGTGTTGTCTGAATATGAAGAGGAAAGTGTTGGGACAAACACCCAGTTCCCGAGCCAGAAGAATTAATCAGACGCAGTTAAAATCGCCGACCCACTCGGGAATCAAACCTGGGACTCTCTGAACCAAAGACCTCAATGCTGACCATTCAGCCAATGAGTCGGACCATTAGTCTCCTCCTCTATCTGGACATTATCCTTGTAACCAACAATCTTTACATACTGCTGACTGAATACTTCTGCCTTTTGAAGATCCTCACACACTCCCCTTGTTCATTAATGATTCCTGGAATTTCCTTCTTGGAATATGTGTTTGCCTTAAAGTACCTATACCATACCCTTCCATATTTTTCACTAGAAAAATTGGTATGACTGCCAATTATGCTTGCAATCATGTTATCCTTAGCTGACTTCTCACTGCAGCCCAATTGTCAGCATAAATGTCTTTGATTGATTTTAATAATCTACCGTTAATCCCATAATCCCCCCATATGATGAACATCTTTTCCCTCAATACCCTGTCAATGTTTTCTCCAGATCTGCGAAATGTAAGGTCTATTCCTCTCGTAGTCTTCTTCAATTACCTAGCGCATACTGAAAATCTGATCCTGACAGCCCCTCTGTGGTCTGAAACCACACTGGTTTTCATCCAACTTCCTCTCAACCACTGATCGCACCCTCCCTTCCAAGATGCCAGTGAATACTTTGCCTGGTATACTAATCAGTGAGATACCTCGATAGTTGTTGCAATCCTTCCTGTTCCCTTGCTTGTAGAAAGGTGCAATTACTGCTTTTGTCCAATCTGAAGGTACCTTACCAACACTCCATGCTAATCTTATTACTCTATGAAGCCATTTCATCCCTGCCTTCCCACTATACTTCAGCATTTCAGGTCTAATTTCATCTATTCCTGCTGCTTTATGACAATGGTATTCCTTTCCACTTCCTCAAGCATAATTTCACCAACATCATTTTCCTCCTCCCCATGAGCTTGGCTGTTTGCAACACCACCAGAAAGATTTCCTTTTACATTGAGAAGATGTTCAAAATATTCCCTCCACCTCTCCAGTGATTCCCTGGGATCTATTATGAGTTCACCTGTATTACTCAAAACACTGTTCATTTCCTTTTTCCCTCCCTTCCTAAGATTCTTTATTACTGTCCAGAAAGGTTTCCCTGCTGCTTGACCTAGCCTTTCCAGGTTGTTACCAAAATCTTCCCATGACTTCTGTTTGGATTCAGCAACTATTTGTTTCACTCTGTTTCTTTCATCTGTGTACAATTCCCTGTCTGCCTCGGCCCTTGTTTGGAGCCATTTCTGATAAGCCTTCTTTTTACGTTTACAGGCTGCTCTCACTTCATCATTCCACCAAGATGTTCGCCTTTTCCCATCTTTACACACAGTTGTTCCTAGGCATTCCCTTGCTGTTTCTACTACAGCATCCCTGTATACCACCCATTCACTTTCTATATCCTGAACCTGCTTACTGTCCACTGTTCAGAACTTGTTACCAATCAAATCCATGTACTTCTGTCTAATTTCCTCGTCCTGGAGATTTTCTACCCTTATTCATTTGCAAACAGATTTCACTTTCTCTACCCTAGGCCTAGAGATACTTAGTTCACAACAGATCAGATAGTGGTTTGTATCATTGAATAATCCCCGGAAAACCTGTACATTGGTAACAGATTTCCTGAATTCAAAGTCGGTTAAGATATAGTCTATTATTGATCTGGTACCCCTAGCCTCCCATGTGTAGCGGCGAATAGCCTTATGCTAAACCCATACTAGCACAAAGGTCGAGCAAACGCCTCAGTTCCCATTAGCTTCCATATCTTCCCCACATTTACCAATCACCTTTTCGTATCCTTCAGTTCTATTCCCAACTCTCGCATTGAAATCGCCCATTAGCACTATTCTATCCTTGCTGTTGACCCTGACCACGGTGTCACTCAATGCTTCACAAAACTTGTCAACTTTATCCTCATCTGCATCCTCACATGGTGAATACACGGACACAATTCTTGTCCTAATTCCTCCAACTGACAAATCTACCCACATCATTTGCTCATTTACATGCCTAACCGAAACTATGTTGTGTGCAATGGTATTCCTGATAAAGAGCCCTACCCCAGACTCTGCCCTTCCCTGAGAAATCGAGGTGGGAAGGGATCTCTGGGTACGTATTCTGGATGTCAATAGAGAAGAAGAGCAGACACTTGCGAGTGAGGCTAAGAATCTTCTATATTTTAAATCGTCCTGGTTGCAACTTTAATTACTTATTTAGTTCAGGGTCATACAAGAATAAGAAACCGTTGTTTATTTTGTGTAGAAATAATGGAAGAGGCTCATCTATTGAGAGTTTGTAGGGAGATGGATGTAGGCTGGGATTGTAAAAGAAAAATAGAAAGAGAGGAAGAATTCTCTACAATTATTAAGTAAAGAAGAACAGCAAAACCTTTTTGTTTTGTAAAAACTATGTTGCAAAAGGAAGTAAGAAAAATAAAACAAGCACTAATGAAAATAATGAAGGGTAAGAGACATGTGCAATGGATATAGTTACCCTACTAGTAGTTTTAAATGTCGTGATAAGTAGTTCTAACACATATTCAGATGATCCGCTACTATGGGATATTAGTTCTTATAAACTGTGTTTGTTCGTAGGCAGCTATCTGTTATGGATTTTCTCTCTGTTGAGTAGAAAGAGAATTTTTCTAGGCACATGCTTTCCCAAATAATGAGCAGTTTAATTAATGATATGATATATTTAAGGAAAGAAGAATTAAGATCTTACTTTCTAAATGAAAGTTTTAAAATGTAAAATTCTCTTCTGAAAAGCAGTGATCCACTGTCTCCAGAGAGAAGGAATGGCCTACGGAGAGGCTTGATGCAGGAGGTGAAGACGACGTGCATACCCGCTCCCCGAGCCAGATAAATTAATGAATGAAAGTTGAAATACCTCACCCAGCCATAAATCAAACCTGATATCCATTGGGATAAAGATTAGCACTCCACCAATTTAGCCACACAGAGTATATCATACATTCATTTATGCTGACACACATGATGGTATCTAAACTCAGAGGAAAAACCTTTATCCCAACTTCTCAAAGGTTAAAAATGAAAGTTTGGGCAGCAGTAACATCAGGAATGAAAGAAAACACATCTGTTGTGCTACTTAATATTTTATTTCATTACAATGAAAATATATTACAGATTTATTTTATCAACAGAACATGTAACAGTCAGTCAGACCATTCACAGTGGTTTCTTTTCTAACAATAGGCTTTGGAAGCTTACTGCTGACTGGGATAGTTCTAACAATATTTTCAAGGAATAAATATATACACAAATGGTGATTAGAATAAATATAAAAGACATCGATCAAAGTGGAGGAATAAATATAGTAAAGAAATAATTAAATAAAAAGAGTGAAGAAAAAATGAGAGAGAGATTATTTTAAAAGCGTGTCTCACATCGGTTCATTTATTTTTTGTTGCAAACTTGAAAAATGTACGATAATTTCAGACTTCTTGGATTTGCAATCACACACATCATGGCTTACAATATGAGTCGAAAAACATAATTATCATTTTCAGTTCACCTCAGATTTTTATCATATTCTCAACATTAAATATTTGGAATATAAAATATACATTCTATTTCTGGGAATTCTGTTTGATTTTATAAAACACAGGTGTAATCAAACTTTATTCTACAGTGACTCTCTGAATATACTCCACATCATGTAAATACAGAGTGGTTACTTTGGCCTTTGGTCGCAAGCGCTACCGCTCGACCTTGCACAGCGTTCAGTTCCTGAGTACTAACCTCGCTATAGGCACGACCATTTTCATTCACATATTCCTGATATCTTTTGATGGTATTATCATTCACACGCAAGAGTTCCTCTTTTGTAACGTTCGGTGTTGGTGATCATTACTGTTTTAAGAGGAAGTGCAACTGGGCAACCATCTCCTGTTAATTAGTAACGTTCCAAATTTCTGCTGTAATACTCCCCTTTAGTTCTTCTATAGCATGAGGATCATTCCTATAAATGTTTTTTTTAGAGTTCCCTGTAAAATCACACACTATAAGATGGGGGGGGGGGGAGGGGAATTAAGGGGCTAAAATCCTTTAGAAATAATCCTGTCATCAAAAAAATATTTTTATGTCATCTAAGGAATCATCGGCAATATGGGCTGTATCAGAATCTTGTTGAAAATCCCCGTTGTTTCCCTCATTATCTCACAATATCTGAAAAAATGCTTTGTCCATCTACTGCATCACTAAAAAAACGGGCCTTGTAGTTACAGCATATCATGCACCTTTATAGCAAAGTCATAGAACTGTAATCAGGAGTTCTCTGTGTTCCAATACCTGTTGTTCAGTGAAGCTACCTGACCTTGTAAACGTCATGAGAAAACAAAAATCAAATGTGGATCAACAATGATCTTTGATACTCTGTGACATAAATTTGTAATTCATGCACGATAGTCGCTCTACCAGTTTAAAAATGTTGGTAGCCAGACAGACCGAGGATTTTGAAAACACCAGCTTCCAGCAAAACACTTCATGGAAATTTATTTGGAGACCATGTAAACCATGCACCAATTTCATCATTATTTTACGCCGTCAGAACTCTTTGTTTCAACTTAGGAATTTTAGCATTTAGCAATCCCGTTCTTAGCTTATTAATAAGAAGTCCCATAGGAACCTAAAATATCTCCTTAACAGTTTCTCTATGTGGAATTCAAGCACCGGGGAATTTCACCTGAAATTGTCTGTACACTTCCCACGCTGAATAACTCGTAATTCACATACGCACTGAATTTTAATATGCTTGTAAGAATAACTTAACACTGCCCATCGAAGCTTGTCACCAAAAGAGGCAATTGTTAGAACCTTGCGGTGCACGATCAAGCGAAAGGGAGACGGGTGAGCTTCAACAACCTTGCTTGGCCCAGACAACTACAGCATCTCCCGTGTCATACGTACTTGTTGTTGTGCCCGAAGGCCGAGCTAACTGCTCCGTATTTAGATTTTATAAATATGTGCTCTGTAAATTGCGTAACAGTTTTTATCAGAATTAGTAGATTATATTGCATGCACTAACGATGGGGATTAAATGAAAATTGTACAGCAGTTGGAAAACATAGATTACATACGGTACAGTACATGTGTTAGCTTCTAATTATAAGAAAAATAGTAATTTTTAAGCAGCGATAAATTACGATTATTAGCTACAAATTATGATAAAAATATACTCTTCTAAGTAGTGAATAAGTTATTATTATTAGCTTTAAATTGTTTAGAAAACAGTCCTTATTATGTAATTAATAAATTATCATTATTAGTTTTAAATTATAAAACAATAGTCCTTTAAATGTATCAAATAAATTATGAATATTATCTTCTAAGACAAATAGTTATTTTTAGTACCGTAGCAAGTAAGTTACGATTATTAGTTGCAAGGCAAATAACTTATGATTATTGGAGTTGAACTGTAAGAAACTTAGTCTTGTTGAAGTAGCAAATAAATTAAGTTTATTAGCTTTAAGTTGTTAGAAAAATACTAGTTTTATGTAGCAATATTTTATGATTATTAGCTTTAAATTTTAAAAAGGACCTTGTTATTGAATATTATCTCTAAATTATAAGGAAAACAGTTCATTTTTAAGTAGCAAATAAGTTACAATTATTAACTTCAAATTGCAAGAAATGTAGTACATTTTAAGCAGGAATTAAATTATGATTAGCCACAAGACAAAAAGTCCTTTTTAAGTAGCAAATACTTACGATTATTACCTTTAAGTATTGTAAGATGAAAGTCAATTTTTAAGTAGCATATTAATTATGACTGGCTAGTTTAAATACTGTATTCACTAATTACCTTTTATTAATGGAGGTAAATAAATCTGTTTGAAAACTTCGCAATGCATTGACAAAGGAATTGTATGATTGTTAATGTTTCAACACACTACAATAATAATATGTCTTACTGTACATACAATTTTGGCACATTGGGGGTTAATTGTTTGTAAGTAGCAAACGATACATATCCTAGATCATAAACAAACATTGTGCTTGCCACGAATGAGTGAGTTAGTAAGACAAGCTAATATTCAGTTTGTAGGTAATAATTGGCATGCATCAAACATTTATAACTTCTCTGTTAGTATGAAAAACAACTACTACTTCTACGATTACTTTTAAGAGGATGTCAAAACTTTAACTGAGTGCTGTTTTCATAATTAATTCATCAGCTTAGTACTTAAATACTTGAATTAATCATGGATTACACATAAAACAATCATCTGTGGTTTAATTATTTACAAAGTTAGATTTTGTAGGTGAGTTTATATTTCACAACTTTCATTATTAATGTTACGTTGTTGTTGTGTTTTGTCTTTAATATATATTAATAAGAAATATAATTTAGGAGGTGGAAATATGTTATAAATAACATCTGTTTTATTTTTTAGCATCTGCCTCTTTTGAAATATTGCATCACAAAATTAACAATACAAAATGCATGATGCGATGTTACCTAGCAACTGAGCAGGCTGTAATGTGAAGTATTGATGGATGGCCATGACTGAGAGACATCTCTGTACCTATCTTTGTGAAATGATACAACTAAATTATTCGTTGTCAATGTGAGTTTGTCTTACTAAAAGATATATTTATGATCATTTAATTTTTCTAAAGGAAAATATGACACCATTCTTTTGTTTATTAAGACTTTCACATCTTCCAAACAGTGGAAGACAATAGTTGTCCTATGTTTTGATTTCTATCCACCTGAGCGATAGTTTTAACATTGTGAGGGCTGAGTAGAAAAATCCTAAATTACTGAGCAAACAGAAGGTGTAATAAGGAAGGGTGGAGATTATATACAGGATTACACACTTTTGTGCACTAAAAATGTACAAATGTCTTCACCAATTTGAATTCATTGATTTTACAATTATCATCTAACTTTTCACATCTCCAAAATGTGCAACGATACCACTGCAAAAAAACTTTCGCTGGATATTCCTAATTAGTTGTGCCTTATTCTAATTTTGCACAAAATTTGGTATGAAAAAGGTATTCATTAAGGACCTAAAAAGTATCAACAATAATGTACAATGGGTGATTGTTTGGTCCGCCCTGTCAATATATTATTCATATTTTAATAATTTATATGTACATGTTTCAGGAGCCTTAACTCCCTTTGTCAGCATATTTACATCAAAAACTACCTTACACAAGACTCAAGATACAACATCTTATCATATTAACATTAAGCATTGTCCTTGTAAAACCTCAACTCCTAAACCACTATATGTGCACTTTGCTGGGGTTTTTTTGTATAATAATGCCTGTTTTAACCCAACACGTTAGACATAGAAAAAAACACTCTTGAATTGTCCACTCATTCCTCCTATCCTTTACACTCTTACAATGTATAAATAAATTATAAATGATACATTATTGTTATTATGAGTCAATACGGACCAATTAAGGACCGATATGGTCAAGTCTGTCGACCTGGGAAGTATGGAATGAACAAAATTTTGTAGGCAGGGAAATCCAAGGACTGAAAGAATTCCGATGAGACCCTAAAGTTAAAGAAATAAAAGGGACTTTGTCTGATTAATGGCCACCAGTTTTAACATAAAATAAGTACCACAGCACATGATGGAGATCATCAAAATAAGTATTGTTGACATTGTATTTCTTACTTTTAAACAAATTTTCACATTTTTCAGACCATCAGTTCTAACATATTTACTAGGACAGTAGATGGGGCTTGAGTTAGGCAAAACTTGCCTCGTGATGCTCGAACGCCATAACACTGGCGAAGATGAAAAGAGATGATTAGAGGCATTCGAGCTGTGCTATTGGAGATGAATGGAAAGAATATCGTGGGCATATCTATGGACCACAAAACCCCACACTTTGGGATCTGTATGGTATCAACAGCTTTTTCAAGTTTTTCTGTTAGATAACTTTTAGCGCTTATCATTCCGGACTTGTTGCGTTTATATCGATCTTTTTGGATAGTTTTGAATTTTTTTTCCTGAATGGCAGGCTAGGTGTAGGCCATTCTGCCTGTGAAGTAAACTTCTCTATGTTATGTATTATGCTCTTTTTTTGTTTTTTACATTCCACTTCTATAAAATTGCATATAGTATGTGTTGCAAGTAAGAGTGAAACCGTGTAAGACAACGTGATTGAAACAAGTGGAATAGTTAAAAGATGGCTGCATCATTCAGGAATCAAAAGGTCCAACAAGAAAGTAATGAACTTTATAGTACCTTCTAAAATCAACGTGCATGTTGTAGGTAAACCCGAGCTCGATAGCTGCAGTCGCTTAAGTGCGGCCAGTATCCAGTATTCGGGAGATAGTAGGTTCGAACCCCACTGTCGGCAGCCCTGAAGATGGTTTTCCGTCGTTTCCCATTTTCACACCAGGTAAATGCTGGGGCTGTACCTTAATTAAGGCCATGGCCGCTTCCTTCCCACTCCTAGACCTTTCCTATCCCATCATCGCCATAAGACCTATCTGTGTCGGTGCGACGTAAAGCAACTAGCAAAATTATAAGTAAACCTCAGCACATATTACCATAAACACTGAATAATCGAATAAGATGAGGCAACATGTTTGATATTTTCTTTAAAGTGAATGTTTCAAAGGAGAACAGGATCGCAGTTCAATGATGATGAGAATACTGCGAGTGAAGCGATTATCAGCTGAAAGATGGGGGTGGAGAAGAAGAAACGCTGATCCAAAGAGGAAGACTTATCCTAGTGAACTCCAGAGCTAAAGACTATTTTCTTGAATGGAATGTGAATTCCAAACCTTGGAATAAGACTTTAAGGATATTTATTTATTATTTTGAATTTCTTTCAGTTAGGCAATGGTAATGCAGAAACTTAAAACTTTGTGAATTCTCACACAAGAATACCATCTTTGCTTCATAGTACAAAGCTTGCTCACGTCAAAATGAACCAAACCCAAACCCCAGAACAGTGCAGCCCTGATCAGCTTTTGACTGCTCGGCTGGAAAGCCCGCATATTACGAGGCGACGTGTGTGGCCTTCTAGAATGGGGCTGCAATCTCACCATCAGATAGCTCCTCAATTAATCTCACGTAGGCTGGGTTATCCTCCAACCAGCCCTAAGATCCAGGTAAGAATCCCCGACCTGGCCTGGAATCGAACCCGGGGTCTCTGGGAAAGAAGCAACCACGGGACCGGCTCACAACAATCTGCCTATATACTTCCTTCTGAGAATATTCACCTAAACTTTAAAAAAGTTGTTAACAACAACTGTTTTTAACAAATGTATGAATGAGAATTGTTGTAATAATTAAAAAATAAGAGAATTTATTCTAATTTTCATAGGTATTTTTCTCTTTCTCATTTAATTTCTAACAGTGTCAGTTGTGAACAAAAGTTTCTCCCAAGAAACTTAATGAATGAATGATAATTATGACTAGTTCTCTGGAAAATAAGCTTTACCTGTTGTAATTTCTAATTGATATAAAGTATATAGAAACAGAAGTCGTACTCAAATGCAATAAATTGTGTTTCTAAGCAAATCCAGGTTTGTTAACTTTCTCCAGATTTATCAGTTATTTTACGCTCAAAATAAACATAAAATTCACATATTTTTGGGAAAATTTTAAGGTGGCGCTAACTTCCGTTTGGCTGGAAAATGTCCCAATTCTCAGTATGCGACGAACTGATGCTAAGGTTGTTTTATAGTCATTTTTTAATTTTCTTCGAAAGCCATTAAAATATCAACATTGATCATAAAATCTTGCACATTTTTTCAATAGCCATTTCTTACAACTTTCATTTTCATAAGAACATGGTAGATTATATGAAAAACTACTCCATCAATCAATTTGGAATTGTTAGATTATATTTATAGCCTTTTTAACATTAATCTTATGAGCAATAACATTTGTGCTATTCCTACAACTTGAGGAAAAATAACTAAACATTTATCTTGGTTGTAACATTTAGAGAAACTTGAAGCACTAGTCAAAGTATGTTTTGTTGGGTTGTGCCAAATCTGAAATCTCCTACTTTAAAAGTTTGCTCTCTTGAACGTTTAAGCTTAGGATTAATTCTTTTATAATATTGGTTACACTGAGAGATGTTTTCTTTCAGGATTTTAACCACTGTGTCATATAAAATGAGTTCAGTTATCAATATTTTTATTTTATTTTTTTACTGAATTATTTGTTCTGATAGTAGAAGCATAATACTGGAACAGGATTAATTTGATATGTAGCTCAGTTAGCGCCACCTTAAGCTACCCAGACGGCAATATTTTGAAGGTTTTTAGTACATTAATATGTTTGATAAATATCAGTCTTTGTAAATTTCAAATATATACTAACGAGTTATTTGTAAGTTCCTGAAAACTAATTGAACAATTTTGTTGGTATTTGACAATGATGTGTGCAGTACAACCGATGTGGAACAGTCTTCAAAGGTGTTTAGCCCTTCACGTAGACACCGGGAGGAGCTACGAGACCGATGGGTGCCTGTAAATGGTCCTCTACCTTGGGTTTGGGCACGTAAGGGTTCTTCAAAGGATCCAAGTTCAGACTGAAATTAAATGTAAACAATAATATTAAAAGCAATATACACAAGTTTTTCCTTTAAACATTAGCATACCTGTGAACCTAGGTCACAGAGAGAGCCCATGCGACAGTCTACATAGTGATTGCAACTCTCAAATCTACAGGATGTAACAAACATTAGGCAATGATTCCTGGAATCAAAAGAATAAAAAACATCCCAATGAATAGGTGTTCCACAATACGTTCGTAGTAAGGTACAGACGTTGCATATGGCCACCATCATACTGACGTTTTTCTTGGCCGTTTTGTTACCGTCTCTGTTTTCTTCTCTCTGCTGGTATCTGAGTTCAGTCACCTTTGAGTAATCCTCCACTCGATATGATGGCTTGCCCTAACGCAGTTAAGGGGCAATATCTTTATGTATAGATATCAGCAAAGCTAAACGGTGACTATGGGCAGACTTGGCACACATATGAGTTAATACTATCTGGAGATAATGAGTGATACACACCTAGCACCCCTAGAGGGTGAAACGTAAAAATCATCAAAAATGACATACATTAGTGCTGAACCCATGGTTACTGGGTCGCTGAGATGAACACTGACACTCCGGATGACATTTAAGTTAAAGTTCAGCCACCATCGCTATCACTATCACTATAACTATCAGCCATATTCAATTGTTTTTATGATGGGGCCTCTTTAGGTCCGAAGCAAGGTAGGTTTTCATGAGGTCTCTCCATCTGGGACGGTCTTGAGTGATGTTCTGCCAATTGATCCCAGTAATCTTCCAGATGTCTTTAACCCATCTCTCCGGTGGTCTTCCCTTAGGTCTCAGATGTTCTTTCGGACTCCACTCAAACACAAGCTTTGTCCACCTCCGAGCAACATGGCCTGCCACGGTCATTTTAGGGTAAACACCCTTTCTAAAATGTCACTGACCTTTGTGACTGACCTGATGTAATCTGCTCTCTTCCTGTCTTTCTTCGTGAAGCCTAGCATAAACCATTCCATAGCTCTTTGGGTTGTTCTGAGTTTTTGCTTAACAAACTTGCTCAACGTCCAGGTGGGTTGGCATGTTGGATTTGAAGATTGAAGAATTTCTTCCATAGGCTTGCCATCCTAGTTTGAAGCGTCAGAAGATCTCCGGTGTTAAGTCCCCTTTCATGTTTACAAGCTGCCCAAGATAGACATACTCACTGACCTGTTGTAAGATGGAGTTCCCCACATGCAGTTTTCCTGCAGGGGCCCATTTGTTGAGCATTACTTTGGTTTTAGAAAGGTTCATGGAAGGTCCCACTTTTTGACAGGCTGAGACAAGATCTTGTATTAGAGTTTGTAGTTCATCGATGTCAGCTAAAAGTGTAATGTCGTCTGCAAACCTTAAATTATTCAGCCTTTTCCCAATGATTTTTATTACTGTACTTTGCCAGTTGATTTTTGACATGGCCATTTCTAATACTGCTGAGAACAGCTTGGGGGGTGAGAAAATGTCCAAAATGACAGAAAAGCACGGGCTGCTATCTCTAATTACGTCATAACACACGTCGGCAGTATGAAAAACACTGTGGTGCAGTTGTCGCTAAACGTCAACGGGGCTTTGGTGCAAGGTGCGGTGTGCTATTGTCCGAGCATCCCGATGACTGAACGGACCAGCGTATATGACCTTCTTGAAGGACATGTGCCACCTCCCCATGAGATTCATGCCTGATGGGGTTTCAGCTCACTTCAGTTTACAAGTATGCCAGGATTTGGATAATATTTCCCCACCATGGTGAATCGGTCATCAGAGTCCAATGCGTTGGCCTGTCTGGTCTCCTTACCTTAATCCATTGGATTTTTACCTGTGGGACACATGAAAAGTGTGGCGTACGCTACTCCGGTTGACATCAGTGTCCTGGAACCATGCGTCAATAACGCATGTGTAGCTGTTCGACGTGACCCAAATATCTTCGAGTGGCTTCAGCATGATGGAAACTTTGAGCATCACGTGTGATGTGGCCAATCTACGTCCTGTAACTCCCTCGCGTGGAACTCAGTAAGAACTCATTTTAGGAGATGTCTTTATAGGAATATTTGGACACAAATATGTCTTATGGCTGGGAGCCATCTCAAAATGAGTGTAACGTGACAAAATGTATGACGGAAGTGTAAACATAGCAACAGTGCAGACTGTGATGTAAAATATTGTTTCCTAGCAACGTGCAGGCTGTGATGTAAGATATTGTTACCTAGCAACCGTGCAGGCTGTGATGTAAAATATTGTTACCTAGCAACCGTGCAGGCTGTGATGTAAAATATTGTTTCCTAGCAACGTGCAGGCTGTGATGTAAGGTATTCTTATCTAGCAACTGTGCAGACTGTGATGTAAAATATTGTTTCCTAGCAACCATGCAGGCTGTGATGTAAGGTATTCTTATCTAGCAACCGTGCAGGCTGTGATGTAAGATATTGTTTCCTAGCAACCATGCAGGCTGTGATGCAAGGTATTCTTATCTAGCAACCGTGCAGGCTGTGATGTAAGATATTGTTTCCTAGCAACCATGCAGGCTGTGATGTAAGGTATTCTTATCTAGCAACCATGCAGGCTGTGATGTAAGATATTGTTATCTAGCAACCGTGCAGGCTGTGATGTAAGATATTGTTACCTAGCAACCGTGCAGGCTGTGATGTAAGGTATTCTTATCTAGCAACCATGCAGGCTGTGATGTAAGATATTGTTATCTAGCAACCGTGCAGGCTGTGATGTAAGATATTGTTTCCTAGCAACCATGCAGGCTGTGATGTAAGATATTGTTATCTAGCAACCGTGCAGGTTGTGATGTAAGATATTGTTTCCTAGCAACCGTGCAGTTTGTGATGCAAGGTATTGTTACCTGCCAACTGTGCAGGCTGTGAGGTAAAGTATTGTTACCTAGCAAGCGTGCAGGCTGTGATGTAAGGTATTCTTATCTAGCAACCATGCAGGCTGTGATGTAAAGTATTGTTACCTAGCAACCGTGCAGGCTGTGATGTAAAGTATTGTTACCTAGCAACCGTACAGGCTGTAATGTAAAGTATTGTTACCTAGCAACGTGCAGGCTGTGAGTAAAGTATTGTTACCTAGCAACTGTACAGGCTGTGATGTAAAGTATTGTTACCTAGCAACCATGCAGGCTGTGATGTAAGGTATTCTTATCTAGCAACCATGCAGGCTGTGATGTAAAGTATTGTTACCTAGCAACCGTGCAGGCTGTGATGTAAAGTATTGTTACCTAGCAACCGTGCAGGTTGTGATGTAAGGTATTGTTACCTAGCAACTGTACAGGCTGTGATGTAAAGTATTGTTACCTAGCAACCATGCAGGCTGTGATGTAAAGTATTGTTACCTAGCAACCGTGCAGGCTGTGATGTAAAGTATTGTTACCTAGCAACCGTACAGGCTGTGATGTAAAGTATTGTTATCTAGCAACTGTACAGGCTGTGATGTAAAGTATTGTTACCTAGAAACCATGCAGGCTGTGATGTAAAGTATTGTTACCTAGCAACCGTGCAGGCTGCGATGTAAAGTATTGTTATCTAGCAACCGTGCAGGCTGTGATGTAAAGTATTGTTACCTAGCAACCGTGCAGGCTGTGATGTAAAGTATTGTTACCTAGCAACTGTACAGGCTGTGATGTAAGATATTGTTTCCTAGCAACCGTGCAGGCTGTGATGTAAAGTATTGTTTCCTAGCAGCCGTGCAGGCAGTGATGTAAAGTATTGTTACCTAGCAACCGTGCAGGCTGTGATGTAAAGTATTGTTACCTAGCAACCGTGCAGGTTGTGATGTAAGGTATTGTTACCTAGCAACTGTACAGGCTGTGATGTAAAGTATTGTTACCTAGCAACCATGCAGGCTGTGATGTAAAGTATTGTTACCTAGCAACCGTGCAGGCTGTGATGTAAAGTATTGTTACCTAGCAACCGTACAGGCTGTGATGTAAAGTATTGTTATCTAGCAACTGTACAGGCTGTGATGTAAAGTATTGTTACCTAGCAACCATGCAGGCTGTGATGTAAAGTATTGTTACCTAGCAACCGTGCAGGCTGCGATGTAAAGTATTGTTATCTAGCAACCGTGCAGGCTGTGATGTAAAGTATTGTTACCTAGCAACGTGCAGGCTGTGATGTAAAGTATTGTTACATAGCTACGGTGCAGGTTGTGATGTAAAGTATTGTTACCTAGCAACGTGCAGGCTGTGATGTAAAGTATTGTTACCTAGCAACCGTACAGGCTGTGATGTAAAGTATTGTTACCTAGCAACCGTGCAGGCTGTGATGTAAAGTATTGTTACCTAGCAACCGTGCAGGCTGTGATGTAAAGTATTGTTACCTAGCAACCGTGCAGGCTGTGATGTAAAGTATTGTTTCCTAGCAGCCGTGCAGGCTGTGATGTAAAGTATTGTTACCTAGCAACCGTGCAGGCTGTGATGTAAGTATTGTTACCTAGCAATGTGCAGGCTGTGATGTAAGGTATTGTTACCTAGCAACGTGCAGGCTGTGATGTAAAGTATTGTTACCTAGCAACAGTGCAGGCTGTGATGTAAAGTATTGTTACATAGCAACCGTGCAGGTTGTCTTATGTTTGGTTGCCATCTGAAATAAGCAGCCGTTGATAGTTGGCTATGACCAGGACACATATTTCTGTTCATTTGATTTTCACAAAAAGGAAAAGTGTTTTCTTTTCTAGTGTTTTAATCTCAGGAATCTCACCCTACCTCTGATGTTTAAATACACCCTCTACATTTCAATTTAAACACAAGAACAAGTTCATAATTATGTTTTTCTATAGCACTAGTAACACGTGCCAACTTCAGATTGGAACAATTTTAAATCTCCAAAACAATATCTCCTTGTATATGGCATTAATCGTTCTCCTCCTGATGTATGTGATTTCTGTCTGTTTGCTCGCTCATTGCTACCCATGTGATATTTAAACCATGCCTGCGCTTCACAGCACTGGCGATAACTTTTAAACAATTCAGGGAAATCACATGCTGTTAAAGGGTATTTTTATCTTGTTAAAATTATTGAGGTGAATTTACAATTTCTTGCAAAAAGAATCTTAAAATGTGGTTTCTAATTTAAAGGTTGATTTTTACTACAAACTATAATGTAACATCATCATCTAATTTTAAATGTTTCCTACAGGAATTGCAGGGTGCCAAAAAAACAAAGACTCCCATACAAATTTTGGATAGACATTATTCTGGTGTCAGAAACATCTAGAATATACAATTACAATTACACTGAGTCACATTACATACATTTTGACCAAAATTTTGCTACGTCAAGTGCATTCTGTGAGCCTTGAAAGAGGAGGATGGACACAGTGAACATTGAAGCACATGATCTTGTTAGCATCGATGTAACACCATCTCTCTTAGGTAAGGTCGCTTTGGATCTGCCCACACCGGATCTGAACCTATTCAAGGATTTCCACATTGTCCAAGTCTCTTTGTATTCAGGTGGTAAGCATTCAGCTGTCCAGCGACGTTGGGAGACTTTGTTTTTCATAGCTTTATTATTGCTTTTCTGGTTGATTAGTAGCCAAGATATTCAAGATATTTGTTCCTGGACTTCAGTCTCTGATCTGGGGATACATTACTATATACTGGATGAGCACTTCCTTCTTCAGCATGAACCTATTCATTTTAGAAGTTGAAAAATTGAAGAAAATGTAGAAACAAGTTTTTTTTTTAAGATCCATATCTGTGGTTCCGAAAACTGGAAATTGAGCCATTTAGTGCGGTAATTGCAATAGTGGTGGCAAAGGCTTTTGGAAGTTCGAACTGGTTAGAGAAGTCTGCAGAAAGTTTCTGGGAACTTCTTCATAAAGTTTTTCATGCTCAACAATTCTACACGTACTTGTGGTATTTCACTGACAGCTTAAGCAGTGTGAGCCAAGAAAGCACTTCTATTTGACTTCCTTCACTAAAATTGTTATTGCTCAGCTCCCTTTTATCGCACATGAATGTTTAATATAGCTAAACCTTCCTCGACAGCCACTCTAAACAGTGGTGCAAACTGCATCACAATCTGTTGAGTGGTTCTCAAGATCAGCCCGCACAAAACAGGGCAGAAATCTACAGGGCACCTAATTTTATGTGTAAAAACAAATTTGATGAAGATGTCTCACTTGATGAAACATGCCATTTTGTCGTTTTGTTAAGTCTTGTGTGTTTGTCAATAACTATTTACTGTGTTGGACCAATTTAAAACACATCAATAATAATTACCTGTAGAGTGATGGGGCATCAGCACAGTTCACGTTGTACCACCAGTCGCAAGCGAATTCGGCCTGGTTGAAGAGGGTACCGTTGGTGCAGAGGAAGGAGGCACCTTGGTGGCCTTCCCGACCATCGTGGCACACGTGGTACGCCTGGAACATGAACACCATTCACTAGAAGAACATTTAACAACTATAACTGTGTGCATACAGTTCAAATTTTCTCCTCGTTCTTATCTCAGATTAGGTTTATGAAAGAATGTGCCGTTCACTGTCTGTCTGTCTGTCTGTCTGTCTGTCTGTCTGTCTGTCTGTCTGTCTGTCTGTCTGTCTGTCTGTCTGTCTGTCTGTCTGTCTGTCTGTCTGTCTGTCTGTCTGTCTGTCTGTCTGTCTGTCTGTCTGTCTGAACATCAATGCAAAATGGCTTGACAGAATTTCTTATAATCCGGTATTTCAGTTTAAGAATGTTTGCACAGATTTACTACTCTGTATATTAGCTTACACTGGTGTACTAATTTTTCCATTAATATCAGCTGTATCAAAAAATGGTACGTTATATAAGTTATGTAACTAGTGCCCAGATGTTTAGGCAGTAACAGGTTTGTCGTCTGGCCCGCTCTTCTGTACTGTAGCAAGAGTAACATAACATCCAGGGGTTCTGACAGGATGGGCCCCTAATATTTATGCAAATCTCATAGCAGAACTGTTCCTCGCTTCAATAAGTTTGCATTTCATCCAGTTTTTAAGCTTAGTAATTCAAAACTAGGGTTGTATTTAATGTATCTGCTAAAGCTTCTAACAATATTTCATTGAATAATATGTTAATAGTTGGAGTATATTCTAAGATTTAGAATGCATACCTTTGCCTTCGCTGCAGATATTGCTCCAATGTATTAGATGATAGGAAAGTTCAGCAGATTAACTGGAGGGAATCACGTAGGGACCCACCCTGACACTGTAACATATGGTACAGCAGCAGCACCCTTCCTCTACCTGCAGCAACTTGCTGAAGATGAAGAATCGACGTTCCCCAGAGCAGCACAAGTTGTTCACAAAGATTTTTATGTTGATGACCTAGTAAGCGGCTGTGATGATATCCAGCATGCTCTTCAATTGCAGTCTGAAATTATTTATTTACTAGAGAGTAGGGGATTTCACCTCAAGAAATGATGTGCAAACCACCCAGCATTACTCGAAGCAGTTTCAGAAGAGGACAGGGAAACCCAGCTCTTGACGAAGGCACTAGAGTGAAATCTTTAGGCCTATTATGGCATCCAGCAACTGTTAATTTTCTCATTTGTGTCAATCTGTATTCAGACAGTCCCTATCATGCTGATATTCATGTAATATATGAAAGGTCTTACCTGTCATTGCATCAATATTTGATCCACTTGGGTTATTCAGTCCTTTGGGAATTTCTTACAAGATTGTTATGCAGAAACTTTGGCTAGTCAGTCTGAACTAGAATGACAGACTCCCATCTCAATTAGTCAAAGAATGGGAAGAACTTCACTTTCAGCCACAGGCAGTAAGAGCGGTTAGTCACATGTAAGGGAACCCTGTTCATGTACAAATTCATGGTTTTTCTGATGCTTCAGAATGAGCTTATGGAGCTTGCCTTTATGTACGGTCTGTCGACAAAAGGGGACAGATTTGCGTCAGATTATTATGTTCTAAATCCAGAGTAGCACCAGTGAAGAAACGGACACTACCAAGACTTGAACTGTGTGCAGCCCGACTACTCCACAAGACCCTTCCAGTTTTGTCTCTCCCAGTCAGGAAGCTGTACGTGTGGACGGACTCCACCATTGTCTTAGCCTGGAACGCATCTCCTGTTACACGCTGGAAAACATTTGGGGCCAACAAAGTCTCTTCAATTCAAGAATAGTCTCATAAGGCAGAATGGAGACATGTTCCTACCAGTTGCAATCCAGCAGATTTAATATCCAGAGGTGTTGCTCCAGGGCAACTACGAGGTATGAACCTGTAGTGACACAGACCATCTTGGTTAACTGAGTCCACCGAATCATGGCCAGACACAATCTCGTCCCACGCAGAAGAGAACTACCTGACTCATGAAGTACACATCCTGTAGTCATGTTGATAGGTACCAATTGGGATGAATTTATGCTGAAGAACTTGTCACTGTCCCAACTGAATTGAGTTACTTCATATTGTTGTGACTCATTCATAATAGTGCCAATCCTCAAGACAAGAGGTTTGGGATATTAAGTGCACAAGAGCTGCAGATGGCCTTGCACTCCTGTATAAAAACTGTACAATAAGTGTGTTATGCTCAAGGGATAGTTCAACTCAACTCTAAATCCTGCATCTCAAGGAAGAGTAAAATTGCAGATTTACATCCTTTCTTAGAAGATAAGGAAATTCTGAGGGTAGAAGGAAGACCTGAAAATTCAAATCTACCTTATGATATCCTTCCTCCGCAACATACTCTCACAAACCTTGTTGCGATGGCAGAACACATTAGGCTTAGGCTTTTGCATCCGGGTGCTCAATTAGTAACTGCATCATTAAGAGAAAGATTCTGGATTCCCACGGCCAGGGCAGTTTTCAAAGAGTCATCCATAAATATCTAACCTGTTTTAGATTCAAGGCGACAACAGCTGAACAGCTGATGGGACAGCTCTCTTAATGTAGGAGCTGATTATGCTGGTCCTTTCTTCAATTTAAGATGTTACCAAAATTTATTAGGATCAACCTATTCAATACAATAGAATTTACAAAGTTAGGACTTACATCCTATTAAACTAAAATTCTATTGTATTGAATAGGTTGATCCTAATAAATTTTGGTAATATCTTAAATTGATGTACATTTCAATACGGTCCAAATATGAAATTTGTAACATGTAATTGTAACATGGTCCTTTCTTCGTCGAGAGGGGAAACGTAAGATTCAAACAGACAGTGAAGAGTTACATTGTATTGTTCATCTGTCTTGCTCAAAAGCTTTTCACCTGGAGGTGGTGAGTGACCTCTCTTGGCAGCCCTGTGGAGATTCATAGCTCGATGTGCAAAATGCTCCATCATCTATGGTGATAATGGCACTAACTTCATTGAAATCAACAGAAGAATGCAGCATCTGCGAACTATTCCTTTCAACCAGTTTTTGTGAAGATATAAGGTTTTAATTTGCAATAGAAGGCAGCTCTCCACACTTCGACGAACTTTGAGAAGCAGGTGTCAAGTCCATGAAATACCATTTGAGAAGAGTTGCGGGTAATGCGCTACTGACATACGAGGAGCTGGGTACCTTACTGCACAGATAGATGCACGTCTTAATTCTCACCCCTCATCTGCTTTATCCAGTGACCCTAATGACCTTACTTATTTATCATCTGCTCACTTCCTAATTGGTGCCCCCCTTACAACCATTCCTGAGCCTGACATTATTGACCTGCCCATCAACAGATTGTCTCGATGCAGCATATCCAGGCAATGCAGCAGCAGTTGTGGAAGAAGTGGTCTGCCGAGTACCTGAATTCACTGCAGCACAGGAAGAAATGGACCTGTCCCAAGGAGAACCTAGCTACTGGAACAGTTGTTCTTCTGAAGGAAGACAACCTTCCTCCTCTTTCTTGGAATTAGGCTGTGGTGGAGACTGTCCATCCTGGAAGGTATGGACTCGCACGAGTGACTACCATCAGAACAAACAATGATATTTTAAAACGACCTGTTAAGAAGTTAATTCCATTACCTGTTGAACACTCAAGAGAATCATTGTGGCTAATGCTGTAATGTGTGTGTTTCATGTGAATATTTGTTTCTTTGTTCACTTCAGAGTGTATAATTATGGTGTTGTGTTTGTGACTTGAACTGAGAACTCAACAGTGTGTGTGTGAATAGTTTGTTTCTTCTTAAATTCATACTGCATAATAATGGATGAGGACAAGGTCAAACTATTTAATACCTTCTGCTAATTGTGGTGTAAATATTTTTGTTGCTTATGTTTATATGAATGTTTTGTTGAATGATAAATCATTTTGGTTACTGAACCTGAACTCTGTGTGTCAGTGGCTGTGTGGTGCTTGAATTGAATTGAATTGAATTGAACTATCATGAGGGCATGTCAGGCAATTTAATTCTGTTGAATCATGGTGTTTCAAGGGTGGGAAGCATGTTCTGGATTAGATAAGGGGCTTCATTCATTCCATCCGTGGCCCGGTCACTGACTGGAAAACAGGCTGTGGATTTTCATTTTCATTCTTCATAATCTGATCTTTCCTACTTTTAAGGACACCACTCAAACTTATTCATCTACTAATGTCACTCCATGCCATCTGTCCACTGACAGCTTGGAACATATCACTTTAGTCGAGCAGGTCCTTGAGGAATTCCCCTCTTAATTATTACAGGGTCAGATAAAGCTTCGCCTAATCTAATTCTCAAAATCTATTTTCTAGAAACATTTATTACTCACTCAGTCACTCTTTTGTTAAGTCCAATTGCACTCATTTTTGCCAGTAGTCTCCCATGATCCACCCTATGAAATGCTTTAGACAGGTCAATTGCGATACAGTCCATTTGACCTCCTGAATCCAGGAAATCTGGTATATCTTGCTGGAATCCTATAAGCTGAGCTTCAGTGGAATAACCTTCCCTAAACCTGAACTGCCTTCTGTTGAACCAATTATTAATTTCACAAACATGCCTGATATAATCAGAAACATTGCTTTCCCAAAGCTTACATACAATGCATGTCAAACTTACTGGCCTGTAATTTTCAGCTTTATGTCTATCACCCTTGCCTTTATACACAAAGGCTACTGGAGCAACTCCCCATTAATTTGGTACAGCTGCTTCATGCAAACAATAATCAAACAAGTACTTCAGATATGGTACTATATCACAACCCACTGTCTTAAGTATATCCCCAGAAATCATCAATTCCTGCTGCTTTTCTAATTTTCAACTTTTGTATCTTATTGTAAATAAATAGGTGTTATAATAGGTACAAGGGTGCTCCCAAAAATAAGGCCTCCTATTTTTTTATAAATACAGAACTCTGTTCTTGTGACTGTTGGTCACAATATTGTGAAGAGTGTTTCCCGCGCTCGCATATAAACATGTGCACGCCGCGCTGAGGCACTCAGTCTTGGCTTGGCAGCCGTTGAGAATGGAGCTCCCATTAGATGTTACCACCAAGTGCGAAGTGCACACTGTTATTCAGTTTTCAACAAGAAAGGTACTGAACCAATTGAAAAAATTGACAGAAATAATACCATATAAATGGTCCATTGTTGTTTTCCAGCTAACTCATTCATGGTTGCTAGTGTTTCGCCCCAGTTGGTACTTAGCACACCCACCAAGACGCATGGCTAGTGCATACCGTGGAGGCCACTGCGTAGGCTACTTGAAACCACCGGCACTATGAGAGACTTTGTTACATTTTCAAAAATTGATGCCTGCCTGGCCATCAGATTATATAGATGTTGATTCCCATGGGGAACCCTATGGGTACTCTGGTATTCCCATAGGTTCCCTATGGGAATCAACATCTATATCAATGGACGGAAGTGTATGGTGAGTCATGCATGGATGTCAAAAATGTTCGTAAGTGGTGTAGAGAGGTTGCAGCCAGTCGGACTGAAATTCACGACGAACAAATAAAGGAGCGGGAGACCGTCAATTTCCACTGAGACAGTCGTGAATCATGCGTGAAGATCGGCGGATCACCCTGGATCCTGAGATGAGGTTCACAACTTCCTGATGTTACTCTCTAGAGAGTAATAAATAAGTTACAAGATTGTGAGCAACTGCAATGTGACCTCGATAATGTTGTGGGATGGACAGCAGGCAGTGGTATGTTGATAAACGGGGTTAAAGGTCAGGTTGTGAGTTTCACAAATAGGAAAAGTCCTCTCAGTTTTAATTACTGCGTTGATGGGGTGAAAATTCCTTTTGGGGATCATTGTAAGTATCTAGGTGTTAATATAAGGAAAGATCTTCATTGGGGTAATCACGTAAATGGGATTGTTAATAAAGGGTACAGATCTCTGCACATGGTTATGAGGGTGTTTAGGAGTTGTAGTAAGGATGTAAAGGAGAGGGCATATAAGTCTCTGGTAAGACCCCAACTAGAGTATGGTTCCAGTGTATGGGACCCTCACCAGGATTACCTGATTCAAGAACTGGAAATAATCCAAAGAAAAGCAGCTCAATTTGTTCTGGGTGATTTCTGACAAAAGACTAGCATTAGAAAAATGTTGCAAAGTTTGGGCTGGGAAGAATTCAGAGAAAGAAGGAGAGCTGCTCGACTAAGTGGTATGTTCCGAGCCGTCAGCGTAGAGATGGTGTGGAATGACATTAGTAGGCGAATAAGTTTGAGTGGCGTTTATAAAAGTAGGAAAGATGAAGTTTGAAACATGCTAATATAGCATGGTTTCTTAGATGATGTTACCTATGTCTCAAAGAATAGGTATCCGACTGTTCCGTGTATCTATGTATTTCCACTTTCTGTCGATAGAGGGCATCCCCCTCTGCCGCAAGCATGAAGGATTATTTTTCGGCGAGACCTTTTAATATCTACTCCTAGTAGTGTTTGTTACTAACTTGTATTGCTTGAGGTGAATAACTTTTCTAGTTCAGGGTAATGTCTTTCGCCCTTCCTGACCGGGGTCCACGCCTAGTTTTCTCTTTCGATCCTCGTATTTAACTATGTGCGTACGTTAGTTAGAGGGTGGGTGTGGCTCAAGTTGGAATTCAAGAGGACAAACTGGGGCAAATATTCATTTATAGGAAGGGGAGTTAGGGATTGGAATAACTTACCAAGGGAGATGTTCAATAAATTTCGAATTTCTTTGAAATCATTTAGGAAAAGGCTAGGAAAACAACAGATAGGGAATCTGCCACCTAGGCAACTGCCCTAAATGCAGATCGATTGATTGATTGATTGATTGATTGATTGATTGATTGATTGATTGATTGATTGATTGATTGATTGATTGATTGATTGATTGATTGATTGATTGATTGATTGATTGATTGATTGATTGATTGATTGATTGATTGATTGATTGATCGATCAGCATGGCGGCGAGCTGGTATGACATGGGCATGCAAAAACTCTCACAGCGTCTACAAAAATTCAAGTAGAAAGTGATTCAAGTGATTATGTAGAAAAATACTTAAATATTCAAGATGTAAAATGATGTAAACCATGGTAGAAATAAACAGATCTATGTATTTAGAAAAAAAATAGGAGACCTTACTTTTGGGATTACTTTCATAAATTTTAATACTTCTTTAGTATTAGCCTCCTCCTCTATCTGGACATTATACTTGTAACCAACAATTTTACATACTGCTAACTGAATACTTCTGCCTTTTTAAGATCCTTGCATACACACTCCCCTTGTTCATTAATTATTCCTGGAATGTCCTTCTTGGAACATGTTTCTGCCTTAAAGTACCTATACATACCCTTCCAATTTACACTAAAATTTGTATGACTGCCAATTATGCTTGTCATCATGTTATCCTTAGCTGACTTCTTTGCTAGATCCACAGCTATTTCTAACTCTATTTCTTTCCAACCTGCACCTCATTCTTAGACTCTTTACTTCTCTGTTATAATAAAGTGGGTCTTTACCATTTCTTACGACCTTTAAAGGTACGTACCTGTTTTCACATTCCTCAACAATTGCTTTAAACCCATCCCAAAGTCTCTTTACATTTTTATTTCCCGTTTTCCACCGATCATAGTTACTTCTTAAAAACTCGCTCATGCCTGCTTTATCAGCTATATGGTACTGACTAATAGTCCTACTTTTAAGACCTTTCTTTCTATCATATTTATTTTTAACTACTACAAAAACAGCTTCCTGATCATTAATACCATGTATTACTTTGGCTTCTCTGTAGAGTTCATCCAGTTTTACCAGCAGGTCTGTACACTCCAAGGACATCAAGTTGCCTTACACCTAGAATTTCATGTTTGTTATCTTTAATTTTTTGGTAGCTTACAATTCAAAGAAAGGCCATCCCTAAAGGACATGCAGACTAAGAATAAAGTAACACATTAACTGAGGAAACTTCTCACCCTGCGCTACTGACTACCGAGACAGGGAAAGGAATGTCCCATCCCATCCCTTTCTTGAAATAGCCAGGCAGTATGCTTGCATAAAATAAGTGACCTACCTGGGGGGAGGTACTGGGGTAAAAAGCCCCTCCCCCAATGGAATTTTTACAAGAAGAAAATAAACAGAAATAACAATAAACATTGAGAGACAGAACCCACAGGGCTGTTGAATCTACTTTCTAGGAAGCCTAGAAAGTTGGATTTTAGATTGTAAACTGAGCACCGTTCTCTGTAAAACTGTTCACCTTGGTCATATTGTTGTTGTTCTGTATTTTAATGTAGTGTACTGTAATCTGAATATCAACATAATTCACTTGTATCAGTGACCTTATAATTACAAGTCTTGCCTGTGCGCACCAGGCACAAGTACCTTCATTGTGTTCTATATCACTTTGTAACTATAAACCCCCCCCACCATTCCTGTTATTTCATTATCTGTTGGTTAAAAAATTGCTATATGTCCAACTCACAGGCAAAATAAATTTTGTTGGAGTGTTTCAAATTTATACTTAATTTCAAATGTATATGCTGAATATTCTATTATGTTTAGAATATGCATTGAATCCAATGTTTCTTCTTTTTCCTACTGCTTTTACCACACCTGTGGGGTTGCGGGTGCGAACTGCGTTACACATGCGGATTTGGCCTTGTTTTACGGCCGGATGCCCTTCCTGACGCAAACTCAATAATGAGGGATGAAGTGAAATGGTGTATGGCTTTTAGTGCCGGGAGTGTCCAAGGACAAGTTTGACTCCGTAGGCGACCTGCGCGTCGTGATGAGGATGAAATGACTACACGTACGCCCAGTCCCCGTGCCAGCGAAATTAACCAATTATGGTTAAAATTCCCGACCCCGCCGGGAATCGAACCCGGGACCCTGTGACCAAAGGCCAGCACGCTAACCATTTAGACATGGAGTCGGATGTAATCACTATTGCATGTTTCTGTGGTGGTTGGTAGTGTAGTATGAAGAGGGGGGTGTTGGGATGGACACAAACACCCAGTCCCCGTGCTAGGAATAGAACCCCGGACCCTCTGAACCTTAGGGCAGTACGCTGAGCATTCAGCCAATGAGTCGGACGTGCAATAAATCCAATAAACCCACAAAATATGCATTTATATATGTGCATATGCATTTTCAAAAATTCGGTCACTAATAATATATCCAAGCGAATAACGTGCGGTAAACACAACATCCGTTGCGTGGGATCGTGTGTTTTCGTTCACCTAGATTCCATCTTGCATTCGGGAGATATTGGGTTCGAATCCCATTGTTGGCAGCCCTGCATGTGGTTTTCCATGCCACCACACAAATGCTGCGGTTGTGCCTTCTGTAAGGCCACGGCCGTTTCCTTCCCACTCCTAGCCTTTCTCTGTCCCATCGCCGCCAGAAGACCTAGCTGTGTCGGTGCGACGTAAAGCAAATTGAAAAAAGAAATCGTTTGTGAATACGAGTTTGCGTATTAGTTCTGTAGCAAGAATTATACACAACGAGACGTAATAAAGCGCAGTGTTCAAACAACGATATGTCCATGTTCGGCGCTCTAAGAGTGAAGTAATAATAATCAGTGCCTTCCGAAAACAAAACTGAAACATGCAAGGGAAGCGAAAGCTTCACAAGAAGAGTAAGAGAAAGAAAGTGTCATTAACTGTAGGGAAATTGAGGACTTCCTAAACGGCACAAACTTAGCACTGTCGGGACTGGACAAAGTGAGGAGCAATGTCGTAACCCAAGCTGTCAGTCCTTGAAAGAGGCACAGAGCTTCTTCTATAGTACAGCATCGGGGACAGTCCCGTCTATTGACAGGCGGCATTGAACATGGTGTGATCGTGACATTTACGATATTAAGTAACTTCAACTCTGTGGGGCGTGGTCCCTTGGTGAGAGTGATCCAGAGGTCGATGTCCGCTTGCTAAAGAACTAGGACAGTCATGAATTGCCAAAGGCCTTCGACATTATTGCAAACACTGAACAGAAACCTGTACAGACAAAGAAGAGAGGACCAAGGTACGCTCCTTGCGGTACCACACACCACCATATCAACTTTTAGTTCTGTGGTAAACAGACAGTAAATAGTATTTTCCTACTCCGACATTGATTTAAACATAGATTACTTTTCACCATCCTGTTCCCAACATATCGGGTTCGAACCCTGCTGAGATTTGTGTCATTCGAGTGTGATTAAATGTAACAATTACGCATCTTTAGCTTTCAGTACGAAAGAGAATTATTGGGTGACAAAATTAAGTTATTTATTTATTTATTTATTTATTTATTTATTTATGTATTTATTTATTTATTTATTTATTTATTTATTTATTTATTTATTTATTTATTTATTTATTTATTTATTTATTTATTTATTTATTTATTTATTTATTTACACTCTAGACTGTTATGCCTTTCAGCGCTCAGTCTGTAAGGCTGTGAACCTCTAGAATCATCTTATTGGTAATAAATTCTATGGCCTCGTTTACTTCGACCCTAGAATCTACAAATCACTTAAAACTAAGTCGAACCATCGGCGCCTTGGTCACCTTCTTTTCATCTTACTCTGTATAACCGTGTCCATTATTCTTCTGGGTAACCTAGCCTCCTCAATTTGCGTCATATGGCTGCACCAATGAAGTCCATTGATACGCACAGAGCTTCATCCATCCAATGTATTTGAAAATGAATATCCACAGCCTGTTTCCAGTCATTCGACAGGGCCGGGAATGAATGAAGCCCAATCTAGCGGCAATTATGCCGGATGCGGAAGCCTGTCGCACTCCTCTGCAGCAATGATTAATGACTGACAGATGAAATGAAATATTGGAGAATGTCGCTGGAATTAATCATGAGAGAGAAACCCGGACTATCCGGGTGAAAACCTATGCCGCCTCAGCTTTGTTTAGCACAAATATCACATGGAGTGATCGGGATTTGAACCACGGAACCCAGGGGTGAGAGGCCGGGTGAGGTGCCTCCTAAGCCACGGAGACTATCCATTTATTTATTTATTTATTTATTTATTTATTTATTTATTTATTTATTTATTTATTTATCTTTCCCTTCGACCTTGGGATTATCTTCTTTTTACGCCGCTTTTCTCAAACCCTAATGGAATTACATAATATGTCATCTTGGCCCTGTTTTACGGGTGGATGCTCTGTGGAGAGGGATGTATTCACTGCCGCGTGTTGGTAGTGTGATACGTACAAGACAAACACAAAAACCCATAGAGTCCGGGATCGCCTGAAGCGAATATCACATCGCTGACCAAGGAGTTAGACGACCACTTCGGCATAATTTCACTAACATAAGTACATGGGCCGCATTACAAGGGAATATTCCTAGATTCTCAATGAAGCAAGAACGAGAAACACGGCCAGATCTTGACCAATATCTCGGGACAGTAATAACTTTCGCCTCAAGTCGCGTGGTGCAATAAGTCATGAAGTGAAAGGTTCTCCAAGCACATTATGCATTTACTTAGAAACTGTGAGGAAAGCAATTCTTTCCGAGCTTTCGTGAATTGTTGTTTTAGACCAGGATTCGTCTATGTTTTCTTATTAGCCGCCTGTATGATGTTGTTTTAAGGTGCGTCCACACCAAGATGTTTTCGTCAACTTCGTTAATGAACACGGTTAACCAACAATGTTTTTGAACATGTTTTACTGTTAATAAACAAAATAGTGTCTTCGTCAAATTTTCGGTCACGTTTATAAACAAAATATTTTAAACTTTGGTGAATGAAACATTTCATTAACTTTCGGGTTTCCGTTAACATTTGGGTTCGCACATAGTAGCGGCGATTGGGGATTAAAAGTGCTGGGGAAAAAAATATACGGACAACAAACAGTACCCTGGTTTGTGGGATATAGCGGGTCGGGGTGGCGGGATATATAAATCAAAACTGAATAAACAAGCTACAAAATGGTAAGTTATTGATGCTCTCTCAGCGAATTTCGACAGAGGGGTAAAGGTTGAGAGTTTACCAATTTAAGTGCGGTAAGAATATTTTTTAAAGATTTTGGTTCAATACTACACAACAAAACTTTCACCAAAGGAACAATATTACGCAATAGACGTGGTATCTATCACATTCACGATCGCACAGTTTACATATGCATCCGAATTCAGGTTCATGAAATGTTTTTGTTCTGCAAAGCTTAAAGTGAAAACCATGAACAGCCAATCTAATCACAATATGTCTTAATTCGTAGTTCGCTTCCATCCATCCCCGCGTTGTCATAGCATCCGTTGCATGGAATTCTAACCAAAAGTCTTCTCTTTTCTGCTTCAGTTCCGAAAGTAGTCGATCGTAATTTGTCGTGGATGGTAATGACATCTTGAAGCGTAGCTCTACAAACAGGAAAAATTCCCTCGTCACAACATATATAAGTCGAGATAGTGTATATTTCGAAAGCCCCGGAGCTCTCTTTAAGTATGCAGCTTTGACTTTCTCTATTCGTCGTAGACTATGAATGTTTAGGTATTCCCAGACGAGTTGTAGACCACAGGTGATTATAGGCACAACTTCAATATTGAAGAGCTGTACCGCTGCTTTAACTGTCATCTTACGTAGATCTTTGATTTCGTTTACTACTTTAAATGCTGAGATTTTCCTATTCTCTATGTGTTTTGTGAAAACATCACCTCTAGTTTGGAATATGACTCCCAGATATTTGAAGTGACTAACTCTTGTTAGTTCTCTACCATTGTAATGGACTCTGAAAATCATGTAGACAGTCTTTTGGTCATTTATGCTGAAATTTCATGTGCCCATTGCTGCCAAAAGTTCAAAAAACTCTTTCGGGTCCTCCAGTCGTTCTGCAGCAAGAACCATATCATCTGCATATACATACCGGTACAACTTTACACCATCTTTGATACACCGTGTCACATCCGAGGTGATTATTGTGAACAGAAGAGGACTTAGCGGATCTCCTTGTAGTACACCATTGCTCTGTGCTATTGCATCTGATATTGATATGTTATCCTGTATAACACTGTAATGTTGGAGAGAATGTATTTAATTATAACCGTCAAGTAGTGACTCTTACCAATTTTAACTGTTCCAGCTTTGCCAGGAGTATGTTCCTATTGAGCATATCGAAAGCTTTAGAAAAGTCAACAAAGATTACGTGGAGCTTCCCGCCTGCTACTCTTAGTGCATTCCCAATATCTTGTTGCAAACATTCCACTGCTTGCAGAGTAGATCTACCTCTTCTGAAGCCAAACTGTTGCTCTGGTATATATTGATCCACAAGTGTTGTTAGCATATCAGTGAGAATTTTGGTCATTACCTTGAAAAGAGTGCATTCGAGAGCAATACCTCTGTACGCGTCTGGATTTCCCATGTCCATTTTGCCCTTGTATATGATTTTGATGTAGGATCTTCTCCAACTATCTGGTATTCTACCTCTCCTAAGACATTCGTTCATCAAATAAGACCATGTTTCCCTTAAAACTGGAGTCACCGTTTTTAAATGTTAGTTGTAAATCTGATCAGGTCCACACGCCTTTCCATTACCCATGCTGTGTATAACGTCTTCAGTATTCATTACTGTTATAGGAAAAACTCAGTTACATCTTCTGATTGTGTCTGTAGTTGTCGAGTATATTTAACCTGAAGTACTTGACACATATGCTTTTCCCAGGTTTCTGTTGGTATGTCCCTGCGAAATTTTGGTTTTCTTGTATTCAGTATGCCTTTGAAATGTGGTTGCACAGAAGAATGCTTAGAATACCCTGGACAGATATGATAACAAACGATGAAGTCCTAAGGAGAGCTAGGACGAAGCAAGAACTAATAAGAACTATAAAAGTTCGCAAAATAGCTTATCTAGGCCACATATTAAGGGGAAACAAATATGGCCTCAAAACTCATTCTCTAGGGTAAAATAGAGGGCAAACGGCGAGTTGGCAGACCAGAGATAACATGGTTACACAACATCAAGCAGTGGACCGGTATTGAGACAACTGAGAGACTCTTCCGACTGACAGAAGACAGAAAAACTTTCTCCAGAGTAATCGCCGACGTCTGGGCAACCGGATATGGCACTTGAAGAAGAAGGGTTCAGTATTTTATAAGAATGTCGTTCAGCTGCTTCTGTCTTCTTAATATCTAGCATTTCTTGGTACTCTTTCTTCTTTTGTTTTATTAGCTGCTTATAGAGCCTACGAGAAAGTGCGTATATTTGAAGGTTTTCTGGAGACGGATAATTTAGGGTAATGTGTAATTTATTCAGTGTTTCTTTCCTAGCAACGTAGCAGTCTGAGTTGAACCAGGGCTTTGCTTTCCGTTTGTATGGATCTGTATACTATATAGCCTTCTGCATCTGGCGGTTTAATTCTAGAACAGCTTCGTCCACTATACCGTCTCTGATCAGTTCCTGTACTATGTCTAAATTCTCTTCTTGTATTTTGGCAGAATCAAGTATCCTTGTGGGGTAGATTGCTGGCATTTCCTTTTTGCCATCTTGCCATGAAAGATTAAAGTTTGTTACTACTGGCAAATGTTTTCTAATAGCAATAGGGGTGACCTGTTGGTGTGTTGGATGGATGTTTTGCATCAGCACATGCAAACAAGTCTCCACTACTTGTTGTGGTGCTATATAAATCGATTAGCCGGGATGAACGACACTTTGTGCGTATTTCCGCTAATAATTTTGTTGATAATTAAAGAAAATAAAGAAAAGAATTAGCTTCTCCCCCTCGCCCCGCTCTAATCGCCGCTACCTACTGTTCGCACATGCGCGAAGACGCAATTAGAGGATGCAAATCCGTAGCGCAGAATTCGCTGCTTTCTCATTTCTTCTAAAAATTGACTATAAAATCGCACACGAGAGTTCTAATATACCGGTACCGTATTTTTAATTCTTTACTTTATTCTTTTAGCTACGTTGTAATGTAGTTTCATTTTAGCTTCGCTCCTCGCTGAATAACCTAGCTTTCCACAATCAGTTGAATATCATTACAATAATACTATCGTATCTAGGTTAAATGAAGATTGTCTTTATTTCGTATCTTTACCAATTCCTTAAGGTTGTTTTATAAAGCTCCACACACCTCAGGTACAATAACTGAAACTGCTTGTTTTGGTGCTGTAGACGAATATATAAGGAGTCGTCAGTTGCTAGGAATTCTTAAGTCATTAATAGAGGCGGCTTTACGATAATCTGTATCATTTCTTGCAATTTCAGGTCCAATTACTCTCAACAAGAACTGAAAGTCATGTGGGGATATTGTCAAGAATATTTTGAAAGCCTGCTGCATCATGAATTGAAAGTTCAGACATACCGTACAGTAAGTGTTCTCTTCAAACTTAATTCTAAACGCCTTTCCAACATTGGCACACGTTGCATTTACGCTTGTGTCTAATTGTGATCATTAAGATAATGAAAGTTGCAGCTGTATAAGTATTTTGTTCCTTCTGACCCTTTGCATCGTAACGTCATAAAGAGCGTTTTTGGTGTGGGGATTCTCTTGAAGAAGTTTGTTATCAAAAGTGTATTAACCGTATCGAGAAATGTTTTTATTAACATTGTGCATTAACTTTGGTGTGGACTAGCCATTAGTTGACATGCACTCCGATGTCGAGTCGCACTCGACATGACAATAACTTGTACTTTCAGCGCTCATGTTACAATATTGTAAAGCTATCTAACGGTCTCCGAGAGAACACCTTTCCCTGTTTACTATAGTTTACGAGAATTGTAATGACTTCGTAATGTCTGTTATTCTCGAATGTTTACAAAAATTTGAATATGGCTTCTGCTTCATGTTTACTCACGGATCTGAACAGTTAGTGGACAATGATAGTGACGTTAATGAAGCAGCAATTAACTTGGATGATGTAATAGTGAATAATATAACTGAAAGTGAACGGTGTGATAGTAACAATGAAAGTGCTCCCCCAAATCCATGGCGCAAGTGGAGAGCTGGCGATCCTGCGTCCTTATTCAAGGAAACAATTTGTGGACATAAAATATCAGGTAGGAACAGTATTGCGGCTTTTTTCAATTTATTTTTAGGGGAAGATTGCCGATTGCAGTGTTCACTTCCTGTAGCTGCTCATAGTGCAGAAATTAATTAGTAGTGGAGCAGGGTACGGAGTTCAAAGGTTACAACTTACGAACTTAAGGCTGCGATATATTTACAATATCAGGTATGATGTTCATGCCACACCATATTATCAGGCTCTCTCATGGCTGAAACCTGATTAACCGAGCTCGATAGCTGCAGTCGCTTAATTGCGGCCAGTATCTAGTATTCGGGAGATAGTGGGTTCGAACCCCACTGTCGGCAGCCCTGAAGATGGTTTTCCGTGGTTTCCCAATTCTCACACCAGACAAATGCTGGGCTGTCCCTTAATTAAGGCCACGGCCGCTTCCTTCCCACTCCCAGCTCCTTCCTGTCCGTGTCGGTGCGACGTTAAGCAACTTGAACAAAAAAAAAAACCTAATAAGCGTCGCCAGCTACCCATTTTATTTTTTTCTTCTTCTTGAAATGTTTATGGGCTTGTTATGTCACCCAGATACAATACTTATAAAGAATTGTATGATACTACACTCGCACCAAACTCCTATAAATTTGTATACAGATGAGCTACCCATTTTATCGTTATTCCAGCCCGGTCGACAAGACTTTCACACCTGCTTGACGACTGTCGTTTGTTCACACGCTCGCGTTCGGGAAGGATGTTGTCAAGCGGTGCTCAGTGCTGCCAACCACTGTACTTAGGAACTAATGAGTGAGTAGTGCTTGGATAGCTGGTGGTGTTGATTATTGTTACAGGATTGGTGAGGACTTGTTCTTGCCGTGCGGACGGTTAGGATAGGATCTGGACAAGACATGTGATATAGGGACAAGCAAAGGGGGTCTCAGGTTCGAAGCCGCGAAGCGGCCCTAGGCTTCTAGTTTCGTGTTGAAACACGATTGGTCTGGACTGGTTCTTGCCGTGCGGACGGTTAGGATTGGACATGGACAAGACCATTGGTCTGGAGCTCTGGGGTAGGGGTTACCTTGATCAGCGAGTGTGCGCCTGTTCTATTAAAACAACTCGCGTGTTCTTACTGCTCGCAGCACGTGGCTCCGAGCGTGCTGTGTTCCCACATGTTTCGGCTTTTGTTACTATAATTAGAACCCGGCACGGATGCTGAATCCGCGAAGTTAGTGTCTTGGCGGATACAAACTGTATGGCAGTGCGGATAATTTTGCTGATAATTTCTAAATAATGAAGTTTATTAATTTTCACTCTGGTATACTCTTATTTTTGCTTGTGGTTGCGCGATTGGTATGGAAGAATGGTGACTGGTTCCTGTCCGCATTTAGTGGAAGGAACAAAGTTTCCGAAAGAGAACCGCTCTTTAGAGATGGGGAATCTGATTCATTTAGAAGAATGGATTCATTTGAAACGATTCACCAAAATGATTCTTTCATTTGATTCGTTCATTCGATTACCTTGTGACGGAGAGCCGAAAGCGTAACCATGGACTCAGATGAACCATTCCATTACGGTATGTTCTTTATAACTGCCATGCTACTGCTACTTGATTTACAAGTTACAAGAAGTGAAATGTTCAAGGCAATTGCCAGCATTTTAACAAGAGTAATATCCTTGTTAGATGTTACAGTCGAAAAATACTATACAACTGTTCGACTAATCCTATTCAAACTTAAGTAGCTACCATTCGAACCTATACGACAATCGAATTGGAAGGCTATAGTAGACATGAACAGTTTTGTGGCCATGTTCCACACGTTAGTTCACAGAAGTTCACGAGAACGGGAACCTTGAAGTAAACTTAAGGTGTGAGGATTGGAGTCGGTCTTGATTATGTCAACAGATCTATCCGTTTCCATACGTTCGGTGCGACATAGTTATTTACAATATTCGCGGATAACAATATGCGGATGCGGATAATATCCGTACAGGGCTCTCACTCAACCCGTCTCGCTCTCGCTAGGCGCTGTGGAAAATAATATCCATGTGCAGGAATCATCAGAGCATTTGGATAATATTAAATATTATTCCAAGATGGCTCAGCAGTGGATCAAATATCATAAGATATACCCCTCATTCCCCGTTCTCCTCAGGCTATCTCCTGACGATTGATTGGTTTCCATTTTTGGTAGGTTTCAGCAGCAGCAGAATGGAACATTTAAAAATACGATGCCTCCATATTTATGTTGTATTTTTATTGTCGTGGAAATGCCCGTTGACATCATCGTGATAATAATTAGACTGACTTGCTCAATATTCCGGGTTCAAATCCGGGTGAGAATGGGAGAGATACCTATCTAAGAGTTACAGTTTCTTTGGATAGAAAAGTGAAACTAGGCGGACCTACATATAGAGTCACTGTAGTCGGACCCTGCAGTATTTAAGATGAAAGTCGTGATCAGTAAAAGTCCGTCCTTCAGCTTGACGTTTTTCGTATGTCATGGGGCCCTTTTTACTCAAATCCCAAGCATAGTGCCTGTCAAGTTTTCCCGTCATGTGATGGTCCAGCAACATTCAGGGAGCGGAGGGGGGTACTGGGGGGGGGGGGGGGTAGAACCCACCTCCATGGTATTTTTACAGAAGAAAATAAACAGAAACTAAAAAAACATTCAGAGTAAAACTAACAGATCTTTTGAATATATTTTCTGAGAAGCCTCAAAAATTGGATTTTAGATTGTAAACTGGACAAACCATTCGGTGTAAAACTGTTGACCTTGATCGTATTGGTGTTGTTCTGTATTTTAATGTAAGATGTAGTGTAGTGCAATCTGAATAGAAACATAATTCTCTTGCATTAGAGTTCTTATAATGACAAGCCTTGCGTGCGCGCACAAGCACCTTCGTTATGTTCTATCAGCATTTTGTAACTATAACGCCCCCTCCCCCCGCCCAAAAAAGGTCGATCCTGGCTACGCTACTGCGGCCTATCTTGGCCTTCTTATTATTATTATTCTTTCTTTTTTCCTCTGTTCTAATTACTGTTGCTTTAACGCTGCTACTGCTCGTTGTACAACTATACTAAGATCAATCAGTAGCCTCTATTTTCCCTTTCAGCCTCAAAATATTCCCGTAAGGCACACACCATATAGCGAGCTTGACCCCGAGTAACGAAGCCATGTCTCCGCTTTGCTCCTGCCTTTTAGCGAGGTGGATGAATTCCTGGTCGCCCTCGTCGTTTAGTGGCGTTTTGAAGTGTTTGCAACATATTGTAGTTATAAATGACAAGGATTAAGTTAAGAATTACGCTCTACTACACGATACTAAAATTTACACTAAACTAACCGGTTCACAGTCTTGATAACGATACGCTTATTAACACAAACACAATTGTACTATAAATGATTGACTGATTTCAAAAACTCATAAAACAGATAACGATGTTATCACTCAAAAACAGCCGTTGTTAGCCAGGGCCCATGAATTGGCAACGTGGAACTTTGGCCGTCCGCCTCAGGAAGCTTTAAGGGAGAGGGCGCTGTTACAACACGCAGGTTATTTTAATGGAACTGTTTGAGTCTAAAAATTTACTTACATTATGCCTGCTTTTAATATTAATTTACTTTGCAGTTTATTTAAATTCATTTTTTGATTCTATCAATTTATTTAGTGTTAACTATATTATACTGCAATCAAAAGCAGAGTGGGATTCAGCTTAATAGCAGAGAGTTTTACCAGGCTAGCAGATCTGCATTCTCGAGGCAGCTGGCTTATCCCCACCGTCAGCTGCCCTGAGAATGGTTTTCCGTGCTTTTCCATTAATCTGTATTAAGGCAAAAACCGGAATGGATCATTTTATACGCCATGGCCGACACCCCTCGCATTCTCCGCACCTCAAATCAGATCTCCTTTGCGTGACCCTGTAGCAGGCTCGCATACTGTCTCTCTCTCTCGTGCTGTCCCGTGGTCTGTTGTCCACGACACGAATTTTCGCCGTCCGCCGGTCCGTTACTAACACTGAGACATTGTTACATATGGGAGTTTGTGTCCACTATCCTCATGATAAATCTACCATTTTGACTGCCAGATGCAGAACCGGATTCCTACTGTGGAGACGCCAGGTGGATGGTAGAGTGATATGCAGGTGTCCACGAACCGGCGAACTCGCCGCCAGCCAGCACTTGGCAGCGAGATCGAATGCAAGTTAAAATTTGGCAGTGAACCAGGGTGCGAAATCACGACAATTTTATCTCAAAGGCCCCCCCCCCAACTAAAATTGCCCGGGGGGATTCTTTCACTATACAATTATGAGGAAAATGTAGAACACATATAATTTAGGACTGAAATTAATGATTTTTACTGTTCGTATTTTTATGAACACATCAGCAATAATTCAAGTGACAGCCAGACCTTCAGCAATAAAACAACGCAGCAGTGGCAATCCGGACCTGCAACCTATTATTCATGTTTCACCCCGACAAGTCCATCTGAAACCCGGGAAAAAATATAAATTACTTGAAGCTCTCCTCCTTTGTCATTTCTCTAAAGTAGCTTGAGCTTACACCACTCCTGTACTTCTTGGAGAGGGTGTGTTTGCGATAAGCAATATTCACTTAAGCAGTGTACAAACCGACAAAAAAAAAAAATTCAGTCAAAACTTAGCCCTGATAGACGAAGCTTCCACTACTAAAGCTATAAATCAGGACAAATCGCGCCTCCTCTGGCCTTTCTTAAGAAAGCGACAGTCTCTCAAAACTTCTCACCTGATTGGAATAATGTTCTGTTGTTTATCATTCTCGTTATAACAACAAAATTCAAAAGAAAGAGCTACAATTTACATTTGTCTGGGGTGGAGGAGGTAATTAAATTACAGGAGAAGTTTAATCCCCCCCCCCGTGAAATACTGCCTGAATAAACACTAGTAGTTAAGCCCCCACCACCACCACCACCATTTATTTCTGATTTCGCACCCTGCAGTGAACTATCAATTATGCGTGGTGAGGAAAGGCTAGTACTTTGGGACAAGACAGTTGAAGAGTACAAAGTCAGACGGCTACATTTCAAGGTTAGAAGGAAGTATGCTCACACTGAAATGATTTTTCGAAAAACTGGAAGATAAAGAGAGAAACATTATAGGTATCTTGTTTTGATCTTAAATTATTTTGTGAGAAACCGCCGAAAAACAATAGAGCTACAACTGAATCGAACAAAATATTGATGACTATCATTGACGCTTCTCTCGAACGGCAACAAAGCAGAAGTATGTCCTTTTTTAGGGAACTGCATCAACGGTAGGCAAATTTAATGACGAACATCTCGTCCATTTTCAATAGGAAGTCATGAAGTTGATTAAAGGTATCACGTCAAAACTTCGAAATAGTGGAATGCGTCCGGGAGATAGCGGGTTCGATCCCCACTGTCGGCAGCCCTGAAGATAGTTTTCTGTGGTTCCCCATTTTCACACCAAGCAAATGCTGGGGCTGTACCTTAATTAAGGCCACTGCTGCTTCCTTCCCATCCCTAGGCTTTTCCTATCCCATCGTCGCTGGAAGACCTATCTGTGTCGTTGGGACGTAAAGCCAAGTGTAAAAAGTAGTGGAATGCATCTACCATCCTCTGAAGTTTCGTTGTTGTTGTTGTTTTTTAGTAACTTGACAAATGTTTCTTTTGACATTCTAACAAATTTAACATGTTTTGCGTTGTCCTGTGATACGGTAGTTTTTCGAACAATGTGGTAAATGCATCAAATTTTAATGTCTTGCTATACCGAGTACCTTCTGCGTGGCCGCTCATTCTACAGGCCCGCTCCCACCTGGTGGAATGGAATCGAATCGAACCGAACAGAATTTGTTTTTAACATGTGTTTAAACGGGAGATAGAGATGGCGATGAACGGAACAGGATTCTCTGCCAAGCAGAGCGGAATAGAACAGAATGATCAATCTTTGAGATGACCATTTGGCGGCAAATGTGTATCAGCTTCAGCTGTTTCTTGGATACGGTCGGGAACGTTCTGTTTTGTGATACTTTATTTTTTGCTAGTTGCTTTACGTCGCACCGACACAGATAGGTCTTACGGCGTCGATGGGACAGGGAAGGGCTGGGAGTGGGAGGGAAGCGGTCTTGGCCTTAATTAAGGTACAGCCCCAGCATTTGCCTGGTGTGAAAATGGGAAACCACGGAAACCATCTTCAGGGCTGCCGACAGTGGGGTTCGAACCTACTATCTCCCGAATACTGGATACCGGCCGCACTTAAGCGACTGCAGCTATCGAGCTCGGTGATACTTTATTCAACTTATTAATAATGGACACCGAAAAATTCATCAGTTCAATTCAAAAAATATGATTTCCTCTACGAGTGCGACAGGCTTCGGCAGTCGGCACAATTCCTATCGGGCCGATGACCTTCGATGTTAGGCCCCTTAAAACAACAAGCATCATCATAATCGCAATTCCTATCCTCGCCGCTAGATGGGGCTTCATTCATTCCATTCCTGACCCGCTCGAATGACTGGAAACCACCGCCGTCTCGATGCTGGAAACAGGCTGTGGATTTTCATTTTCTTCCATTTCCTCTACAAGACCGCGAGCATTACTGCAAAAACATCGTAAAAAGGCTATGAAAAATCAAACATATTATGTTAATATTCAGTTTTGTGGTACGTTACTGTAGTGCTATGTATTTCATAATATCACACAATCATGTTATGTTATATACAGTATATCAGTATTGACATCACCTCTCGCAAGCGATGTGAACAGTGAACAGGTTTCAAACTGTCGAACACGTGTACTCTGCTGTGGACACTGCCCGCCTCGTGGCCACGGTCTGACACTGGGGTTGGCGGGTTCGAGTGCCGTTCACCATCAGAATATTGGCCGGCAGGGTAGGAGAAAAAAAAATGAAATGGCGTATGGCTTTTAGTGCCGGGAGTGTCCGAAGACAAGTTCGGCTCGCCAGGTGCAGGTCTTTCTATTCGACATCCGTAGATGACCTGCGCGTCGTGATGAGGATGAAATGATGATGAAGACAGCACATACACCCAGCCCCCGTGCCATTGGAATTAACCAATTGAGGTTAAAATCCCCGACCCAGCCGGGAATCGAACCCGGGACCCTCTGAGAAGGTCAGTACGCTGACCGTTCAGCCAACGAGTCGGACAGGGTAGGAGAGATGCTGGTAGACAATTTCTAATCACTAGTTTGTGTGCCAGTAGCCTGGATTAAATTCTAAACCTCTCCGCAGTGCTCATATGGAGTGAGGGCCTATGACGCTGTTGATGGGAATTCGTCCGTCGCATGGAGACGTTAAGCTTTGTGCCGGCACCTCTCCCTTATTACTATCACATAATATCACGTCATTCATTTCATCTCATTAACCCGTCTGATGAGGTTGATGGCAGGAAGGGCATCCGGTCATAAAAACTCGCCACGACAGATTAATCTCACCTCATACCCGACCATAAGGGCTGAACAAACACACACACAGTCTTTAATTAATGTTACCGGGCGAGTTGGCTGTGCGGTTAGGGTTGCGCAGCGGTGAGATTTTATTCGGAAGATAGTGGGTTCGAACCCGACTGTCTGCAGTTCTGAAGATGGTTTTCCATGGTTTCCCATTTTCACACCAGGCACCTTAATAAACGGCACGGCCGCTTCCCTCCAACTCCTAGCCTTTTCTATTCCATCCTCGCCATAACACGTATCCGTGTCGGTGCGACGCAAAGCAAAGTGTAAAAAGAAAAAAGAAAAAAGAAATGAATGTTGAGAGCACATCGTTTAATGATTTCTACTGCAATCTACTGCATTAAAGTACTTTTAAAAATGATCACGGACTCCTGAAAATTGTTTTTTTTTTTTTTTGTTAATTCTATATCTGTCCGCCTTCGTGGTGTAGTGGCTAGTGCGATTAGCTGCCACCCCCCGGAGGTTCGGGTTTGATTCCCGGCTCTGCCACGAAATTTGAAAAGTGTTACGAGGGCTGGAACGAGGTCCACTCAGCCTCGGGAGGTCAACTGAGTAGAGATGGGTTCGATTCCCAACTCAGCCATCCTGGAAGTGGTTTTCCGTGGGTTCCCAGTTCTCCAGGCAAATGCCGGATGGTACCTAAGATAAGGCCATGGCCGCTTCCTTCTCTCGTCCTTGTCTATCCCTTCCAATCTTCCCATCCCCCACCAAGGCCCCTGTTCAGCATCGCAGGTGAGGCTGCCTGGGCGAGGTACTGGTAAACCTCCCCAGTTGTATCCCCCCGACCCAGAGTCTAAAGCTTCAGGACACTGCCCTTGAGGCGGTAGAGGTGGGATCCCTCGCTGAGTCCGAGGGAAAAGCCAACCCTGGAGGGTAAACAGATTAAGAAAGAAAGAAAGAAAGAAAGAAAGAAAGAAAGAAAGAAAGAATTCTATATCTGAAATAGTTGTCATTGTAATACAGTAACTCTGAAGTACCGTCGAGGCTTAGCTTCATCACGTAATAAACATTCAAATAAGTTTCAATAAAGTCCTTTCGGTTCTCTTGTTAATTTCATGCACCGAGAAACTTCTTCGATCTCTCGTCATTTTCTGCCTGCTCTCCTCTATCAGACCGTCCACTGCAAGCCTGAAGTTTCCTGTAGAATCCCGTTCGATTCTGTTCCACTAGATGGGAGCGATCGCCTGGAAATTTCAGATGTTCGGTTCGATTCGATTCCACGAGATGAACTCGACTGGAGTGGAACATCGCGCGCTTGTCGTGTCCGGCGTGCTGTGGGGAAGAGACAAACGCACACCCATCGCCCACAGAGGCAGACAGATGCCAACGTTGATTTTTTAGGAATCAGCTTACACTTTCTTTATCGTTATTGGCGTCGCACACTCGTTATATTTATGGCTTCTTGTCAGGTAGGATATTATAATCGTGAAAGGATTGTGGCAAGGGTTCTTAGTTCAAATCCCGTATGAAAGAATTCCTTCCAGAATGAATATCAGACGGAGCGAGTTGGCTTCGCGTAGCTCACTCAGTCATGAATGATCTGCATTTAGGGCAGTCGCTCAGGTGGCAGATTCCCTGTCAGTTGTTTACCTACCATTTTCTTAAATAGTTTCAAGAACTTGAAAAGTTATCGAACATTTCCCTTGATACATTTTATTCCAATCCCTAACTCCTCGTCCTATAAATAATAGTTTCCCCCCAATTTGTACTCGTAAATTCTAACTTTATATGCAACGTTATTCGTCTAATAATATCATTCCACGCCATCTCTTTACTGACAACTCGGAACATACCGCGTAGTAGAGCAGCTCGTCTCCTTACCCCCAAGTCTTCCCAGCCCTAAGTTTGCAACATCTCCGTAACGTTAATTTGTCAGAAATCACCCAGAACAAATCGTGCTGCTTTCCTTTATATCTTTTCCAGTTCGCGTATTAAGTCGTCACGTAGGTAGATACCTATACGCCCTCTCCTCTCCAACCCCTTAACAGCCTCATAACGAGATGGTCGCTTAGTGAACTGTTGAAGATGAAACCTACCTTCGGGTAAATACTCAAACACCGCCATCTCATTTAAAGCACTTCAAGGACTGGTGAGAATTGGACAGTTTGTTTCATTCGAAATGTCTATTTATGAGAATTATTAGATTATTGCCAACTCTGTGGTAGGAGTCTGTACAAGCCGTAATACCGCGAGTGTTATTACGTATTTTTCCACTCATCACATGAAGTATTCAAGCAGGAGGAGTTGATCACATTTCCCAGACTGACCATCTTCTTGTTGGCTATCATTACATCAGAAGAGCGTGAGATTGCTTCACCCTTAACCCTGACATTTACAATCAGTGAAGTGATTTGGCTTCGAAAACACTTGTTGATCACCTGTTTCGTGGGCTGAAGTGAGAGTTACCCTTGAGTCCGCAACATCTGTTGGGCTATAAAATGTCCTCTTTATACTGGTAAACTTGACAAACACAACATAACATCAAAACCGAAAGCAGGAAGTCCAGTGCAAGGCCTTGACTTTTAAAAGTACATAAACTTGAGAGAAGGACTGAAGTTATTTTCGCGCTTTTCAAACCAGGCGGACGGGTAATACTTCTCAAGAGGCCGATATGCACGGAGAGCTGGGAGGGCCGGATGGTCTGTACTGGGAAGGTAAGTAAGTGTCGTCATCCCGAGGTGGTGCAGCTCTTTTCAGGCACACCCCCATTGGAGGTGAGCTGCATGTACCATATCAACCACATACCAGCCCTCCTGCAAGTTTTTAATTTCTAGCAGTACCGGGAATCGAACCCGGGCCCCGAGGACGGCAGCTAATAACACTAACCGTTACGCTACTGAGGCGGGCGGACACTGGGAAGGTTATTATATATTATAGTTGAATTGGTTGCCTGCTGTCATTTCTTGATGGATACAGTACTTTTGCATCCATCTCTTGGCACAGGCTAGAAGTCAACATCCATGGCTGTGACAATATGGAAGTTGCTGGGTATGGGTAGTGCTGAGTAATGACATTCAGAGCATGGCTAGTGCATCTGAGTGTAATGAAAGTTGCTGCTCATAGGGTCAGCCATGCTGCAATAGTACTTTCTGACCCACTGAGGAAAGCAATGGCAAACTACCTCATTTATCATCTTGCCTAGTACGCCTCATTTTGGTGCTGCCATTGGTTTTTGTGGTTTCCTTATAACCGCATAACCTTTGGTGGTGCTATTTGAGGATCCAACCAGCCTCTGGGCTGATGACCTAACAGACAGTTGAATTGGAAGAGTATGGGCCTCCGGTGACAGCGCAGTGGCCTCTCACCGCTCGGTTGAGTGGTTCATATTCCGGTCACTCCATGTGATCAATCACTCACTACTGATCTGCATTTAGGGCAGTCGCCCAGGTGGCAGATTCCCTATCTGTTGTTTTCCTAGCCTTTTCTTAAATGATTTCAAAGAAATTGGAAATTTATTGAACATCTCCCTTGGTAAGTTATTCCAATCCTTAACTCCCCTTCCTATAAATGAATATTTGCCCCAATTTGTTCTTTTGAATTCCAACTTTATCTTCATATTGTGATCTTTCCTACTTTTAAAGATACTATCCAAAATTATTCGTCCCTGATGTCTTCCCACGCCATCTCTCCACTGACAGCTCGGAACATACCACTTAGTCGAGCAGCTCGTCTCCTTTCTCCCAAGTCTTCCCAGCCCAAACTTTGACACATTTTTGTAACGCTACTCTTTTGTCGGAAATCGCCCAGAACAAATCGAACTGCTTTTCTTTGGATTTTTTCCAGTTCCTGAATCAAGTAATTCTGGTAAGGGTCCCATACACTGGAACCATACTCTAGTTGGGGTCTCACCAGAGATAAATAAGCTCTCTCCTTTACATCCTTACTACAACCCGTAAATACTCTCATAACCATGTGCAGAGATCTGTACCCTTTATTTACAATCATATTTATGTGATTACCCCAGTGCAGGTATTTTCTTATATTAATACCTAGGCATTTACAATGATCCCCAAAGGGAACTTTCACCCCATCAACGCAGTAATTAAAACTGAGAGGACTTTTCCTATTTGTGAAACTCACAACCTGACTTTTAACCCCGTTTATCATCATACCATTGCCTACTGTCCATCTCACAACATTATCGAGGTCATTTTGCAGTTGCTCACAATCTTGTACCGGTAACTTATTTATAACTCTGTACAGAATAACATCATCTGCGAAAAGCCTTATCTCTGATTCCACTTCTTTACACACATATTGATATATATAAGAAAACATAAAGGTCCAATAATACTGCCTTGAGGAATTCCCCTCTTAATTTTACAGTGACAGATAAAGCTTCACTTACTCTAATTCTCTGAGTTCTATTTTCTAGAAACAGAGCCACCCATTCAGTCACTCTTTTGTCAAGTCCAATTGCACTCATTTTTGCCAGTAGTCTCCCATGATCTACCCTATCAAATGCCTTAGACAGGTCAATCGCGATACAGTCCATTTGGCTTCCTGAATCCAGGATATCTGCTATATCTTGCTGAAATCCTACAAGTTGAGCTTCAGTGGAATAACCTTTCCTAAACCCAAACTGTCTTCTATCAAACCAGTTATTAATTTTGCAACATGTCTTATATAATCAGAAAGAATGCTTTCCCAAAGCTTACATACAACGCATGTCAGACTGACTGGCCTGTAATTTTCAGCTTAATGTCTATCACCCTTTCTTTTATACACAGGGGCTACTATAGCAACTCTCTATTCATTTGGTATAGATCCTTCACCTAAACAATAATCAAATAAGTATTTCAGATATGGTACTATATCCCAACCCGTTGCCTTTAGTATATCCCCAGAAATCTTATCAATTCCAGCTGCTTTTCTAGTTTTCAACTTTTGTATCTTACTGTAAATGTCATTGTTATCATAGGTAAATTTTAATACTTCTTTAGTGTTACTCACATCCCCTATCTGGACATTATCCTTGTAACCAACAATCTTTACATACTGCTGAATGCTGCCTTTTGAAGATCCTCGCAAACACACTCCCCTTGTGCATTAATGATTCCTGGAATGTCCTTCTTGGAACCTGTTTCTGCCTTAAAGTACCTATACATACTCTTTAATTTTTCACTAAAATTAGTATGGCCACCAATTATGCTTGCCATCATGTTATCCTTAGCTGCCTTCTTTGCTAGATTCAATTTCCTAGGAAGTTCCTTCAATTTCTCCTTACTTCCATAGCCATTTCTAACTCTATTTCTTTCCAACCTGCACCTCCTTCTTAGTCTCTTTACTTCCCTGTTATAATATAGTGGATCTTTACCATTCCTTACCACCTTTAAAGGTACAAACCTATTTTCACATTCCTCAACAATTGCTTTAAACCCATCCCAGAGTCTATTTACATTTTTATTTACCGTTTTCCACCATTCATAGTTACTTATTAAAACACCCTAATGCCTGTTTTATCAGCCATATGGTACTGCCTAACAGTCCTAATTTTAATCTCTTCCTTTCTTTCACATTTATTTTTAATTACCACAAAAACAGTTTCGTGATCAATAATACCTTCTATTACTTCGGTTTCTCTATAGAGCTCATCTGGTTTTACCAGCACCACATCCAGAATATTCTTCCCTCTAGTTGGTTCCATCACTTTTTGAATCAGGTGCCCTTCCCATATTAACTCATTTGCCATTTATTGGTCATGCTTCCTGCCGTTCGCATTACCTTCCCAATTGATATTTGGTAAGTTGAGATGACCCGCTACGATCACGTTCCTTTCCTTATCGTTTCCCACATAGGTGAATATCTTATCAAATAATTTTGAATCAGCATCTGCGCTACCCTTTCCTGGTCTGTACGCTCCAAAGACATCAAGTTGCCTATTATCTTTAGAAATGAGCCTTACCCCTAGAATTTCGTGCTCGTCATCTTTACTTTTTCATAGCTTACAAATTCTTCTTTCACGAAAATGAATACTCCCCCTCCTACCATTCCTATCCTATCTTTACGATACACCCTCTAGTTCCGTGGGAAAATTTCTGCATCCATCATAAGTTTTCATTTCTCAGCCATGATTCAACTCGTATTACAATATCTGGTAAGTATATATCTATTAAATTACTTAATTCCATTCCTTTCTTTACAATATTTCTACAGTTGAGCACTAACAGTTTTATGTCATCGCTACTTGATTTCCAGTTCCCTGTTTCTTTAACACCGCTCCCTAGGCCACCCTGTTTCTCTGAATGTACCTTCCTATAACCCTTCTAAACAAATTTCCTAACTTATACGTACCACTGCGGTTTAAGTGAAGGCCATCTGAGCGCAGATCCCTATCTCCTACCCACCCATTAGGATCTAGAAATTTCACTCCCAGTTTCCCACATACCCACTCCATAGTCTCATTTAAATTCCCTATCACCTTCCAGTCAGTATCCCTCCTACACAATATTCCACTGATAACAATCTCCGCTTCCTTAAACTTCACCCGTGCTGCATTTACCAGATCCCACACATCCCCAACTATTTGGTACTTATATCTGCTTGTCTTACGTTGTTAGTACCAACGTGAAACACTACCACCTTCTCCTTTCCCTCCTCCTTCTCTTCTACTTTCCTCAACATCCGCCTTAACCGAATTCCTGGATAACACTCTACCTTGGTTCCCTTTCCTCCACACACTTTCCCGACATGCCTAACGATAGAATCCCCCATGACCAGAGCCTCAACCCTACCCACCTCATTTGATCCCCTCCCCTCCTGGTTACGGCTCTCTAAAGACTAGGTATGCTCGCCCGCCATTATGGTTCATTCCTGCACTACGTTAGTAAGGCAATTGGCCGCCCAGTCTTATATATCCCTCTTTCTTACTGTTCTCGACGCTAGAAAATAATGCTAAACTAACATACTATAAAAATACTCATTCTCAGTATTACTCAAACGATTACTCAAGATAAATATTAGTATATTTCGTACCTTATTGAGTAACTTTACTCGAGACCGTGATTGTAAAAGCAACGCCGTTGGTAATTTTCCTTTTAATAAACAAACTAGGGATGTACTCTCACCGGAGAAATATTAGAAAAAGTAGCTTAACAATAAATCGTTTTTTTTTATTATTATATTATTCATAAGTAGATAGGTTGTTCGAAAGCTAAGCGCCACGGTAACGTCTAATCAAATGAGGGACATCTTAAATCGTGCAATTTAATGTGGTAATCGGTCAGTGTTGAAGATATATAAATTGTGATAGAAGATTTGGTACCACATGATCACAGTCCGTATTTCATACTTGCGTAAAATTTATTCAGCGCTATTTTCAATGTTGTCGAAATAATAAGAAAAATATTCTTCGAACAAAAATAACGCAGAAATATGATGTATGAAGACGAACACACCCAAGTACCTGGGATTCTTTAAGTTTATTTCTTTCTTCTAAAATTCAGTCCCTTTTCTTATTTACCAGTATTTAAAAACATTCTGTGCAAAATAAATTTAATTTTTGGTGAGTGTTTTTTTTTTACAAGTTGCTTTACGTCGCACCGACACAGATAGGTCTTATGGCGACGATGGGACAAGAAAGGACTAGGAGTAGGAAAGTGGGAAAGAACCAGCCGTGGCCTTAATTAAAGTACAGCCCCAGTATTTGCCTGGTGTGAAAATGGGAAACCACGGAAGAATATATTCAGGGCTGCCGATAGTGGGGTTCGAACTCACTATCTCCCGAATATAGGATACTGGCCGCACTTAAGCCACTGCAACTATCGAGCTCGGTTTTGGTGAGTGTTATTAATCTCATCAGCTTATGCAGTTGTGATGAACAGAGGATTTTTGTTTGTTTAACCGAACATTCATGAAACAAATAATTACATTCGGGAAGAAAATAGGAATAGATAACCACTTCTATAGCTGAATCTTCTCCCCCAACCTGAAGTATTGCACTGATAATCAGTTACCAGTGACTTGTAAGGGAAGTGACCTACGAGCTGTGGAGAATATTGAACATTTTTGACTTTGGCAAAGTTAACAGTACTTCTTTATTTTTTACAGAGATCCCTCTGCTTTGAGGAATAGTAGTATGATTTCTCAACACGACTCACTTTATTAAATTTCAAAGGGTTGCAACAGTCCGCCTCTGTAGTGCAGTGATTAGTGTGATTTGCTGCCACCCCCGGAGGCCCGGGTTCGATTCCCGGCTCTGCCATGAAATTTGAAAAGTGGCACGAGGGCTGGAACGGGGTCCACTCAGCCTCGGTAGAGGTGGGTTAGATTCCTACCTCAGCCATCCTGGAAGTGGTCTTTCGTGGTTTCCCACTTCTCCTCCAGGCAAATGCCGGGATGGTACCTAACATAAGGGCACGGCCACTTCCTTCCCTCTTCCTTGTGTATCCCTTCCAATCTTCTCATCCCCCACCCAGGCCCCTGTTCAGCACAGCAGGTGAGGCCGCCTTGCGAGGTACTGGTCATCCTCCCCAGTAGTATCCCCGACCTAATGTCTCACGCTCCAGGACACTGCCCTTGAGACGGTAGAGGTGTGATCCCCCGCTGAGTCCGAGGGAAAAACCAACCCTAGAGGGTAAGCAAATTAAAAAAGAAAGAAAGAAAGAAAGAAAGGGTTGCAACATTGGTTAACTTGCTCAGGCAGCACACAGAAAAAAAGATATTTAAGTAATATTTTACAAATTTACTGTCTTCTTTTTATTACAGTATTTACAAAACAATAACACTCCGTTCCTTGCTTACATTTTTCTCTTCTTTTCCGAAGCAGTTCCATACATTTGACCTCGTTTCCATTTTTTTTAAGTCCACAACAATATAGGATAGAATTTTGAAGAAGTGTCTAACATTTTTCTTTAAAATTACAGCATGTTGGAGAATATGTACTGCTACATTTATCATTCAAATTTTTCTCCGTTACAAGATTTCCACCATTTTGCATTATATAATGCTTATAGTCCCTATAGTAGACCTCACAGTTACAAATTAATTTCATAACTTCACAATTTGGTTTCTTGAGACCACCCCAATGTTAATAAATACGAATATTTCAGAGCTTGAGTCAGGGCTGTCTGCATATAGGCCTACCACAGATCTTGGTTTACAAAAATCCGTTATTGCATTACCATCAACGTTAAACAATGAAGTTAGTTTTGACAAATATTGTAACTGTGGTGTTTGGATGTTGAACTCCTGTTGCCGGACTTTGAGGCAGAACTGAATATTGAATGATCAATGTGTCTGAATTAAGGGATGTAGTAACGTCAGCGAGAGCTGGAAGCAGGATTAAGTCAGTAGTTGAAGTAGAAGGTGTAGAAGAGGCAGTGGAGGCATAATGCAGACCAGAATAGAATCTAAACTACCTGTATACCGCAGTAGAGACATAACTACAAATAGCTGCAGAACAACCCACCATTATGTAGTAAACATCCACACAAATATAGCACTATTCTGTCCATGCACGCGGTGATTAAAGCAATACGTTCAACGTGACGAAGCGAGCGCTCGTAGGAGAAACTAGAGTTTGATCACATGGCCAATTGCTCATGTATGAACCAAAATGGTGGCTAAGCATACCCATCTTATAGAGCCTTACTCCTGGTCAGTCGTATCTTTCCTGATAGCTGTAGAAGCTACTTCCTCCTCCCTTTTCTCCATCCCATGGCCTTGTTCCACGTGTCTTTTCTCATCCACTACTCCACATTTCCCTTTCCTACCTCTTCCCTTTCTCCTACTTCCAAACTTCTCGGAACAGTTCCCTGTTCCTCATCTTCCCTCGGTTGTTCTAACTGCAGTGACTCGTACCGATTTCTCACCGACACCTGTCCTGAATTTTGAGATTTGTGCTGGACAATGCGGAGGCGAGATAGGGGATACTCTGTTTTTCCCTGTCATCTTTCATTCCAACAACACTCTCCAATATAATTCCATTTCATCTGTTATTCATTAATCATTGCCCCAGAGGAGTGCGACCGGCTTCGGCAGCCGGCACAGTTCCTATCCTCGCCGCTAGATTGCAGCTTCATTCATTCCATTCCGGACCTGGTAGAATGACTGGAAACAGGTTATGGATATTCATTTGCATTGGAAGAATGGAGTGTAAGGTGAGCAGTGTGTTGCCAGCAGAGGGATAGCATAACGCAATAAACGGGTGCTTGAGAACCACCAGAAACCACTAGCCACACCCCTACTCCCCACCCTCTGTTAAGCTCTGTTGAGTTACAAAAATACTGTATCAGCACTAAAACTATGGATATCCTTATAGTTCAAATATATTTCAAGGTAAACTTCTAATAGTCCGGGATCACCGATGTGTTTTTCTAACACTTCGACAGAAGGCACGTAAGAAGAAGCAGGAGAGAGATACAGTCCCTACTTGTTTGGTAGCTCATATGGCATTCTGTGTTTGGCTTTCATGTTCATAATGTTCCATTCACTAAACATTCTCGTCCATTCCCGGTCTGACCACAGCAGTGCTCCTCACATACTTGTATCGCACTTTACACCAGAAATTAACGGTGTCCATCCTTTTGAGACCATTTTACAAAGGTTCCATTTTTCGCTGCAGCCCAAGTTTCATGACTCAAGAAGAATCTACGACTCTATAACAATCTTAAGTGCATTGCACACAAGAAGAAAGACACAGTGAAGCATTCCTTGTTTCCTTATTTTGAAGGGAATCCCTTACGTCTTAACTCTGCCTACAGCTCATCTTCAGACGGCATCACGACTCTCAACACCAGCATTTTCAATTCGAACGGTTACATTGTTATACTCTCTATTACATCGCATGAAACTATAACTGAAAAAAAAAAAAAAAAAAAAAAAACACGAAAATATCCACTGACATAAACATGAACAATTTCCACTGCCCACCGTCTGTTGTGGCTAAATGGTTAGAGTGCTGGCGTTTGGTCAGAGGGGTCCCAGGTTCGATTCCCGGCCCCCCATTGGCACGGGGGCTTGGTGTATGTGGAGTGTTCATGATCATTTAATCCTCATCTCGACGCGCAGGTCGCCTACGGGCTTCAAATCAGAAGACCTGCATCTGGGAGCCGAGCATGACCTCGGTCACTCCCGGCTCTGAAAGCCATACGCCATTTCATTGTTTCACCGCGTGTTAAAATTTGCTCGCTGATGAAAAGTGAAAAAATATAGATTTAGTGGAAAAACCACCGTGTTGGTAACACTGAAGGTGGCATCATACTAATCCATGGACTGATGACAAAAAAATTGAATAATTTGGTGATAATGGGCCATGCGCGGTTCTTGCATTAGGTTACATGGTCGCGTGCTCTACCATCCTTGATACACTCAACAGAACACATGATTGTTTTCTGTTGCCTGCCCCGATCGTAGGATCCACTATGATAGCTGTCTTTTTCAATCAACGAATCTTACTGACTAGCGGTCGACTAAATGTAAAATTAAGAAAGACACTAGCTAAGTCTTCTATTTGGAATATATGGACGTGAAAGCCGGACCCTAGCAAAACGTAATGTTAAACGGATTGGAGCCTTTGAAGTGTGGATTCAGCAAAGGATACTAAAAATGAGGGGTGGAGGCAAAAAAAAAAAAAAAATGGAGTGAGGAATTTTGCAGATTATTGCGTTGATAAAAGGACGCCGATTAATATATTGAAAACAAAATAAAAATGAGCAGAGCGCAACATCTGACAAAATTAATTTCTACAGAACTTATTTGAAGGCAACATTTGTAGTAAAAAGAGAAACAGAAGACCTAGGAAAATATATTTTGAAGATATTAACAAAATTATGGAAACTCCAAGTGTAAACGTATGAAGAGGGCAGCAAACAACAGGGAAGAAGAGTTGCAGCTGGTTGTAGTGACTGAAGGTGATGACGATAGAGGTAGATATTGGTACACAAGTTGTCTACATCACAACTGCTCTCGTACAACCCAACACCCCTCCTAAGCATTGGTATTATAAGTTTCATCGGTCACGACGTCTAACGGTTTTAGTAATCCGAATGAGGCTAAGTCATGGATTATTTCCTTCACACCTGCATTGCATAGGAGTTTTGGATTCACTACGGAGGATGCATTGTGTTAAAATGTGGCCTTTATGATGCTTCTCGAAGCCGCTTTCTATCTGTCATCTACGACCAGTGCTGCATTGGTGTTGCAAGGTGAAAGGAAGTCAGTTCTCAATGCTGTGATGGGCTTTTTGAGAACCGCGGATATAAGAATTTGACTTTGTGCATTGTTGCCAGTGTTTAGGTTGTTCTCCCCTTAGTGTTTAGGTTGTTCTCCCCTTCTTCTCCCTTTAGTGTGGTTTTATGTACTTGAAGACTGAGGACGATTTGGTTTTTATTTCCTTATGTACTTTGCGCTATATTTTCGTATGTGTGATGTGAGGATGCAGAGTGGGTCTCGGCGACGGCTGGTCCATGGTCCGGCGGCTCTGCACTCTGAGCAGAGAAGGGGTGGCCACAGCTCTAGCGTGGCTCTACGCCTCTGCATTCGGGAGACGGGACACGCCTGGCCCCAACCGTCGGCTCTACTGAGAGTGGTTTTCCATTCTCCTGCACTAAGGCGAATGCCGGGACAGTTGCTAATATAGCCCACGGCCGCCAACCCCCTCCCTTTCACCGATACAAATCTCCCGGCGTCACCGTCTAAGAGGCCCGCCTCCCCCTTCAGGGGAGGAATGAAAACATTTTTAGTAGTAGTGGTGTTCATTGTACACAGAGGATGACCAAATGTTGTTACAAAGGTCATTTTTTTTATTTTTTATTTTTTTTTGCTTTACGTCGTGCCAAAATAGATATTGGTACTTCTTCCAGCTATTTCGCAAAGGAATTGTTTAGGCTGAATCAGGCAGATTTCGATTAAATTGGGTAAAGGTCATAGTTATTGTGCTGTGAAATCAGCTGTAGTGATTGGCGGCAGGCTGTTTCGGCGTTTCGTAACCTACTTATGAACTTTTTTCGCTTTCAATTTCTCACAGAAACGCCTGTTACGCTCTTTTTGTTTCCTTTCCTTCATCATTCACTTCCCTCGTTTCAACTCTTACTGTTGCAAGTTTTTGCCGAATGCTAATCAAATATGAAATTTGTTATTCCACACAACTGACCGCAATGTATTCACAGCCACTGCTTGGCTCCTTAATCTCAATGTGACGTGTGGCTCTTAAGAGCTTTGGTAGTTTTTCCAGTATTTCAGGGAAATAGTGGAGCGGCGAAGGTGGTGGTGGCAGTTGTTTGCCATGGTTTGGGACTTAGGAATAGGTGACTCATTTGCACTTTGGAAGGTGCTGCCATCAGTTGGGCTCGTTGAGAGGTTTAGAAGGGATATATTTAGGGCTGCGTTGTCGGTTGTTGGGGCATGCAGTGTTTCTGGTTCGGAAAGATCTTGGGTTGGGATGCGTGGGTTATGTAGTGCCGGTTAGTAGAGAGATGAGAGTTTTAAGACGTTCTATGGTGGGGATGGTTTGTGATGTGCGGTCCAGATAGTGCGTGGGAGGGGGTTTGAGGTTGAGGTTTAGTAGAGACGGAATTTGTTGATTGTGGTTGGCGGAGGTGTTTGTTTGCGAGCTTGTATTGCTTTTTTGAGGAATGGCCAGTCTGGATATGAAGCGGCATGTTTGCCTTTGCAGTTAGCGCACTTGGCCCGGTGCCGTGTGACTGGGCAGAGTGGTGAGGCGGAGTGAGCGCGCGACTCAACACAGCGCCATCTTATAACAGAGTACTATGCGCCTTACTTTGAAGCGCTATTTCATGAAAACTAAGTTTCAGATTTTCAACAGGTATCCTCCACTTTTATATCTCAGTTGGGACATACTTCCGGCGATCTACCCAGACACTGAAATCTTCCTAATACTTGTACCCGTTATCAAGGAACGTAAGTTTACGTTAAAATAGCTCGAAGCTGTTAGCTGACGACCTCGTGTATGATCTGTATAATGCGAAAGTTAAAAAAAGATACGTTATACTCGTACTAAAATGACAACACAAACATAATATCACGCTCAATTAATCTGTTTTCCTAAGATGTATAGTGTACGGATATATCAAAATATTAGGGTATTTTAATGCTTCAGTATCGCTTTTTGTATCATGTGGTATGAAATCTTCGTTATCGGTAACTATGCAACACGTAGCTACGAAGGCACACACAGACGTGCATTGTGAAACATGGGCGATAACTAACTCAGAAAGAAAGAGAATGTGGCGTAACAGAAGAATGCTGAACGTGAGATGGATAGATCATGAAGAGATACTGAATCGAATTGGTGAGAGGAGATTGATTTGGCTAACAGAATAAGAGATAGAATGATAGGACACGTCTTAATACACCGAGGACTTGTTCAGTTGGTTTTTGAGGGAAGTGTAGGCGGGAAGAACGATAGATTAGCAGATTAGAGTAGATGTAAGATGCAGCAGTTACGTAAAAATGAAGAGGTTAGTATAGGATAGGTGGCATGCAGTTTCTGGACTGATGACTCAAACAATAATATAGACGTGCATGTTATCATTCTAACATATTATTAGCACAGACAATGGAACGGTCGAATTCCTCATCAAAATCACTCTTAATTGATGATGCTGCCACGTGCAATTGCGATCAGTCAGGTCCAACCCAAACAATTCCCTTGTCACTGATATAACTTACCTGGCATCCGGTCTCCACATTAGCGTACATGCCGGGAGCGAAAGGAACGTTGCCGCAGTGGAAGCTTGTAGGAGGTACAGAGTGGTAGATAGGGTAATCCACTCCGGGTACCCCAGGGATCTTACTCAAGTCCTGTCCTTTCTCACTCTCTCTTACACGAGGTTTCAAATACACGCCATTGGGTATCACTGCCTGCGTCACATATCCAGGCGTGTACACTGCTCCTCGTTTCTGAAAAAAGGAAATGACATAACTGTTATGATTAATTTATACAGGCAGACATAACTTTTATAATTATACGGAAAGACAAGACAAATAAGACAGATAGTATTCTTCCACTTCTGCCATGACTAAGGCGAGGATTTCGTCAAAAATGCCTGTTATTTTCCTCATACGTCTAAAATCTGTTTCAGTCGATTTGTGAAGGAAATAGTGCCAATACATGCCTGTTTCGTTTGAAGACGTTCACATGTTAAGTGCCCAAAACAACAAATATTAAATTTATAAATCGTAATTTTCCACCCATCTCTAGTTTTGTATACCAGAAAGCAGCCATTATTTGCACGTAGCTACCAAAGACAAAACACTTAAATGTGATTAAAGGACACTGTCCTTCCTGTCCTCTAATTCTGCTTGGAGCGAACTGGCCTTGAATCTGCACCCTGCACTGACCAACCCCAAGATTCTCAGCGGTCTCACCTACATCTCTTCCAAGTTTGAACAGCTACCTTACAAAATAAAGCAGCTCGAAGAGCTTGTGAAGTCTGGAGGAATTGTTCGTGAGGTGGAGAAGACCATTGCTAACCTTATAGGAGATGAGATCAGTGGCGATTGCTGCTGTTCTCGAAAGGAAAGACGCAGCCCCACCACCAGGATTCACCGCAGCAGAACTAGCTGTTCTTACATACTGTCCTCTGACTTAACGTGAAGTGGAAAGGTCATTTCCTCAATTTAAAAATAATTATATTAGCCCATAACAGGCAAACTTTTACTGTTCAACATTTGGAACAATATCTATTTATCCATTGTAACATGTGCTGTTTAAGGTTCATTTGAAGTGTCCTATTGACATAATTATTGTCTGGGAGAGATAACAGTGTCTTAAGTTGTAATAATAACTATCTGATGTACCCATGCTTCGCTACGGAATTCTACACTGTATACAGAATTCTAGGTTAAGTGGTGTACATGTTGTGAGTAAGACTGTATTAAATAGCACATCTCTTCACGTTACCCTAGAAACGCGACGGGGAAGACACTATACGTCTTTTATCATGTGAAAACTGGATTAGAGAATTTTCATTGCAATGGCTGGCCCTTTTGCGTACTATCAGTGAAGATTTTCATTATAATGGCAGACACTCACTTTCCACCTGCCTTTTTACGTCTTCAGAAAGACTGCCTTAGTGGTTTTCCCGCTTGAAGTCAACATAGGTGATTACAATGACATTAGTAGGAATGTCGCGATTAAAAACAATGCTGTCATATGACATACTCAATCAAATGGAAAACCACACATTTTCTCACTTTTAACGAACAGTACCGGTACTACGCTACCGATCTAAGAGTCCAAAGTTCCAGAACAGGAATGACCAGGCCGCGGACAGCCGTGAGCACTCCTCTGCCGTTATTCTGTTGTGTGTGCACACTACTCATTCCAATCTGCGCCTCAGAGTAGGGATTGAATAGCTGGAATACTATGATGAACCAGTGTGTTACGTACCAGCAGTATCGGAAAATTGATGAAATTTATGCTACAGTTATCTAACTCCCCAGCTATTACCGGCCAATATTCCCATCTATCCGAGATGAGTGGCAGCAGAAGAGACAAAGAATATCAAAACAAACAATGGTCAATATGTCATTGTTGATGAATTTTATGAGCTTTCGTTATTGTAGGCCTTCACATTTAGTTTTCTTCCGAGTGTGATATCACTCTTATCTTAGCTGGTGCGGTAAAAGTGTATAGGACATAAAAGATCGGAAACTGCATTTCCTATAACTTTTGTTATATAGTAATTTTCGAAAGGACCGATAACATAGGTATTTAAAAATTAAATTTTAGGCGTTTCCCCTAAACTACCATTTCGTCCAGCGTGAATAAAATTATTTGTAGCCTAGACTGTAGTTCCTTATTCCCCGACTCTACATACCGATTTGCATTAAATTCTGTTTATTTTTTTTTATCGTGGGTCGGCGTTGATATAGACTCAGCAGCAAACATACAAATTCACGAATGTCTGTGTTATCATAGCCGGTACGGAACAAATGTATAAGACATAAATTATCGGAATTTTAATTCTATATAACTTAGTTATGTAGCGAGTCTCCGTGGCTCAGGCGGCAGCGCGTCGGCCTCTCACCGCTGGGTTCCGTGGGTCAGATCCCGGTCACTCCATGTGAGATTTATGCGGGACAAAGCGGAGGCAGGACAGGTTTTCTCCGGGTACTCCGGTTTTCTCTGTCATAATTCATTCCAGCAGCACTCTTCAACAACATTTCATATGTCACTCATCATTGCACCAGTGGAGTGCGACAGGCTTCGGCAGCCGGCACGCTGCTAGATGTGGGCTTCATTCATTCCATCCCTGACCCGGTCGAATGATGGAAACAGGCTGTGGATTTTCATTTTCATAACTTTAGTTATGTAGTATTTATCGATAGGGCCACTAAACACAAAAGTATTTTACAATTACATTTTAGGCCTTCCCCTATACTACCATTTCACTCAGTGTAAATAACATTATTTATAGCCTAGACCGTAGTGGCTCATTCCCCAACTTTACATACCGATTCTCATTAAATTCTCTTCAGCCATTTTTTCGTGATGCGCGTACATACATACATACATACAGACAGACAGACAGACAGACAGACAGACAGACAGACAGAGATGACGAAAAATTAAAAAGTGCATTTCCTTGTTTCTGTGGTCACAACCGCTACAGACATGCCATTCATTTTAAATTCTGAGCAGTGTACAGACAAGAAGTCTAATTTATATACACTGACTGACAGAGCAAATGCAACACCAAGAAGGAGTGGTCAGAACTTTATGCCAATTGCAGGGTAGACTGACGTCACTGAGGTATGCTCATGATGTGAAATGCGCCGCTGTGCTGCGCACGTAGCGAACGATAAATGGGACACGGCGTTGGCGAATGGCCCACTTCGTACCGTGATTTCTCAGCCGACAGTCATTGTAGAACGTGTTGTCGTGTGCCACAGGACACGTGTATAGCTAAGAATGCCAGGCCGCCTTCAACGGAGGCATTTCCAGCAGACAGACGACTTTACGAGGGGTATGGTGATCGGGCTGAGAAGGGCAGGTTGGTCGCTTCGTCAAATCGCAGCCGATACCCATAGGGATGTGTCCACGGTGCAGCGCCTGTGGCGAAGATGGTTGGCGCAGGGACATGTGGCACGTGCGAGGGATCCAGGCGCAGCCCGAGTGACGTCAGCACGCGAGGTTCGGCGCATCCGCCGCCAAGCGGTGGCAGCCCCGCACGCCACGTCAACAGCCATTCTTCAGCATGTGCAAGACACCCTGGCTGTTCCAATATCGACTAGAACAATTTCCCGTCGATTGGTTGAAGGAGGCCTGCACTCCCGGCGTCCGCTCAGAAGACTACCATTGACTCCACAGCGTAGACGTGCACGCCTGGCATGGTGCCGGGCTAGAGCGACTTGGATGAGGGAATGGCGGAACGTCGTGTTCTCCGATGAGTCACGCTTCTGTTCTGTCAGTGATAGTCACCGCAGACGAGTGTGGCGTCGGCGTGGAGAAAGGTCAAATCCGGCAGTAACTGTGGAGCGCCCTACCGCTAGACAACGCGGCATCATGGTTTGGGGCGCTATTGCGTATGATTCCACGTCACCTCTAGTGCGTATTCAAGGCACGTTAAATGCCCACCGCTACGTGCAGCATGTGCTGCGGCCGGTGGCACTCCCGTACATTCAGGGGCTGCCCAATGCTCTGTTTCAGTAGGATAATAGGATAATGCCCGCCCACACACTGCTCGCATCTCCCAACAGGCTCTACGAGGTGTACAGATGCTTCCGTGGCCAGCGTACTCTCCGGATCTCTCACCAATCGAACACGTGTGGGATCTCATTGGACGCCGTTTGCAAACTCTGCCCCAGCCTCGTACGGACGACCAACTGTGGCAAATGGTTGACAGAGAATGGGGAACCATCCCTCAGGACACCATCCGCACTCTTATTGACTCTGTACCTCGACGTGTTTCTGCGTGCATCGCCGCTCGCGGTGGTCCTACATCCTACTGAGTCGATGCCGTGCGCATTGTGTAACCTGCATATCGGTTTGAAATAAACATCAATTATTCGTCCGTGCCGTCTCTGTTTTTTCCCCAACTTTCATCCCTTTCGAACCACTCCTTCTTGGTGTTGCATTTGCTCTGTCAGTCAGTGTATATATATATAATTGAAGGTCCCCCCGGAATAAGGGTCTATGCCACAAAACTAAAATGTTCAGGAAACAGAAAAAACGTCTGAATAATGAGGAAATGAAAAATATATATTTTGAAATTAATCAGAATGTTTCCAGACCACTTGAAAACCGAATGATCACAAATTAACCTTATTAATGTAGTAAAAAATCCATTTCTCATTTTGAAATAATGGAATAAGGGTCTAAACCACATTTTCACAGTTTAATACAGTGTTACTTATTTGGAGATGAATCACTTCAAATCACTATAGAATCCTCTGAATTCTTGAGACATGTCACACATCTTCAGTAGGTCATTCTTTTTTCTTTCTTAATGGGTAGCGTTGAGCCGTAGAGTTGTGGCAGGAATAGTGGCTGATTCCATCTGTTCTTGGCACCTTTAACTAAGGCATATCTTTCTCGAGGAACAATCAAACTGTGGCATCTTTCCATAAACACAGATGTGGGGTCATCTTCAGAAAACTTAAGTCACATTGCTTCAGTAACCTTGAATTTAGGGTCTTTGACCAACATTTCGCGTCTTTGAAGTCAGAACTCTGGACAGACAGACTAAACATGTCTGAAAAAGTTATTTTACAAACCTGCAGTGAACTACTGTCACTACGTTTTGCTGGAATTTGGTATTCAAAAGAATGTTTCCGACGTGAAGTGGCATCTGTTCTCTGATTACACCTCCTTTTCGGTTCAGAGATTTTGAGGCACTTATTCACAAGAAACAAAGACTGCTCATTAAGGCCCATGGTATAGTATTCTGTATACTACTCCTTTTCACAGTCAGTGAGCTGAATACACCCATTCTTGTTACAGAACTCTGGATCATACATACGGCCCCGAAACAACGATGAAGCAGAAAATTATAATAATATTATACCCTATACCATTTTACCGTAATGATAATTAAATGAATGGTTTGTATAATGCATTATGTATTAAACAATGACCAAATTTATTCTAAGGACCTTCCTTAGCACAACATAACCCATTTATTAGAGACCCTTATTCCACTCGCCTGTTGTGGCCTCGTTTTTGCTTCTTTTATAACGCCTTTCGTTGTTGCTGTATAAGCCTCACCCCTATTTCGTTTCCTTTTACGTTCATTATCCTTCCTGTTATCCATATTTATCTTAGTTTTTCTGGTTTTATTCAAGTTTTTTAGCTCGTTGGACGAAAGATTCAACACACTGGCAGCCATCTTGAGTAAGTGGCTTAGACCCTTCTTCCAGGCAAAGAAGTTTTTTAACAGACAAATGACCTATTTCTCTTAAAGGTATGACTATCTAGGCCTAGGGTAGAGAAAGTGAAATCTGTCTGCAAACGAATAAATTTTGAAAATCTCCAGGACGAGGAAATTAGACAGAAGTACATGGATGTGATTAGTGAGAAGTTTCGAACACTGGACAGTAAGCAGGTTCAGGATATAGAAAGTGAATGGGTGGCATACAGGGATGCTGTAGTAGAAACAGCAAGGGAATGCCTAGGAACAACTGTGTGTAAAGATGGGAAAAGGCGAACATCTTGGTGGAATGATGAAGCGAGAGCAGCTTGTAAACGTAAAAAGAAGGCTTATCAGAAATGGCTCCAAACAAGGGCCGAGGCAGACAGGGATTTGTACATAGATGAAAGAAACAGAGCGAAACAAATAGTTGTTGAATCCAAAAAGAAGTCGTGGTAATATTTTGGTAACAACCTGGAAAGGCTAGGTCAAGCAGCAGCGAAACCTTTCCGGACAGTAATAAAGAATCTTAGAAAGGGAGGGGAAAAAGGAAATGAACAGTGTTTTGAGTAATTCAGGCGAACTCATAAAAGATCCCAGAGAATCATTGGAGAGGTGGAGGGGATATTTTGAACATCCTCTCAACGTAAAAGGAAATCTTCCTGGTGGTATTCCGAACAGCCAAGCTCATGGGGAGGAGGAAAATGATGTTAGTGAAATTACGCTTGAGGAATTGGAAAGGATGGTAGATAAACTCCACTGTCATAAAGCAGCAGGAATAGATGAAATTAGACCTGAAATGCTGAAGTATAGTGGGAAGGCAGGGATGAAATGGCTTCATAGAATAATAAGATTAGCGTGGAGTGTTGGTGAGGTACCTTCAGATTGGACAAAAGCAGTAATTGCACCTACAAGCAAGGGAACAGGAAGGATTGCAACAACTATCGAGGTATATCACTGATTAGTATACCAGGCAAAGTATTCACTGGCATCTTAGAAGGGAGAGTGAGATCAGTCGTTGAGAGGAAGCTGGATGAAAACCAGTGTGGTTTCAGACCACAGAGAGGCTGTCAGGATCAGATTTTCAGTATGCGCCAGGTAATTGAAAAATGCTACGATAGGGATAGGCAGTTGTGTTTATGTTTCGTAGATTGACAGGGTACCGAGGGAAAAGATGTTCACTATACTGGGGGACTATGGAATTAAAGGTAGATTATTAAAATCAATCAAAGGCATTTATGTTGACAATTGGGCTTCAGTGGGAATTGATGATAGAATGAGTACTTACAGGGGTCAGACAAGGCTGCAATCTTTCACCTTTGCTGTTCGTAGTTTACATGAATCATCTGCTGAAAGGTATAAAGTGGCAGGGAGAGATTCAGTTAGGTGGAAATGTAGTAAGCAGTTTGGCCTATGCTGACGACTTGGTCTTAATGGCAGATTGTGCCGAGAGCCTGCAGTCTAATATCTGGGAACTTGAAAATAGGTGCAATGAGTATGGTATGAAAATTAGCCTTTCGAAGACTAAATTGATGTCAGTAGGTAAGAAATTGAACAGAATTGAATGTCAGATTGGTGATACAATGCTAGAACAGGTCAATAATTTCAAGTATTTAGACTATGTGTTCTCCCAGGATGGTAATATAGTAAGTGAGATTGAATCAAGGTGTAGTAAAGCTAATGCAGTGAGCTCGCAGTTGCGATCAGCAGTATTCTGTAAGAAAGGAAGTGAGCTCCCAGACGAAACTATCTTTACATCGGTCTGTTTTCAGACCAACTTTGCATTACGGTAGCGAAAGCTGGGTGGACTCAGGATATCTTATTCATAAGTTAGAAGTAACAGACATGAACGTGGCGAGAATGATTGCTGGTACAAACAGGTGGGAACAATGGCAGGAGGGCACTCGGAATGAGGAGATAAAGGCTAATTTAGGAATGAACTCGATGGATGTAGCTGTACGCATAAACCGGCTTCGGTGGTGGGAGTCATGTGAGGCGAATGGGGGAGGATAGGTTACCTAGGAGAATAATGGACTCTGCTATGGAGGGTAAGAGAAGAAGAGAGAGACCAAGACGACGATGGTTAGACTCAGTTTCTAACGATTTAAAGATGAGAGGTATGGAACTAAATGAGGCCACAGCACTAGTTGGAAATAGAGTATTGTGGCGACGTTTAGTTAATTCACAGAGGCTTGCAGACTGAACGCTGGAAGGCATAACAGTCTATAATGATAATGTATGTATGTATAATGTAAATCGTGCCCTAGTCATGAGCTAAGAACACATTGAAATATATTCTCGCTTTTTCATTTTCCTGCGTTACTCAAATATCGTTGATTTCTAAAATGCCCTGGCGTAACCTTACATACATAGGGCTCTATGATATAGGAGGGCCTTCAGCTCAACCAGCACCAGAAACGCACAAATGTTATAAGTAGGATTACATCCGTTCCTAATATTTTCAGTTTTCGTTTCCGCGTTGAGGAGATTGCGCATTATACAACAGTAAGAACGTTAATAACGCCGTAAGCTTCGCCGGGAACGAGCAAATATTCCGCACTGGACAAGTCGTTAAACATTGCCGTTAGTTCGCAGTCACAAGCGTCACGTGATACGACATTTCAAGTCGAATGTAACGAATGTTAACAAGAGCTAAAAGAAATGCAGTGAACAATGTGATAATGCGCGGAGAGCCTAATTATCGAAATGGCTACAAGTGTTTGTAAAACTGGCGATAATAAAAGAATGATTTATCCGAGTGTAATTGAAAGAGGTGTAAAAGTGAATGCTTTGCGACATTACGGCAACATTTGACAGTCTCCAGTCTTCCGCATATTCGTTGGGAACGTTGAGAGAGAAGACGTGTTTTTAGAAACCGATGATTTGATAATTTAGAAGTTCCATTCTGTCCTTAAACACAATCAATACACACTGAACTCTTATCCGATTATCATGTTCTGTTATATCACTTGCAATTGTCGCAATCAATCAATCAATCAATCAATCAATCAGTCACTACTGATCTGCATTTAGGCCAGTAGGCCATGTGCCAGATTCCCTATCGGTTGTTTTGCTAGCCTTTTCTTAAATGATTGCAAATAATTTGGAAATTTATTGAACATTACCCTTGGTAAGTTATTCCAATCCCTAACTCCCCTTTCTATGAACGAATATTTACCCCAATTTGTCCTCTTGAATTCCAACTTTATCTTCATATTGTGATCTTTCCTACTTTTAAAGACACCACGCAGACTTATTCGTCTACTGATGTCCTCCCACGCCATCTCTCCACTGGCAGCTCGGAACATACCACTTAGTCGAGCAGCTCGTCTCCTTTCTCCCTAGTCTTCCCAGCCCAAACTTTGCAACATTTTTGTAACGCTACTCTTTTGTCGGAAATCACCCAGAACAAATCGAGCTGCTTTTCTTTGGATTTTATCCAGTTCTTGAATCAAGTAACTCTGGTGAGGGTCCAATACACTGGAACCATACTCTATTTGGGGTCTTACCAAAGATTTATATGCCCCCTCCTTTACATGCTTACTACAACCCCTAAATACCCTTATAACCATGTGCAGAGATTTGTACCCTTTATTTACAATCATATATATGTGATTACCCCAATGAAGATCTTTCCTTATATTAATACATAGGTTTTAATTGATTGATTGCCTGGTGTGAAAATGGAAAACCACGGAAAACCATCCTCAGGGCCGCCGGCAGTGGGATTCGAACCCACCATCCCCCGGGTGCAAGCTCACAGCCGCGCGCACCTAAGAATGTTGGATGCTAAAGTGCAAATCTCCACATGTTAGTTACAAACCTGTCAGTCTGCAGTTTTAATAATCAACGCTCAAAGTTTATCGTAGATATGAGATCATGCTGCATTTTAAAATGTTTAAGAGTAGGAGAGTTAATCATGCATGTATCCTCTCTAATTACAGAGTTCTAATAAATTAGTCTCTCCTGTAAAATTGGGTTGATTAGGCAATGCCAGTTTTGCTTCCAGACCCCTGAACTACATTTAATAGCGTTCTTGCTAATGTGTGCCACACATAACGTGGCCACTGTACTTTAATTGTTCCTTGTTACATAACGGCCTGCTGTGCTGCACAAACTGGTTCCTGCAAACCGGATTCACTCTCGCTGTTACTTGTGGGGCATTGACATTGCACATGTATGTCCTAAATACAACTTAAGCCATATTTTTGCATATCTTGAGTAATTATCTCCATAACGCATTCGCAACAATTACTCGTGTTGAAATAAAATGGCCAATAACTTGACTTTATACTTGCCTCTTACCAAAAGACATGGTGTCAAACAGTATAATAATAATAATAATAATAATAATAATAATAATAATAATAATAATAATAATAATAATAATAATAATAATAATCCGAGCTCGATATCTGCAGTCGCTTAAGTGCGGCCAGTATCCAGTATTCGGGAGATAGTAGCTTCGAACCCCACTATCGGCAGCCCTGAAAATGATTTTCCGTGGTTTCTCATTTTCACACCAGGCAAATGCTGGGGTTCGAACCCACAATCTCGCGAATGCAAGCTCACAGCTGCGCGACCCTAACATAATAATGTTATTTACTTTACGTCCCACTAACTACTTTTACGGTTTTCGGAGACGCCGAGGTGCCGGAATTTAGTCCCGCAGGAGCTCTCTTACATGCCAATAAATCTGCTGACGTATTTGAGCACCTTCAGATACCACCGGACTGAGCCAGGATCGAACCCGCCAAGTTGGGGTCAGAAGGCCAGCGCTTCAACCCTCTGAGCCACTCAGCCCGGCCCGCGATGCGAACCCCATGGCCACTTGTTCGGTTAAAACCATTCTCAGGACAGCCGACGATGGGGACCGGCCCCTCTCCGTCTCCCGAATACAGAGTCCCTCTCTGTGGGTGCACCGCCCGCATCCAAAAGGGGACTTCTTTTAACAATCCCATAAAAAGTGAAAGGCCGTGTTTATCAACTGTTAAACAGGGTTGTTCAGTATATTCAACGACACCCGCGCTTGGCGAATTAGTTTTTATACAGTTGCAGTGGTATTGCCATCTGGCGGAGGTGAGTGGCAGCTGAAGGGAGAGAGAGAGCACTTCTAATTAACAACAGTCAGTGTGTTGTCTGCAAAACATTTAACTTGGTAAATCTCGATTATCTTCGAGATGCCGATTGGCAACACTTGACCCCAAAAGTGAATCGATTATGCACCGCTGTCGGTAATCGCAAAACTTCCTGTTGCCAGATACATTGATCTTTAAAATGAGATATTAAATATTGCCATCGCAACTGCTGTACACAAGTTATTTCCGGGAGATCCCCACTGTCGGCAGTCCTGAAGATGGTTTTCAGTGGTTTACCATTTTCACATCAGGAAAATGCTGGGGCTGTACCTTACTTAACACTACGACTGTTTCCTTCTCACTTCTATCCCATCGTCGGTATGACGTAAAGCAAATTCTTCTTCAATTTGAAAATGTCATTGATTTTATAACTCGTGCATGCCCAAGTACACGTGCGAAGCTACAGCCGTAGCCTACGTCCAAACGCATCAAGATTAGACGAATATAAGACAGGCTGAGTGGCTCTGCCCGTCTGACCCCACCTTACTAGGTTCTAGTCCGGTGGTCTTTGAAGGTGCTCAAATACGTCAGCCCCCGTGGGTGTGGGCAGTAGAATCCCCTGCCTGTCGTAAGAGGCGACTAATAGGGGCCCCAGGGGCTCGGAACTTTGGAGCGCGGGTTGGCAACCACGGGATCCTTAGCTGTGTCCTGGGACTGCTTCCACTTACTTGTACCAGGCTCCTCCTATTCGACCTCCCTTGATCTGCTCTTGTTCTTTTGCGACTCCGACGGTATTATGTATGGAGGCCTAGGGAGTCTTTCATTTTCACATCCTTCGTGGCCTTTGTCTTTCTTTGGCCGATACCTTCATTTTTCGAAGTGTTGGTCCCTTTTTTTCTCTCTGATTACTGTTATATAGAGGATAGTTGACTAATATTGTACTTCGTCTTAATCACCACCACCACCACCACCACCACCACCACAAATACGTCAGCTCGTGTCGATGGATTTACAGGCACTGAAAATAATTCCTGCAATTCGGCGTCCACGAAAACTGTAAAAGTAGTTAGTGAGACGTAAAACTAATAGCAATATTATTAGAAGAAGTTAAACATCTCTTGTCAAAGAATGGCGCAGTTCTCTTGCCATGTAGCGGAACGACACGTAGAGAATATTGCAGTACAGGGCAAACTTGACGACAAGAGACCACGAGAAAGAAAAGTTCGACGATGGAAATGAAGATAACCACGGGAGAATCCCTCCAGTGAAGATGAAAGGTCGCAATTAGGGTGACCAGATATCCAGAGACAAAAAGCAGGACCTGATCGTAAATATGATCTAGCAGCGAACTTGATCGCCAGTTTTTCTCGTTCCTGTTAAACGGTACCAAGCGTAAAAACCATACGAGTCGTACATTATTACTCACTACAGCATGATAAAACTTTTTAAATGTGATTTTTAGATGCTATAAAAAGGAAGTAATATGTTCCAATAACAAAAATTACCAAATTTTATTAACCTACTAACCTATTATGTTATTACATTTGTTTACATTACAACACACAGTGTTACATTAACACGTTGCAGTGTGAAGTCACTGTGACAGGCTCTCGTACTTTTCATTTGAATGGTCTTCAACAACTGTAAGTTTCCACGCAGTATGTCATAAAACTCTACGCAGTTATAATCCAAGTTGCACCTAGTGATTACCATGTGTTTTAAACTTTCAGGCTTTAGCCTGGATTTTTCATCTGTCCAAAGATTGTTCATTAATGAAAATACCCGTTCTGTAGGAGCATTTGTTGCAGGCAGGCATAACACAAATTCTACAATATCACCGATATTCCTGAAGCCAATATTCCTATCTTCAAAATTAGTGAATATTTCCAACTACCTCAAATGAGTTGGTGTACGAGACGAATTCCATTCCTTTACTTTAGTAACTGTGACATATTCCCTGACATTAACAATCTTATCAAAAAGCATTGTAGCACATATATCTTTCCCAGTGTACTTAAGTATAAAATCTAATGACCTATGTACATCACTCCATTTGAACACAGAATTAAAATCTGCCCAAATTAACACACTGAGTTCAGAAAAATGAAAAGTCCACTGGTCTAAGTATTCCAAGCAAGTGGAGTAAAATATTTCAACATTTTTCTTGAAATGTGAAACATTAACTAAGCCATCATTTTCAAGGTTCTTTCGTTTAGATTGAACAACTGAGGGTACAAACACACAGTCTAGCCTATTTGAGAGCTTTTTCCTGAGATCCTCAAGTACTTTACAAGCATCCAACGTAACAACATGTTGCCCCTCTAATAACTGAATAACACTGTGAAAAATTGCTGCTTGAGTATGCACAAAATTCAACCACACCTCAGACAAGAGATTATCAAAGAACTGTTTGATTACAGTTGGACACCTGCTTTGTGATTCAAAGTATGATTTCAGGGCCGAATACAACTTCAGTACTCGTTCAATGGAAGATAACAAGGAAAGCCACCTTGTTCTACTGAAACCAAGAACTTTGGAATACTCAGTTTCGACAAAATCACAAAACTCAATCAAGGAGGCCTCGCGTACAGTGTAAATGTGAAAATATGAGTAGATTTTTTGCACTACACTTTGAACACAAACTGGAAGACAGTCCACAGCAGTTTGTATTGCATTGTTGACAATGTGAGCACTGCAACCAACACCAACAATCGATTTCTCAAGAGACTTCTGCACGATAGAATAAACATTTTAAGAAATGACGAAATAATGTCAGCAGTTTCCCCTACCTGTTCTTCAAAATCTAACAATTTTATCTGTACCCCCTTGTTGTAAATAAAATAGCGAACAAGAATGGGGAAAAGTTTGGTGGATTTATGATTTGAAGAGTCTGTGTAGACCGAGACATAGTTCACATTTTCCAAGTCCTTTTTCACTTCAGATATCGCAAATGGACTAATCACATTAGTGACAATAGCTTCACACTTTGTCTTAGCACACGAATATTTTGGTTCGAAACACTTCTGAAGCAGTTTAGACGTGCAGTCTGCCGAGCGAAATGTTTGGTTATGTTTAATAGTATGGAATGCAAAACTGCCTTCAGAAGCTACCAATTTCTGTTCAGCTGAACCCAGTTCAGCTCCACGAAAGAAAGTAGTGAGAAATGAGCTGGATGCAGCAGGATTGTCAGCGAGTTTGTGCTTCCATCGCCCTCTACTATGACTGCACAGTCATAGTAGAGGGCGATGGTGCTTCTTAGTATCCAAATGTCGTACAATCTCGCTTTTCCCGCCGTTTGCTATTGAAAACAAAGCTGAACATTTGGTGCAGCGAACATCGCTTTTCGATTTATCTGGTACTATAAACGGATAGAGAAACTGCAATTCGGCATTTGGTACACATTTACCTTTAACTTTCGGCCGAAATGTTAGTTTGAAAAATATATACAAAAAGAAAGCAAAGCAGTCGAAATAGAAACAAATATGAAGCATGTCTTGGAATAATGAAATCGAGGAGAGTTTTCACTCCAGATCTTTCCTCATATCAAAAGAAAACAGAGGTCTAATAACGCTGTCTTGTGGGAACCCCCGCTTAATTATTACTGGCTAATGCTACACCTGCTCCAATTCTCCGAGTTCTGTTTTCCAGAAATGTATCCACCCATTGAGTCGCTCTTTTGCCTAGTCCAGTATCCCTCATTTTCGTCAGTAATCTCCATTATCTACCTTGTCAAAGGCCTTGGTTAGACCAATACTGATACAGTCCATTTGACCTCCTAAATCTGCATCTTGCTGGAAACCTACAAGTTAAGCCTCGCTGGAATAACGTTTCCTAAACCTGAAGTGCCTTATTTCAAGCCAGTTAGTAATTTTGCAAGTATATGTCTTATATAATCAGAAATAATGCTTTTCCAGAGCTTACATGCAACACATGTCAAGCTGACTGGCCTGTAATTCGCTTTATCACCTTTTCCTTTGTAGACTGGGGTTACTACAAGAACTCCAGATTCATTACATAGAATGGAAACCTGCCGTCAACAAATTAACTCCATTAAATAATAATAATAATAATAATAATAATACATGCCACGAAATAGTTCCATGTTACGGTCTGGCAGGTGTTCTCGTCATTGCTTTCCGCGCCATTGTTTTCCAAGATGAAGGCCTTTTCCCAGTCACATGGCATTCTACTGTACAGTGTTTCTCAGTAAAGGAGAATGTGACCGGACTAGAATATTTCGTTTGTGTATTAATTTCAGCAGAGCTCTTTATTGCCGAATTATCGCCATTTATCTGTCCATAAGCATTCTTCGGGAACACTGTTTTTAAAATTTGCTTTAAGTTGCACCGACACAGATAGGTCTTAAGGCGACGATGCGATAGGAAAGGTAAGAAAGCGATCGTTTCCTTAATTAAAGTACAGTCCCAGTATTTACCTGGTGTGAAAATGGGAAAACACGGAAAACCATCTTCAGGGCTGCCGACAGTGGGGTTCGAGCCCACTATCTGCCGAGTGCAAGCTGATAGGTACGTGACTCAAATCCCGCGACCACTTGCTCCATACATCAGATTTTGAAAGCCTCCAATAATAATAATAATAATAATAATAATAATAATAATAATAATAATAATAATAATAATAATAATAGCCTGCCTGAGTGGCCCAGACGGTTGAGGCGTTGGCCTGATGACCCCAACTTGGCAGGTTCGATCCTGGCTCAGTCCGGTGGTACTTGAAGGTGCTCAAATACGTCAGCCTCGTGTCGGTAGATTTACTGGCACGTATAAGAACTCCTGTGGGACAAAATTCCGGCACCTCGGCGTCTCCGAAAATCGTAAAAGTAGTTAGTGGGACGTAAAGCAAATAAAGTTAATAATAATAATAATAATAATAATAATAATAATAATAATAATAATAATAATAATAATAATAAATATAATGAAACACATGGCATTACAGCCCTGATGGCTCTTGTTCTACCAAGCGACCGCTGCTCAGCCAGAAGGCCTGCAGATGATGAGGTGACGCGTGGTCAATGTGACGAATCTTCTCGGCCGTTATTCTTGATTTTCTAGACCAGCGTCGCCATCTCATCGTCAGATAGCTCCTCAAGTGTAAATCACGTAGGCTGAGTGGACCTCGAAACAACACTCAGGTTCAGGTGAAAACCCTGATCTAGCTAGGCGTCGAACCCGTGGTCTACGGATGAGAGGCAGCAACGCTACCTCTGGACCATGGGGCCAGCATAGTAATAATAATAATAATAATAATAATAATAATAATAATAATAATAAATAATATAATCGGCCTATAGACTGTTATGCCTTTCAGCGTTTCAGTCTGCAAGCCACTGTCAATTAACCACGTCTCTTTGTAACTAGCTCTGTGGCTCGGTCGAACCATCGTCGCCTTGGTTTACCTTCTAAGTCCGCTATTCTACTAGGTAAACCTAACATGACCCCACCATGTAAGCTGGTTTATACATGCAGCCTTTGTTTTCTCGTTGCGATTACCCTCCTTCCAATGATCCTGCTTGTTTGCACCAGCAATCTTTCTCACTGCTTTCATATCTGCTTTTTTAACGTAATGTCCTGTGCCTACCCAGTTTTCACTCCCGTATAGCAAAGTTGATCAGGAAACTGATACAAAGGTAGTTTTGTCAGAAAGTTGACTTTTTTCTTACTAAATATAGCTGATCTTACTTGCTAGCGCATTGATGTTTCCAATCATGTATCTTAATAATAATAATAATAATAATAATAATAATAATAATAATAATAATAATAATATATCCTTTACCAATGTGCTTGTAATCCCTTTAAGAGTCATTATTTGATACCGCTAATTTGGAGTGCCTTATTTCGAGACTTACTGCTGAAGAAGTGATGGTACCTACCTGTATCTTAGCGGCAGCGATGTATGTGACCAGGGTTGACGAGACTTACTGCTGAAGAAGTGATGGTACATACCTGTATCTTAGCGGCAGCGATGTATGTGACGAGGGTTGACGAGACTTACTGCTGAAGAAGTGATGGTACATACCTGTATTTTAGCGGCAGCGATGTATGTGACGAGGGTTGCTACGACACAGAGGACCACAAGAAAGGTAGCGGAGCGTACGGAGGCCATGCTGGTGCTAACAGTGTGTGCGGCTGAATGAAGCAGGAGGCTTTGAGCAGGCCGCGGTACGGTACTTTCTCTGAAGTGCTGTATGGCGATCACAGTGCTTTCCTCCCCTCTACCTTGCCTTAATAATACCATAATCTACTACCGGGTCTTACGTCGGAATGGTGCAGGTGGAAATGTAACTCAGGTATAAATAATTAATGCATACCAATACCGCGTTTAAACTTAATGTTTACAAAACTCTCACTTACCTCATGCATGAAATCGAGGTCTCCACGTTAGTATTGTACACTGCTGTAAGAATTGTTATTCTGTTAACTTCCATGTTTAAACATTTTATTAGAATATTCAATAATGGGTTTTTCGTCTCTTCTCTATCAAAAACTAGCATTTACCCGAGGGCTCCGTCCGCAATATATGGCGTTAATGTAGCGAAGTTTCGAGGTAATATAGGCATATAGGTAATATATGACATGTAGTGGTAATATTATATCAACAAGCGCTTAAAAATAAATTTAAATAAATAAATAAATAAATAAACAAACAAATAAATAAATAAATAAATAAATAAATAAATAAATAAATAAATAAATAAATAAATACATTATCATTAAAGACTGTTATACCTTACAGCGTTCAGTCTGCAGCCTCTGTGAATTTACTAAACGTCGCCACAATCCTCTATTTGCAACTAGTGCTGTGGCCTCATTTAGTTCTATACCTCGTATCTTTAAATCGTTAGAAACTGAGTCTAACCATCGTTGGTCTTGGTCTCCCTCTACTTCTCTTACCCTCCATAACACAGTCCATTATTCTCCTAGGTAACCTATCCTCCTCCATTCGCCTCACATAACCCCAGCACTGAAGCCGATTTATGCGTACAGCTTCATCCATCGAGTTCATTCTTAAATTAGCCTTTATCTCCTCATTCCGAGTAATCTCCTGCCATTGTTCCCACCTGTTTGGACCAGCAATCATTCTCGCTGCTTTCATGTCTGTTACTTCTAACTTATGAATAAGATATACTGAGTCCACCCAGCTTTCGCTCCCATAAAGCAAATTTGGTCAGAAAACAGACCTATGTAAAGATAGTTTCGTCTAGGATCCGACTTCCTTCTTACAGAATACTGCTGATCGCAACTGCGAGCTCACTGCATTAGCTTTACTACACCTTGATTCAATCTCACTTACTAAATTACCATCCTGGAAGAACACATAGTCTAAATACTTGAAATTATTGACCTGTTCTAGCTTTGTATCACCAATCTGACATTCAATTCTCGTCAGTTTCTTATCTTCTGATATAAATTTAGTCTTCGAAAGGCTAATTTTCATACCATACCCATTGCACCTATTTTCAAGTTCCCAGATATTAGACTGCAGGCTTTCGGCACAATCTGCCATTAAGACCAAGTCGTCAGCATAGGCCAGACTGCTTACTACATTTCCACCTAACTGAATCCCTCCCTGCCACTTCATACCTTTCAGCAGATTATCCATGTAAACTACGAACAGCAAAGGTGAAAGATTACAGCCTTGTCTAACCCCTGTAAGTACCCTGAACCAAGAACTCATTCTAACATCAACTCTCACCGAAGCCCAATTGTCAACGTAAATGCCTGCGACTGATTTTAATAATCTACCTTTAATTTCATAGTCCCCCCGTATAGCGAACATCTTTTCCTTCGGTACCCTGTCACATGCTTTCTCTAGATGTACGAAACATAAACACAACTGCCTATTCCTCTCGTAGCATTTTTCACTTACCTGGCGCATACTGAAAATCTGATCCTGACAGCCCCTCTGTGGTCTGAAACCACACTAGCTTTCATCGAACTTCCTCTCAACTACTGATCGCACCTTCCTTTCCAAGATGCCAGTGAATACTTTGCCTGGTACACTAATCAATGAGATGCCTCGGTAGTTGTTGCAATCCTTCCTGTTCCCTTGCTTATAGATAGGTGCAATTACTGCTTTTGTCCAATCTGAAGGTACCTCACCAACACTCCATGCTAATCTTACTACTCTATGAAGCCATTTCATCCGTGCCTTCCCACTATACTTCACCATTTCAGGTCTAATTTCATCTATTCCTGCTGCTTTATGAAAATGGAGTTTATTTACCACCCTTTCCACTTCCTCCAGCGTGATTTCACCAACATCATTTTCCTCCTCCCCATGAGCTTGGTTGTTTGCGACACCACCAGGAATATTTCCTTTTACGTTGAGAAGATGTTCAAAATATTCCCTCCACCTCTCCAGCGATCCTCCGGGATCTGTTATGAGTTCACCTGAATTACTCAAAACACTGTTCATTTCCTTTTTCCCCTCCTTTGCTAAGATTCTTTATCACTGTCCAGAAAGGTTTCCCTGCTGCTTGACCTAGCCTTTCCAGGTTATTACCAAAATCTTCCCACGACTTCCGTTTGGATTCATCAACTATTTGTTTCGCTCTGTTTCTTTTATCAACGTACAAATCCCTGTCTGCCTCGGCCCTTGTTTGGAGCCTTTTTTTTTTTTTTTTTTTTTTTTTTTACAATTTGTTTCACGTCGCCCCGACACAGATAGGTCTTTAGGCGACGATGAGATAGGAACGTGGGAAGGAAGGGTCGTGGACTTAAGGAACGTACAGCCGCAGTAATTGCTTTGTGTGAAAATGGTAAACCATGGAAAGCCATCTTCAGACATGCCCACTATCTCCCGAATGCAAGCTGGTATGTACGTGACACAAGACTGCTGGAATATAGTGATGATGAAGGTAACTTTTTCAGCTCTACTGCATGAGGTGGTGGTGGTGGGGGTAACTACAACCATCCTCTATATAACAGTAATCAGAGGGGGGGAAATGGAAGGCTCCCTATGCCTCGCGGGATGAAAGGAAGCAATGACAGGGCCCCGTAGTCGCCAAGTCACGGCCCCTGGGGCCCCTTTTAGTCGCCTCTTACGGCACCACAAACAGGCGCAGCGCGATGTTCTATTCAGCAACTACAAAAATGTACTTTGTCCCCGAAGATCTACGTTTAGCGATGAGAATATTAAGAACCGATTATTTGGTAAAGTAAATGGCAAATCATTTAAAAACAGTCACTAACCAAAGTAATAATCATGAAAAAATGATATGTTGGAAGTTCCAAGGTCTCACTTGGTGATGACAGTCTAGTCTGTATGCTACCCCATGTGAAATAAAGATCAGTGATTTCTTTAAGATTGACACTAATGGTACTGATCACTTTTAAGAAGGAATTTGTAATTGAATGCTCACCATTCGTTCCAGAGAACGCCGGGTTCGATTTCCGGACGGTTCGCGGATTCGGTGTTTGTGTTTGTCCCAGCACCAAGCACCACGTAATACTCAGTGCATCCCTAAACACACGAGTGACGTCACGAAAACAGGGCTCACCGACCGCGATGGCTGCAGTCGCTTAAGTGCGACCAGTATTCAATATTCGGGAGATTCGAACCCAACTGTCGGCATCCCTGAAGATGCTCTTCCGTGGTTTCCCATTTTCAACCAGGCAAATGCTGGGGTTGCACCTCCATTAAGGCCACGGCAGCTTCCTTTCCACTCGTAGACCTTTGCTATCGCCATAAGACCTGTCTGTGCCGGTGCGACGTAAAGCAACCTGTAAAAAGAAATTAGGGCCCTCGACCTCACAAAGCAAGAGGAGAAGAAAAGTGCCCTCTCTTGAGTCCCAAGAATTGTTTATTTTTCATTACCATTGTGTGTGCACCCCCTGATAGCGGCTCGGGGATGATGTGGTCAGTGTTTAGGCAGTGATACTCATTTACCCGACATGTAGCGAGAATATTCCGTACCCCAAAAATGTATGCAAATCTCATAGAAGAACTGCAGTGTAGAGTTTATGTCTTAACCTATTAATCCATAAGAATCTGCAATCAAATGCTGAATGAAACTGAGGAAGGAATCGGCTTTGGCCTATGAATAGGAACTGCCGGGCATTTGTGTGGAAGTGAAAATGGGAAACCACAGGAAATCATTCTCATGACAGCCAACGTAGGGACAAGAATACATGAGAAGTGACAACAAAGTATAGGTACAGGGTATGCCATATATATTTGTTATCCAATAGAAAATCACGAAATTATAATTTAGAACGATGCAATAAATTTCTCCGCTCCTGTACAGTGCGAGTCAAGCAAGCAATATCTCGACATGATGGCGAAACTAATTCCTAGCAAAATGTTGGCCTCAATAAGTATAATAATTACTGGTTAGCTAAGAGTAAGAGAACTTCGTGAAAGGTACGTTCTTTTGGCTTGTCCGAAAAATTTGTTGGAAATACAAAAATATGTGCATTCAACTTGTTCCCCATCAATCTTCTGCCTCACCACTGCTGGACTCCGAACTCAGTTCGGTATTATTCTACGAGAAAACCAGACTATTATGTTTTTATCTTGAGGTGGTGGTGATTATTGTACAACTAAGCAGCCATCCTTTTATAACCAGTAATCGGAGAGAGAAAATAGAAGGGATCCGACACTTCGAAAAATGAAGGTATCGGCCAAAGCAAGACAAGGTCCATGAAAGCCGTGAAAATGAGACTCCCTGGGTTTCACAACCTAATACTGCCGGGGTCAGAAAAGAACAAAAGTTGCCCAAGTGAGGTCGGACAGGATAGATGAAAGCGAGGAGCCTGGAACAGGTAAGTGGAAGCAATGGCAGGACTAAGTTAGGGGCCCCGTGGTCCCCAAACCCACTCTCCCAAGCTGGGAGCCCCTGGGGCCACTAGTCGCCTCTTAGGACAGGCAGGGGCTACCGTGCGTGTTATTGTACAGCGCTCATCTGCAGGGGTACTTTATCTTAAAGATTTAGGGCGCAATTTGTGTTTCTTTAACTTCTGTGCTTTAATTTGACAGATGTACACACCTTTATCTTTTATGTGGAATTATGTGGACTTTAGTTTGTACTCATTTATTCTTATCGAAAAAGCGCCTAATAAAACAATAGTTCATGTTTTCCATCAAGTATTGCCCAATGAGAAATACCTAAACCTACATTTATGACTGTTAAATTTCGACATTTTCCTTCCCCCTTTTTTGGACTGTGAGTTCTTTTAAAACTTGGTTTACGTCCCACCGACGCAGATAGGTCTTATGGCGACGGCTAGGAGTGGGAAGGAAGTGACCGTAGCCTTATTTAAGGTACATTTGCCTAGTGTGAAAATGGGAAACCACGGAACTGCTGCCGACAGTGAGTTCGAACCCACTATCTCCGGAATACAAGCATATAGCTACATGACTAAAAACCGCGGAGGTTGAACACTCTCAGTCAGTGCTTAACGCGTACCCACACGTCTTCGCCCCCTCCCCTCACAAGTTTCGATACTTGAAAACTGTATGAATGTTCCAGTAACTTTATATTGAGCATTCCCCTTAAAACACATTCCCGAGAGGTGCCCGAACGTTTTTCCGTCCGGAATTAAGCACTGCCGCCAATAATTTTCAAAACCCGGTGGCCCTGTAGAGAGGATGTGCCTCTTTCGAAAGGACATCTCCAGCCGCGATCTAATAAACACCGGCTTAGAGATTTTCGTGAGTTGTTGAATGTGGTTCTAGTTTGTACCAGTCTACATGAGGTAAGAAACAAGTAAAAGTCCCCGTACTTGTAAAATGTTAACATTCACATTTTTGTTTTTTATCTAAAGGACCTGTCTCCGTATTACTCAACTCCCGGTCTGGACCGCATAGCCGTGAGCCTGCCTCACAAACGAGGTCGCTACAGTGTGAACCGAAAGTAGCATATCCGGAGACATTTGGAAGTTCGTGAAAACATTTCGAACAGGGCTTTGTTTTGATGCACTGACATCTATAATCGTAATGAAGTATGTTATTGTCGAGATTTTAATTTATTTGTTTTAAACAAGTTTTCGCATATTTAAGACAAAGTCGATGTACTGTGGGTCTAAGAGATCGACGTCAGTATTACGGGCGAAATTTATATCTACATTTGTACCAGGCATAATGGTGGGAGCCTCTTCTTCATGACCAGGGTGATCAGTTTCTACACCCATTGGGGCTTCAGACACTCGGTATGGCTGATATTGGAAGTCGCTCTGTCTTCTCGTTATCGACCATTTTTGTTGCCCCATGTAGCGATATTTTACGAAATAACTGTTCGTACCATTCTTGTTGTACCGCTTTTCTTTGGGGTCGTGGGTGCGAGCCCTGTAACGTCATCAATGACAATCAGTGCCCGCCTCGTAGCCACAATCGTTAAGGCGTTAAGTCTGACTCCGATTCGAGTCCCAATGCATTGGTGGGGAAAACAATCACCATCGGAATGTTGGCCGGCAGAGCGGTCCTCATATGGCCCTGTTGATGGTGATTCGTCCGTCGGATGATAACGTAAAGCTTTGACGGGAGTAGGCTACGTGGCGACAGCCCTCATTTAGATGCGCAGGCCGGCCATGGGCGTCGAACACACTCCCGGCACTGTCACTGCGCTAAGTGGCTGGCACGCTACCTCTAAACTACACGGCTGGATAATATCAGTATTATATTTACGAGGTCTAAAATGTCTTTCATTTATTCATAATTCATGAACCTTACCATTCTTTCGTGAAGCACTCATTTTTCTTGCGGCTTCTGTAGATGAAGTCAAAGGTTATAAGTAGCTATTATTTTCTTATTATCTACTCTCTATTTATCCTATAATTTTTCATTTGTAGTAATCTTAATTAATTGTATTATTGTGATTCCTTATCTGACTTACATATGTCAATAACAGTAATTGATTAAAATGATATTTTAGATTAATAATGTAAAAATAAAAAATGTATGTGGTTAAGTGTAAGAGATGGCCAAGAGCCCTAACTTCGCCACTTAATAAAGATACAAATAATAATAATAATAATAATAATAATAATAATAATAATAATAATAATAATAATAATTTGCACCTCCTGCTCGTGTACGCGGGGAACTAAAGCATATCCATGATTCTATAATTTTCCGTGTAACGGAGACAACGCACGCTCCAAGATAGAAGCCCCTGGGCGCCAGACCTCTCTACAGTGCACACGCAATCAATCAATCTGAAAAGATTAACGTAGAGATTAACTTATAAGTTACTGAAGTAAGCAGTCGTTACACTACTTAGTATTTCACAAGGTCACATGACCTCGGTGGGATGAGTTACGTAAACCCATTGTTGATCTTTCCGGCCTTTCTTTAGCGTACCATTCCCGTCACTGGTGTCTTAGTGGCTGTAAACATCAGTCTCTACATACATCTTACTCGACATTAATGCAGTCTGTACAGAAATAAAATGTTATTTGGCACTACACTTCAGGTGTTGAAATTTGATCCAGTCCACTTGCAGTAAGGAGAGGGCACAAGACCCGGCGCGTGGGATCCACAGCAGAAGAGCAGCACGAATCTCGTCAAAGTAGTAGTGTTACGAAAATGTTGCAAAATTTGGGGTGGGAAAACTTGGGAGTAAGACACATCATAATATAAGAAGACAAATTGGGGCATTTATAGGACGATAAATTTCTAAGTTCTTTGGAAATCCGCCCGTGGGTAAGAAGTAATGGTGGTGATTATTGTTGTTTTACGAGGAAGTAAAACTCGGTAACCAAACATTCTCCTAATACTAATCAGAGAGAAAAATGGAAGGCGTTGACACTTCGAAAAGTGAAGGTATCGACCAAAGAAAGACAAGCTTCATGAAGGGCGTGAAAATGAAAAAGTTCCTAGCCCTCGGAACCTAATAGCGTCGGGGTCGGAAAAAGAAGATAGATGAGAGTGTGAAACCAGGTACAAGCAAGTGGACGGGATGCTAGGACTCAGCTAAGGACCCCATGGTCGCCAACCCACGCTCTCAAGGTAAGAGCCCCTGGGGCCCTTTTAGTCGCCTCTTACGACACCCACAGGGGGAACTTGGGTGACAGCGCTAATTGATTGATTGATGTTTATTTTTGTTTGTGACCTGAGGGGAACATGAATCCACAGAATTTCTTGAGACTGTTCAGAGATATCCGGGTTTGACTAGTACACAGTGACTTAGCAATATTAAGTATAGAAATTGTCAAATGTCTCCCTTAGAATTAGCTGTATCGAAACATTGTGCATTATGAGGGGTGTGTAATATATAATCTCCTAACTTTTGTTTTCCATATCATGTATTTGACAGATGTCTCCAGAAGTATTAGTTCTATTTAAAGATTGTACATAAAAATACGTAGAAAAAGTAATTTTACCGTACGAGTTATAAGAAAACTCGAATTTACATTTTTAGTGCAAAGTCAATATTCACTGCCTGATTTAAGAAATTGAAGCATCCAGAAGGAGAGGATAGGGTATGTGATTTTATTTCGAGTCAAGTTTACAAATAACTTGGCACTACGAGGTCACGTTGCACCCCGTCTGGCAGGGGTGTCATAAAGCTGTTGTGTGACGCAAGCTGCCCCATAACTGTTGTGTCCTGGATACTAGCACTGGGACGCTGGCCCCACATCGGGGACAGGTCTCGTGATCTTGCTGGCCACAGGAGTACCTAAACACGATACCGTGCTGTCACACGAGAGGACGCAGCCAGCCGTGAGCTGAAGTCATAGCCGATGGCTCCCCATGGTCTTAGAACCGATGCTTCCCGGTCACGACAGCACTCCAAATGCAGGGGTGCGGGATCACACAGAATGTGCTTAATACGGCGATCCTCCCTTGACGACACATTCCTATGCAGCCCCACAAATCTGGATATTACACGTTTTGACCAATGAGCCCTGTTTCAAACTCTCGCACGAGTACGTCTCCTTGGCAACACCTGACGCTGTACACAACACTAATGCACTCTGGTGGCCGTTCTCTCTGTCACCGGCCGATGGTGTATACACGTGCGAAGTTACGATGACATCCGACCATTTCTTCTGGGTGCTTTCAACTTTTTGTCAGGCAGTGTATCATTGAAATACTTGGGCACCATTTGGAATCACCAACGTGATTCGAACCGAGCGATAACAGACCAGAAAACAGTGTCGCTGATGTGGATTTGGTCATGTTTTACGGCAGGATGCCCTTCTTGACTGTGGTGGTTGGTAGTGTAGTGTGTTGTCTCAATATGAAGACGAAAGTGTTGTGCACCAAGGACAAACACCCAGTCCCGGGGCCAGAAGAATTCATGAGAGGTGATTAAAATCCCCGACCCAGCCGGGAATCGGACACAGGACCCTCTGAACCGAAGGCCTCAATGCTGATCATTCAGCCAATGAGTCGGACACCAGAAAACAGTTCATTACCATGAAGAAATTCTTTGTAAGTTCAGATCTGAGTCCAAGTAGGAATTTGCATGATCGATTGGTACATATTCTCCTATATGGCTGTGGAACCTGGACCCTGCCTGTATCGCCAGCTTTGGCGCATATCTTGGATCAAATGCCGAGGTCCTTCATCGGATGAAAAAGCAAAAAGAACTGCTACTTATAAAAGGAAGAGAAATGCAATACCTAAGACAGGTGATAAGAATCATATTACCAGTTGATTGTAAGAGGAAAAAGTCCGTTGGGAGACGGAGAAATTCATGTCTAAAAGACATTCGAATATGACACAGAAGAAGCTGCATTGGATCGCTAACCTCCGTTCCGTTCGGGGACGGCATTGGCTGACGTGGAAGTATTCCTCACGAGTACTGGTGAGGGGTCATTTGCGCAAAGAAATCTATCAAAGTGAGAAGAATGAGTGGAGAGAGAGAGAGAGAGAGTGATTTCAGAGCCTACAGTGCCGTAACTCCCTCAACAGTTCTTTGTTATAAAAAGGGATTTGCTTTTAGAGACCAGCGCAATTTGTTTTGGGTGATCTTCGACAAAAGAGTAGAGTTATGAAAATGTTGCAAACTGTGGACTGGGAAGACATGAAGTGCTCGGCATTAGTAGATGAATAAGCTGTAGCAGACCTTTTAAAGGTAGGAAGCTAAACTTGGAATTCAAGAGAACAGTTTGGGGCAAATGTTCATTTATCAGAAGAGAAATTAGGAAATGAAATAACTTCTCAAGGAAAAATACAGTCAGCTCCTGGACAAAACTATGATTACTTTGATCTGTTCTCAAACTAACTTTGCTTTATGCGAGTGAAAGTAGCGACAGTGATCGCTGGGAACAATGGCAGGATAAGTTAGGAATGAACTTGGTGGATGAAGCTGTACAGCTGAGGTCATGTGAATGGAGGAAGATAGGTTACTTAGCCAAAACGACAACGGTTAGACTCAGTTTTTAATAGATATAGAACTGACAAGGCCGCACAACTAGTTACAAATAGAGGATTGTGGCGGCAGTTACTAAATTCACAGAGGCTTGCAGACTGAACACTGAAAGGCTTTAATGAAGATGTATGCATATGTTCAGTAATTTTCCAAGTTCTTTGAAATCATTTAAGAAAAGTCTGGGTAAACAATTGATAGGGAATCTGCAGTTCTAAATGTCAGTCAGTGCCCAGTGACAACTTGTAGACCAGCATCCTCATATCTCGTGCAACCCCTCAGAGTAAATTGGTGCTAAATTAACAGACAAGAAACTCAAGAAAGATGATATGTGTCATCAAGTGGCACTACTGCTTGTATCAGGTCAAACTGTTGAAGTGCAGAGGTGCACTAGACCTGTAAACAAACCAAAAGGGAGAAACTCTTTTCCTTGCTGAATGCTTAATTTTTCCCTCTTTATTACCCTGATGACTTTCAGAAAAGGTCAAGAAACCTACCAAATTGATTGTAAAGTCATTGAAATCACTAATCCTCACCTCCCAATCTCCGGACAATATCAACGTAACAGCTATTGACAAGAGTTTATCTCCTTCTAATCCCATAAAGGCCTTCCATTTAATACAGTTTTGCTTTCCTTGATATCATGGAAATTTGCTTACTTCATAACAATTAATAATTTGATAGATTTAGCTTTTTCAAAGAAACCTACATACAGTTCAGCTGTACTTCTGTATTTCTGATGACTGAGTCATATTCAGTTAGAAATGGTTTCCAAATATCAGAAGGAAAAAAAACCCTTCTGCATTTGTCCATTCTTAATGAGACAGAGTAGAAATACACTTTTGACCTTCTATATGTGTGTCTCAGTGGATGTAATTCCTTTCTGCTGATTGTCAAGAAGTAGAAAATGTCTGTCAACAGACAGACCTGCTGCATTCCCAGTCACCAGAGACTGCAATGGAAATGTTTAATCCATGGTCTTCTTGTGAATTGGAAACAAAACCAGCTGTTGATATTCGTCCTTTCCCCTTATCCACCTTCCTCTATGTCCCAGTCCACGTTACTTCTTGCTCTCCTCTCTACTGAATCGATCAACCTCATTCTAAGTCTCCCTCCAACTTGATCTCCATCATCTGTCTTGGTATTTTTTCCTCCTCCATCTTTTTTACATGTCCAAACCATCTTAGTTCTACATTTACATTTCCTACTCCAGCTTCTTTTCCTTGTCTTGCTCTCCTGTCTCAGCTCAATACTTCTCTCTCTGGTACAATGCACCCTCCTGCCAGGTCATCTTCCATCACTCCAGTCGAGTCCTCCCTCTTGTCCTCTTTCCTCCTCTTAGCCTCTAACACTCATCCATCCTCATGACGTGTCCTCACTGTCCCAGTTTATTCTTCTCCGTCCTATCACTCAGTTCTATTTCTTTTCTGACCTCAACATTTCTAAATTTCTCTTTCTCCTTGTCTTCCCTGCCATACCTCGGGAACTTCATCTCCCTGGCGTGAAATTTACTCTGATGTCTTGCTGTCAAAGTCCAAGTCTCTGATGCATACATTAATGTAGGGGTAGAGTACAACTTGTCTGTTCCACACCCGGTTCCTAACATTCAGGTAGAATGTAAGCTGATCTCCTTATGTAACATTTCATCTTGCATTATTTCCCTCTCCAAATATTTGAAGTATTCAACAACCTCAAGGATTTGTCTCCCGATACTAACGATTGTTTTTCCTTCTCTTTGTTCTCTTGTCATCACCACTGTTTTGCTATTCTCTTTTCATATCATATTATTCTCAATATTGTCATTTAAAGCCTCTAGTTGCATTTGCACTTCCATATTGTTTACTTCCCAGATCACTCCGTCATCTACAAACAACAATATTTTCATATCCCCTCCATATGGTGCCTTTGCTTCCTAAGAATGTAATTTGTAACCACTATAAACGTAAGTGGAGACAATACACTGCCCAGTCTTGGTTTCTAAACCAATCTGTTCTCCCCACTGGAGTCTGGACACAACTGGAACAATTCTTATACATTGCTTTCACAAGTTTTCATGATTGCCTTCCACATCCATTTCTTTCTAGGATTTCCCACACCTTTCGTCTTGTATAGATCAAGGAATACCATGACCAGATCTTTTCTGTAATCTGAATGTTTTTCCATCTGTAATCGCAACATAAATATAGAGTCTATCGTTGACCTGCTCTGTCAAAATCCGTACTGCTCTTCTAAATTTCTTTCCCCCCTTCCTCTCATCCTCCTTTTTATTATTCTCCAATATTTTGGCTACTTGTGATAATTGTCACATACCTTCCTTAAAATACTGGTATTGCTGCTTTTGTATACCAGACCACACATATCTCATCCATCTTGGCTGCTTTAACACTCATTTCCACCTCTGCCATTCCACTTGTGGATCATACTGATTGACCACTGCATCATTTCCCACATTCAGGAGTGTTGATTTATTCCTGATCTCCCCTGGGCTCTTTCTTCAGTTGTTTGGTTTATATTTTTTATCAATCCATACAGCAGTCTTTTTGCACCATTTACATCCTTTGCCAACTTTGTGTGAATCTCTCCCAACATGTTTCAATTACCACTTTTTTACACTCACTTTAAATTTCTCGATACTTAATCTTACTTCCTTCTTTCCCATCTCTATTCCATTCTTGCCATGCTTTCTTCCTTTGTTTAACAACCTTCTTCACCTTTTCATTCCACCAAGGTGTCTCGTTTTCCTTGACTCTCGCCGAAGTTGTGCACAGCTTACAAATGTGTGTTTAAATTTGGTCCATTCTTCTTCCACACTTTCTGATATAGGGATGTGCTGTTGTAATTCCCCCTGAGTTATTTTATCTTGTAATTTGCATACTGTTATTTTCTTCTGTCTGATTTCTTTTACTCTCACAATTTTACCTATTTTCAATTTTGCTACCGCTACATCAAATGCCTCATCTGGTAGTGCTGTTTGTTACATCCATCAACTGTTTTTGATTTATTTTCTCAACAAAAAGTAATCAGTAACTAGTTTTGTCCTTCTTTCACCTCAGCCATATTTACTTATTCTTCTTCCTAAACCAAGTGTTACCCACAATCAGTTTATCTCTATATTCAGATGGACCAGTCACTTCTTCTTTACCAGTTCTGTAATTTCTAACCTGTGCATCGAGACCTCCCATGACTTCCACATCAATGATTACTTTCTCAAGTGTCTCCAAGAATTCCTGTATATATTCCACACTGTTTCCAGTTTGGGGTCTTTCACTCCTTTCATCCTCAGGTGTTCTATCACTAACGTAGTCTACCCTATCCACATTACAATCACTCCTCTTCACTCACTCAGTCCCATCATTGCAACATTCTCCCTCTCCATGAAATCAATCCACTCCTCTGATTTTCCCTTCAGGGTCACAACAGTTACTATTCCCACCTTCATAATACCACTGATCACAGCTCCCCTAGCACGAGAACTGCGCGTTGCTTTTAGCAGGGTGCGCCCTAACCTTTTCCGAGGCTCTTAATTAGTACCGTTGTTACGATGGGGTCGCCACTCCCAAAATTCTGCATTAATTTATTTTCATAATGCCTTTCTCCTCTTGATATCACCATGGTCTTGCTTTTCTCTCTTACAATACTTTTCAGTTTTTTCATTCTGTGCATCAAGCTGTTCATGTACTTCTTTGCTGTTTGTTCCCCAGAGCACAATATCATCTTCACGTCCCTGTTCCCGTAAGCTTCCTTTGTCTCCTTTGTCCATAACCGTTGGAAACAAAAGAGGTGACAGCACACTCTCCTGTCTTAGTCCACTTTCATTTCTAAACCATTCTGTCATTCCGATCGTAGTCTGTGCACTGCTGCTGCAGTTGTACATTGCTTGCAACATGTCCACAGTTTGGTACTTCTAGCCCTATTAATGCTTTTAAAAGAAAAAACATCTCTTTATAAGTTTTATGGATCCTAAGAAGTTCCTTTCTGTTTGTCTGTTGTGGTTTAACAGAATTTCTTGAATAGCCAGGTTGTCCATTAGACTATCAATGTTCAGTAATGCAGTAATAATCATCATCATTTATTCTCCACTTCAGCAGACCAGGTGTGGGCTTGTTGTGCTGTTGCTGAAAGCAGTCCTCTTTTATCCACTTCTGCTGACTTGCTGTGCTTAACACAGACTCCCTTAGCTTTTAGTAGCCCCTTACAAGGCACCACCAAAGTAGCCAATAAGGGGAAGGAAAAAGAGGCCAGGGGAGGTGTGCGTTACTGCAGAGGGAAGGGAAATGTAGAGTAGACGATAGTGAGAGCGAGGTGTCAGAGAAGGGAGAGTTGGACAACTCATTTGTTAGGCACGTGGGATAAGTAGAAGGGAAAGAGGTGGCAATTTTCCACATTGGAATCTGGTTATGACAGCACAGGAAGCAGTGGAATACTGCGTAGGAGGGATTTAAATGAGACTATGTAATGTGTATGAGGGAAACTGGAACTGAGATTTGTAGATCCATAGGAGGTGGGGATCTACACTCAGATGGCCATCATGGTATATATAATTACAGGAGTTAGACCAGGGAGCGGTGATGACAGTACAGGAGCACAGTCAAGTATGGATGACATAAAGTGTTGAACTACAGAAGTACTGTAAAGAAAGGAATAGGATTAAGTAGTTTAATAGATATATATTTACCAGATATTGTAGTAGGTGTTGAATCATGGTTGTGGAAATTGACAGAACTGGAGTGTTTATCATAGAGACAAGTTAGGAACAAAAGGAGGGGAGTACCCATACTGGAAAATGCTACGAGAGGAATTATGCTAATGTTTCGTAGACCTAGAGTACCACGGGAAAAGATGTTAGTCATACAAGTGGGATTATGGGCTTAGAGGTAGGTTGTTACAGCCAATCAAAGGCATTTATGTTGACAATCAGGTCACGGTATAAAGATAGACTACTTACAACGGTTTCTTTCACCTTTGTAGTTTGTATGGATCATCTATTAAAAGGTAGAGGGGATTTACATAGGTGGAAAGGTTTGGCCTACGTCGACGACTTGATGTCATTGACAGACGTGAAACTCTGCAATGTAATATTTAGGTGGTTGAATAGAAGTGGAACGAGCCACCATCATCATCATTTTTCAACTCCAGCTTCCCGGATGTGGTCTACAAGCGCTTGCCATATCTTCTTAAATATGACAGTAGATTTATTGCCACATTAAAAAAGTTCTGGCACCTTGGTGTCTCCAAAACCTGTAAAAGTAGTTTAGTGGGATGTTAAATGGAAAATCACTTCAAATGCAAAAAGTCATTAAGTGAAATAAAAATTATGAGAAAACATAATTCCAAGGTATCATGTGTAGTCTCACCTCAGCCTCTATGCAAAAGAAGAAATGTTTTCCTTTCCCTAGCAAACTTGTGTAAAAAAAAAAAAAATATCAGTGATTTCTAACGTAGTGTAGTGGTTAGTGTGATAAGCTGCCACCCCCGGAGGCTCGGGTTCGAAGTTGTTTTCCGCGGTTTCCCACTTCTTCGTAACTTGGCCACGGCTGCTTTCAGCGCTCCCCTTCCAATCTTTCCATCCCCCACAAGGCCCCTGTTCAGATAACGGACTAAGAAGAGTGAGCAGCGAACGACTGATCGCGAACCATATTACAAATGTATTATTGTTTTGTTCCACTTCTTCTGAGGTAAATATTTTTTTGCAAAACTCTCAGAGTATGAGAGAAACCTCTGAGGGTGAACTCGAGGTATTAGGGAAAGAGAACCTAACCCCCCGAGCCCACCGCCCAGAGATTTTTTCACTCTACCATTCACACGTACCTATCACACAGGCCGATTAAGAAGGTTATACAGCGGCGATTTCCAAGAAGGATACGTGGCCGCATATCCAGCAAGGAAATCTAGGGGATTCGAACTTCAGAAGTCTCGCCCCTCAGCTATCTAACCAACACCTAAACCACTCGGCCAAAGCGGCTAGGCGGGAGAGGCGGAGAAAAGAGATGTGTCGACCTTCGTGAGTTCAGTCAGTTCAACAGTGTGCCACAAGAGGGCCGACCTGTGTGAGTTCAATCAGTTCAAGAGCACGTTACAAGAGGGCCGGCCTTTGTGAGTTCAATCAGTTCAAGAGTGTGCCACAAGAGGGCCGACCGTTGAGAGGTCGCTTATTTGAAGAGTGTACTGCAAGAGGGCCCTCGACCTTTGTGAGTGAGTTCAAGAGTTTGCCACAAGAGGGCCGACCTGTGTGAGTTCAAGAGCGCGTACTACTACGTAATGGAATGATCATAATTTCCTTCTTATTCTTTATCTGTTTACCCACCAGGGTCGGTTTTTCCCTCGGACTCAGCGAGTCCCCTCCAGGGCAGTCCCGGAGCTTCAGACTCTGGGTCGGGGATATAACTGGGAAGGATAACCAGTACCTCGCCCAGGCGGCCTCACCTGTTATGCTGAACAGAGACCTTGCGGGGGATGGGAAGATTGGAAGGGATAGACAAGAAAGAGGGAAGGAAGCGGCGGCATTTGCCTGGAGGGGAAGTGGAAAACCACTTCCAGGATGGCTGAGGTGCGAATCGAGCCCACCTCTACTCAGTTGACCTCCCGAGGCTGAGTGGACCCCGTTCCACTTTTCAAATTTCAAATAGGGAGGATAGTTTGGTTACCTACAACCGAAAACCGTGTGTGGATATTTCGTTGTAAGGGAGTATGTATGAGTGGTAATATTCATAGCTCATTGATGTCCGACAGTTTATCAAAACAGGCGAACATTTTATGCCTCGGGAAGAAATATTAGAAGGAGCTGGTAACACCGCTGAAAATATTAGAACCGGGAATCGAACCCGGGCGTCCGGGGGTGCACTACACCACAGAGGCGGACGATCAATAATTTCCTTTTGTGATTTTTAATCACATTTGCATACGGTTGTTTTTTTTTTGTTTTTTTTCGTAGCCTGGTCCTTCAGTCTGCCGAAATTAATAAACTACGTGGTACCGTTCCATTCAATTCGATCTAAAATGATGAAACTATATTCAGAAAGGCTTGAATTTCCTCTCGTTTTAAGTTTGAAATTGATGAGTCTGTCGTAATTTTTATTTCGTATTTAGGTTACAGCAGTATTACTACAGGAATCATAAGTTAATGTATGAGGTTGTGGTAGCGTAGCCAGGATCGCTTGTGCATGTGCGCAAACAGTTTTACAGCTACTGCTATGTCGAACTTTGGAGTCTTCTTATATTCAACAGATCTGTTCGTTCTACAATTATGTCTCTAAATGTTTCTTTCTTAATCTGCTTACCCTCCAGGGTTGGTTTTCCCTCGGAGATTCAGCGAGCGATCCCACCTCTACCTCCTCAAGGGCAGTGTCCTGGAGCGTGAGACATTGGGTCGGGGATACAACTGGGGAGAATGACCAGTACCTCGCCCAGGCGGCCTCACCTGCTATGCTGAACAGGGGCCTTGGTGGGGGTTGGAAAGATTAGAAGGGATAGACAAGGAAGCGGCCTTGGCCTTAAGTCATGTACCAACCCGGCATTTGCCTGGTGAAGTGGAAAACCACTTCCAGGATGGCTGAGGTGGGAATCGAACCCACCTCTACTCAGTTGACCTCCCGAGGCTGAGTGGACCCCGTTCCAGCCCTCGTACCACTTTTCAAATTTCGTGGCAGAGCCGGGAATCGAACCCGGGCCTCCGGGGGTGGCAGCTAACCACTACACCACAGAGGCGGACAGGTATTTACAATGATCCCCAAAAGGAATTTTTACCCCATCAACGCAGTAATTAAAAGTGAGAGGACTTTTCCTATTTGTGAAAATCACAACTTGACTTTTAACCCCGTTTATCGTCATAAAATTGCCTGCTGTTCATCTCATAACACTATCGAAGTCATTTTGCAGCTGCTCACAATATTGTAACTTATTTATTACTCTGTACAGAATAACATCATCTGCCTAAAGCCTTATCTCTGATTTCGCTTCTTTATACATATCATTGCTTATATTTCCTTATATATATAAGCTCCAATAATATTGCCTTGAGGAATTCCCCTCTTAATTATTACAGGGTCAGATAAAGCTTCGCCTACTCTAATTTTCTTGAGTTATATTTTGTGCTATGCTGAATAGGGCCTTGTGAGCGGATGGGAAGATCAGAAGAGGTAGATAAGCAACAGTGAAGGAAGCAGCCGTGCCTGTAAGTTAGGTACCATCCCGGGATTTGCCTGGACGAAAAGTGGGAAACCACGGAAAACCACTTGCCAGGATTTCGTAGGTGGGAATCGAACCCTTTACTCATTAGACCTCCCGAGGCTGAGTGGACCCCGTACCATCCCTCGTACTACTTTTCAAATTATGTGGCAGAGCCCCGAATGGAACATTGGCGTCCGAGGATTGCAGGTAATCACAGAGCCGGACTAAAATGACTACCGGTAGGTATATTTAATTGTAAATCAACGAGAAGAAAGTTCACCGGCTTGCGAAAAGACATCCTGAGGTAGACGGAGAGGTTTTGAAATACGTACAAACAAAGAACATGTAACGTTAACGTACTTATATTGTAACAATGGGAAGTCTGTACATGAAACTCTGCGTAGAAAATTGAAATTTTCAGATTTTGTATATCAAGCGTGCGCATTAGAAATGGAATTGATTGGAGACTTGAAAACATTTTTGTCATATCGTACTAATTTTGTAAAGTGGCTAAACACCACTTTTACAAGCAGATTTTCAGTTGTGTTGTTGAAAAACAATCGTGTTATGCAGAGGAAATGAATAGTTAGAGAGAGGTTTGTAACGACTGTTATTGCCCGGTTGCTTCGGCAAGTGTGATTGGTCGTTACGTTACGTCATGGAGTGGGGATAATCCCGTCCAGTGTTCATCAGTCCAGTTAGCCGTGATCAGTCCTTCATTCGTGTAAGGAGGGCTATTTAACTCGTGGCGGTGACACATGCTCTGGAAAGTACTCTGCTTGCTGCTGTTACCATTTCAAGTAAGGACATTGAAATTGAAATGTTCGATTGATGTATGACCATATGAATCAGTCTATCCCATTGCTGAAAGTCGTGTAATGTGATTTGTATTGATCCTGTCAAGATAACTGGGGGAAGGAGGGGGGGGGGGGGATAGGAAGAAAATACCTCAAACTGTTTGTGAAGAAAATAGTAATAAAAAAAATGTTTTTGACTCAAATTGGCTTATGAAAATAGGAAAATGGCAGAAAATGTTAAGAAATGCAAGGTTAATAAGTTTCAGTAGGATGGTTGAATGGAATATGTTGGTGGCATAGTAAGGTCGAAATTGTACAGGAACTTGAGAAATGGTATCGCTTAGTAAGACACTGAAAAACAGACTTATTAGGCGATAGAAGTTTTTTTTAAATGTAGTCCATACTAAGGAAGTAGGTAAGCCTACTCCTGTTTTCGATTATGAGTGCCGAGGGTGTCATCGGGAAGTTACCTATTTTATAAATTTCTTATCAAAAATGGTGATATCGAAATATCTTAGGCGAAATGGCTTAATTGATTTCTGAGTTATAGAATGTGCGAGATCCGTCTGCGTCCACGTGGGCTACAATTCCGGTGTTCTTTCCCAATTAGACACTCTGTGAGGATCGACGCAGAGAAGCAGTTTTGGAGGTCTGAACGGTAATTAGAACAAATTACTTGGTCCTAATGGAGGGAAGCAGAATATGGATGTTGTGAGGAATTCATTTCCTGCTGTAGAACAGTAAATACACCGAGGTACGCTAGCATTAATAGTTGTTAGCACTGAAATTTGCTGCACTGCACCTACAACGTGGAGCATCCTCTTATTGGGTGTAATTCCTCTTAACTGAATTGAAGTTCTGTATTTATATGTGCACATTTCTAACTTTTTACTTAGGTGGCAAGAAATTATTATTTAACGATTCTGAACAACGAATTAGTGTTTAAGGTGTTTCGATTCAGTGTGTAATACGTTGAGGTCCCACCTGTGTGAAATAATATAGAATAGCTTCCATAACCTGAAATTTTAACTTTGTACCGGTACGTCAAACGGTTCAGGAAGAACGACTGTTTTTATCGGGACCTCATGGTTCGAAATGTTATTTTCATATTATAATTCTAGAAAGTAAAAGAGCAACTATGTGAAATTTCGACGTTAACTGTTTTTGGAGGATTTGATATTGTGGTTTTAGAGTCTCAAACCCCCGAGGGATGAAATTCTTTCAGAGTATGTCTTGTTTAACATCTAGGACATAAACGCGACCATCATACGAAATGTCGGCTCCCTTTCAAACCCCCTTAGGGACCCTAAGACAATTTGTCGAACTAGTATATACATGAAACTGCTCCGGAGGAATGAATAATTTTGTCTTCGAAGCTGACCTCGATTAAATTTGATAATGGTTGAACATTTTCGAAGTTTATGACATAAATGAGTAACCATGATGTGAAATTGTCTGTTCGTAAGTGAAATGCTTTTGAAGGAAAAAATGTTTTAGTTTCGTATATCAACTACAGTACCTTTAAATCTAGTCTTTATTTAGCCAGTATAATATATACAGTAGAAGAGCACAGCAAACTTGATGCGTCGCTCTAGAGCGCAGCGAGGGATCCAGTCGGCCGTGAGAAGAGCAATAACCATGTAAGTTTCAACTTTGTACAGTGAATGGTCTGAGAGAAATGAATATTTGAGTTGTTGGAGGAAGCAGAGATTATCAGTCGGATACTGTGTAGTAAGGAAGGTAGTTGGGGATTTAAATGAAACTATGGAGTGGGTATGTGGGAAACTGGGAGTGAGATTTCTAGATCCTAATGGGTGGGTAGGAGATATGGATCTGCGCTCATATGGCCTTCACTTAAACCGCAGTGGTACGTATAAGTTAGGAAATTTGTTTGGAAGGGTAATAGAGAGGTACATTCAGGGAAACGGGGTGGCCTAGGGAGCGGTGATCAGGGAACTGGAAATCAAGTAGGGATGACATAAAAATGTTAGTGTTGAACTGTAGAGGTATTGTAAAGAAACAAATAGAATTAAGTAATTTAATATATATATATATTTAAAAGATATTGTAATAGGAGTTGAATCATGGCTGAGAAATGATATAATGGATGCAGAAATTTTCTCACGGAACTGGAGTGTGTATCGTAGAGATAGGATAGGAATGGTGGGAGGGGGAGTATTCATTCTGGTGAAAGAAGAATTTGTAAGGTACGAAAAAGTTAAAGATGAGAAACATGAAATTCTCGGTGTTAGACTCACTTGTAAAGATAATAGGCATCTTGATGTATTTGGAGCGTACAGACTGGGAAAGGGTAGCACTGACGCTGATTCAGAATTATTTGATAAGATAATCAGCTATGTGGGAACGATATGGAAAGGAATGTGATTGTAGTGGGAGATCTTAATTTACCAAACGTCAATTGGGAAGGAAATATGAACGACAGGAAGCATGAACAACAAATGGCAAATAAGGTAATATGGGAAGGACAGCTGATTCAGAAAGTGATGGAACCAACTAGAGGGAAAAATATCCTGGATGTGGTGCTGATAAAACCAGATGAGCTCTATAGGGAAACCGAAGTAATAGATGGTGTGATAGAAATTAAAGTCTTAAAATTAGGACTATTAGGCAGTACTATATGGCTGATAAAGCAGGCACGAGGCAGTTTTTAAAAAGTAACTATGATCGGTGGAAAATGGTAAATAAAAATTATAAACAAACTGTGGGATGGGTTTGAAGGAATTCTTGAGGAATGTGAAAACAGGTACGTACCTGTAAAGGAATGATAAAGACCCACCTTATTATAATAGAGAAGTAAAGAGATTAAGGAGGAGCTGCAGATTGGTGAAAATTGGAAGGCTATGTATAGGTACTTTAAGGCAGAAACAGGTTCCAAGAAGGACATTCCAGGAATCCTTAATGAACAAGGGAAGTGTGTATTAGGGGATCTTCATAGGGCAGAAGAATTAAGTTAGCAGTATTTACAAATTGTTGGTTACAAGGATAATGTCCAGATAGAGGAGGTGACTAATACTAACGAACTATTTAAATTTACCCATGATAACGAGATTCACAATAATATACATAAGTTGAAAACTACAAAACCAATTGGAATTGGTAAGATTTCTGGGGATGTATGAAAGACAATGTGTTGGAATATAGTACCATTTCTGAAGTACTTATTTCATTATTGTTTAGTTGAAGGAGCTATACCAAATGAATGGAGAGTTGTTCTAGTAGCCTTTGTGTACAAAGGAAAGGGAGATAGTAATAAAGCTGAAAATTACAGGCCAGTCAGTTTGACATGCATTGCATGTAAGGTTTGGGAAAGCATTCTTTCTGATTATATTGGATATGTTTGCAAAATTAAAAACTACTTTGACAGAAGGCAGTTTGGGTTTGGGAAAGGTTATTCCACTGAAGGTAAACTTGTAGGATTCCAGCAAGATATAGCAGATATCCTGGATTCAGGAGGTCAAATAGTCTATCGCGATTGACCTATCTCAGGCATTTGATAGGTGGATCATGGGAGACTACTGGCAAAAATGAGTGAAATTGGACTTTACAAAAGAGTGACTGAATGAGTTGCTATATTTCTAGAAAATATATCTCGGAGAATTAGAGTAGACGAAGCTTTATCTGACCCTGTAATAATAAAGAGGGGAACTCCTCAAGGCAGTATTATTGCACCTTTGTTTTCTTATATATGTATAAATGATATGGGTAAAGAAGTGGAATCAGAGGTAATGCTTTTTGCAGATGGCGTTATTCTGTATAGGGTAATACACAAGTTCCAAGATTGTGAACAACTTCGTGACCTCGATAAAGTTGTGAGATTGACAGCAGGCAATGGTATGACGATAAACGGCGATAAAAGTCAAGTTGTGAGTTTCACAAATAGGAAAAGTCCTCTGTGTTAATGTGGTGAAAGCTCCTCTTGGGATCATTGTAAGTACCTATGTGTTAATATAAGAAAAGATCTTCATTGGGGTAATCACATAAATATGATTGTAAATAAAGGGTACAGATCTCTGCACATGGTTATGAGGGTATTTAGGGGTTGTAGTAAGGATGTAAAGGAGAGTGCATATAAGTCTCTGGTAAGACCCCAACTAGAGTATGGCTCCAGTGTATGGGACCCTGCCAGGATTACCTGATTCAAGAACTGGAAAAAATCCAAAGAGAAGCAGCTCGATGTGTTCTGAGTGATTTCTGACAAAAGAGTAGGGTTACAAAAATGTTGCAATGTTTGGGCTGGGAAGACTTGGGATTAAGGAGACAAGCTGCTCGAGTAAGTGGTCTGTTCAGATCTGTCTGTGGAGAGATGGTGTGGAATAACCGTAGTATATGAATACTGTAAGTTTGAGTGGCATCTTTAAAAGTAGGAAAGATCACAATATGAAGATGAAGTTGGAATTCAAGAGAACAAATTGGGGCAAATAATCATTTATAGGAAGGGGAGTTATGATTGGAATAACTTACCAAGGGAGATGTTCAATAAATGTTCAATTTATTTGAAATTGTTTTAGAAAAGGCTTGAAAAACGACAGATAGGGAATCTGCCACCTGGGCGCCTGCCGTAAATGCAGATCAGTAGTGATTGATTCAGAAGAAGCGCAGCAAGAAACATGACATTACTCTTTACCTAAACATTCATCATTGTACTCATTGCTTGAAGAATTTTGTTCATGCAATACTAAATCAGGTAACAGGGTGGTATTGAATTAATTGAAGGTAGGCAATTTCTGTATTGATTCATTAAGGGATCCTATGTGAGGAATGTAATTTTTAACATGATCTGTAAATAAATTGCATTCTCCCAGAACTTTTATCAATAACTAGTTGAACTTGGTAATATGTCGGTTTATTGTAACTTCGACAATTACTTTTCTCTCTCTCTGCATTGGACGATTGCTTCCTTGCGGTACATTTTACTGTGATGCTCCTATATTAACCACACTGAGGTGTCTGTTATTTCCTCTACATGTTTGAAGGATTTTTCCCTTTCAGAAGGTTATAGGGCTTAACTGGAATTCTTTCTTCTTGAGTTCCTTTTAAAAAAAAGTTTGTTCTGTTTTACAAAATAGCTTTTATAATTAAATTATGTATATTGTTTCATCAACAGCTCCGCCAGCAGATGCCATAGTTGGCCTAGAGAAATATTTCCCATTGCTTTCCTCATTAAGCCAGAAGTTGTCATGGCGAGAATTTTTAGGCTTCTGTGATTTAAGTGACCTGGAAGTCAAGTTGCTTTAGATCGGGTGATCTAGCGGGCTAGGGAACGGGTCCTCTCCTTCCTAGTAATTTATTAGAAATTAGAAGATGAAGCATGAAAATAGAAGGGGCGTGGTTAGGTCAGTGGTTTAATTGCTGTCTTCCCACCCGGACATCTGGGTTTTGAATCCCAGTCGATTCATGTGAAAAAGCTGAGTAGCTCTTGACGGTTGAGCGTCGGTGCCTTTCGAGCCCAACTTGGCTCAGTCCGGTGGTATTTGAAGGTGGTGAAATATGTCAGCCCCGTGTCTGTAGATTTACTGGCACATTGAATGACTCCTGTGGGACAAAATTCAGACACTTTGGCATCTCAGAAAACAGTAATACGTAGTTAGTGAGACATGAAATAGGGTAATGGGACGAATCTTCCCAAAACTTGGACAAGGTTGTAAACAAGATATGAATATCCAGAAGTAATGGCAGTCAAGTCTTGGAAAGGCATACCAGCCAATTGACGAGTCCAGTCGTACACTAATTGTTTTGTGTCATTCCATTAACATGTATTCTATTTGGTTCCCTCAAATCATTGCAAAGAAATTGGGAATTTATTGAACATCTCCCTTAGTAAGTTATTGCAATCTTTTACAAATATTTGCCCAATTTGTCCTCTTGATTTCCAACTTCATCTTCATATTGTGATCTTTCCTACTTTTGAAGACACCACTCAAACTTATAGTATTCATATACTAATATTATTCCACGCCATCTCTCCATGGACAGCTCGCAACATGTTACAAATTTCATATTTGGTCCGTATTGAAAATGTACATCAATTTAAGATTTTTTAAATGTTATTAGTCAACCTACTCAATACAAATGATATTTGCAAAGTTAGGACTTACATCCTATTAAACTAAGGTCTAAAGGGACATGTTTCGCCCTTTAAAAGGGCATCATCAGCCTTTTTACACTCATGCTAAAGATAAAAATCAGGATCCTGATTGTCGATATAAGAAAGAAAAAAAAAGAGAATAAAAATTAGAATGAATATTATACAATATGTGCAATCATGAGTTCTTAAATGATAATTGACAATTAAACATCATTTAAAATGTTTGTGAAGAAATGGGAGTTGGTACGATAATTACATCAGCAATCTTAAAATGATGTTATAAAACTGAACAAACTAGGCCTTAACGAAATAAATAAGAAGAAAGTCTATGGCTAAAGTTGCCGTATCAAGGTTTGCGAAATTCGGCTGTAAGCAACCTGATTTTAAATGTAGAGCAAATGGTTAATAGAATCCAATAGCCACTCAGGACAACATGAAACCTCTCTCGTTGAAAAGTTGTAATGAAACTGTAGTATGGCACATGTAGATTATAAAGTTGTGTCCAATCAATCCATTAATCTCGTATTTCTTATATCGACAATCAGGATCCTGATTTTTATCTTTAGCATGAGTGTAAAAAGGCTCATGATGCCCTTTTAAAGGGCGAAACATGTCCCTTTAGACCTTAGTTTAATAGGATGTAAGTCCTAACTTTGCAAATATCATTTGTATTGAGTAGGTTGACTAATAAAATTTTAATAATCTTAAATTGACATACCACTCAGTCGAGCAGCTCGTCTTCTTTCTACCAAGTCTTTCCAGCCCAAAGTTTGCAACATTTTTGTAATGCTAATCGTTTGTCGGAAATCACCCAGAACAAATCGAGCTGCTTTTCTTTTGATTTTTTTACAGTTCTTTAATTAAGTAATCCTGGTGAGGGTCCCATACGCTGGAACCATACTCTAGTTGGGGTCTTACCAGAGACTTGTATGCCCTCTCCTTTACATCCTTACTACAACCCCTGTACACCCTCATAACCATGTGCAGAGATCTGTACGCTTTATTTACAATCCCATTTATGTGATAACCCCGAGGAAGATCTTTCCTTATATTAACACTTATACTCCGCACGGCCTTACTTCTAAATTGAAGTTTCGCAAAACAAATGAGCATCGCCTTCCCTCTGTTGCCAGTGCGCTACTCCTGCGAGAACAGCTGATGCAATATGACCGCGGTAAACAGCCCTTTTAAATTGTAATACATACTCAGTAAAACGAATGAATATGGATTGAAAACAAATTCACAAGAACTACACTTTCTAACAATATCTGGCACTAAAAGAGAATATATTATTAACAATAAAGGAGAATGAGGAAATAATACATCACTAACCGCTAATGGCTGGCACAGAAAGGAGGTTATGGCCTACAAAGGGAACACTCTACTCATGTCAGAGTCAAGGGAACCCTCCAACAATATGACAAACACACTAAATATTGAAGGAAAATGCAAAAGATCGCGAACCGTACCGAATACCACACACGCTGAGCGGGAGAGGTTAACCACGTGGCGAATGTAAATATTAGAGTTGGCAACTGGGTTTCGAGATCGTGCTCTGCCGATATAAATCGATATGAATGGCAGCTTGGGATTGGTTGGATGTCTATGCTTCAGCGCATAACCACCAGACAGAGCCAAAATCTACTAAAACGTCAATTTAGAAGTAGAGCCGTACGGAGTATAGGTACTTACAAATATCCCCATATGGAACTTTCACCCCGTCAATGCAGTAATTAAAACTCAGAAGAGTTTTCCTATTTGTGAAACTCCCAATCTGACTTTTAACCACATTTATCATTATACCATTGCCTGTTCATCTCACGACATTATTGTGGTCATTTTGCACTTATATCTTACTCTATACAGAATATCATCATCTGCAGAATGCCTTATCTCTGATTCCACGTCTTTACACATCATTGATATATGTAAGAAAACATAAATGTCCAGTAATACTGCCTTACAGGGAATGATCTTCAAGAATTTCAAAATCATCCCTTGTCGCCATACGGTGTCATAAGCTGATGTCAAGTCCACAAAAACAGCGATTGTCTTCTTCTTATCTTGAAATCCGTTCTCAATGTGGCTAGTGAGTGCCAAGACCTGGTCACAGCAGCTTCGGTTAGGTCGGAATCCTGCTTGTTCGGTTGGTATGCGTTGGAAGGCTGTGGTTGAGATTCAGTTGTAAATCATTCTCTCCATTAACTTGTAGCAAATACTTAAGAGTGCTATTGGTCTATAATCTTCAGCACTATCTCCACTTTTTCCGGGCTTTAGAATGGCAACTATTTTAGTTCTCTTAAGCAAAGATGGAAGCCTACCATTTCTTAAGATGTCATTAAAGAACATAAGTAACCAGTGTAGGGTTCTAGGTCCACAATGTTTCAGGAATTCTGGATATATCCCGTCCACTCCTGCTGCTTTGCCTGGTTTTATTTCTTTTAGAGCTGTTGAGATTTCTGAAGTTGTGAATTCCCCTGAGAACTGGGGGGTTGATTCATTCGAGGATGGCCTAGTTTTTAGCTATTTCTTGAGTTTTTTTTATTAATCTTTGACATTTTCTGGTATTTTGGACAGTTTGGTGATTCTTTTAGCTACATCTACTGGAGATACCTCTGAGCTCTTATTAATATATTTGGGAGTACAACTACCAAGTTTTCTAAGAAGGGTCCATGCTTTTCTGCTTGAGTGTTGGAAATTCATGCTTGCTGTCAATGAGTTCCATTTCTTTTCTGGCAGAATCTGGGCTTTGCAATAGTTCATCAGCGACTTCTGTTCTGTTGCTGATTTGGTATTCTTTGTACAGCTCATCACATCTTCTATTCCATCCGGGGATATATTCTTTTCTAAATCCTCTGGGAATGTGTTTCTTTGCTATGGAGCATGTTAAACTAACAAATCGCTTATAGTTGTCCAGTTTGGGTGGAATCCACTGGATATTGTGATCCAACTCCTTAGTAAACGCTTCCCAGTTTGCTCTTTCAAAATTCCAGTGAGGTACAGGTGTTGATCTTATTATTGGGACATCAATGCCAATTTTTAGAAGAATTGGTCTATGGTGACTTTGTGGAAAATTGTTCAGTACTTTCCTGCTGCATTGTAAAGGTCTTCCGTGCTCGTCCCTTGAAACAAAAGAGGTCTGGGTTGGTGTCCTTCCATCTTCCTGAGTGAAAGGAGCCTCTCTCTTTTGCATCGTACACAAGGAAAACATCTTCTGTTTCAGACCATTCTAACACACCAAGACCATCTGAATTAGTATCTCCATACCCCCAGAAAGTATTCCTAGTGTTGAAATCTCCCATAATGACTGCCGGATGATTTACATTCTTGATGGCTTCATTACACCAAGGTTGAGATGGTGGTTTGTAAATGTTTACTATTTCCAAGTCTGCAACTTTAATCCTGGTGGTGAAAATATTATCGGAGCTGATGTCAAGAATTTTTACTTGCTCAATATTATTTCGAATGTGCGTACAGATGCCATAGGTTGTATGGAAGGTAGCTGCAACAAGATTGAATCCTGGTAGTTTACATCTGGAGTGAAGTTGGTACTCATTCTCACAATGTGTTTCTTGAAGTAGTACAACATCTACATGGTTGTCGTTAAGCAGTTTTAAGAGGTAGTCACTTTTGGATCGGCTTATACTCTCAACATTCAGTTGTAGGACCTTCAAAGCGGGCCCTATGTCCTTTGTTTGGCTCTGAAAAGAGCCATTTTGATTGGAATTTGCTATTTGCTGGGATATCCGTTAAGCAGAGCTTAAGGTCCAGCAGCCAATTTCGTTGCTTATTTAGCACCACCCAGGAGACACGTGTAGGGTAATTTAAGGTTATACCTACGGACGTAAAGCCCTATATACTAAACGATGGTTTGCCCCAGGGATCAGTTCTTGCTCCTCTACTATTCAGCATCTATACTGCAGATCTTCCAGAAACTACTTCCAGGAAATTCATATATGCAGATGACATAGCTCTGGCTGCCCAATCGAGTGACTTCAAAACAGCAGAAATTACACTCACAAAGGATCTCCATAACGTGAACAAATATTTCAGTACTTGGCGACTCAAACCTAACTTGAACAAAACTGAAGTAAGCTGCTTCCACCTAGACAGCCAAAAACTTAAGTATAACCCATATTCAAAGTATCTGGGCGTCACAATGGATCAGACACTTTCATATAAGCAACATCTCTCTAACACTGCAGCCAAGATAAAAACAAGGAACAACATATTACACAAGCTCAGTGGAACAGGATGGGGAGCAAATGCGACAGTACTACGAACATCAGCTCTTGCCTTGATCTATCCAGTTGCAGAATACTGCTGCCCTGTGTGGCTTAACAGTGTATATACTTCAAAAGTTGATACACAACTGAATGATACCATGAGGACAATATCAGGCACCATCAAATCGACACCCCTAAAATTATCCAACATCCATCCCCCTCACATACGAAGAGAACTGGCTCTAGTAAGAGAATGGCAGAAATGTCGCAGTAACCCTCAACTGCCCTTACATCAGGACTGCAACCCTCAGAAACCGAAGAGATTAAAGTCCAGAAACCCATCATGGAAGTTAGGCGAGAAGCTCCTGGAAACACATTTTGATGCTGATGAGATCTGGCGTGAAGAATGGACCTCTTCAAATCCTGATCACCTGGGTTTAATCCTCCATCCTTGTAGAGCTCCTCCTGGTTTCAACTTACCAAGAAGGGAATGGACATCTCTAAACAGAATCAGAACAAACCATGGAAGGTGTAAATTCTGGCTTCACAAGTGGGGAAAATCTGAAGACCCATTCTGTGACTGTGATAATGTGCCTCAGACCATCCAGCACGTTGTTATGGACTGCCCAAAAAGAAGATTCAATGGATCCATTAAAGAACTACATAGTGCCTCTACAGAAGCAGTGGACTGGCTGAAAAGTCTGGACATTAAGTTTTGAATGCTGACTTGTAATCACATACTTATTTAAGAAATATGTATTTTTTTTTTTTTTTTGCTAGTTGCTTTACGTCGCACAGACACAGATAGGTCTTATGGCGACGATGGGATAGGAAAGACCTAGGAGTTAGAAGGAAGCGGCCGTGGCCTTAATTAAGGTACAGCCCCAGCATTTGCCTGGTGTGAAAATGGGAAACCACGGAAAACCATTTTCAGGGCTGCCGACAGTGGGGTTCGAACCTACTATCTCCCGAATACTGGATACTGGCCGCACTTAAGCGACTGCAGCTATCGAGCTCGGTAAATATGTATTTATATGTACTTATGTATCCTTGTTTTACCATACGATAATAATAATAATAATAATAATAATAATAATAATAATAATAATAATAATACTGCCTTGAGGAATTCCCCTTTAATTATTACAGGATCAGATCTAATTCTCAAGATCTATTTTCTAGAAACATTTGTTATTCATTCAGTCAATCTTTTGTCTACTCCAATTGCACTCATTTTTGCCAGTAGTTCCCATGATCCACCCTATCAAATGCTTTAGACAGGTCAGTCACGATATAGTTGGGGACGGCCTCAGTTCTAGAAGCGAGCTGGAAGCCAGCAGTCAATCACACCCTGCTGAGTTGACGAGTTCTAAGTGATCCTTGTTTGTTTTGGAGAGGCTGCCAAACCACTTTCTTCCTCACTCTCTGTAGTATTTACTCTTTCTTTGTGTAGAGTGCAGTAGCCGATTTGGCAGCTCTGGCTGTAGTAGAGGTAGTAAATCCTATAAGTCGCTAATAGACACCGAGCTGCCGCTGGAAAGTAGTGGTGTGAGGCGAGGTTGTCATGATTTGTCCCCAACTATACAGTCCATTTGACCTCCTGAATCCAGGATATCTGCTATATCTTGCTGGAATCCTACAAGTTGAGCTTCAGTGGAATAGCCTTTCCTAAACCCAAACTGCCTTCTCTCAAACCAGTTATTAATTTTGCAAACATGTCTAATATGATCAGAAAGAATGCTTTCCCTAAGCTTGCAAGCAATGCACGTCAAACTGACTGGCCTGAAATTTTCAGCTTTATTTCTATCTCCCTTTCCTTTATACACAGAGGCTACTATAGCAACTCTCCATTCATTTGGTATAGCTCCTTCAACCAAACAATCAAAGTGCTACTTCAGATATGGTACTATATCCCAACCCCTTGCCTTTAGTATATCCCCAGAAATCTTAACTCCAGCTGGCGTTCTAGTTTTCAACTTCTGTGTCTTATTGTAAATGTCGTTATAATACTTCTTTAGCATTAGTCACCTCCTCTGTCTGGATATTATCCTTGTAACCATCAATCTTTACATACGGCTGACTGAATACTTCTGCCTTTTGAAGATCCTCACATGCACACTCACCTTGTTTATTAATTATTCCTGGAATGTCCTCCTAGTAAGCTGTTTCTGTCCTTAAGTACCTATACATACTCTTCCATTTTTCACTGAAATTTGTGTGACTGCCAGTTTTGCTTGCCATCATGTTATCCTTAGCTGCCTTCTTTGATAGATTGTTTCCTAGTAAGTTCCTTAAATTTCTCCTTACTTCCACAGCTATTTCTAACTCTTATTTCTTTCCAACCTTCTTAGTCTCTTTACTACTTTGTTATAACATAGAGGTCTTGACCATTCCTTACCACCTTTAAAGGTACAAAACACTGGGCGAGTTTGCATCCGAGATGTAGTGGGTTTGAATCCCACTGTCGGCAGCCCGGAAGACAGTTTTCTGTGTTTCCCCATGTTTACACTGGGCAAATGCTGGGGCTGTACCTTAAAGCCACGGCCACTTCCTTCCCACTGCTAACCCTTTTCTCTCTCGTCGCCATAAGACCTACCTGTGTCAGTGTGGCGTAAAGATGATGATGATGATGATGATGGTAAAAACCTGTTTTCACATTCACGGATTGTTTTAAACCAATCCCACAGTCTGTTTACATTTTTATTTACCGTTTTCCACCGATCATAGTTACTTCTTAAAAACACCCTCGTGCCTGTTTTAACAACCATATGGTACTTACTGTCTAATAGTCCTACTTTTAAGACCTCCCTTTCTATCACATTTATTTGTAACTATGACAAAAACTACTTCATGATCACTAATACCATCTATTACTTCAGTTTCTCTATAGAGTTCGTAGTATTTCCAGCACCATGTCCTGAATATTCTTCCCTCTAGTTGGTTCCATCATTTTCTGAATCAGCTGTCCTTCCCGTATTAACCTATCTGCCATTTGTTGGTCATGCGCCCTGTCGTTCGCATTACCTTCCCAATTGACATTTGGTAAATTGAGATCACCCGCTACGATCACGTTCCTTTCCTGGTATGTATACTTAGCTCCCTCTGTGGATCATTGGAAGAATATCAGCCTCCAGTTCAAACCCAGCAATCTGATTTCTGAAGGAAGGGAAAATGTTGATAGGTCATTCCATGTCGTACGATGTTGGCATGTAAAAGATTTGTTTGACACTTCTGGTGTTTACCCAACAAAATTAATACTCAGCCATAGATACCCAAGGGAGATTCCGTATATTCCACCATCTAGTAGGCCAAGAGTAAAACGGAATGTTGAAAGTGATGAGCAGATGGCGTGAAATTGAAATGCTTGCACATGTAGCTGAGGCCATATGATAATCATTATTAGTTAATATTTGTATTGATAGTTGTTCTTGCGGTGGGCGTGAAAGGTATAATTGGTAATGGCAAGTAGTTTGTAAAAAAACCCAGGTCATCCAACCCACAGGTATTTCCTTGCTAAAAATGTGATGAAATCCTGGAGAAAGTGTAACATGATGTATGAGGAGTGATTGTGCTTTAATATATATATATATATATATATGGGACGATGAGGGAAGGACAAGAAAATATTGGAATGAAGCCTAATATAATATCTGAATAATTTTAATTAATTTTTATAGGTGTGGTACGTACAGGACATGGGGGCGGCCAGTATTGAGATAGGCTCCATCAGATTGAACGTGAACGTGTCACTGAAGGATATGGCTGAAGACCGAAACATCTGTAGTGCAGTCTCCAGGAGTGGACATCGACTTGACAGCACCTCATCATCACCACCTACAGGTGATGTAATTGGTGTTAGTAAAATGAAGATTAGACAACCAGCCCTGTTAGTGAATCAAGTCAGCTACTTGAAAGGTAAGGTTATTCAACTTTCATTTATTATTTTATGTGTGAGTGTTGAAAGAAAATGCCAGTGTTGTGATAGGTGAGTCTCTTCAGACTCCTGTCACACATGTTGGATAGTTACGAGACAGGCGCCTGTGTGTAATCTCCCCTAATGTACATTTTGAAAAAGAAAAAAGGAAAAGGGGGGGGGGGGGACACTCAGGCATGGCATGGCATGTCATGTCTTGGCTCTGAGATAACCGCCATTTCAAACCTTTGGGAGTGGAATATTTTTAGAATGTTGGAAGAGAATATGTAGGACCATAAGAAGTTACTGCAACGGAAGTAGGCCTATTCATCCACCTCCAAAATGTTCCCTCCAGGATTTATCACCATGTGACTTTTACTGAAATTTGCAGTAAACTACCGGTATCATGACGAAAGAGCAGGTACAGCCCTCATTAAGTACAAAGTCACTGAAAAGATCATGCCGCATCACAGGTCAAACAAAACATCTATTCTATACGCAGTATATAAGGGACTTCCTTTATCTTGGAGATCCTGTAATGTAGGAAAATGAAATTTTGCACGATGGTTATGTTAAGTGCTCACTAAGAACAGGAGTTAAAACGGGCAAGAAATGGAATATTCATTTCTCGGACACTTCTCTGAACCAAGTTGAAATTTCACATACTTATTGCTTTTATTTTGTTCATGAATAATTTGGTTTTCTGGTCTCATTTCCCTGAGGGACAGAATTTTCTCGAACAATGTCTTCTTAAACATCTAGGAACTTAGTATTTTTACCTGTCCTAATACTCCATTCAATCCCCTTAGGGTACAGGACAATTTGTCAACCTGGTACGTGAAACTGGTTTTCGAAGCTAACCCTGATTAAATGTGATGATAGTGGTAGAACATTTAAAGCGTTTCCCAAATATCTTTTTGGATTTAAATTGGTAACCATTATGTGAAATTTCAAGTTCGTAAGTGAAATTATTTTGGAGGAATGATTGTTTTCATGTGTTAACTCCCTGAGGGAGTATTTATAACTTAGTAGGATATAATAGAGCGATATGCTGATGGGTCTATTATTTACTCTATACCTTTGAAGGATTTTCCCTTTTGTCCTGTTTTGAAGTGTTAATGTTGGAAACAAGGTCACTTCCACTCGTACCGGGCGAATTGGCCGTGCGCGTAGAGGCGCGCGGCTGTGAGCTTGCATCCAGGAGATAGTAGGTTCGAATCCCACTATCGTCAGCCTTGAAGATGGTTTTCCATGGTTTCCCATTTTCACACCAGGCAAATGCTGGGGCTGTACCTTAATTAAGGCCACAGCCGATTCCTTCCAACTCCTAGGTCTTTCCTATCCCATCGTCGCCGTAAGACCTATCTGTGTCGGTGCGACGTAAAGCCCCTAGCCGGAAAAAAAAAAACTTCCACTCGTACACCATAAAAGGTATGCATGTTATGTGTAACGTCACTGAAGAGGCATGCTCTGGAAATGAGATTCCCGTTGCTTTCCTCACCGAGGCAGAGAATTTTCAGGCTTCTGTGCTTTTAAGTGACCTGACAGGAAGAATGGTTTAAGATCGGGTGATCAGACGGGCTGGTGAACGGGTCCTCCCCTTCCTATTCATTTATTAGGATATGGAGCGTGAAAATGGTGGCAGGGGCAGTGTGGTTAGCTGCTGACATCCATCCCTCACGTCTGAGTCTATCCTAAGTTTTCATATGAAAAAGGTAACTATCTGAGACGTAGCATTTTGAGCGCAGCTTGGCAGGTTTGATCCTGGCTCAGTCCAATGGTGTGAGCCTTGTGCCTGTAGATTTAGTGGCACCTTAAATGATTCCTGTGGGATGAAATTGACATCTCTGCGTCCCCAAAAACTGTAAGAAATAGTTGGTGGGACATAACATCAATATTATATGAAAAAGTGAAATAGGAGGAATCTTCCTAAATCTTGGTCTGAATTTCTGGAAGTGATGGTAGTCTAGTGTTGGAAAGGCTTACCAGTCAGTTGACGAGCCCAGTGGCACGCTATGGGTGAAGTGTTTTGTTTTGTCATTCCATTAATGTTTGTTCTATTTGTGCGTTTTAAGTTAGCTCCCTATGTGGACCAGCAGTAGTGTCGGCCTTGGAATCCCAGTTGGTTGAAACCCGCCAGAGGTAGTTGGATTTTAGAAGAGAGGAAATGTGTCCTGTTACTCATTCCATGTCGTACGATGTCAGCATGCAAAAGATCTCTGGTGTTTACCTGACATAAATTAAAACTGAGCTGCAGACGCCCAAGAGAGATTGGGTTAACTCTGCCATCTAGTAGGCCTAGAGTGAAACAGAATGTCGAACTTGATAAGCAGACAGCCAGATGACATCAATACTTGCACAAGGTAGCTGAGGCCATACGATTACCATTATTAATGTTTGTATGTATTATTTGTATTTATTGCTGTGTTTTTGTGGCAGGTAGCTCGTAAGAAACAGGTGGTCATTTTGTTTGGACTAAAAACATGATGAAATTCGTGAGAAAGTGTAACATACCTAACATTAGATTGAGGAAATTAATAAGAATTAGACGTATTAAAACATCTGAAGAATGGTATGCGTCATTTACTTGATAATCGTACATTATTTTTATAGGTGCGGTACCTACAGGAGACGAGGGCGGCCAGCGTGGACATGGATAGACTCCATCAAATCCAACATGAACGTGCAACTGAATCACTGAAGTACATGGTTGAAGATCGAAACATGTCGATCGATGCAGTCACCAGGAGTCACCGTCCACTTGACACCATCACCTACAAGAGATGTACTCGGTAAGACAACCAGTAAGACAATTAGTGGTAATGAAATGGCTTATGGCTTTTAGTGCCGGGAGTGTCCGAGGACATGTTCAGCTCGGCAGGTGCAGGTCGTTTGATTTGACGCCAGTAGGTGACCTGCGCGTCGTGGTGAGAATGCAATGATGCAGACAACACATACATCCAGCCCCCGTGCTAGAGAAATCAAGCAATGATGGTTAAAATTCCGGACCCTTCCGGGTATGGAACCTGGGACCCCTGTGACCAAAGTCCAGCACGCTAACCATTTAGCCATGGAGCCAGACTCGGTTTGTGGTGAGAGTATTAAAGTTTCATTTATTTTATGTGTGACTGTTGAAGGAGACATGAGTGTTGTGAAAGAACAGTCTCTCCAGACAGCTATTGGATAGTTATGGCAGGAATCTAACTTAGTCATTTGAAGAAAAATATGCTGCCTGCCAAAAAAAGTTAATTACCCAGGAGGAGTGGTTGAAAGGACAACTATATGTGCCGTTATTGAACTGACTACAGTATGGGATGAAAGAGACAAGGCCGCTGGTGTCTCACCCTTCCTTGCCGCAGTGCATGCCCTTCTGCAGTGTGGAATAGTGTCAGTCAGCCTTTCGATCCTCTCCTGAGGCAAGTTCGTCCACAGTTGTTGCAGCTGTCCCTCTGGATCACTGGGACGAACTCCCCTTCCAATGTCATCCCACACATGTTGAATGATGGAGAGCTCCGGGGATCTTGCTGGCCACGGGAGGACCTCAACGTGCTCTCGGAAGTCCATAGACACACGTGCTGTGTGTGGACGTGCATTATCTTGTTGGAACACTGTTCCAGGGCACTGTGCCATAAGGTGTAGGACGTGTGGACGCAGAATGTCTGCGACGTCAAAGTCCGCCGAAGGTATCTTGATAAGATGGAGATTGAGGGATGTTCCACCATTTAACACAGTGTAAAATATATTAAATTATAAGTAGACTGGTTTCGACTCCCTTGGAGTCATCGAGTTCTTGTTGAAAATAAAATCAAGGGGAATCTGATAATCATCATAATAAAAAATTATGTAGCTAAAGGCGATTGCATGGAAACACATCAATGGGTTGCAAGACATTACCTTGAAATGTAACGTACACATAGGAAGCAGCACTTGGAACTTAAAAAGTTCTGGCTTAAACAGTGTTGTGTTCATGGAACACGGAACACTAGAAACACATGCACTGGTTGAAAATATGATAAAACACGACACAAACACTTACGATATGAAACCTTGGCTCTCTAAGAGCGTTCTTGGACTTGACAGTCCTGTTTCTATCTAAAAAAAACTGGATGAAATACACACACAATGAAATGTAATGTAATGTAAGACATTGTGGCGCGTTCATGGATGCGGAACACTGGAAACACACACATACGATATGAAGCAATTGGTGTTTCAAGAATGTTCCTGAGCTTAACAGTCCTGCCTCCATCTGAAATAGATGAAACACATATGCATTGAATGTACAAAGACAAACCACTTGGCATTTAAAAGTTCTTGGTTTTGGTTTCCAAAAATTGTAGTGTGTTCGTGGAACACAGAATAGAATTATTGGTCTTGTTTCAATCTATTGGAAAGAAATGCACTATCGTAGTTGAGAATATACATATTGATTGAAAGTTTAAACACTGATATGAAACACATGGCACTTGAATGTTCTTGTTTATGAGTAAAAATGCTGTCGTATGTATATATAGGAAGATGAGGGAAGGGCATAAAAAAAACTTAAGTTGAGAATGAGAAAACTAATCAGAATAAGGCCTAATAAAATATCGATACCTACAGGAGACGAGGGCAGGCAGCATTGAGAAGGATCTACTCCATCAAATCAAACATGGTTGAAGAGTGGAACATCTGGGGGCAGTCCATCCGTGCAGTTGGCAGGAGTTGACGTCCACTTGATGGCAGCGGATGGAGATGTACTTGGTGGTAGGAACATGTGAAGATGAGACAACCAGTCCAGTTGGACGAGTTTAAAGGTAAGATTATTCAACTTCCATTTATTAATTTGTGTGATTGTTGAAAGAAACATGAGTGTTGTGAAAGATGTATCTCCAGACAGCTATTGGATAGTTATGGCAGATGTCTGTACGATATAAGAAATAAATTGACAAGAGGGTCCAGCATTTCAAAACAACATATCATGTAAATAATAATGCATGTCTGTATGACATCTGTGTGTAATGTCCCCTAATTTAGTGTCATTTGAAAATAAAAATAATTTTTCCCTTTGCGAAAATCAGATCATAAATGTGTCTCAGTCATGGTCATCGATAAATGGCTGGTATTTATTAATTTGTGTCAGAAGTACAAAATATGAAACATGAAAGCATAAAAATGAGCATGAAATGGACACAAAAATGTGGTTATCAAGTGACTTAAAACAGTTCCTGCCCAAAACTTAGCCACTTCGAGAGCACTTGAATTAGCTTGATCACTCATATATCTGGATGGGAACAATGGACAACATTAAGAGATGTTGTGTTGTTTGAAATTTGTGATAGTCCCATAGAACTGCGTGGTCAGAAAATGCCACTTACGTTGTCCCTTGTTCTTGCAACTTCAGCTCGCAGTCTATTTAGGGATTTCCAGATTGCGCAGTTCTCTGTATGGCCAGGAGGTAGAGATTCCTTAGGTTACATTCAGACAAATTACTAGTTCTCTCCTGACACATGGGAACTCTTCCTTGTATCAGTTGAGTAGTTGTTTGGAAGCTCTTTTCAGCAGGTTGATATCTGTAGAGTGTGTGTGATGTCAGAGTAGATTATTTTCTCCTTCCATTGTTGGCAGCCACTTCTCTCGTGATATGAGATGGAGCAATCCCAGCCAGATAGTTCACTTTATCGATGGGAGTTGGCCTCAAACAATCCTGTAACTCTCGTTTTAGGCAACAGCTTTGGGTGACTTATATCACACAAGACAGGCATACTTTCCTGCTGTGTAGCGTAAGGCCAATGCTGCTGTTAACGTTTGGGGATGGGTGCCCCAGTTAGTCCCTACCAGTTTATGGAGGAGGCAGTTCCTCCAAGAGATCTTCTGCTACGGCACTGGTCCTTGTATGTAAGTGACCCGTAGATATCTAGGATGGAATTAGTGAACCAGGCTTCCAGCCATAAGACATTGCGAGGTTCCTACGTGATATTGCCTGACCATCCATCTGTACCCTACAACAAAGGCCTAATTATATTTATGAAAATTTTGTCACAATCTTCTTTTTAACTTTCACAATTGCTGAAAGTGCTACTATCTATTCCTATATCACTTGTCATGTTAGAAATACCGGTACCATTTGTAACTGTTTCACTAACAAGATCTAAGAGAAAAAGTTATTTTCACAAATGTGTTTATTGCCTTTTTAAGTCTTTTCTTTCTTGTTCCACTGAGATATTCGTGACAGAACTATACTGAACTGATACCGAAGTCTCTCTTACATTCTGTTACAACACAGCCCGCTTAGTGGCCGTCATCGTTAAGGTGTTGTAGTCTAAATGGTCTTGACACCGTGGTTAGCCGGTTCGAGTCCCGTTGGAAGAAAATTGCGCCATCAGAATGATGGCATACCATTTCTATTCACTCAATTGCATTCCAAAAGCCTGGATTAAATTCTAAAACTCTCTGCAGTGTTCATATGGAGTGAGGGCATATGACGCTGTTGATGGTGATTCATCTGTCAGGTGGAAATGTTGAGCAGGACCCTTGGTGTTATTTGACAGGAGTAGGCTATGTGCTGGCACCGGATTTCACCCTCTCCCTTCCTACTGTCATTATTACTTCATTCATTTCATGTCATGAACTTCTCTGAGATTGATGTCAGGAAGGTCATCAGGTCGTAGAAACCCGCCACGACAGATTTATCTCACCTCATACCCGACCTCGTACAGAAACAGGACAACGGTTGGACACCTGCAGTTCAATATAAGCCCTATTTATGGCACAGCATGTGTCCATTGTACCTGGTGACTTTTGTTTCAAAGCACTTCCAGTTTCTTTAAAAGCACATATTTTAATCATCTAGGTTATAAACCTGGCCATCATAGGTAATGTCACCTTTGAATATGAAGTGGTTTTTGAAAAACTTAGGACAGGTAAAAATGCTAACGCTCCATTGAAACCCTTTAGGGTTTTAAGACAAGTAGCAATTACCTGCGCACTTCGCCGGCCTGATTTCATAATTTGATCAAAGTAATTGTTCCTCGGCATTCTACTGAGACATCTGAAAATTCTTCAAAAATGCAGTTTACCCCACGAATTCTTTGTAAAGCATGTTTGTGGTATGACCTTTTGGGGCTAAGATGACCATGTGACATAGAACTGTACATGTGAGAAAGTCTTTTCTCAAGCTGAAGAGAAATACATGTCTTTTTAAGAAAATGTAAAGGAGATTCCAGATGCCTATTCCCACATGTGTAACATCTTCAACCCCTTGTTCAGTTCAGTCCTACCCAAGTGTATTTTCCAAAAGTACCTGTTTCTTTATTTTTAAAGGAGATTCCAAATACCATCTTTAACATCCTTTCAGCCCCTTAAGTGGATTTTCCGAAAACAATGAAATAAGTGTTTCATTATTATTAAAGGAGATTTCGAATACTAGTTTTCATGTCCGTACGTCTGTAACACCTTCAGTTTTTGAGATGAATGTATACTCGTAAGAAAAATTCCACTTCACTTCTTTCCACCAAGAATAAGTGTTTATTTTGAAAGGAAATTAAAAATACCAAGTTTTACGTCTGTAACAGCTTAAGTTTTTAAGGTAAAGTATCCTCACAGACATATTTCAACTCTTTATTTATTTTCAACCCCACATCCCTTATGTCTATTTTCCAAAAAAAGAAAAGGAATGCGTTTTTCTTTTGAGATATAAGTATCCTCATAAGAGTAATTCAACTCCTTCTCCCTCCCCCCTCCTACCCGTTAAGTTGATTCCCCTTTCCCGAAAAGTGCGTGTTTATTTTTAAAGGAGATTCCGAATACCAATTTTCACGTCCTTAACATCTTTGTTTTTTGAGAGATTATTATCCCCATACAAAGAATTCAACTAATTTTTCAATTCATTCACCCCCCTTAAGTGCATTTACCAAATACAAAAGGAACAAGTGTTTCTTTACTTTGAAAGAAGATTCCAAATACAAATGTTCATCCCCCCCCCAATTGGATTTTCCAAAGACAAAAGATTACGGGTTTCTTTACTTTGAAATAAAATTACAGGTACAGATTATCATGTCTGTAACATCTTCAATTTTTGAGATATAAGTATCCTCATGAAAAACTTTCAACTCCTTAATTCCACCCCATCCCGTTAAGTTATTTCCCCCCACCCCCCCACCCAAAAAATGTCTTTATTTTTAAAGGAGATCCAAATACCAGTTTCCACGTCTGTAACCTTCAGTTTTGAGATATGTTTCTCCAGAAAAGGAATTCAATTTTTTTTTACTTTCTTTCACACTCCCCACTCAAGTGAATGTTCCAAAAGCAAACAGTACCCATTTCCTTAACACAGCTTCCAAATATCAATCAATGAAATCAATCAATACTGATCTGCATTTAGGGCAGTCGCCCAGCTGGCAGATTCCCTATCTGTTGCTTTCCTAGTCTTTTCCTAAATGATTTCAAAGAAATTTGAAATGTATTGAACGTCTCCCTTGGTAAGTTATTCCAATCCCTAACTCCCTTTGCCCCAGTTTGTCCTCTTGAATTCCAACTTTATCTTCATATTGTGATCTTTCCTACTTTTATAAACGCCATTCAAACTTATTCGTCTACTAATGTCATTCCACGCCAACTCTCCGCTCACAGCTCGGAACATACCACTTAGTCGAGCAGCTCCTCTTCTTTCTCTCAATTCTTCCCAACCCATACCAATTATCACGACTGTAACATCTTCAGTTTTTGACGTATATGTATCCTTCAACATTAAAAACTTCATATCTGGTCCGTATTGAAAGGAGATAACATACAATAAAGGGAAATTTGATTGATCCATCTTTTTTCAATACATAATATGTTAACATTTTTCATTCAGTACCGGTATCGGTGTCTGTGGACACCATCATCAGCTGCAGCAGATTGCATGAACAAAGACATGCAAGTATGTAGTACATGTAAGAGACCCTTAGTAATAAGTGACATTAATAGGATGAAGTGAAAATGCAATGCTTAAAAGAATGTAAACAAGTTATGTGCTTGTTGGTCAAAGTATGAAATGAAAGGGAAGATCTTAACAAATGTTGAAAGAGTTGATCACTTTGGAATATTAAAAAATTCTCACGCGTAGCACTGCTAAACAGTAGGTGAAAATAATACTCGGACATCTAAAAACTGACATAGGATGCTGTCCTTCCACAGAGTATTGATAATAAGTTAACATAAGTAGGTTTGATGGTGGCTTGTAACATCAACTTGCAAAAAGAAACCATCATTTATGAGGTACTCTAAGAAGTGGATCATATTGCAGCCAAAGAGAAAGTGATAATATGGCCAGAAAGTTCTTGATCAAATTCGGAACCTGAAGTATGAAAAGAAAGTTAAGATTTAAAATGAGATCTTGGAAATATGCCAAAACACTAGAAAGTTCAGTGGGAGACTCGCCTCAAACGGCCTGATGTATGCATGGAGAGTGGCAAGGAGAAGCATAGAACATCGTTAAGGGAGGGAAAAGTGTGGGTCAGGAGTGTGGGGGGGGGGGGGGGGTGATGGAGGGGGTGGAGTCAGGTGGGTGTGGTAGGGAAGGATAACATGTGTGACGTATAATCTGAAAAAACGAGGTATTTTTAGGGCGTTTGACACTGTTGAGAAGTGAAATGAGAGAATTAAATAAAATTCTGGGCTTTTCGGAAGTGTCGTTCAAGTTGAGAGTAGGATTGAAGTATTGGTCTAGATGTATGTAACAGGCTTCCGCAATATCTAGTAAGGGGCCTTTGCTCAACGTGTCTGATATTGTTAAATCTTGATGTAATCCATTAAATTTGTGTTTATAATCTTGTATGTGCTGACAAACTGCGGAAAACCTATTGTATTTAATTGCATTTAGATGTTCGGCATATCTAATCTTGAAGCTCCCAGTTTGTGCTATATAACTGTTACATTCAATCAAAATATCTACAGCGTTAGCAACCTATTCAAGAAACATAACGTCAATATTGCTTTCCGCACCAAGAACAGAACTATGGATGTTCTCCAGAATTCCAACCTGGTCAACAAATCGGACCCTTTTACTAAGTTGGGAGTTTACAGGTTTCAGTGCAGCGACTGTAACACTTCACAAGAATGTGTGTTTCTTTATTTTCAAAGGAGATTCCAAATACCAATTTTCATGTCTGTAACATCTTCAGTTTTTGAGACGTCTCCTCATAAAAGGTGTTCAATTCCTTTTCCCCCATTTTTCACCCCCGTTAATGGGATTTTGTGAAAATTGAAAAGATACATGTTCCTTTATTTTTGTTGGAGATTCGAAATACCAACCTTTACGTCTGTAAACTTTTAAGTTTTTTAGATATAGATATCCTCAATTTTAAAATTAACCCCCCTTTTAACCTGCTTAGTGCGGGAATATCCGAAAATCCTCCGTTAGTGAGCACCTACACTGTAATATAAATGTATCTCCGAAATTTGATTCATGTCAAGTAGTTTTTGCTCGGCGATGATGAATTGGTTAGCAGATGTTATTTTATTATTATTCTTGTGTTAGGGCCTACTGGGGACCACATTTGAGTTTCAATTCTTCATCCTTTGTTGTTGTTCCTTCCTCTTCCTCTTCTTCCAATATTCCTTCGCTGTTTCACTATGTTTTTTTCTTTATTCAGACCACTTTGTGCCGGTTTTCTTTGCCTCCCTCCCTTTGAATCCTTCCATCTTTAAAACTTTCTTCCTGCACCTGTCGTTATCACAACTCCACAACTCGCACTTTACATTGGAAACATTGTCTGCGGAACTCTCTATGATTTTTCTCGGATAACGCCAATTTACATGCAATTTAAAAATTATTATTAACTTCATATGCAATAATTTACTTCGATATCCGTATTCAATCTGGAATACCGTAGCGAAGCATGGGTACATTTGCTAGTAATATTATAAACGGAAGTGTTTGTCTGTCTGTGCGCGATGCCCAGGAAAATTTACAGCACGTAGAGGTCTGAAATTTTGAACATAGGTAGATGGAAAGGGGTCCGAATGCACCTCGAAGCCGGAATTTTCATTTTTGCTTTCGTTGGTGAGTTATGAACGAAAAACCATCGGAAAACGTGCATTGGGATATGACAATCCAACGTGCTGTCACCAAGATTAAATGCATCGAGTCGCTGTTGCTAGGCAACGTCCATGAGATAGGTAGAGAACACAATATTCAAGGAGCCATTTTACGTCCAGGACATAGGAAGCTGTTTTTGGTCTTAAATGGTGGGAGGGCATATGACGTTGATGATGATTCGTTCGTCGGATCGGGACGTTAAGTCTTGAGTTATTTGCGAGGAATGGCATATATGCCGGCGCCGGGTTTCATCCTCTTCATTCTTACTATCATATATCATGTCATTCATTTCTTTCAACAAGCAACTTTTACAAGAATTACCCGATGTTCTACACAGTTACAAGTCTATCGACTACACGGCAGAGCTAATGTGGAATACATAGTTTTCGGGGGTCGCCGAAGTGAATTGTATACTCTGGATTTTTAGTATCAGGAGACAAACAACGTGGGGGTAAGAAAGCCCAGGAACCCTTAGGGGAGGGGGGCAGGGGGGTCAGATAAACAAATTAACGAAAATACTGTTGAATCCATACTTTTTAGGGTTGCTGATATGAATAGTGACACCCCGGATTTTTTAAAAAGTTGAAGTTCAACCCCCTTTGGGGTGGAGGCGAGGGGGAGTGATATATAAAATTAAACGAAAATAGTGTCGAATACATAGTTTTCGGGGTCGCCGAGGTGAATTGTACATTCCGGAGTTTTAGTATCAGGAGACAAACCACGTGGGGGTAAGACAGCCCAGGAACCCTTAGGGGCAGGTGGGGGTGAAGGGGCTGAGATATAAAAATGATCGAAAATACTGTCGAATCCATACTTTTTGGGGTCGCTGAGATGAACAGTGACACTCCGTAATTTTTTAAAGTCCAAGTTCAGCCCCCTTCGTGGTTGGGGGCGATGGAAGAGTGATATATAGAAATAATAATGATATATAGAAATAATAGTGTCGAATACATAGTCGCTGAGGTGAATAGTGACAGTCCGAATTTTTAGTATCAGGAGACAAAGCACATGGGGGTAAAACACCCTAGGAACCCTTAGGGGCGGGAGTGCAAGCGGTCTGAAATATACAAATCATCAAAAGTAGTGTCGAATCCATACTTTTCGGGGTCGCTGAGATGGATAGTAACATTCCGATTTTTTAAAACTCAAAGTTTAGCCCCCTTTAGGGTGGGGAATGGGGAGTGAGATATAATAGTAATGGAATATACTGTCTAATGGATAGTTTTCCGGGTCGCTGAGATGAATAGCAACATTCCGGATGTTTAAAGTCTAACTTCAGCCCCCTTTGGCATAGGGGGTGAGAAAGGGTGAAAAAATAAATTGTCATAAATGACCGAGATAATGGACGTGTGTATGTTCCAGTATGACTTTCAAGTATGACTTACTACCTGGAAAACGTACTGTGGGAGTAAGACGCCCCTAGAATTACTAGCGAAGCGGGTAAAATATTATCCATACTAATAAATGGAAGTTTGTTTGGCGCGATCTATATATACTGTACTATATACAATATTAAGGCATAAAAATGAAAGCAGACGGAAATTAGTGAGACCATTCTAGGCATCTTAGAAATTTAAAACTTGGTACCAGACAAGCTGATGACTTCAGGATCCCTAGAAAAATGTCAAATTGTGGGGTACATGCTGGGAGTTTCAAACCTGCATAAGAACACAGTCGGTGATATTTATCCAGAACCTACAGGTTTTATGGGCTTAAAAGTTTCCTTAAAGTCCTCATTTTTAACCCACTCCCCCATATCAAGATCGCAGCACAATCTCCCAGAAAAGTTAGAAAATTTAAATTTTGCAAATTTTAGCATGTAACCGATGGAAAATTTAAGAGATGTTAAAACATTTTATTTTTCACCCCCGAAAAATATCGAAATGTGGAGGCAATTTTAATGACGGTGCAGTCCTTCCTTACGATGTATTTCGTTGCTAAACGGTAAGTTGTATCACAAAACGGATGGCACAATCTCCGTTCAATTTGGAGTGATCTACAACTTTGGTCCTATGACCTTTTGTCGTATCTGTGTCCCTTATACATTAAAATTTTCTATATTTCTGGATTACCTAAATTTTGCACTTTGTACACGTACAATTGATGGTTTCATTGACTTATACGAAAGATGGGATCATGAAATTCTACACGAATATTGGCCTACCCAGTACCCATATGAGAGTGAAATTCTATGTTTGAAGCTGTCGCATAAATATCTGACAAGTAATGCACTGTGTGAAAATCTTACACAAATTTCACCCTATGCAACGTTTCTAAAACATAATGAATTGTGGTAGACAAGTGCACCTGTCGTTATCATCACAACTCCACGACTTGCACTTTACATTGGAAACATCGTCTGCGGACCTCCGTATGCTTTTTCTCGGATAACGCCAATTTACATGCAATTTAAAAATTATTATTAGCTTCATGTACAGTAATTTACTTCGATATCCGTATACAATCTGGAATACTGTAGCGAAGCACGGGTACAATTGCTAGTACCAATATAAATGGTCCGTTATTGGACATAATAAATTTTCCAGCTAACTCATTCCGTGGTAGGTGTGATAGGTACCAACTGATGAGCCCAGCCTAGCACACGAGGGTGAAACGCTGGCAGCCAAGAATGAGTTAGTTGGAAAATTTTATAATGTCCAATAACGGACCATTTATATTGGTATTATGCGAGAAGAAGTTGGAACACGTAAATTATTGTCCCAGTATTTTGTTGCAGACTGTTTCATTAGAAGCTACTCTCCAGTGTCCATGTTTTTGGGATGATTTGTTGATGCACATTGTAATGATTCTTCTCTCTGAAAAATGAGAACCTACAACCTGTTTTCCAGTCTTTGACCGGGTCAGGGATGTAATGAATGAATCAGATATAGGCTGTTATTACGATGAGTGTTAGATGCTATGATGACAGGAAAACCAGAGTACCCGGAGAAAAACCTGTCCTGCCTCTGCTTTGGCCAGCACAAATCTCACATGGAGTGTCTGGGATTTGAACCACGGTATCCAGCGGTGAGAGGCTGACGCGCTGCCGTCTGAGCCACGGAGGCTTTGATTCTCTCTTTCTTGAGTATTTTGTCAGTTTGTGCAGTGTTTGTTTTTTTTGGAGATGGTTTTGCTTGCAGATGTTTCTTGTGGTTGAGTGACTGTTGTTTAATGTTTTAATTTTGTTCCTATTGACAGGCCCTTTTTGTAGTAGGTATTCTTGGTGACATATTATGCTCTGGTCAGTTTATTTATTCTGTTATGCCATGCTGGCTTTTCATTGAGGTTATATGTTATGATTTCTGCCAGATATTGAAATTTATGTACAATGGCAATTTTTTTTTATGAATGGTGGTATAGTTAACATGATTACTGTCTTTTCAAAAGATATTCCAAGACCAGTATTTCTGTGCTATTTCCTGTAGTGATGTAACCTGTTTTCTGATTTCCTGAATATTGTTGTACAAGAGAGCAAGGTCATCGGCAAATCCTAGGCAATTTAAACTTGTGTTGTCTTTGGGTCTTCCAATTGGGATGTTCTTTTGGTTAATCTCGTATCATTCCCTCATATATTGCAAGGCACAGTTGAGCAGCAGTGGTGACAAGCAATCTCCTTGTCTTAAACATGATTTTGATGAATTGGTCAGAGAATTCCCCTCTGAACTGGCCTTTTGATTTAGTGTTGATGAAGGTGAGTTCTATCAATTTGATTAATTTAGGATGGAGCCCAAAATTTCTTAAGATTTTGAACATTGTAGATCTATGGATACAGTTGTAAGCTTTCTTAAAGTCCACAAAGGTTATTGCAAGAGGTTTTTTTTGCTTCTTGTAATATCCTATGGCTAAATTTAAAGTGATTATTTGTTCTGCACAACTTCTCGTAGGTCTAAAGCCTTCTTGGTATTCACATAATTCTTCATGTAGTCGCTCTTTGATCCTCCTGTGTAGGATTCTGGATAAAATGTTGTATGTGCAGTTTCAAAGAGAGGTACCTCTGTAATTATCTGGATTGCTTTTATCTCCTTTTTTTGTGGAGTGTCTGGATTATGACTGTGGTCCAGTGTTGGGGAAACTTTTGTTATCCAGATTTTTGTTAGGGCCATGTATAAGGAAGTTGGAACTGTATCAGTGGCATATTTCCACATTTCTGCAAAAACTTGGTCTTCTTGGCATGCCTTATAATTTTTCAACTATTTGAGTGCTGTTTCCACCTCTTTGGTTGTTTGGGGGTTTATGAGTTCAAGTGGGGTTTTGATGAGTGTGTTAAAATTCTGAGCTGTTTAGTTTGAACTTCTATTACAATAACAGAACGATATTACACAGAAACCACATTTTGCTACTTTAATGTGTAAATGTTTGATACTAAAATGTGTGATCCTGTAAAACTCAATTCCCTTAGCAGAGTATATATTTGGTTTTGCATTAGCTTATGATGTGGTTAGGGGGAAACATACAAATGTGTCCTGAAGATATGTTAAAATATATATTTAAACATAAGTATTGAGGAGCTAGTGCTAATAAATGTTAATGTCTTTTATATTTTAATTGCCTTGTTGTAATGATTTTCGTGCAGCTGATGGCACCAAAGTAATCTGAAAGTTGTACTGCTTAATAAATGTAATGTGTTGTAGGAAATTCAGACAACATTGTTTTGTATTGAATGGGTGGAACCCCTGAAAAATGTTATAAGTGTTTGTGATCTTGCTTCATTATGGATTTTATGTTAAAAGGTCTTATATGTCTCATTGTTAGCGATAGGAAGAAATAGAACTTTTGTCTTGATGCCTGTGTGGCAGACGTATGGAACTTTCAGGTCATGCCAGGCCCAGCTTCCATGTAATTGAGGGTTCTGCTGTCTGGCCTCATTAGGTTAACCTTGGCAGGGAAGGTGAATTTGAAGAATTGCTGACAATATAATTCAATGTTCTGGGATAATTATGTTGTGAGAGACACAGTGATTTTGAATACTGGAAATGAAGAAACCACTGGCCATGCAGCAAGCACTTGGTGCTGGCCACAGGAATTAGAAGGAAAGTGAAATGCTTGAAATGTTTAGTTGTATTTTCCTGGCAATAAATTGTGAAGGGGTAGTGAATTTGTTAAGTTGTGCATTGTATGGGGACCAATGCAGCCTCTTATGTGGTGGTCTGTGGTTTGATTCAGGAACAGGTGAGGGATTATTACCTGGATGTGACTGCTGCTTTGAAGTCCACTTAGCTTGCATGAGAACAATTGAACAGTGATGTAATGGTGGGAATAATAAGTTATTAGTTTAATGTCTGTATTAAGGACTGTAATTGTGAATGTGGTGTAGAAAGCAAATAAGGACAGAGAGGATTTATAGTGTTGAGTAAATGTCATGTTGTAATGGAGCACTGAAGTAAATGATACGAAATATTTATTGATAGAGGCACGTTTTTTTTGCATTAACGATAAACACGGATATTATGTTTGCATATTAAAGCGATAAGGCCATTTTAGAGCAGAATGTAATTATTTCACGATAAGTGCGATATTACAGCGGAATCTGTAGTGAATAACGAACTTGACATTTTGTGCGAAGATGATGTATGAAAAGAAAAAGGAAGAGTGAAGAAAAATTCATCAAGAGTAAAGAAATATATTATCATTAATGTTGTGGAAAATCTCTTTTAAGACATGGCATCAAAGGAAAGGGGTTGGGTCCAGGCTTCTTGCCAAATGTAATGTTTGTAATGTTGTTCTTGTGGTGGCTGGTAATCTCACCCCAGCCTGTCTCCTCACGGCATTGTGCAATCGTGGAATCTCTAATTACATCTACAAACAGCACAATTGACTGGTGTATTTTTGCTTCATGGTCAGGTTAAAATTTTAAAAAAGTGATCATGGACAGTAGTGAAGATGGGTTGCTCCACAAGTGCTATGGTGCACAGCAGAGGTAAACAGTTGGTGAAGGTGTATGTGTTTTGGAATGCAATATTTTAATGTGTAAAGTTTGTATTGGGTGGGAGAAAGAAGATACTGTCTGAAAACATTGTTTTAAAAATCATGAACATTGAGAAAGTAAATTGAGCACTTTAACAGTGAAATTGCAGGCAACAATAGAACTGTCATTAGATAAGGATAAGAAAGGTAAGAGTGAAAAATTCGAATTTATTAACGAAACGACAGCGTTGGTACAAAGAAGGCAACATCCTGCTGGAGTAGGTAGAGGACCCTGCAGTCTGGAAATGGCTTCAGAAGTCTGTGTGTGTTATGTAGTGGCAGAGTCAGAAAATGTATGAACCAGAGGAATGGCATGCTAAAGAAGTAAGTTTTTGAAATCCCCAGCCAATGTTCAGTGAGGCTGTTATACTCTGTACGCAGTACTAATCCCATCTATTGGAGTTGAGCGTTACCATAAGAAATGAAGAACATCACAACAAACAATGGTCAATGTAAAGTTCTTGTTGATCAGTGTTATGCACTTGTGATATTGTAGGCCTTCTGAAATACCACTCTTACCATATTTAGTATGGTAAAACTGAATGAAACATAGATGATACAATTTCAGATGATTTATAACTTTTGTTATGTTTTACTTTTTGATTGGACCAATAACATTGGTATTGGTATTAAACAACTACATTTTAGGTGCCTTCTCTTAAAGTACCATTTCATGTTGGGCAAAGAAAATTATTTATAGCCTAGACTGCCCATTGTCTTGTGGCTTGGCACTGATATGGACTTAGTAAGAAGAATGCAAATTCATTAATACCTGTGTTATCAGAGGCGGTATGGTAGAAATGCGTAAGACATAATTGATTGGAAATTTAATTCCATATATCTTTTGTTATTTAGCATTTATCAATAGGATGGTAATAATATAAATATTTGATCATTAAATTTAAGGCCTTCCCTTAAAGTACCATTTCACTCAGCGTGAATGCAATGATTTGTAGCAGCTCTACCCCCCCCCCCCCCCCGACTTTACATACCAATTTTCATTAAATTGTCTTGCTGTTTTCTTGTGATGTGTGTACATACATAAATTATGGAACAGCAAAAAGTACATTTCCTTGTTACTATGGACATGACTGATACAGAAATACCATTCTTTTTAACTTCTGAGCAATGTACAGACAAAAGTCTTCTTTTATAAATATATATATATTTGGTTTGCCACATAGTAATTGCATGTAATGTAACTGAAGTAGGAGGTTTCTGCACTTGAATGAGTGATGAGCGAGGTTTGTTTTCCTGCAGAGTGGGTGTCAGATTTCATTTTGGATGTTAGTGCAGTATATGGTGGGAGATGTACACTGAATGGAATAGGTTGATGATATGTTAATGTTTGTAATTTATGAAACTTCCTTGTAGCATACTGCACATTGGTCAAGATACATTCATTTCTATTACTTGATTAACAATTCCCTTATAATATTTGTTTTATTGTAGAGAAATTACCTTCTTTTCATGTAGCCATGAAATTATGTTTCATGCCACTTTTCACATTGTATCTGTAGATCCTGTGACTGGTTTTTGAAAGGTCTTTTCCTATTATGTAATGTGTTGAGTTAGTGCAGGAAGGTAATTTTTTTTTATTTGCAGGTTTGTTATGTATGAGTGCTGTGATTGAAAGTGGAGAATATCTTGGAACCTAGGAAGATATGTGGTGTACTTACCTGCAATTTATGAAGTGTCTTAGTGGAAATGGATTAATGTATGAATGTAAGGGAAAGACTGGGAGGAATTCATGCTCATGTTGTGATCAAGATATCATGTTATCTTATCAACATGTCATTTTCATGAAATAAAACAATTTTGCATTGCTTGTCTCAATATTTATTTGAAAAGGATTCATGTACAATAGTGAAAAATGTGCTACACTTCTATGTTGGCTGTATAGGAAGAAATAATGTATGTAATTTGTTGTTTTGAAGATGATGGTATATAAATTATGACTGAATGTAATATTTGTTACTTGAAAAAGAATGTACTTGTATACATATTTATTTTATATGGGCAATCATCATTGGAATGTACATTGTATGAGTGGTATGTATTTTATGCAATGCATGTAGAACAGGGCCTCTCACATCCCCAGAATGTAATGTATGCAGACAGTGGTACAGAGCAATGCTTTGTGTCTGGCTAAGGTAGGAGGTAGTTGTCTTTGTTTGCACTGGGTGCATACACCCAGAGAGGCCTTGATGTAGAACATTGAAGTGATTGACACCTGTAATGTACTACATTTGTAATGGTGACTGTTGATGTAGCATTCACTTATACTGTGTCTTGTGTGATGCACTGTATATGTATATGTTTTCTCCATTATCATATGAATATTTGTATAGGAATATTCTCTATTGTCAATGTAGTTACAATGAAATAAAACTTGTTTTGGCTTGGTTGTTTCAATATTTATTGCAGAAGAATATACAAGTGTGCAGCAATTGCACTTTGTAGCAGCAAACTATGTACAGTAAATAAACAACATAAATAACCCCAATGGGGTAATAATATTGGATGTATTTATTTTTGCAACCGGTAGACAAAAGACAAAAGACAAAAGACAAAAGACAAAAGACAAAAGACAAAAGACAAAAGACAAAAGACAAAAGACAAAAGACAAAAGACAAAAGACAAAAGACAAAAGACAAAAGACAAAAGACAAAAGACAAAAGACAAAAGACAAAAGACAAAAGACAAAAGACAAAAGACAAAAGACAAAAGACAAAAGACAAAAGACAAAAGACAAAAGACAAAAGACAAAAGACAAAAGACAAAAGACAAAAGACAAAAGACAAAAGACAAAAGACAAAAGACAAAAGACAAAAGACAAAAGACAAAAGACAAAAGACAAAAGACAAAAGACAAAAGACAAAAGACAAAAGACAAAAGACAAAAGACAAAAGACAAAAGACAAAAGACAAAAGACAAAAGACAAAAGACAAAAGACAAAAGACAAAAGACAAAAGACAAAAGACAAAAGACAAAAGACAAAAGACAAAAGACAAAAGACAAAAGACAAAAGACAAAAGACAAAAGACAAAAGACAAAAGACAAAAGACAAAAGACAAAAGACAAAAGACAAAAGACAAAAGACAAAAGACAAAAGACAAAAGACAAAAGACAAAAGACAAAAGACAAAAGACAAAAGACAAAAGACAAAAGACAAAAGACAAAAGACAAAAGACAAAAGACAAAAGACAAAAGACAAAAGACAAAAGACAAAAGACAAAAGACAAAAGACAAAAGACAAAAGACAAAAGACAAAAGACAAAAGACAAAAGACAAAAGACAAAAGACAAAAGACAAAAGACAAAAGACAAAAGACAAAAGACAAAAGACAAAAGACAAAAGACAAAAGACAAAAGACAAAAGACAAAAGACAAAAGACAAAAGACAAAAGACAAAAGACAAAAGACAAAAGACAAAAGACAAAAGACAAAAGACAAAAGACAAAAGACAAAAGACAAAAGACAAAAGACAAAAGACAAAAGACAAAAGACAAAAGACAAAAGACAAAAGACAAAAGACAAAAGACAAAAGACAAAAGACAAAAGACAAAAGACAAAAGACAAAAGACAAAAGACAAAAGACAAAAGACAAAAGACAAAAGACAAAAGACAAAAGACAAAAGACAAAAGACAAAAGACAAAAGACAAAAGACAAAAGACAAAAGACAAAAGACAAAAGACAAAAGACAAAAGACAAAAGACAAAAGACAAAAGACAAAAGACAAAAGACAAAAGACAAAAGACAAAAGACAAAAGACAAAAGACAAAAGACAAAAGACAAAAGACAAAAGACAAAAGACAAAAGACAAAAGACAAAAGACAAAAGACAAAAGACAAAAGACAAAAGACAAAAGACAAAAGACAAAAGACAAAAGACAAAAGACAAAAGACAAAAGACAAAAGACAAAAGACAAAAGACAAAAGACAAAAGACAAAAGACAAAAGACAAAAGACAAAAGACAAAAGACAAAAGACAAAAGACAAAAGACAAAAGACAAAAGACAAAAGACAAAAGACAAAAGACAAAAGACAAAAGACAAAAGACAAAAGACAAAAGACAAAAGACAAAAGACAAAAGACAAAAGACAAAAGACAAAAGACAAAAGACAAAAGACAAAAGACAAAAGACAAAAGACAAAAGACAAAAGACAAAAGACAAAAGACAAAAGACAAAAGACAAAAGACAAAAGACAAAAGACAAAAGACAAAAGACAAAAGACAAAAGACAAAAGACAAAAGACAAAAGACAAAAGACAAAAGACAAAAGACAAAAGACAAAAGACAAAAGACAAAAGACAAAAGACAAAAGACAAAAGACAAAAGACAAAAGACAAAAGACAAAAGACAAAAGACAAAAGACAAAAGACAAAAGACAAAAGACAAAAGACAAAAGACAAAAGACAAAAGACAAAAGACAAAAGACAAAAGACAAAAGACAAAAGACAAAAGACAAAAGACAAAAGACAAAAGACAAAAGACAAAAGACAAAAGACAAAAGACAAAAGACAAAAGACAAAAGACAAAAGACAAAAGACAAAAGACAAAAGACAAAAGACAAAAGACAAAAGACAAAAGACAAAAGACAAAAGACAAAAGACAAAAGACAAAAGACAAAAGACAAAAGACAAAAGACAAAAGACAAAAGACAAAAGACAAAAGACAAAAGACAAAAGACAAAAGACAAAAGACAAAAGACAAAAGACAAAAGACAAAAGACAAAAGACAAAAGACAAAAGACAAAAGACAAAAGACAAAAGACAAAAGACAAAAGACAAAAGACAAAAGACAAAAGACAAAAGACAAAAGACAAAAGACAAAAGACAAAAGACAAAAGACAAAAGACAAAAGACAAAAGACAAAAGACAAAAGACAAAAGACAAAAGACAAAAGACAAAAGACAAAAGACTCAGCAATGAGGAAAGTGTTTTGCCTCACATGAGAGATGCAAGTGTACTATTTGTACTGGAAAATTAATGACAAATTCTGAACCTTCATTTCCATCAAACTAAACTGTGACATACCTATACATTACCCTTATGCAATTTACAAACATATTACTATACACTCACTACCTTCACTGCAAAGCAGTATTTTTAAATACAAACTGTTACTACACCGTACAAGTATTTGCAGAAATACACCCTTATGCAAGATACACTAACACCCAGCTACACTTTCCACAGGATAATTAAGAAGTTCCTCATACAAACATCACTGTACCTTTTTGGAGAAGGTACACTAGCTTCATGTCAACAAGGTTGTGGGTGGACAAGAAATGTCTTCCACCACAGCAAGCAATATTAAAAAAAATTTCCTTTGTGAAATGCCTTCCCATGAATGAAACTCAATGTCATATCAATAATGTTACTCCATTGACGTTCCACTAACTACTTTGACAGTTTTTGAGACACCAAGGTGCCAGAATTTAGTCCCGCAGCACTTCTTCTATGTACCAGTAAATCTACAGGCACGAGGCTGACGTCCTTGAGTATCAACGCACTACGCCAGCATCAAACCTGCCCCATTGGGGTCAGAAAGCCAGCGCCGAAACTGTACAATGGCATCTTGAGGCGTATTGCAACTCTATGCCATATGCCAAAGGAACTTCACTTGCAGCCACTGCATACTTGGCAACCAAGGCTAATGTGACGTCACTTGGGTCACACCTTTCTTTGCATTATATCACTACAATTTTTGGGTGACCCCCAGCCATTAGCCATACTTCACCTTTAACAATCGGCCACACTCCAAGCAACTCCTCTCCACCCTCCAATGTCTCAACACAGGCCCCACCTGGTCGGCATGTTAGGTTCTATAACAAATGACTTTTTAAAAAACCTTGGTATTCATGACACAATTCACACAGTGGATTTTACAAATTTCAATGTCCATTCTGTTTGACACACTGGACACTCTCCTTGACTTTTTTTTTTCCTAGGGGCTTTACGTTGCACCGACACAGATAGGTCTTATGGCGACGATGGGATAGGAAAGGCCTAGGAGTTGGAAGGAAGCGGCCGTGGCCTTAATTAACATACAGCCCCAGCATTTGCCTGGTGTGAAAATGGGAAACCACGGAAAACCATTTTCAGGGCTGCCGATTGTGGGATTCGAACCTACTATCTCCCGGATGCAAGCTCACAACCGTGCACCTCTATGCGCACGCCTAAGTCGCCCGGTCCTTGACTCATTTACACACAGAAAATCTTCCTTGCATTACATCACATTTCTTTCTTCTTTTGGTACAAACACAATTACGACATACAACCAACGACCACTACTACGTGACATTCTCTCTCAACAGGAGCAGCAACACTGGGTACATGGTCACTCGCTTGCCATTACAACTTCCTCTTTCTGTCAGTAGACACTTACCTGCCCTCCAGTAACTACTATCAACTAGCCATACTCAGTTAACTATCAGTACAACGAGGTAAGGCACAGCATTTTCAAATAATACAAAAATTACTGCAACTTGCTTTACAATCAGGGGATCGGTCTTGGCAATCACCATGGCACATCTCATTTCCGTGCATCATTTCCAGCTTCCTGTTCGTTAAAAATTACAAATTTCTGAACAATAACATTCCTTTCATATGTGTGACCATACACCAACCTCGTATCCAAACATTACCACCAGGTTTCCATCTACACAAAAGCCTAAGTACTGCCTTCCAAAGATCACTATGTGCTTCATGTGATTTCACCACCATCATCCCAGGCTGGATCCTCACCCCATTTCACAGTTACAGGCATTCTTCCTACACATACCACATCATCTTCAGTCATTTCCCACCATACTTACAGCACGGCCACACCACAGTAACCTACTTACCTTCATTACTTTTACAAGGCCAATAGCTCTCAACAGTCCGGACACCTCACTTCTTCCACAGCACTATAATGTTACGTGGTACCTACTTTCAGTACTTCCAGGAGAGAGCTGGTGACTCAGACAACCTGGAATCGCTCGGTGGCCGACTTACCTGTGTTTCAACGGCAATGTTCTGCCTCTAATGACATTGTGAAATTCCTGGACTGAATCACGCGAGCAATAAAAAGGGAGGACAGCCGCAGAAAGTCTGTCGGTGTTCAACTCGGACTCAGTGTTGGACTCCATGGGGGAGTCAAGGGTTTGGTGGCTCGGCTATCGCTAGTGTCTCACCGAGGTCTCAACAACGAGCTCTTGTGGTGTTGGAGAGACCAGTGAGTGCATTTACTGGAGGCAACTGAATGGTACGCTGTACTGTGTGTTCTGTGGACAGAGGATTGGCATGAGCAAGCGAGGAAATGCGCTATCGCAATTGCGAGGATAAATGGACCAGTGTTAATGTTTGCGGTTGTGGGTATGGTCCCACTGTTGAATACTGTTGACCTGTTAACTTGTTCACTGCTTGGGACTGTCTAAGGTACTCTACTGTATGTGGAGTCGAACCAACAAACGGTCATTATGTGTTGTATAGCCAGTAGCAGCTGTCTACGCACAGCGGCTGTAGGAGGTGAATGGACTCGGAGAAGGATTAGCATCCCACGTAAAGGAACGGGCTGGACCCTTGCCAAGCCATAATGCAGAGAGACTGGTAATTACAGTGGCCATTCATAACTGGTTATAAATATTTGTGTTTAAATATGTCTGCGTGCATTTTTGAGGCCATCCTGATATAAATTAGTGTTAAAAAAAAACCACATGGAGTTTTCTTCGCAACAATACATTCTCTAATGCATCCTGCTCTTATAAGGCTTTCAAGTGCCTCTCTCATTCCAACACACAAGGGTCAACTCTACACGCTTTAAAACAGCACAGCAACACACCAACAACCACAGTCTAGTACAAAATTGTCCCCCTTCCCTATACCACATTCACTTGCCATTTCTTCTAAAGCAATATCACAGCAGAGATGTCCAAGAGCATCAAGTTGCCTTACACCAGTTTTGATCCAGAGGGACTCAAATCGTGTCTAACACTGCATCTTACCTACTGTAACTTTCAATGGAATTAATAATTCATTATTTACTTCTCATCAGAAATAAACATTCATATTCTTCCATATTCCATTCTTTTCCTCCATACCACATATCTTCATACGTACACTTTCAGGACCACTAAATGACATTCTACTATTCATTTGGGGATATTAGCTTGCGGTAATGCAACCAGGATCGTCATCAGGCCATTAAGATATAATGGCAATATTGAATTTACACAACCGCATTGTCATCAACTTTCAATTTCTTAGGTCCTCTTACATACATGTAATATGAGTTGAAGAGATGTTCAATACAGAACAAAAATGGTCAACCGGACACAGGTTGAATGGATCTAAGCTACACATCTGACACTACTGTCACCACACTGTAGAGTGCGTGCAAGTCGCCCGCTGTGGGCCAAGTCAATGAATATTGATGCTGTGGGTTCGGATCCCACTGGTGTCCCCTTGGCTATTTTTGTTAACACCTCTTCAAATATACGTTACACGACCTCATAAAGCTGAACATCAATTTTTGATAACAAAAGTACTGGCAACTGTCACCCCATAGTACCCAGACTCAAGACAGAGAGTCCCTGTCACAAATGTACTTCATTCCAGGGACTCCACAGTCAAGGAGAAGGGTGTTGAGTTAACTATGGAGCGTAGCCATGATCACTTCTGTACATAGACGTCGCCTTCGAGAACATCATTCCCGTGTTTAGCACAATGATTCCACATGTAAAATGTTACTCTTTATAACAGACAACAGTTGCATCAAGGGTGATTCCATGGTCATTATGTATGCCACGTTCTGCCACAGCAGACTTCCCTGCCTGAGATGTTCCTTAACCCTCGCTGCTACGTTCCTACACATTTGGCCAACACAAACCAATCCACAACAGCTAGGAAACACATATATTCCAGCACAGTTCAAATCAATAGGATCTTCGAGACATCGCAAGAAATTGCCCATGACGACAGTAGGCTTCAAAAAGGCCTCGACATTGTGGCTTCTGAGAATTTTGCCAATCCCAGCCATGACACTTTGTACATATGGCAAGAACACCACTCACAGGGCAAGAACCACGTGATCATCTGTCATTTGCCTTAGGATATACCACGTTCTTAATCTGTTGCCTTGAGTAGCCAATGCTCTACTTAGGAAATCAAGTTCACCATTTAATTTCTCTTCCTCACTAACCTATCTAAGAGTATAGGTGGGTATACGGTGCTAAACCAAATGACCTAAAGTTCCATCTGATATAATTACCATCCAATCAAATTTCATGACATTTCTGTAAAGGAGAAAAATTACATACCTAGAAACACTTGTGTGGCGATAGAACTTGCCAACCACCAAAATGATTTCAACAAATGCGACAGCTCTATACTGAATAGATCGTGGCTACCCTCCACACAGTTAACTCAACACCCTTCCCTCGACTCTGGAGGCCCTGCAATGACGTACATTTCTAACAGCGACTCTCTACCTTCAGTCTGCTTACTATGGACTGACAGTTGTCACTACATTACTTCTTATTGCTCTGAAGACAATCTTGGTCACAGGATCGAGATTATGAACATTACGCAACCTAATATCCCCAAAATAATATTATGTTACTTGTTTTAATTTCAATATTTCATTGTCAAGGAGAATTGATGGTAGAATGACCTCTTGGTTCACGGTACTTACAGAAGTAATCTTTCAGCTTTGCTGTTCGTACTTTACTTGGATCATCTGCTGCAACATATAAAGTAACGGGGAGGGATTATATTACGTGGAAATGTAGTAACCAGTCTGGCCTATGCTGACAACTTTGTCTTAATGGCAAATTTTGCCGAAAGCATGCAGTCTAATATCTTGCAACTTGAAAAGAAGTGCAATCAGTATGGCATGAAAATCAGTGATGTACACAAATGACGCCTGGAATCGCAAGAATCGGTTCCTGCAACTCCAAGATCGCACTCACTGTCGCATGTGAGGAATCGGTTCCCCGATTACGTCACCAGAGTGAGTCGTCCGTATATATGTGGGGCAAATTCGAACGTGCTATACTTACAATTTCTTTTGTATACAGTGAAATGTCTTATTGGTTGTCATGAATGAAATATGCACATAATTGTTTTTTCACGTCAACTGTTCTCAGTATTCTATAGGAGCACAATTACTTATCCAATTACATTGAATTGTATTACATTTATCAATATACTTACTTTCCCGCTACCGAAGTACATTACTGGATCTTCAAGCTATTCTCCATTTTACTTTGGCGTTTGAAACCACAGTGCCTGATATTCAATGTGTCGCGCTGATCACCGGGAGCTGGCAAGTTGCTTCAATGGACCTACTCGTCTTCAACTCCTGCACGATCATGGATCTTTGTATGTGTCCGATTGTGATGTGACTTTGTGCCTGACAGTGTTTAAAAACTTGCTCATTTAACCATTCTCCGCTATTCGTAAACATTGTGAGACTTTGCATAACGCTGCATGTGCCACGCTGCCACTCAGAGAATTGCGCGCTGTTTTCTTTTGACTGACTTTCATTTCACTTCTGAGTTTTACATTGTCTACCCACGTTCATTTATATCGCCTCTTCTACTGATCCAGAGTGTACTTCATCTTTTCCTCTTCCTATGCATTGTTTTTCATGTTTTAATCGGCTGACGATAACCTGGACTAGGGTCGAAACCGGTACCATTTCTATTTATTATTACATGAGAATGTAATTTACTACATTTCTTATTCTTTTGTATTGAATAGGTTCAAGCTATTTCTCAATTATTTCAATTTTAACTGTGATATTCTTCAATACGGAACAATGACATTTTTAACTTTAAATGTCCCATACAGTTTGACCTGCGGCTGCACAGGTGTGGGAAAAGTGGTAGAGAAAGAAGAAGAACATTTCATCCCACTGCTAAATATTATTATGAGAAGCTGTTAGAATTACTATTCCTGTTTTCATCACTGTTTCATATTACTTAAGGCTGTCTCTTTAGTACAATTGTATTTTCTTGAAGTAGTAGTATTATATCAGAATCCCCTCACAAATTTTTCATTTCTTTACAATTCATACATTTTCATTACTTTCAAACATACAATCATACATATACTCCAATGCGATTGTCCTTCAATCAGAAAATAACTCCAGGACACTATAAGGAGAGCAGGAGTGGCTTCTAGAGTGACCTGGCTATAAACCAAGACAAACTCAAATTACAAAACACATTCGTGCTGCATGTCTTTACATATCTGCATCATAAATTGTCCTAATACTTACTCAGAATCAAATCCAGAATCAGGTACTCCATTCCCCAAGCATATGAAATCTACTCTTCACAATTCCAGTCGCAACCCATCACTAATGAAAATTACCCATTTAAAGACTACCTTGATGTCAGTAGGTAAGAAATTCAACAGAATTGAATGTCAGATTGGTGATACAAAACTGGAAAAGGTAGATAATTTCAAGTTTTCACATTGTGTGTTCTCCCAGGATGGTAATATAGTAAGTCAGATTGAGTCAAGGTGCAGTAAAGCTAATGCAGTGACCTCACAGTTGTGATCAACAGTACTCTGTAAGAAGGAAGTCAACTTCTGGACGACACTATCTCTACATCGGACTGCTTTCAGACAAACATCAATTTCCAGGAGAAAATGCTGGGTGGTCTCACAGTATCTTATTCTGAAGTTAGAAGAAACAGACATGAAAGTAGCGAGAATGATTGCTGGTCGAATTGTTCAACCAACAATCTACATAATCTTCTCCACCGGACAGTAAGAAAGGTCTAGAAAAAGGACACTATACCATCAAGATAAGTGTGCAAGAGCATTAATGGAAAACTGTCGAACTTAATAAGGAACCAGTGCAAGTGACAACGAATGAAACCAAAGATGTTTTACTTTAGAATAGATTTCAATTTGTATAATTTTAATCGTAACTAACAAACACAACCCCCACTCTCCCTCACCACTTAAGCATCCCATACTAAAACATTTCAATTTTAATTATAAAATGTTTCATGCTTTTTCACCTAAGCTTCAAACAAAACAGCTGATGACGATTGCTAACCAATCAAAACATTTTCTGTAAGTTTTTAATGACAAAAAATTAACCCAAGGCTAAATAATAATAAAGTATCCATCAGGTGGAACCTTTTACTTCATTGTTATCTTCATTACAATATCAATACGGAATGAACTGGATAGTATGTAACAATGAGATAAAGGCTACTTAGGAATGAACTCGATGGATGAACCTGTACGCATAAACTGGCTTCGGAGGTGGGGTCATGTGAGATGAATGGACAAGGATAGGTAACCTAGGAGAATAATGGACTCTCCTATGGAGGAAATTAAATGGTGTACAGCTTTCAGTGCCAGGCGTGTCCTAGGACAAATTCGGCTGGCTACATGCAGGTCTTTTTGATTTGACATCGATAGGCCACCTGTGCGATGTGATGAGGATACAATGATGATGAAGACAGCCCATACACCCAGCCCCCGTGCCAGCGACATTAACCTATTATGATTAAAATTCCCTACCCTGCCCAGAAACAAACCCGGGACCCCTGTGACCAAAGGCCAGCACACTAACCATTCCGCCATAGAGCCGGACTGTTATGGAGGGTAAGAGAAGTAGATGGAGACCAAGACGATGATGGTTAGACTCAGTTTCTAACGGTTTGAAGAGAACAGGTACAGAACTCCATGCGGTCACAGCACTACTTGCAAATAGAGGATTGTGGCAACATTCAGTAAATTCAGAGGGGCTTGCAAACTGAGCGCTGAAAGGCATAACAGTCTATAAAGTTAACGTATGTTTGTTTCATTATCAATAACTTCCACATGGTGCCAACCACATCGAACACAACTGAGGTGAGACCATGATTAACACAACTGATACAACAGTGTGTGGAGAAAAAAATAAATTAAAAAACTTTAAAAAAAACTTTTGAGGTAAGTTCACAAAATCTATACTCGAGAGGACATTTCAAACAGTCACAGAAGCTGTTGCTAAGCAAACCATTCCTGAACCAATCACCGAAGCTTTCTAAATAAAAGTGTGTGGAAATTACCTACTGATAGTTCCTGTGTCTGTGTCAAAGGAAACAAAAATCGCCATACTATGCAAATCCTGGGATAAAATTATGACAACCAGGGAAGAAGCTCTGAAATACACGTGGGCTTAGAAATGAAGTGCGTAGCTTTTGCTGATTACCTCATCGTACAATATATGGAGTACAGGCACAAATGTGAGAGGTATATAGAGATAAAACATGCAAAGATTAAAAGGACACAGGAGTTCAAATACCTGGGGAATGGATCCAACACAACCGACTGCAAAAAGAGGCAAACAAAGCATGGCCCAAGAAAACACTGCAGTCATTGTACAGCATGGAGTGTCTTCTTTTTTAATTCCAAAAAAGGGGAGCTGTGAGAACTCAAGAAGAAAATGAAGATTTTGAGGAAAATTCTGGGATCGCATAAGAAAAATGAGGAGCTCTACAAATACACAGAAAACATCACCCATAGGTCACAATTCAGAAACTAACACAAACTTCCTCTTCCAACACTTGACATTGCTGAACATGACAGTCACAATAATGTGGGAAACCACCACCTTTTAGAAATGTTAATATATCTGTGAACCGTGTGACCTTGCCGAGCCGCAGGTTCAACCGTATCTCATGGGTATCTCTCGAGAGAGCAGACTAACAAATGGTTCATCGAAAGGGGGGTCGCAGCCTTTCGGAAGTTGCAAGGACGGCAGTCTGGATGATTGACTGACATGGCCTTGTAATAATACTCAACATGGCTTAGCTGTGTTGATACTGCTACACGGCTCAAAGCAACGGGAAACTACAGCCCTAACTAACTCCCCAGGACATGCAGCTCTCTCTGTATGAATGATGTACTGATGATGGCTTCCTCCCGGGTAAAATATTCCGGAGGCAAACTACTCCCCCATTTGGATCTCCGGGTGGGGACAGCACGAGAGGGGGCGATCATCAGGAAGATGGATACTGACATTTTGAGAGTCAGAGCGTGGAATGTTCGAAGTTTGAATCGTTGTGGTACAATAGAGAACCTGAAAATGGAGATGGATAGACTAAAGTTACAGGTAGTTGCTATAAGTGAAGTACGTTGGCAGGAACAACAACAGGATTTTTGATCAAGCGACTACCAAATTATCAACACAAAATCAAAACCAGGGAAATCCAGGAGTTGGTTTAATAATGAGTAAGAAAATAGGGCAGAGGGTAAGCCACTATGACCAGCATAGTGAAAGAATGATTGTTGTCAAGATTGACAACAAACCAATGCCCACCACAATAGTGTACGTCTATATGCCTACTGCTTCAGCGGATAATGAGGAAATCGAAAAAAAATATATGAAGAGATAGAAGATTTCACACCATATGTAAAAGGTGATGAGAATCTAATTGTGATGGGAGACTTGAATGCAGTGGTAGGCCAAGGAAGAGAAGGTAATACAGTAGGAGAATTCGCATTGGGACAAAGGAACGAAAGAGGAAGTCGGCTGGTTGAATTCTGCACTGATCATAATTTAGTCCTTGCCAATACTAGGTTCAAACACCACAAACGACACCTGTATACGTGGACGAGACCTGGAGACACTGGAAGGTATCAAATAGACTTCATTATGATTAGGCAGAGATTCAGAAAACCAGGTGTTGGATTGCAAAACTTTCCCAGGAGCAGACGTGGACTCTGACCACAACTTGTTGCTCATGAAATCCCATCTGAAGTTGAAGAAATTGAAGAAAGGAAGGAATGCAAGGAGATGGGATCCAGACAAGTTGAAAGAAAAGTGTGTGAGGAATTGTTTCAAGGAACATGTTGCAAAAGGACTCAATGAAAAGGCTGAGGGAAACATAATAGAGTGGATAGTCATGAAAAATGAAGTCAGTAGGGCTGCTCAAGAAATGTTAGTAAGGAAGAAAAGATAAACTAAGAATCAATAGATAACTCAGGAGATACTAGACCTCATTGATGAGCGAAAAAAATACAATGCCAGAAATGAAGAGGGCAGAAAAGAATACAGGCGATTAACGAACAAACTTGATAGAAATTGCTAGGTACCTAAGGAAGAATGACTGAAGGAGAACTGCAAGGATGTCAAAGGTTGTATGGTCCTAGGAAAGGTACATGCTCCATAGAGGAAAATCTAGGAAACCTTCAAAGAAAGGAAATCTAGGTGTATGAATATTATGAGCTCAGATGGAAAGCCACTTCTACGAAAAGAAGACAAAGCAGGAACATACCGAACAGTTGGATAAAGGTAAAGATGTAGGTAATTTGGTTCTGGAACAGGAACAGGCTGTTGATGCTGATGAGATGGGAGACCCAATTTCGAGGTCAGAGTTTTGACAGAGCTGTGACAGACCTACATAGGAACAAGGCACCTTCAATTGATAACATTTACTGACTCCCTTATGAGAAACCAGCATGGCAAGGTTTCTCCATTTAGTGTGTAAAATGTTTGAGACAGGAGAGGTCCCACCTGATTTCTGCCACCCACAATATTGTTATACCTATTCCCAAGAAAGCCAGTGCTGACAAGTGACAAAACTACAACACCATTATTTTAGTATCTCATGCTTGCAAAATTTTAACAAGTATTACTTACAGAAGAATGGAAAGACAAGTTGAAGCTGCGTTGGGAGAAGATCAATTTGGCTTCAGAAGAAATGTAGGAACATGTGAAGCAATCCTGACTTTATGTCTGATCCAAGAGGATGGAATTAAGAAGGACAAGCCCACGTACATGGAGTTCGTAGATCTCGAAAAGGCATTCCATAATGCTGCTTGGACCAAGCTATTCAAGATACTGAAGGTGACTGGGATCAGATACAGAGAACGAATAATTACCTACAATCTGTAATAAAAAAGTCTGCAGTTGTAAGAATCGAGGACTTTGAAAAAGAAGTGAGGCAAACTGCAGTTTGTCCCCCCTCCTTTTCAATGTTTACACAGAACCGGCAGTAAAGGCAAACAAACAAATTCGGAAAGGGAATCACAATCAAAGGAGAGGAAATAAAGACCTTGAGATCTGAGATTTTATCTCGGACTGCAGAAGATCTCAAGAAGCTGCTGAATGGTATGGACAAAGTCTTAGGTTAGGAGTACAAGATGAAAGTAAATAAGTCCAAAACAGTCCAACGGAGGCACGTGATGCAGGAAATATTAGATTAGGAAAGGAAGTACATTAATATTGTTACTTGGTTAGTAAAATAACTAATGATGGCAGAGGTAATGAGGAAATAAAATGCACACTAGCACAAGCGAGGAAGAGCTTTCTTAAAAAAAAAAAAATTTGCTCACTTCAAACATTGATATAGGAATCAGACAGATGTTTCTGAAGGCTTTCATTTGGAGCATGGCATTGTATTCAAGTGAAACATGGACAATAACAAGCTCGGAAAAAAAGGAGAAGATAAATTTTTGAAATGTGATGTTTCAGAAGAATGCTGAAGGTGACATGGATACATTGAATCACGAATGAAAAGATAATGAATCCAATCGGTGACAGGAGATTGATTTGGCTGCATTTTACAAGAAAAAGAGATAGAATGATAGAAGACATCCAGGACTTGCTCACTTGCTTTTCGAAGGAAGTGTAGGTGGTAAGAACCATAGGGGTAGACCAAGGTATGAATAATGGCAAGCAGATTAGAGCAGATGTACGATGCAATTGTTACACTGAAACGAAAAGGTTACCACAGGATAGGGTGACATGGAGCGCTGCATCAAACCAGTCTATATACTGATGACTCGAACAACAATAACATCTGCCCAGCAGTCGGGTCATGCAAACTACATCATACACTTCCAAAACATGCCATAACCAACTCTTATTGCTCTGTGAAAGTATAAACAGGGTTCATACTGACACTGGCCATGCTTATGTCCTGCGGGTGCACTTCTTGCTCATCAAAACACGGACAATGCTCAGTATACGCCATGGCCCCTGGGACACGTCTACACACACAATTCAGTCAAGCAAGGCCCAAAAAGAAAGCTTCCAACGTATTAAGAATCCACCAGCTAAGGAAAGACCAACCCTAACAGAAGAAAAAACATCACCCTTCAAATTGTTGAAGTTGGCGAAGCGCTGATGACTACACGCAAAAACCTTCTTGTTGCCAAATCTGGTAAACAGTTACCCACACTGACCTATTTCACAACTTGAGAAGTGGATCATGAAACGTGGAAGTACCTTATAAAAGTAGCGGCGATTAGGGGATGCTGGGGAGAGTTGCCCCCCCACTTTGTGGAGGAAAAATTCTTTTTTATTCCATTCTTGCCACCTAAAACTAGGAATTACAAAGCAAGATTTACAAAAAGTGTTGTCTTACAGCCTAATTCTTTCCTTTCATTTCTTTAAATATCACAAGAATAACATAATGGAAATACACAAAAAATATCCTTCGAAGTAGCAAGTATTGGAGACTCCCACACCAGCATGTACAAGCACGATTAGTATCTCTTGGCCCAAAACCTCACACAAGTCCTACATGCAGACGGTCCATGTGCTGCAGTATGAGTGAACCTTCACTTCCCTACTTCCTGCAAGGTGTTCACATCGCCTCCTGACGACTACATTACTGTGACGACAATTCTTTTTGCACCAGATTGCTCGACAGGAGTTACTCTCTCAAAGCTCAAAACTTCGCACTACTTTCTACCAACACCTAGTAATCCCGCTCCCATCATGTGCTGCGGAGAACGGACCGTCATGGACGATCAGATAACATTCGCCCACTTGCCACGGGCATTCCTCAGTCTGTGCTGTCTAGTGTCTGTTACTTTCTAATAGAGTAGTCAAATAATGAATGCCGTACTTCTATTTCATTATAATGCATGTCGAATATACTACGGCTGAGGATGGAAGAAGGTGTGAAAGATTTCATCCCAGTTTTTTCACCCCAATCTGGAAACATTGACAAAAATATAGAGGAATTCTTGGAGACACTCGTGGGAGACCTCAATGTGCAGGTTCAAAATGACGGAATTGGTAAAGAAGAAGTGACTGCTCCATTTGCATATGGAGAAAGAAACAGCAAGGGAGATAAGTTACTTGATATCTGTGCATGCAATCACCTTCAATCTCAGTTTAAACTTTTCATATTCCATAGAAAACACTACTTCAGAAATGTAACTAACACGGTGCATTTACATTATTCAAAGAATGCACTTGTATAAGCAACGAAAGGAAGAATAACATGATTCAAAAACGAGGAAAAATTATGCTGGCTTCCCTGTGCAAATACTTTATCTTTTCAATGACTGTACTGTCTGCATTTTTAGATGCCTTGTACTGGCATGGAAAGTGCCCGATGCCCTTGAAATATCATGGCTTTTCGAACTTTCCTATGACAGGGGAAGGAAGTCTCTCGCTTCCGTGTGCACTTCACAGCAACGCAGTACATTTCCTGGCTGGCAATTCTCTCCTTAAGTCCGTTTGGCCTCAGCATTTAAAAAAATACAAACAAACAATGCACTTTCATCACCATTGATAATATTGTTTGCTGCATACAAATTGATTATAGGCTATAAAGCCACGCTTTTTTGCCTACTGTCGACATCGTCGCCAGTGTTTGCGGATTCAACCTCTCTGCACACTGCCTGCTAGGTCTACGGGATATTGCGACGTTCCTTAAAACGCTGAATACAAAATAATTATGATTCTGCTCAAACTTAGCAGATGTGAAGGACACTGTAGACACGCCGAAGTAGGTGAATGTGCGCAAAATAACCCCTGCACATTCCGGAAGACGCGTTCTTTCATGACGCAGAGAAATTTTGAATTGAAATTAGTCTGTAAAATACTATTTTTTTTCAAAATGTAAAGACAGTTTTGAATTATAAGTCTCCATTTCGGTAACAGGACCAACATTGTTCTTCGAATTACAAATGACGTATTTTGAATTAAATGATTGAAATAACATGCAAAACTGCACCTCATGTTTCCGAGAACGAGACCTGCTTTGAATTAGGTGGGATTTTCAATTAACAAATTTTGAATTATCGAGGTTCTACTGTAAATGCAAACAGGAAAAGCAGCAGAGACGGATGAGATATGTGTGGAAATGATCACGACAGCAGGACCTCTCGGTTTACATTGGTTATATCGCCTGCTAAGGTGTATATGGAGGAAAAAGCAAGTACCTGATGACTGGTGTAAAGGTGTCACAATGCCAGTATTTTACAAAAGGGGACAGGAAGGTATGTCACAATTATCGAGGATGTACACTGTTGTCATAAGTAGCCAAAATATTGGAGAATAATAAAACGAGGATGAGTGGAAGGGCGGAAAGAAATTTACAAGAGCAGTACAGATTTAGACAGAGCAGGTCAACGATAGACCCTATATATATGTTGCGATTACAGATGGAAAAACATTCCGATTCCGGAAAAGATCTGGTGATGGTATTCCTCGATCTGGAGAAGGCATACAATTGTTTTAATAGAGAAAAGGTGTGGGAAACCATTATCAAGAAATGGATGTGGAAGGCAATCACGGAAACTAGTGAAAGCAATGTTCCAGTTGTGTCCAGACTCCAGTGGGGAGAACAGATTGGTTTAGGAACAAAACTGGACAAAGACTGGGCAGTGTATTCTCTCCAATTACGTTTCTTATGGTTATAGGCGATATCCTAAAGGAAACAGAGGCACCATATGGAGGCCTTATGAAAATACGGTTGTTTGCAGATGACTCAGTGCGGCTTTAAACGACAACATTGAGAAATATGGTATGAAAAAAGAATAGCAAAACAGTGGTGATGACAAGACGAGAAAGAGAAGGCAAAGGAATCATTAGTATCAGGGATCAAAATCTTAAGACTGTTGAAGACTTCAAACATTTCCTAAGTGATATAACGCAAGATTGGATAACGACGTCAGCAGAAAGGTACAAGTGGGATATACATTCCACCAGAATGAAAGGAACCTGGTGTTGAACAGAGAAGTTACAATAAAATGAAAGGACATAATGTACAAGATGTACTCTACTCCCACATTCCCGTATGCATCAGAGACTTGCATTTTTGACAGCAATAAATCACAGTAAATTTCACACCAGTGAGATGAAGTTCCCAAGGAGTACAGAAAGGAAGAATAACTGAGTGATAAGATTAAGAATAAATTGGGATGGTTTGGACATGTCATGAGGATGGAGGAGGGAAGGATACCAAAACAAGTGCTAGAGGCTCAGATAGATGGAAATGAAATGGCGTATGGCTTTTAGTGCTGGAAGTGTCCGAGACATGTTCGGCTCGCCAGGTGCAGGTCTTTCAAGCTGACGCCCTTAGGCGACCTGCACGTCATGATGAGGATGAAATGATGATGAAGACGACACATACACCCAGTCCCCGTGCCAAAGAAATTAACCAATGATGGTTAAAATTCCCGACCCTGCCGGGAATCGAACCCGGGACCCCCTGTGACCAAAGGCCAGCACGCGAACCATTTAGCCATGGAGCCGGACAGATAGATGGAAAGAGGGCAAGAGGGAGGATTGGACTGGAATACAATTACTGAAGAGGAGTGGTGGAAGGAGAGGTAACACCATGACCTGGAGGAGCCTGACAAGGGGAAATTATGATAACGACATGTCAAATATTGTTTTCTGGGTGGAAGTGTATTATATAGCATTGAATCAACATCTCAACAACAATTACTGTTGCCACAGTTGAGTTGGTAAACTGTTCTCTGTTTAAATTCGCTCAGAGGGCATCGAGAACTTACCGTACTGTAGCTATTTCCTCCAGTGATTTCCTCTACCCCCCACTAAATCCCCCAGAACACCGCTACTTCTTGTTCACTGCTAATTTCTTGTCCCTCTCCCCAACTTCCAATTCCCAAACACCGCTACAGCATCGTAGGTGGTAAGAGGGGACAGATCTTCCACGAGCCTAAAGAAAAATTTTACATCAAATTAACAGTTATACACTAGACTTCACTGCAATACAACAAGTTACAGTTTCACAAAGGAATAATTATACATCTCTTTACTGTTGTATTAAGAAAGAGCACATGTTTGTGGTAGGTTTAATTCTCAGAAAGCAGATGGATTTCCAGGCCTAGAGATTACCAATCTCAGGGAAGTTTCAATTACAGCCTTATCTCGGCGCATGCACCCACAGAAAAAAAAAAAAACCCGATGAAGAAACATTATTGTGATGACTGTTCCTTAAAGGGGTCACCAGCTCCACAAAGCAGAAGGAGGACTACTCCTATGATGAATTCGTAGTAATAGTGTGATTCTGAAGAAACATACATGCAACATTTTGCACAGTACATTTTCAGGTGATGATAATAGAAAGTGAGTATGATTATGTGCACAGTGAAAGTGTTGGGAGGGTGAATAGCAATGTGGACAGGAATCCTTTCTATCATCCACCAGCTCCAAAATTTAGAGGAAAACTATGTTATGTCTTCTTTAAATATTTCGTTCAATAATGATTTCTTAATAAGCAGTAACATCAAACTAATCTCTCAAGTAGATGGCAAGCTGCTAAGGCATGTGATAGAGATGACCCAAGTGCAAAAGCTGTTTGATGTTGTACGCTTCAATGCAAAGGATCACTTATTCTTATCTAGCCTACTTCAATCCACTGCTGGATATAGGTCTCTTCCATCGTCTTCGGTCTTGAGCCACTTGGAACCAGCGTGTTCCAGCCAACAGCTTTATGTCGTTGAGCCATACATCATTCAAAATGTACTTTGCGAGTTTTGTCATATTTCATTGACATCCCTTGATATAGATGTTGATTCCCATAGGGAACCTGAAATATTTGTCCCAAATGAGTAAATTTATAATACCAGTATAAATGGTCCTTTCTCGGACATTACAAATTTTCCAGCCAACTCATTCCTGGTTGCTACCATCTTAGTGGGTGTACGATTTACTAACTCATGAGCCCAACTTTAGCACACTGGGGCAAAATGCTGGCAACCAGGAATGAGTTAGCTGGAAAATGTATAATGTCCAACAACAGACCATTCATATTGGTATATAAATTTACTCATTCAGGACAAATATTTCAGGTTCCCTATGGGAATAGACATCCATATCATCTCATGGCCAGGCAGGCATCAATTTTTGGTAATGAGACAAAAGTCTCTCATAGTGCATCGCCACTGCCGGTGGCTTCAGGTAGCCTACGCAGTGACCTCCATGGTATGCGTCTTGGTGGGTGTGCTAAGTACCAACTGATGAGCCCGACTTAGCACACGGGGGCAAAATGCTGGCAACCAGGAATGAGTTAGCTGGAAAATTTATCATGTCCAATAACGGACCTTTCATATTGGTATTGTCATCCCTTCTCATGAAAAACGAACAGAGTGGTCGCACGTGTTAAGGAGGCGCGTGGGTTCGAGCCCCACCGTGGTTCTCTCTGCGGTTCCCCATTTCCACTTCTAGAGAAATAACGTGCCAGTTCGTATTCGTGGGCCACAACTTCACTCACCATCATTCACTTCATCTGCCTCAGCTCCTCAACTGAGGTTGGCATGCGGCCATAGAAATCTCATCAAACTGCTATTTCCTATTGTCAAGTTCTCCATGTTGTAGGCATCGTCCATAAAGCACATGTGAATTTGGCTCTTTTACAAGTTGCTTCACATCACTGTGACACGATGGCGATGATAGCAAGCAGCCGTACAGTACGGCCCCACCATTTGCCTGCTGAAATTAGGAAACCAACTTCAGGGCTGCTGATAGCGGGGTTCCAAGCTACTATCTCCTGAATGCAACCTCACAGCTGCGCGCTCCTAACAGAGAAGACAAATTTAAGTACAATCACTGATTTGGTGAGGAAGGGGAGCAGGTGAGAGCACTTAAAAATATACCAGAACCGTACAAGGAAGGCTGTGGAAAAACACCTGTGCACAAGAAGAAACAGATCGAGTACGAAAACAGTGAACTGGTAGAGTTGCGGCATTTGACAGGTTTCAATGAAACTAGAGTTATCTAACAGAAATTACATCAAAGCCATAATTCATTTCAACTCGGGACAACCTTGGGGATAGATAACGAAGCCACCATTATTAGCACTTTCAAACTGATACTTGAAAGATACACCAATTAGGTTAAGGCATATGTTGAGGGAAGCAGAAGAGAAGGAGAAGGTGGTAGTGTTTCACGTTGGTACCTAAAGCAATATGTGTGGGGTCTGGTAAATGCAGCGTGGGTGATGTTCAAGGAAGCAGAGTTTGTTTCCAGTGGAATCCTGTGTGGTAAGGAAGGTAATTGGGGATTTAAATGAGACTACGGAGCGGGTATATGGGAAAATGGGAGTGAGATTTATATATTCTAATGGGTGGGTAGGAGATAGGGAACTGCACTGAGATGGCCTTCACTTAAACCGCAGTGGTACGTATAAGTTAGGAAATTTGTTTGGCAGGTTTATAGGGAGGTACATTCAGAGAAACAGGGTGGCCCAGGAAGTGGTCATAAGGGTACAGGGATCTGGAAATCAAGTAGGGATGACATAACAATGTTAGTGTTGAACTGTAGAAGTATTGTACAGAAAGGAATAGAATTAAGCAAATTTCATAGATATATACTTACCAGATATTGTAATCATGGATGAGAAATTACATGATGGAAGCAAAAATTTCCTCACATAACTAGAGTGTGTGTCGTAGAGATAAGATAGGAATGGTAGGATGGGGAGTATTCATTCTGGTGAAAGAGGAATTTGTAAGCTATGAAAAAGTTAAAGATGACAAACATGAAATTCTAGGTGTAAGCTTCATCTCTAAAGATAATTAGCAAATTGAAGCCTTTGGAGTGTACAGACCGGGAAAAGGTAGAGCTGATGCTGCTTCAGAATTATTTGATAAGATAATCAGCTATGTGGAAAACTATATGGAAAGAAAGGTGATTGTAGTGGGTGACCTCAATTTACCAAATGTCACTTGGAAAGGTAATGCAAACGACAGGAAGCACGACCAACAAATGGCAAATAAGTTAATATCGGAAGGATAGCCGATTCAGAATGTGATGGAACCAACTACAGGGAAGAATATCCTGGAAGTGGTGCTGGTAAAAACAGATGAGCTTGATACAGAAACCCAAATAATACACTCATGTTCATAAAAACTACAACACCTTGAAAGACTAGATATAGGAAGTTCATATTCACAGGACATGTGCATCAGTATGTTCTGAAGAAATGATTAGGATTTCAACCATGTCGGCCCTCAGGTTTAAGGTCCACATCGATACTTCGGAGTACCACCACCGACTGGCAAAATGTGTTTGCGGCTCTCGTCGTCGCTATAAACCAAGGGTAATGGATCACTGTGACGAGCAAATTGTGCAGGATGCCTCACACATGTATGTGAAAACCGCACTGACAAATGAGTGAGTTTGAAAGAAGGCGCATTATTGACATGAGAGAACGTGATGCATCCATCCGGAAAATTGCTGCTCGTGTGGGACGAATTGTGTCGGCAGTGCAACGGTTGTGAACACAACTATTCACAGAAGGCCGTAGAACATTATGAGATGGGTCTGGTTGTACCACCCACGCGACCCATCGAGAAAATTGACACCTCATCTCAATGGCATTGCAGGACAGATCTGCATCCTCCTCAGATCTGGCGCAACAGTAGAACATAACACATCGTACACTATCAGGAATGACAAGCCGTCGGCGTTTATTATGGTCTGGATTACCAGCGCATTGTCCACTTCTCTGCCTACCACTGACTAAGGTGCATAAACATGCTAGACTGCAATAGTGTATGGAACGACGTCACTGGGGACAGGAACGGCAGCAGATAGTGTTTTCGGACAAATCCAGGTTCCGTTTGTTTGAAAATGATGGCTGCAATGGGTTCACCGCAGACGGGGGAGAGACATCACCTTGACTGCATTTGCACTCGACATACAGCACTAACTCAAGGTATTATGGTGTGGGGTGCTATTGGGTACAACCACAAATCACAGATGGTGCACGTCCAAGGAAATGTCACCAGTTTGACCTACGTGAATGACATCGTGCGACCCGTAGCCATACCCTTTCTGCACGACACCCCAGGCACCATATTTCAGCAGGACAACACGCGACCACATGTTGCTGCAAGAACACGTGCCTTCTCATTGTCACAGGATGTCAGACTGTTGCCCTGGCCCCCACGATCACCGGACTTGTCGCCAATTGAAAATGTGCAGGATATGGTGAAGTGACGTGTGCGGTGCTGTGACCCAATGCCAACAACCAATGATGAACTGTGGAACCAGGTGAATGCAGCATGGATGGCTATACCCCAGGACACCATTCGCACCTTATACGTGTCGATGCCATCACATATGGACTAAGTTATCAGTGCCCATGGAGAACCCAGAGCCTACAAAGCAACAGGACAAATGCTGAACCAAGGCGACTGAAATGCTAATCGTTTCTGCAGAACGTACTAATGAACATGTCCTGTGAATGTGAACTTCCCATCACCAGTCTTCCCAGGTGTTCTTTTTTATGAACATGAGTGTAGATGGTATTAGTGATCACAAAGCTGTTCTTGTAATAGTTAAAAATAAATGTGATAGAAAGGAAGGTCTTAAAGGTAGGACTATTAGGCAAGTACCATATGGCTGATAAAAAAGGCATGAGGGAATTTTTAAAAAACGAACATGATTGGTGGAAAACAGTAAATAGAAATGTAAACAGACTCTGGGATAGGTTTAAAGCAATTGTAGAGGAATGTCAAAACAGGTACGTCCCTGTAAAGGAATGGTTTAGACCCACCTTATTATAATATAGAGAAGTGAAGAGGCTAAGAAACAGGTGCAGGTTGGAAACAAATATAGTTAGAAATGGTTGTGGAAGAAATGGAAGGAAACAGAATCTAGCAAAGAAGTCAGCTAAGGATAACTTGACCAAGCTCGATAGCTGCAGTCGCTTAAGTGCGGTCAGTATCCAGTATTCGGGAGATAGAAGGTTCGAACCCCACTGTCGGCAGCCCTGAAAATGGTTTCCCGTGGTTTCCCATTTTCACTCCAGGCAAATGCTGGGGCTGTGCCTTAATTAAGGCCATGGCCGCTTCCTTCCCATTCCTAGCCCTTTCCTCTCCCATCGTCGCCAAAAGACCTATCTGTGTCGGTACGACGCAAAGCAAAAATGATAACTTGATGGCAACCATACAAATTTCAGTGAAAATTGGAAAGCCATGCATAGGTACTTTAAGGCAGAAACAGGTTCCAAGGACATTGCAGGAATCCTTAATGAACAAGGGGAGTGTATATGAGGGGATCTTCAGAGGGCAGAATTATTAAGTTAGCAGTATTTACAAATTGATGGTTACAAGGATAATGTCCAGATAGAGGAGGTGACTAATACTAACGAACTATTTAAATTTACCTACGATAATGAGATTCACAATAAGATACAAAAGTTAAAAACTACAAAACCATTTGGAATTGATAAGATTTCTAGGGATATATGAAGGACAATGGGTTGGGATACAATACCATTTCTGAAGTACTTATTTCATTATCGTTTGCATGAAGCAGCTATACCAAATGAATGGAGAGTTGCTCCAGTAGCCTTTGTGTACAAAGGAAAGGGTGATAGACATAAAGGTGAAAATTACACGCCAGTCAGTTTGACATGCATTGCATGTAAGCTTTGGGAAAGCATTCTTTTGGATTATATTAGACATGTTTGCAAAATTAATAACTGGTTTGATAGAAGGCAGTTTAGGAAAGGTTATTCCAATGAAGCTCAACTTGTAGGATTCCAGCAAGATATAGCAGATATCCTGAATTCAGGAGGTCATATAGACTATTGCGATTGACCTATCTCAGGCATTTGATAGGTGTATCATGGAAGACTACTGGCAAAAATGAGTGCAATTGGACTTGACAAAGAGTGACTGAATGGGTTGCTATATTTCTAGAAAATAGAATTCTGAGAATTAGAGTAGGCGAAGCTTTATCTGACCCTGTAATAATTTAGAGCAGAATTCCTCAAGGCAGTATTATTGGACCTTTATGTTTTCTTATATTCATCAATGATGTGTAAATACATGGAATCAGAGATAAGGCTTTTCACGGATGATGATATTCTGTATAGAGTAATAAATAGGTGCAAAACGACCTCGATAATATTGTGAGATGGACAGTAAATGTGGTTAAAAGTGAGGTTCTTATTTTCACAAATAGGAAAAGTCCACTCAGTTTTATTTACTGCATTGATGGGCTGAAAGTTCCCCATGGGTTTCATTGAAAGTACAACCCTATGGGTTTCATTGAAAGTACAATAAATGCTAATGGTGAGGTTGCAGACCTCTTAGTTAATATAAGGAGAGGTCTTCATTGGGGTAATCACATCAATGTCATTGTAAACAAAGGGAACAGTTCACTGCACATGGTTATGAGGTTACTTAAGGGCTGTAGTAAGGATGTAAAGGAGAGGGCATGTAAGTCTCTGGTAAGACCCCAACTAGAGTATGGTTCCAGTGTATGGGACCCTCACCACTATTACTTGATTCAAGAACAGGAAAAAATCCAAAGAAAAGCAGTTCAATTTGCTCTGGGTGACTTCCGACAAAAGAGTAGCGTTACAAAATTGTTGCATAGTTTGGGCTGGGAGGACTTGGGGGTAAGGAGATGAGCTGCACAACTGGGTGGTGTGTTACAATTTACAAACTTCATCCTATAGACCCGTATTGATACAGGTTAAATAAAGAAACTAATGTTACTTTACAAAGGAAAAATTAAATGTATCCTCCTTATTTAATGCAAAACATTATTCCATTATTAGATGTAGCGATAAAATTCAAATATGTTTGACTCGTTTGAGCCATCTTCAGTGAAATAAGAGGGGGTTAGTGTAATCTACATAACACAACCTAAAAACGTGCTACAACCATTATGAAGGGAAAAAAGAAAAAACAATAGAGACATGACTGAAATAAAAACAATAACAACATACAATATTTACATCACTGGATGGAGCAATAAAGAACTTGCTGAGACAAAATCAGTGTTTAAAGGTTAATATAAAACTTAATTGAATCAAAAAAATTTGCTAAAACTAACAAGAAAATAAAATTTTAAAAATGATACAAACGGAAACGAAACAATAAGTGCTAATGGTGAGGTTGCAGACCTCTTAGTCTAAAAATTTCAGTTTGATAACAATTCAAACACAAGATGAAATCACTGTGTTGAAAATTCAGGCTGACAGTCTGTCTTCGTAGAAACATCACCGCGAATGGCTAGAAGGGGAGCGAAAAAGCTTGAGAAACCAAGTTTGAGAGGAGACAACGTGCCAAGTGAAATGTATGTGATAAGTGATGGAAAAACCGCTGATGAATTCAAAATTTCAGAATACCAGCATTCTCAATTTAGCGGCCCTGTTCGCAAAGATTGTTCCAATGTTGGCTAGGTGTATTGGCCTTAATTTAAATGGTCAGGAGGGCAGCGACTAAACTGAGAAGGTGCGATAGAGAAGTAACAGGTGCATGGTAAACTGTAAGTGACCATAGTGGAAACCGTCAATGAAGTTCCAATCTGTAATGGAAAAAATTAGGTTGTGTGAAAAACTTTGGCTGATAAGTAACAAATGTGAAATGGGTGTGAAGAAATCTTTATAAACTTCCGGTACTTAAAAGGTGGTTGTCCTCTCGAACCAGACTGGCATACCGTTAGGTTTAACGGTCCACCCAATCAAGTGAAGTGTATTGATTGGGTGGATCATTAAACCTAAAATTCGTTCTTAATTGTAGGTGTTATGTTCCCAGCTGTCAGTGGAAAGATGGCGTGGAATTACATTAATAGATGAATGAGTTTGAGTGGTGCCTTTAAAAGTAGATAAGATCAAACCATGAAGTAAAGTTGGAATTCAATAGGATAAATTGGTGAAAATATTTGTTTATACGAAGGGGAGTTAGGATTGGAATAACTTACCAACAGAGATGTTCAATAAATTTCCAATTTCTTTGCAAGAATTAAAGAAAAGCCTAAGAAAATAACACATAGGGAATCTGCCACCTGGGTGACTGCCCTAAATGCACAACAATAGGGATTGATTGAAGCTGACTTTTCATATGATTTACCATATTTTCTTGTGTATTAACCCCCCCCCGGCTTTTCAAGACAAAGGAAATGAAAAAAATAATTTCACCTACAGACCCCCCCAACGTAATTCGTCAGAGAATGACGACGATTCCGCTTCGAACGGGTACAAGTCTTATTGCAGCTCTGATGACATCGTACAAATTTGTGATTAGTTTCGTCCGTACGACCTATGCAATGAAAACTCGTCGAATCCACGCGGTACACCTTTGTTTCGTAGTTAAGAAATGTCTGCCTCTGTAGCGTAGGTCTACTGCAGCTCTGATGACGTCACACAAATAGATGAATAGGCCTAGCTTCGTGTCCAACCCGCGCATTGCAAGCATGCATCAGTCATGCTATACGTCTGTGTTTTACAGTTAATAATGTCCGCCAGCGTAATGGTTAGCACAATTACTTGCTGTTTTCAGGGGTCTGACTTCGATTCCCGGTACCGTACTGCCAGAGATTTACGAATGGCAGGAAGGTTGATATGCGGTAAAAGCGGTACATGTAACTTTCCTCCACTGGGGGTGTGTCTAAAAAGAGCTGTACCACCTCAGGATGAGGAAACGAGTTTACTTTAGTTGAAAAATATTCGCGGTTGTTGCTATTTATACAGCAGGCAAGATCATTAACAAAGTGGTCGTTTAATATCTCGTAACTCGGGCCAATATAGGTATATATTTGGAGAGAGGTAAGTTTAAAACGTGATAAAAGCTATCCAATTGAAACGTTTGTTTTACCCGCCAACGTACCGAATAATAATAATAATAATTTTATGTCCCCACGTACTTTAAATGATTTTCGGGGAGCCAAACAAAACATATTAGGGTATGCGTTAATAAAAAAGGAGACAACGAATGTACAGAATTAAACATTATGATAATAAAATGCATTACCGCCACACCTGTAGATATCCATAAATGCAGTATATTTTTCTGTTATTTATTTTTATTCTTTCCGTCAAGGAACTTTTGGCACTATCAGGGCGATAATATACCTAACCTAAACAATATGGTCTGTTTTATCTCATGGTTAGCTGTTTACGTAAATCCGGATGTGATATATGTAGAGAACAAGCATGAAATGTACTTAAAAATAAGGGTCTGTGTTTCAACAGCCGCAGTTATCAAAAGAATGTTTCCAATTACTATGTATTACATTCGGAAGTACAACTCGTAACATATGCTAGTTATCAGCAGATGGTTTGGCATGCCTTCTACAGTACGGCTTTATTCGGAAGGAGTGGCTTCTGCTACATATACACCAACTGGGAATACCAGAGACCATTTCCAGAAACCATTTGGGAATAGATTCACACTGTTTAGACTCTACAGACCGGAACAAAATTCGTTTTAAAAAGTTCAAAAAGACGGGACCTCGTATCCTCTCCATTGCAGAGCATGGCTGAAAGAAAATTGAATGAAGCACGGCTGACGCGACTGGCGAGATGGCAGTGAAGATGATGTCACTTGAATTGCCGACACGCCGGTAGCAGGGCAGGGAAGTTGGCGGCGCAAGGCGATAATTCAAATGAAAGCAGGGATCAGGTTTACTGTATGATTACTGAAAGAGACAAATGATTTAATTAATAACAACACGACACCCGTTTCCCTTTTTTCTACGGGGTCGAGTATGAAGTGAGACGAATCTTCGTAGCAAGTTTTTACGACCGTATGCCCTTCCTGACGTCAACCTCACCAGAGGAATTAATGAGATGTAATGAAAGATGTGATCTGAATAACTAAAATGGACTTTTATATGTACCGTAGGTCTAAAAGTCGTGTTCACCATTTATTGTCTTTTTTACGTTTAGAAATACTGCCTTCCGACGAAAATACGCAGTATAACGTAAACACATTCTAAGTTTGTTAAATAATAGCATAGAATGTTTACACGTACAATTTATAGCCTAGAAATCGTGTGTTCACTGCACAAAATTTTGAGGTTATCGCATATTGGACCCCCCTTTACTATTTTTGGCTGTAAAAGTGGAGAAAAAAAGAGGTCTAATACGCGAGTAAATACGGTACATTGATACCATTGCCTGCTGTCCATGTCACAACATAGTTTAAGTCCCCCTGCATTCGCTGACAATCCTGCAACACATTTACTACTCTATACATCGTCTGCAAATATCCTTATGTGATTCCAGTTCTTTACGCATATCATGTATTTATATAAGAAAACAAAAGTTCCAATAACACTGCCCCATGGGACCCCCGTCTTAATCATTACGGGATCAGATAACACTTCGCCTACTCTAATTCTCCGAGATCTATATTGAAGAAATTTAGCCACCCATTCAACCACTCGTTCGTCAAATCCAACAGCCCTCATTTTGATCAGTAAACTCCTACGATCAAACCTATCAATAGTCAGAGAGGGAGAGAAATTGCCCCTAAAGATGCATGTTCTGGTCTACACCATACAATGAATGCATAGACCAAGGGGAAACCATCACCTTACACTCCCCAAGTAAACTCACGACTAGTCAGGCAGGGCTTCGCAGGTCATCCAGTGAAGTCAGCACCTGGAATGCACAAAGTGCGGTCAGTAGGAAACATGAACGTGGTCCGGATATAACAGGTTTGGCAGAAACAATAGAGAGGACAAAGCGATAGAAGTGAAAGTGAACTGTTAACAAATAAACCATCTACAAATGCCATTATAAATGTGGAAGATATAGAAAACACAATCCCTCCAAGTCTACAACCCCAAATCAGCCAGTGATGAAGAGGATATACACAAAGTCTATAATAATTTAGAAGACCTGTAAACTGAAAACATGGTTCAGTGACAACATATTTGTAACTTCAAAGCTTTTCAGTCTGTCAAACACACAAGATAAATTTTTTTTGCTAGTTGCTTTACGTAGCACCGACACAGATAGGTCTTATGGCGACGATGGCACAGGGAAGGGCTAGGAGTGCGAAGGAAGCGGCCATGGCGTTAATTAAGGTACAGCCCCAGCATTTGCCTGGTGTGAAAATGGGAAACTACGGAAAACCATTTTCAGGGCTGCCGACAGTGGGGTTTGAACCTACTATCTCCCCAATATAAATATTACACTACTGAAAATCTGAAAAACATTATTAAACAAGGAATTAAAATACACACTAACAAATATGCCTCGCTTCTTTCTTTTCAGACCAACTTTGCTTTACAGGAGCAAAAGCTGGGTGGACTCAGGATATCTTATTCATAAGTTAGAAGTAACAGACATGAAAGTAGCAAGAATGATTGCTGGTACAAACAGGTGGGAACAATGGCAGGACGGTACTCGGAATGAGGAGATAAAGGCTAATTTAGGAATGAACTCGATGGATGAAGCTGTACGCATAAACCGGCTTCGGTGGTGGGGTCATGTGAGGTGAATGGAGGAGGATAGGTTACCTACGAGAATAATACACTCTGTTATGGAGGGTAAGAGAAGTAGAGGGAGACCAAGACGACGATGGTTAGACTCGGTTTCTAACGATTTAAAGATAAGAGATATAGAACTAAATGAGGCCACAACACTAGTTACAAATCGAGGATTGTGGCGACGTTTAGTAAATTCTCAGAGGCTTGCAGACTGAACGCTGATAGTCATAACAGTCTATAATGATAATGTATGTATGTATGTATGTATGTATGTATGTATGTATGTATGTCTTTCTTTTCACAGGCATGTTGCAGTGTAATGTGGGTGTTCGACAGACTGAACAGCTTTCACCTGAGTCGACAATGGAAAGTGTGGCTTCCTTGTCAACAAAAGAAAATTACATACTGTATACCAACTGCGTCAGCAACATACAGACACAATGGTTTAGAAATGAAACTGGACTAAGACAGGCAAGTGTGCTTGGATAAAGGAATAGGGAGGTGAAGGTATTACTCTTTGCAGATGAACATTGTGGTCTGAGGAACAAACAACAAAGTGCAATAACAACCTGATGCAATGAAAGTATGGTATGAAAATCAATGGAGAGTGTACCGGGCGGTACACCTCTACACCGTTTATTTAAAGGTTGCGCCAGTTGAAACTCCTCTTCTGGAGGAAGGTTGAACTTTATCTACTCTATTAATTCTCTACTTTCTCAGAAGATGTCACCACGGGGAAAATTTTGAGTTTTTGAACTGTGTCACTTTTGATGTGTTTTTGTTTCGCTTGAAGTAAGAAGTGTGAACTTTCTATTCTAGAGGACACTACTGAAGATCAACAATAGCGCACCCTAGTGCGGAGTCAAAGAACTATTTTGTTGGAGAAAATTTTATTTCAAAAGTTTGTTTCTTGTTAAATTTCTTTCTGTTATTGTTTAAGTTGGCTGTATACCCCTCTTTTTCCCCTTGTTTTAGATTTATCCAATCCCGAATTTCTCTTAGTAATTTCTGACCAATCTGGTGTATCTTCCCCCAACTTGTATCTGTTGCGGGGTCCTATCCAATAAAAACATTGTGGGCGGGTGTTTTCATTCCCCTAACGCCTAGAAACTTCCGCGAGAGTATATAAACTGCTGATTTTAGGGTCTCCGGGCCACTTCTGTTCCATCTTTCAGTGTATTAAGTACATAGCAGGAGGCGGGAAGCGCCTCTTTCCTCGGCGGCGGTCAACAATAAGGTAATGGCCGATTAATAAATTTTTTCTTTTCTTGCTCAGCAGTTTAACTTTCGGGGCGGGTTCTAAGCGTTCAACCATGTAACCATTTCCTAAAATGTAAAAACAACTGGTATCTATTCTATTTTAAAACGACATATCGGGATAGAGAGTGCTTAACCCTCTCGAGCTCCCACTCACATCGTCTTGAGGTGAACTTATTCTCTCAACCTATTCTTCCGTAATGTAATGTAAATTGCTATTAAGTCACCTCTGTAGTATGGGATTAGCCCTTGTAATAACGGCCTAGTGCCAAAGTAGGTTTTAAAATCAAAGTGTATTAGGAGTGCAAGTTCGCCTCCTCTCAAATTGTTTTAGAGGTCATTCAATTAACCTGCTTTTCATTTAATAGACCTCAGTAGATTGGGTATTTTACCCCTGTGTTTATGTCCGTTGAGGACAACTTGAAGGTGGAGTTTGGTGTGGCCTAGGAGAGGCTTAAATTAAAGAGTGTGTGGCTCTTTTGGAAACGGAGTGTTGTATGCCTCGAGGAGGCTTTACTGTGTAATTTGGAGCAAGTGCTCCAGGGTTTGATTGGGGTCTTCTGCCCCTTTGTTAAAATTTGTATATCGGAAAGTTGGGCTAGTTGCTCAAAAATTGTGAACTCAGGGCTCGAAGCCCAAACTCTGTAATCCCTGTAATTGTACATTTCAAATTGTGTTTCGGCTACTAAGTACCTGTTCTTTGTTATTACTTAATATTGAAAAGGAAATATAACCTTGTTAACTTTTACATTAACTTTGATTCCGTAGTTTGAGACCCATTCACGCCCGCACCTTCTTACACCTCTACCTACCACCAAAACTCGGTAACAGAGAGAAAAGCAACACTATGATGATAGATCAAGAGAAGGAAAGGCATTATGAAAATTAGTGGTCAAAGCCTTGAAATTGTTGACAGTTTCAAATACCTAGGGAGAAAATTCATGCAGAATACGAGGCTGGACATGGAGATTAGCAGCAGGGAAGGAACCTTGTCTGCAATAAGGAAGTGTAAAGAGATAGTGTACAAGTAGGGAGGAGAGGAGAATTCAAGCCAGGGAAATGAAATGGGATACCTACGAAGCATCATAGGAAAGACAAAGACACACATTTTGAGAAACGAATATGTGAGAAAGGTCAGGATGGGAAACCTCAATGAGAGAAGATAGTTGGACATGTAAAGAGGATGGAGGAGGAAAGAATACAACAGATGACAGAGATACAGTCTGAAGGAAAGAGAGTGACAGCGAGACCTGGAGCAAGATGGAGGATTCCATAAAGAGGAGAGCAAGAACAAGAAACCTGGACTGGGACAAAATGGTGGAAGGATGATGATAATGATTGTTATCATTATTTTGCATATGGCTATAGGAATACGTACAGAATTAGACAATAAATATATAACATACCAACTGATGTACCCATGCTCTGCTACAGAATTGCAGATGAAGTCGTGTACACATACCTCTTAAAAGTTACCCACAAACATGATGGGGAACTCACCCTCATGTGAAGACTGGGTTGGGGAGTTTGCATTGTAAAGGCAGACACTCACTCCCCACGTGCCTTTCCACATCCTCACTAAGACTGTCTTAAAGAATCCGCCAACCTGAAAAAAAAAAAAAAAAAAACCAGAGAGAGGAAAACGTACAAACTTTCAGATTTATTACTGCTGCCATTAGTTCCTGCAGCAACCCTTCGATATTACGGAATGATACACAGCCTACGTTACCAGGAATGATATCATTTTCAAAATGGTGAACGAAATTTCAAAATCGGTCCAGTACTTTTTGAGATTACCCCTTCCTAAGAAACAAACTCACAGACTCTCTTCATATACTGGTGTATATACGAGTATGTATACTGCAGTGAGGCCTACAGGATGATAAAGAAGAACATCAAGTTCATTCGACCACGGAGTTAATGATGGGTCGCTATGATCGCAGCAGACATTCTGAAAAGATGTCTTCCAGTATCTGCTGCAAAGTCACTAACAGTTATAATATACAATAATAAATGATTAATAATTAATTAATTAATTAAATAATTAATGAAACAGCACAACCACACCTGGTGTACCTTGGCTATGATGGAACTCAAAAAAGTCCCAAGCGAATAGGGATAAGTTCATACAGCAGCATCGACTGCCAGAATAATCAGACAGGTTAAGCTTTGATACACCCAGGACCAATTAACGCAATTGGATGAAGACTTTAAGAAGAACAACTCCAGAAACTTCTACAGGACCTTCAAACAAAACCTCAGGCACTATACCCCACCCAGCCTACACTTCAGGGGACCAGATGGGAACTTAGCCTATAATGACACAGACAACTGTCACTTATTGGCCAAATACTTTGAGAATCCCCTCAAAAATCAGATCAAAAATTATAATTTCCAATCCCCTCAAATGCGAGTCTTCTAAGACTTCCATTGTCTACCAAGACAGACCCAGATAACCAAACTCTCTTAGTCAAACAGAAGAAAAAGAAGAAGTAACAAACATCATCCAATCTTTGAAAAATAACGAAGTACAGGGAGAAGACGCAATACTTGCCAAACTATGGAAACAAGCCGGGGACAAAGCAATCACCAAGTTGACAGAGATCCTATGGAACATCTGGAAAACTGAGAGGCTACCATCTGCTCTGATCCACCCCTTACACAAGAAGGGTGACTTAACTGAAATGAACAACTATAGAGGAATCTCATTGATACCAGTTACCTACAAGATATTATCTAACACCTTATTGAACAAATTCTCAACTTGAAGTCAGTAGCAATGCATGTTTAACTAGCGGGTAAGAAGTATGTAGTCTCATTTGTTCACTTTACGAAAGCATAGGACGCAGTAGACTTAACTACCCTCAGGAGAATTCTGCAGGAAATGGGCCTGGACCAGAAGACCCACAACCTTATCCAAAAGACCCTGAGTAATACACGATTACAAGTTCAGAGGAGCATTCTTTAAGAAAGTTTTGAAATAAAAACAGGAGTCAGACAGTGAGATTGACTCCCCCCACTTCTTTTCAACTGTTCATTGGACAACGTCATCACAGAGTGGTGGAAATGACTGGAAGAACAAAAGATACCAAGTGGTATTTGCCTGGGACACAAATGGAAGGGGCTGCTAGTTGAATGTTTGGCGTTCGCAGATGACCTGGCACTTCTGGCGAACTCTGTAGAAGTAGCAGTGAAACAACTCAATGCACTTAAACACCAGGCTGCCAAGGAGGGATTACAGGTATCTCTACAAAAAACAAAATACTACAACCAATATCAGTGATACTCCCAGCAAACTACAGTTGGAACAGGGCCAGATTGAAAGTCAACAGATTTAAGTACCTGGGAGAATGGCTGGAACCCAATATGTCAGAAGCAGTAGCACGAACAACCCGGATTAACAAACTAGAGTTAGCATATCGAATGACCCAGAACATTTATAACAAGATATGGTCTATCTCATAACACCAAATTGAGGCACTACCAGACAGTTAACTGCTCAAAAGCCCTATACGCCACAGAATGCTTGATGTTGAACATGAAAGGATTGTTGGACAAACTGAAGCTCCAGGAGAGGAAGATCTTGAGAAAGATACTAGGACTGATCAAAGTAGATGACGAGTACAGAAGGCGACCAAACCAGGAGCTACAGAGTTATACTGAAAAAATCACAGACGTAGCCAGGAAGAGGCGCCTGACCTTCTATGGACATGTCACCAGGATGAACCCAACTAGGATGACATACCGGCTTCTCAATTATTAGGCAAACAGAAAGATAGGGACACCATGGCTAACAGAAGTTAAGAAAGACATGCAGGAACTGGGAGTAACTGAAAACGACATCAAAAACCGAACACCTCTCAGAAGAATAATCAAACAAAGGAGGTTTCAGGACAGACCATTATGTAAAAAAGGAGGCGCCCTTTGGACGAAGGAAAGAAGGGACATGCATAGCCAGAAAATGCGTGAGTATTCTGCAAATAAAGTTCTTCTACAAGCAGAAAAGTTGAACATCGTGGTCCTTAGTTGGTCCATTCGAAGAAAGAAGATAATAAAACAAGAGTACAGTCAGCACACTTCCTTACGAATATCATTATATAGAGGTTGTTGCCGAAACATACTACAATGACAACTTCAACGGCTCTGTTCTGTTGGGAGCAGCTAACGATGTATTCATACTCGGAATGTAACTGAACGTGTGGCTTTCATGAACTACTGTAGTAACGGGTTACTTCACATCTTATGGAACAAATATATTTGATGCTTTGCATATGCACTTCAGGGAATTACTTAGATCTACTACTGTAGTTGAATTTACAAATTTCATTATATAGGTCCATACTGATACAGCTTAATTAAGAACTAATATTTGGTTTAATGATCCACCCACTTCACACTTTACAAGTGAGAATACATTTAATCTTACATTATTGTATGCATTCTTTGGTACATGTTTCCTCTTTCGTTTAAGGCTTCTTCAGCCATAATGTCTCAACATTTCTTTTTACCTAAATAAAGTGCAGAAATATAACTGTGCCCTTCCCCTGCTAACAGTGCCCCCAGCCCAGTTCTGCCACGTGAGAGGAAACATCATTATTACTCACGCAGTTGTGTGGCAAGAAGCAGGTCACAGCCAGGCTCGAATAGGAAATGGCCGTAAGGAGGAACATCAATTTCCGTTCTAAACAATCGCAACAAAAACTCACTTTTCTTGTTTCCGAAAGTTCAAACCCACTAAACTATATATACATTTTTTTCTTTCCAGACCTTGTCTCCTGAATTTTATGCGATTGAAAGCTTCAGTACTCTCCACTAGACAAAAATTAAGAAATGATAAGGTCCTATTCTCCCATTTCAGAGGCCAAAGCTTAAGTTCTACCTCATTCAGTACACTGAAGCTATGTCAAACCTCAAGCAACATTAATTAAAAGATAATGCTATGAATCAAATTTTTACACGTTTAAAACATTTCTAACAAAGTGGTGGACAGTATTATAGAAATACATAGTGTATTGATTTCATTGCGTGTTTTTAAACATTTCAGAAAGGAGATGGGTTCATCCATTTTCAATTACTGGACAGTAACATTTCTGTATTTCAATTACATAATATATTTTTGAGATGCTACGGCTGAAAAGTCCTAAATAAAATACTAAACATCTACCAAAGAATATATAACATATTTTAAGATTAAGTGTATTCTCACTTGTAAAGTGTAAAGTGAAGTGTATTGATTGGGTGGATCATTAAACCAAACATTAGTTCTTAATACTGTGGTTGCATCGGGGCAATTCCGCTGGTGAACTACAAATTTAGTTACAGTTCAACTTGTGTCTCATATGGTGATGAAAAGTGGGTGAAAACTGCTGTGGAAGAAAGAAATGCAACAAAGATGTAGATAACAAAAATAAGAGACTTCAGTCCACCAAGATGATAAAATTCAGTACCTGACACAGAGATACAAGAACAAGAAACTATTAGTGAAACAACTGACTAAAGAAGAAAAGGAAAAGTGTTGGGATGAGTTCACTACTAGGCTAACAGAAGAGTTGAAAGTAACAAGAAGTTACTTCATAAAGTAGTCAAAAATAAAGGAAGTGAGTACGGCAATATCCTTGGAATGGAAACAGACGATGGGAACCTGGTGAAGACAGATCAAGGCATCAGAGAAGAAATGAACTACTTCAATACTTTATTAAATGGAGAAAGATTTTGAAATTATATCACTGAAGACTGCAGTTTACTTTAGTGTGAGTGATGGAGCACAACACCAGCTAACATGGCTAGAAGTGGAGTCTGAGCTGAAGAACATGAGAAATCCTTCAAACATGATAAAGGTAGCTGGAACACAAGGAGAATACTAGAGGACTGGATGGAACGTATCACTATCTCCTTCTACAAAAAGGGAAACAGGAAGAAATGTGGAAATTACAGGGACTTACACTTCTAGAGAAGATAACTGAAAGAAGAATCAGGAAGATAGTAGAACCATCATTGGCGGAGGAAACAACATGAGTTCGGGAAGAACCAAAGCAATACAGATCTGATATCTGCCGTCAGAATGCTAACAGAGAAGCACTGGGAATATGGTAAGAACTTACTGATGGTTTTTATGGATATCAAGAAGGCCTACGACAGTGTGCCTAGGGAGATAATCTTGGAATGCCTAGAAGGTATAGGTGTGCCAAACTTTCTGATTGATCAAGTAAAGATGCCATATCAAAAAAGCTTCAGCTGTGTCCAAGCAAGTGATGAAAGATCAGATTGGTTTGAAACCAAAAGAGGAGTCTAATAATAATAATAATAATAATAATAATAATAATAATAATAATAATAATAATAATAATAATAATAATAATAATGGTATCTGCTTTACGTCCCACTAACTACTCTTTTACGGTTTTCGGAGACGCCGAGGTGCCAAAATTTAGTCCCGCAGGAGTTCTTTTGCGTACCAGTAAATCTACCGACACGAGGCTGACGTATTTGAGCACCTTCAAATACCATCGTCTGAGCCAGGATCGAACCTGCCAAGTTGGGGTCAGAAGGCCAGCGCCTCAACCGTCTGAGCGACTCAGCCCAGCAAAAGACGAGTCTAGCAAGGAAGTACTTTGTCCCCACTCCTGTTCACCACTGTCATGGATCGGATCATAGAATGCACCAAAGAACATTGCAAAGAGACCAAAACTCTAATATTTGCAGATGATGTTTTGATCTGAGGAGAAAATGAAGCAGAACTACAGGAGAAACTAAATCTTTGGAATGACTACTTTAAAGAATGCATCACTTAAACAAAAACTGTTGAATTGACTATCAACAGGAAAGGCACACATTCAAACATTTCACCGGAGGGAACTCTACTGCAGCCTGTTTTCAACTTCAAATACCGTGGAAGTATCACTTCAAAAGATAAGCACCATAAACCAAGAAATACTTAACATGAGTCCAAAAGCTTCCCAATTTATTTCCAAGTGAGAAATCAACTCTGGGATGATAAAATACCCCAGAAAGCAGAATTAACCATGTTTTATACCTACTTCATTCCAATTCTCACATTCAAACTCACATGTGCCCTACATAACATGGCAACAGTAAAATCCAGTCTACAAATGAAATACATCAGAACAATGAACCAAAAGACCACAAAGGACAAGATCGGAAATGAAGCAAACAGGAAGGAGGCTGGCATCAAAATACCCTTTACCAAGCATGTTCTGCTAGTTGCTTTACGTCGCACCGGCACATATAGGTCTTACGGCGATGATGGGATACGAAAGGCCTAGAAGGAAGCAGCCGTGGTCTTCATTAAGGTACAGTCCCAGCATTTGCCTGGTGTGACTGAAAACTATCTTCAGGGATGTTGACAGTGGGATTCAAACCCACTATCTTCCGGATGCAAGCTCACAGCCGCACGCTACAATGGGTTGGACATGTTATGAAGATGGATGGAACAAGAACAGCAAGGAAGGAATTACTCTGACAGAGAAGTCAAAGCGGACAGGCCAGTTGGGAGACCACGGAATCGATTGATAGACCCAGTGAAATCGGAGGTCAGCAGGAGGAATGCCAAGTGGGAGGACAGAGAGGAACAGAAACTATACTTTGACAGAAAGAAGTGGCGAGCACTTGTACACCGCACCCAGGAGGCGGGGGTGATTACTGTTTTAACCATCCTCTATATAACACTAAATAGATAGAACAATGGAAGGAATCCAACACTTTCAAAAATGACTGTATCGGCCAAAGGAAGAAAAGGGCCACAAAGGCATGGAAATGAAAGACTCACTAGGCCTGGATAGCTAATACTGTCGGGGTCAACAATAACAACAATTCACCAAGGGAGGTCAGAAAGGATACATGACAGTAAGGAGCCTGGACACAGTAAGTGAAAGCAATGCCAGGACTCAGCTAAGGCCCTCGTGGTCGCCAAACCATGCTCCAAAGTTCAGAGCCCCTGGGGCCCTTCTAGTCGCTTCTTACGACAAGCAAGGGATACCGTGCATGTTATTCTACCGCCCCACCCACAGGGGGAGGTGGTGGTGCTGGAAAATGAGACATCCAGGCAGGAAGGTGCCCAAAATACACCTGGAGAACAGCAGAGAGGTGGTCAAAACCTGAAAGAAATGGGAACTCCATGACACATTGACAAACTTATCAAAAGTCTTGATTAGGCTGACCTTAATTAACATTTTATTTTGTACCTCATCACTGTCAATACGGATCACACTGAAATTTGTAACAATTAACTCTACACCAATCCAGAAGTAACTGGTCAAACGCCATACAGAGATACTGAATCATTCAAGAACCACAAAAGGAACTCCTCCTAGTTCCATTTTCAACATGTATGCAGCTACTGTCACGAGAAAGGCTGGTTTGACTGAGCCTACAATGACTCTGGCGATTGGACATAGAAATATCAACCCCCTCTGGTGTGCTGATGCTATTACCTTCTTGGTAGAAAGCAAAGAGGACCTATAACATTTCCTCAGGTAGGCAAAGGACCACAGTGAGAACGTCGGGCTGGACTACAATTTCAAGAAGACAAAGATCATGTTCACAGCTTTAATAATAGTACAGTAAAACCTCGTTAATTCGAAGTCGTTGAGACTCAAAAATCGGACTTCGAATTACGTGATTTCGAATTAACCGCCAATTCGCAATTCAGAAGTACCAACCCTCACTGCGTTACAAAATATTCTAAGGCCCGTTACTGCATGCAGTTCACCTTGATTCACAGTTTATACCTTTCAAATGCCATGAAAAAAGAACTATTTCCAAAATGTATCCAAGAAGGTGCATTTACAGTATTCAAATAATGCACTTGGATATCTCGCTGGCAAACATAACCTCACGCAAAGAAAGAAAGAAAGAAAAAAAAAGCACGATTCAAAGATGAGTAATCTATGCTGGCTCCCATGTGCAAGTACATTTATTCATTGAATTACTATACCGTAAGCATTTTAGATGCCTTGTATTTACACAGAAAGTGCCCGATGTCCTTAAAATCAAACTTTCCTATGACTATCCTTGTACGATTTCCCGCCATGGCACTTCTCTTGTACTTCACGAAGGTAAACACTTGCCGCGTCACAAAGTATTCTAAGGCTCATTAATACATGCAATCACCTCGATTAACGGTTTAAACCTTTCAAATGCATGGGGAAAAAACTATTTCCAACATGTGTCCAACAAGGTGCATTTACAATGTTCATAATGCACTTGGGTAAATAACTTACAAACATAACCTCACGCAACGAAAGAACAAAATCACACAATTCAAAGACGAGGGTAAATTATGCTGGTTCCCCTGTGCAAATGCATTATTTTTTGGATTTCTGTACTGTTTGCATTTTTAGACGCTTTGTACTGGCATGGAAAGTGCCCGACGCCCATAACATTGTGGCTTATCGATCTTTCCCATGACGAGGGGATACGGTTTCTCGCTTCCATGTGCATTGCAACGCACTACACACTTGTACGATTCTCCGGCTGGCACTTTCTCCTTTAAAACCATATGATCGTTTGGGCTCGCATTAAAATAAAGTAATGCAGTTTCATCGGCAATGACAATATTGTTCCGTGCCTACAAATTTATTATATGAGCCACGTATTTTTTTTTTAATCGTCAACTGTCGGCATCGCCAGTGTTCGCGGATTCTATTTTCCCGCACACTGCCCGCTGCGTGATATTACGGCGTTCCTTAAAAGTTTGAATACAAAAGAATTCTGATTTCATTCAACTTAGTAATCATGAAGCGCACTGTAGATCCACCGAAGTGAGTGTAAATGCGGAAAGCTACGGTACCACTCCACGTTCCGGAACACGCATTCTATTATGACGCGGATAAATTTCGAGTTGAAATTACTCTGTAACATAATACTGTTTTAAAATGTAAAGGCAGTTTCGAATTAAAAGTCTAAATTTCGGTAATGGGGCCGACATTGTACTTCGAATTACGAATTATCCGTATTTCGAATTAAAGAATTTAAATAACATGCAAAACTGTACCTCATGTTTCCGGGAACGAGACCTTCTTCGAATTAGGCGAGATTTTGAATTAACCGATTTCAAAATATCGAGGTTCTACTGTATTATTATTATTATTATTATTATTATTATGGTGATAACTAAAAACATACCTGTCGAGATTAAAATTAACATTGAAGAAATTGGGATGGTTAAGGATTCCAGCTCCCTTATCACAAAGATGTCTGCACTTGTGAACTACAACAACACCAGGAACTTGGAAGGAATGCAATGATCATCATCATGATCATCAACTCCCCTTTTCCCAGCTGACACCAGGAAGGTTCCTCTCCAGTTAGTCCTGTCTCTCCACCATTCATCATCCTACACTGTGTTCCAGTCCAGCTTCCACTGTCCTAAGCTGTTCTTCACAGAGTCCATCCATCATAATCTTCATCTCTCACGTCCTCTCTTCCCTGTCATCTGCCTTTCCAGTGCTTGTCTTTCATCCACTTGACATGTCCAACCACCTCAATCTGATCTGCTCCAGTTTCTGTACTTTTTGCTCTTTTCATGTCTTCATTTCTCACTCTATCCCTCCTTATCTTCCTGCCTGTACTCTACTCTCATCTCTCTGCTGCACAGGTCATTATAGACAAGTAACATCGCTTACACATTACTTCTTTAGCCTTCATTGATACATCTCAATTCCTCCGTACATGTTGGTTAAAAGGCACTCCTACCACTAATTTCCATATCCAGTCTTCAGTTTTCAGTCAGTTCACTTCCAAAGTAATCTATTTCCAGTTTCTTGTCGCCAACTCTGATAGCTCCTTTCCTTCTTCACTCACTACTACTCACCAACATTGTCTTGCTCTTCTCCACATACATCCTCAACCCCTATTGTTCAATCCTTCTATTCAGCATGTTCACTGGTTGTTGTATCTCCTCTTCTTTTCCCCACATCACATCATCATCATCCACATTCATTCTTCCCTCTCTATAACCTTCCCTTTCTACAATGATACACTTGGAAAATATTTTGAAAAGCAACAATAAGGGTGAGAAAGAACTAAAGGCAGACTGGTCAGTGCCATCGTTTCCACTATAGCTGTGAAACATGTATGCTAAAGAAAGCTGATAGCTGAAGGATCAAACGTATTTGAGGTTTGAAGTCTGCAACATCTGTTGAGAATACGAACGACAGATTTTGTAAAAATGAAATCCTGCACCAGGTCAAGCATACTATCGCCATCACAGGGAATACAGTGAAATTAGATAGCTATTCTACTATGGCCACGTAATGAGAAGTACCTCCTCAGATGTCATGCTTGGAATGGTGGGTGATGGGGGCAAAAGAGGAAACAGAATGTTGGTTAGATGGTATCAAAGCAGATGCACTACTTATAAGACAGCTGTACTTAACTCGTGATGAGAGACAAACCACCAATCAAACAATATTGTTCACTACTTCACTTGAATCCACTCAGTGGATGGAGAGGGGTTGTCTCACCACTACCTCCAGCACATCAATAGAACGAGGCAGTGCTACTCCTTAGCAGGAAACCGTTCTCACTCCATGGCTCCTTCAAGCTCGTCCCTCAGTTGAAACAGCACATCCTGGAATGAGAGATCAGATCTTAGACCATACTCAGATAACATAGGAACATGACACAGTGAGGGATATCCGGTGAGAGGTCTATGGTTGATAATCATGATTATTTACAATCCTATTCTTTATCTCAATCACTTTCTTTATTTTAAATCTGATTTCAATCCTTGTCTGCCAAAAAGCAATTCAATCACTTCCTTATCAATGAAAGGTTCATACCGCATTTACTCGCATATCGGCCACACTTCTTATCTTAATTTTAAGGTCGCAAAGTAGGGGGTGTGGCTGATATGCGGAAATTTTTCAGACAAAATTTTTACAAGACCTGAGGACATATTATAGCCATTGAAACTATTTTTAGAGAGGTATTTATATAATAACAAAGATATGCTATGCATTTGTCAGTTCTGCTTTTGACCATGTTACATATTGCTGATACGGTGTTGTCAATAAAACACAAAATTAACCAGTAACACGGTAATGCATACCAGTACATCCACCATCAAACTGAGCACGGTAATACTGCGTGAAAACATAGTTAAAACGAGCAGTGACTTCAATACAACTTCACTGAAGGCCATACTGTACTTTAATGGTCTATCATTACGTATGACATCTGACTGGGAGCAGGCGATGATGATGATGATGATGATGATGATGTCGCTTTTTGCATCATGTGCTCTGGAAATATTAATTGCAATTTTATAATATCCAGGATATTCTGATCACTCCAATTACTTGAAACAAGTTACCATGTGCCTTTAAAAAATTAACAAGTGTACTAAATGCCAAGATGATAGTCTACACTTAAAATGTTACTCAGGGATCATGCACAAAGGACGTGTTTTGACAAGCTTACTCGTACATCATCACAACAAAAGGCGAGTGTAATCAACTTCAATCATAGATTTATTTTTCTAACCTGCAAATCTGACGTCCAAATAGTAGTCAGCCTGATAAACTAGTAGATGTGCACGCTGTGTACGTGCGTCACCTCTGCAATTCATCCTTCCCATCTCACGTGTTATTGTGAGGGCCACTTACAGCTCTATCACATCCCTGTGCTGAGACGGCAGAAATCACAAAATTCATCAATAAAATGGTAATGCGGACTGTATGAAATGAGTCATGTTGTCTGTGATCTTCAACTTATCTCACAAAATATTTCACCAGATACACTCAAAATAATTTATCTTATTTACAAACGCACAAAAAAGCAAAGAAATATTGAAACTGTACACGGAGGTTATTTATCGGTATATATTCTGTTCGTAATTTATCACTTGAGGAGGGGCTACATTATTTTAACTGAAAAACTTGGAAGAAACAATACATTATAATTGTACAGTAACATGTCATTAAAAAACACTGTTTATACGAATTCACTTGGAATCACAAGGAGAGTGGCTAGTTTCACTTTCATCTCATCGATACCAGTCACGAATTTAATGTTCTTCTGTAATGTTTTGCCTTCAAAAGTAACGTACAGAGGTAGTTTATGGCCCACAGCAGTAATGGCCAACATCACCGTACAACGTAACTTTTCATTGCCGGTATTTTTAATTAGAACACTTGCCACTCCTTTCTCAGAAACAGTAGCATTCCTTGGCATGTAAAAATACACAGGACTTTGGTCAGCACTGACGATCTGCGGGAGAAGATATGAGTTCTGCTGCCTTAACCTGATTACATGCCTGTGAAACTGTGTAACTTCATCAAAGCCGTTGTTAAAAACCAACAACAAACAAATGAACCCTCAGCTAGTTCGCTTCCTGCAGCTCGCTCCGACTCGTCCCGATCTTCCCTGACAATACGAGATCAACGACAAACATCTGCTAGACTGCCTGTCAAGCAGTCCTTAACACACACTGCAGTCAGGCTCATCGATTGAGGTTATTCTTTCATTAATGCTGGAAACACTATTGCAACTACAGAAGGAAAGTAAAGTGACCAAAAGTATTAAGCATGGATTCAAATGGAAGTATTTACGATTCCCAAGCTGTAAACCATATATTATAGAAATATCCTGTTCCAATAAGCATATACACTGAGGACCGAGGATGTTGTGCATAAGCCAATCAACTATGTATTTTTTGAGCGATGATAGTGTTGGCTTATGTGCTGTGATAACTAGCATTATCAAATTCTATCACACTGTTTCGACTTAAGTTCGGCAGCAGTTACCTTTCCACCCAGGTTGAAAAATTGGTAAAGTTCATGTCGTCATGGTAGTCCCCTGTCTTTTACTTTGATCTGAATATCAATGAGGCATTGTTTACAAAGCCTTGCTCTACCCCAGTATGCAAAATAATAATGCGAGGACCTTTCCCTATAGCTTGTAATTTTCCCAGCTCTGTTTCAGATTGCAAGAAATATGAGACAGAGTGAGTAGAACGAAGGAATGTCTCATCTAAATATACTACTCACCGACCGTTCTCTCTGTACTGTTGATTTCTTCTCAGGTACCTTCCCCTCCGTGCCATGATATCAGGTTTTACTATCAAAAAATTTCGAGAATTACGGCACCTAGTCCTACAGAACACCCATCTCTTTTAATAATCTTTGAAAATACTCTCGAATACAGTCAAGTACATTTCCTGATTTTAACACACTGTTCAATTTCTTCATTGTAGGTACAGGTTTTTTTCATCACATAAAATTCGCCTTTCGTGAAGTCGTCTGTTTCGATCCTTTTCTTCTGCATCGTTTTCTTGCCATCAGGTGTAGAAAACTGCAGACGACTCTTGGCTATACACGTCTTCCCTTCCGCTATTATACGTTTCACCAGTGAAATTAAAAGCCCCGTTGCTTCCCTTGATGACCCAACAACAATATAATTAAGTTTCCGAAAGGTTTTTCTTCTCGTAGGCAAGCACCTACGTTATAGTATTCCTCAAGCTTGTCCACTTCGTGGCCATCCAGATTTGCTACCAGTTCTTGAAGTAACAGCAATAACTATACCCAAATGACACTACCACTAGAATAACATGCTACACAGCACTAAATACAGTACACCCTATGTGAGAAAGAATTACAGACTACAACTGAAAAAAGAAAATTTGTATAAAACCGACAAAACAACAAGAATGAACAAGTATAATTAACGAACCACCTAATCGATACTTTATTTTTTGCGTTGGGCAAAATTAAATATACATTATCACTCACAGAACATGTTTCGACCACTTAGTGGTCATCATCAGCTGTATAAGGAAAACTTAGATGAAAAATATTGGACAATAAGCACAAGTTATGGGGGAAAAAAACACCCGACCTAAAGATAATGTATATCTAATTTTGCCCAATGCAAAAAATAAAGTATTGATTAGGTGGTTCTTTAATGATACTTGTTCATTATACTCATCGATATGGTCATGAAATGGACAACTTGCAAAACAACAAGAACGTGAAAACATATACAGAAGTGGCAAGGAAACTCTTGTCATCGCGCCTTCAGTGTGCATAGTACGGTGGCCAGACAACATGTGACCCCCTCCAATACTCCTTTATGATGTCACACATCCACTCAGAGAGAAGGCGTAGATAAGAGAGCTTTGCACAGGTTCTTTTGAACGTTGCAGGATAATTGGCAGGTTTTGGCACAAAGACTTTCCCGCCACAATGAAGGTTATTGCGCTGCATAAACCGAGTAGCCAACCCGCAACTTGCTTTGAATAAGTTTCCCAGAATATGGTGGGATCGCTCAATTTCCCATGCTTCCGGTTGCAACTCTTCGTGATAAACGCTATAGCCGCTGTTCCGCATCTCTCCCACCCATTTCAGTAACGCTTCTTCAACACCCGGGAACTTGCGCTGTTTTAGGCCATGAAATGCAACTTGCTGCTTTCTCCAATTTTTCACTTGTTTTCTGTGAACAGAATCACAACCCATTTTCTTCTGTGAATTTCATCACATTTAGCTTGAATGAAGCCGTGTCCGTGCTGTTTTCAGAGTTAGCATTCTTCTTAGGTAGGACACCATGCTCAGATACGTCCATGTGTACTAGATTGAATTATCTCCAAGGACCTGTACCAAGCTTCTGAAGGCCACACACAATTATTATTATTATTATTATTATTTAGTATTATTGGGTAACCAGCCTCAATTAAAACTACTCGCAAGAAATGTAAAAGATGCCCAACATTCGAAGAACAAAGTCTTCAGCACAAGAAAGGTCAAGGCCACAAAGGGGTGAAAAATGAAGTCTCCATAGGCCTTGGAAACCTAGTAACATTGGGGCGGAAGAGAACAAGAGTTGACCGAGGGAGGTCAGATAGGAGACTGGTACGAGTAAGTCGAAGCAACGCCAGACTCAGTTAGGACAATCCACACTTCCAACTGAGAACACAAGGCTCCCGTTTTAGTTGCCTCGTACGACATGCACAGTGGGTATATTTTACCATCCCCATCCACAGGTTTTCCTAATTTGCTCCTATAGCTTCTGTTTTGGAAATCTCCCTGAAAAAATTCCTTGGTACACTATTTCTATGACATCTTCAAGCAAGAGGATCACAATTCTCAGACATTCATAAAGCAATGCTATTGCTAATCTACACTCACTGTGATACTTCTGAGCAATTAAGGAAATATACAAGTGGAGATATTGCTTGCCTTCTCCTGGTACAATTCAAACGCTGATTAACTTCTCTTTGCACCAAAAGCTGTCTCCACACATATTATATAGAAATATTTTCCTAACTAACACAAGACATCCAGTGATGCTGTCCTCAAAGTCACTTGCTGAGGATGTGGTAAGAAGTGCTTCAACAAGGCGATTTATTTCAAGTTTGTACAACTTGATCATCGTGATTTATTCAAATTTATAATAATAATAATAATAATAATAATAATAATAATCGTATGGCCTCAGCTACCGTGTGCAGACATTTGAATTTGACGCCATCTGGCTGCCTGCTCATCAATTTCAATGTTCCGTTTTAATCTAGGCCCACTAGATGGCAGACCGAGTAAACCGAAACTATCTTGGGCGTCTATGGCTGAGATTTAGGGTAAAGGGGGCTAAGAGTTCGCAGCGTCTAAGAGTACGCATAGTTGTTTTCGTGTAGTTGGGAACACTGCAGTTCTGTTTTGGCGGTCGTGCAGTGAAGTTATTAGCGATCGTGACTGTATCCCAAAAGTTTGTGGTTTTACCTCGAGTGGTTTGATTTCTACAGGTAAATATCATATTAGTACATTCTAATAAACTTTTTTCTTGGTTCCTTACTTAACTAGCATTAATTTTTAACACATACCAGGGGTAATTTCAGTCCATCATGAAGTAGTGCACTCTATAGCCTCGCTGATGGTATGCATGCTGTCTGCTTGTCTGACAAGTGGTGCGATCTAGCGATGATTATTTAAAACTGTTGCAAAGTGGCCAAGAGTGCGCACTGGTTGGAAGCCCAAGAGTACGCGCGAACTCTTACACGCTCGTCGTGCGTACTCTTTGCCGCTCGCCTTGTTTAGGGAAGGAAACGATTGAAGCACTACCTCTTTCACTCACCCTAATGTCAGATACAGGCTATATGGATGTTATCTCTTTGCTAATAACTGGCTTCCACATTTCCAACATGTTAAGGCGTCAAATGACGACCCGATGCTTTTGATCCTCGACAACCATTCTCATTGCTCACTACAAGCAGTGGAATTCTGTAGAAAGAACAATATAACACAGCTTTCGATTTCTCCACACACCACTCATAAGCTTCAACCTTTGGACAGGTGTTTCTTTGGGCCCTTAAAATCTGCTTATGCAGATGAAGTAGACAAACACATGGTAGCCAATCCTGGGACACCTATACGCAAGACTGTCATAACCAGTCTCTTCAGAAGAACCTACAGTAAAGTTGCAACAGTTCCTCTGGCTGAGAAATCTTTTGCTTGCACTGGAATTTTCCCCTACAACCAAGATATTTTTACAGACATTGATTACCATCCAGCCACAGTGACAGAGATTCCAGCACAGTGTGTGACCTCGGGAGAAAGTGAGACTTCGTCACAAAATGTTACGCCAAAACAGCCCGGGACTGCACCTCATCAGTCGAATTCTCCACCACGTAGCTCACTAAATAGGATTTCTGTTCAAACTCAGACAACACCACCTACAGTTCCTGCTCGTCAAAACTCAGAATTCACAGAGCGGGTCAGTATGCGGCCTTTATACCCCCTGCCCAAACGAGCGGACGAGTCGACAAAGAAAAGAAGAGATTTAGGTCTAAGGTCTGAAATTCTTTCTGATTCCCCCTACAAGAAACAGCTCGAGACAAAATTAACAGCAGCAACGGAAAAGAACCAGATAAAAACAAAAAGAACTCTGAAATATTCAAAGCAAAGTAGCACCAATAAACCAGCAAGTTCTCAACAGTCAACATCAGGAACATCAGAGGGTAATGAAAAACGAATTACATCGAGAGAGGAAGAAGAAACTTATTGCGCTGGCTGTGGTGAAAATTTCGCCAAGGAATGGATGAAGTGTTGTATTTGTGATCAGGGTGGCATGAGGAATGCTCTGGTTATGAAGGGATCGATGCCTTCGTGTGTGATCGTTGCGCTTAGATGATTTCTTAAGTGCGAACTCTTAGACGGATTCATCGCGTACTCTTACCCGACAGTTCTGCCAAGAGTACGCAAATACATATTTCATTATTTTTGTGATTTTACGATTTTTGTGCCATGTTAATAACACTTTGATACTGTATATATGTAGACCGATAGACAATGTATATTAAGTCAAATGTACATGATTATTATTCCAAACATTAAAAATTTATAAGTGATTTTGTGTATAGTGCGTACTCTTAGCCCCCTTTACCCTAATTAATTTTGTTGTGTGAACTCCAAATGTGTCACCAGAGATCTTTTACATGCCAACATTGTATGACATGGAGTGTCGAATGGACTTTTTTCTGCCCTTCAAAAATCTTACTACCTCTGCTGTGTTTGAACCTGCTATCTTGGGATCCGAAGGCTGACACTCTACCACTGATCCACAGAGGCAGCTAAGGCGATTTATTTCAAGTTTGTACAACTCAATCATGATTTTTTCAATGCTATCATTGAAGAAGCAATGAAGTGCTTCTTGAGAAGGCAATTGAGAGAGTCCTTCAGAAAAGATGTTGTGTTCATGTATATCCAACGCTTGTCCCCTTTCTTTACGGGGTTGACTACGAAGTGAGATGAATCTTCGTAGCAAGTTTTTATGACTGGATGCCCTTCCTGACGTCAACCTCATCAGAGGATGATAGTAGGAAGCGCACGTAGCCTACTCCTGTCCAATAGCACCAAGGCGTCTGCTCAAGGCTTTACGCCTCCATCAACAGCGTCATATGCCTTCTCTCCATGTGAGCAATGCAGGCTTTTGGCACGCTGTCTTGTGATTAGAAAAAAATAAGTGAAATGGCGTATGGCTTTTAGTGCTGGGAGTGTCCGAGGACAAGTTCGGCTCACCAGATACAGGTATTTTGATGTGACGCCCTTTGGCGACCTGCACGTCATGATGAGTATGAAATGATGATGAAAACAATGCATACACACAGCCCGTGCCAACGGAATTAAACAATTATGATAAGAATTCCCGGCCCTGCTTGGAATTGAGCCCGAGACCCATGTGATCAGCACGCCAACCATTTCGCCATGGAGCTCGACAAGTGATTACAAATTTTATACCACCACTTCCACTTCCGACACTCTGATGGTGAACACTTTTTTTTGAGCAATGGGACTGGAACCGGCTAACCAAGGCGTTAGACCTTAACGATCATGGCCACCAGGTAGGCTTTGCTGAGTTTAATACGGCATTATTAAATACAAGTTATCACTTGCGTTGATCAACAGGCTGAAGTTAAGAATCTTATTTCACAAAAATTACAGGAATCAGGCAAATCTGTAGGCTCACAAAGCAGAGGTGGTCAGCTATAGGAGGAGATATTGTCTTATATGGTGGTTCAGAAGCTACCTCTGATCCACGCGGAACTGCAAGGGGATTGCTTCAACACGTGTTTTAGATGGTTTTCTGTAGTTTCCCATTTTCATACCAGGCAAATGTACCTTAATTAAGGCCATGATCGCTTCCTTCTCACCCCTTTTTCTTTCCTGAGGCATGAAAGAGTTGTGGCCAGGAATTTAAAGTCACATGCCCTTCCTAGCACCACAGTTGCCGGGATGACAGGCAAGGGGCTAAACTGCTACACCATCCTGTTTCCTAATACTAACAATAATGGTATCGATGCTGGGCAAAGCAAAACCTTGTTAGTCCTACGGAGTAATATTTACAGAAGCAGTTCAAAATTGAGCGGTCAGAATTGTTCCTGGCATTTTCATTGCTTAATGATAGTATGATTTCTCCACCAATGGAATCTTCTGTTCCCTTCTCATGCAACGCAGCAAGCCAGACAGACGCATGGAGAGACTTGGTTTTCTTGTGAGTGAGTAACGAGGTTTTCATTGCCTAGCAACGACACGCTCACACGCATCCTAAGTAAACATTTTTACTTACCTAGTCAATCGGAGGTACAAGCAGACACATATTTTAGAATGAATAGTTCAGAAAAGAGACTCTCTGTAGCGGTAGACAAAGACACTAAATCAAAATAAGATTTTACTGAAAATGAGCACACTCAACTCATTTCCGAACTACTCACTGAAAACAGAAGCTACAATAAATCTGCGTACCCTTTGAGACTATGCCACATACCCCTAGTGGTATGGTCCTAATCCATCCACTTATCAATCAGATGGAACAATTTCTCTGCTTGATTTATTGATTACCCATCACGGTACCACTGGTCTAGTGGCCACGCCATCCTCTTCTTTCAGAACCTAGCAAGACAACATATCCTTCTTTCAAGATAATCATCCTTCCTCCTCAAGGTCATTGGATCCGTGGGACAAATAATGTCTGACTTTTTCCATCAAATGTTGCCTGAAAGGCAAGTTTAATTGGAACTTACCCTTTTCCCATTTTCCTACACCTGGTAATTCGATATCCATTGCCTCGTGCAGGAACATTGCTGGAGTGATAGCAGCCAAATCATCTAGTCCTTCACACAACCCGCAAGCATATTTCATTGGCAGCGGAAATACTGCTGGAACAAACACATTACAGATTATACTGCTCTGCTTCACTTAAAGTTCAATTATTTTTACATGCGTACTTCCTTTTCTTTAAATTGCACCTATCTTACTGGTTTCTACTATAAAGATTAAGCGTAGGCCCTATTACTTTGTCAAATCAAATATTTCAATATTCTGATAAACTTCCTGGGTAGGTAGGGGCCTAACTGAAAAAATGTAATTTCTTGAATTTCGGTTTTCAAATTAAATTTACAGTTTTTCATTTGGACCTCTGGGCAATTCTAGTTAATTCCAGTAAAAAAGCGTTACAATGTAATATTTATTCCCAAGAGCACCAGATAAATATTTTGAATCCTGTAACGAAGTAGGGGACTGGAAATAATAATAATATTGCAATAAAAGTTACTCACGTGTGTTCAGCACTCCATTTTGAATATTTTTGGGTCCCGAAATGTAGCATTTGTTGTGATTATCTGGGTAATATTGATAATAACATCTCATATGAAGTATTTAGGAAAATGTGTTTATGACAGCCATCTTTGTTTCCCAAAGAGTCGAAAGAGAATAAGAGTCTGACCTGCAAAGTAATTTTAACAAAGTGAGTAAATGGGCAGAAGATACTAAGCTGAGACTGAATGAGGATAAGACCGTCTCGATGACTTTTAGGAGAGGAGGCAAGAAGGGAACATTTTACTACGGAGACCGGCAGTTAAGATCAGTATCAAGTTTCCGGTACTTGGGAATAACATTTCAATCGGCTGGAAAACAATTTTCCCTTCATGTCAAAGAAAGACTAAACGCGGCCATTAAAGCAATGGGTGACATCAAACTTCTCAGCAGCTTGTCACTGACGACGGCCATAGAGTTGTTTCATCTCAAAGTCAGTCCAGTTGCGTCCTACGGAATAGAAAACATATGGGTGCATCTTACCAAGGCACAATTGCAAAGTTTAGAGAATGTAAAATCAGCATTTCTTAAAAGAGTACTTTGTCTATCCAAGTACACTCCTTCGCGCCTCGTTTACGTACTGACAAGAGAACTGTTCTATGTAGAAGAGCTGCGTCTGAAGTTCCTGCTTCCCACCACCGCGGCGTATAAGGCACTACTGCAGGAACTTCTTCAAAAGAGGAACAACATATCGGATGATTTTTACCTCAGTGACGCAATGATTAATTTAGAGTGGATGCAAGGAGGTTATAAATTAAGACATATATCAACAAGGCTCGCCGTGCATGGATTTCACCATAAACTGTGTGAATCCATGCAATTTCATGACCCCTGCCATGACTGTAAGTGCAGAAGATGTGGTGAACTCTGTGAGAGATACCATGTACTAAGGTGCAAATTGAGAACAGAATCTCTGAGACACTTTTGTGAATCAGTGTAATACTTGTATTCATGCACATTGTGCGCAATTAAATATTTATTATAAGTGTTGTTTCCAGACAACGAGCTAGCCAGAGGTGTTCTGTTCTGTTCTGTTCGTGAAGTTGATTTGGGCTCGTTATTTCACCCAGACACAATACTGTATTATATTTGTACTAGTTTTACACACGCACACAATTTCAATAAAGTAGAACACCAATGCAGTTGACAATGTTTTCTGAGTACGAAGTACTTGAAGATTGAGGGAATAGCCAGAGGTGTTATGGGATAGACCAGTCACTATGACCGTTGACTTTGTAGCAGGCATGGAACTTACAGTTCTCTATTAACCTTGGGTAAGGAGAGCATTTGTTGTGATTATCTGGGTAATATTGATAATAGGGATGTATCACGCAAAACTTGTCCGCTAGGTAGCGCAATGGATGTACCCGGTATGCGCTTTCCGCTGCTCGATTGTTTTACATGAGACTTATATGGAGTATTCCTACATTTGCGATCATCGAAACGAAACTTTTGCTTTAAATGCATTACAATGGAGTTACCATATTCTGCTAATGTTTTCAACGAGACGGGAAATGATATAGGTGCAATGACGATTGCGGATTTGGAAGCAGAATTGAAGAAAAGGGGCGTAAAAATATCAACAAAAAAAATGTAAGAGTTGATTGAAAGGTACCAGTAAGGAATAAATGCAGCAACTCCTTCTTTTAGCGTTTTTGTTAAGATTGGATTCTTAAAGTACAAATAGCATTTTGAAAACATTCCTAATACGGTATTTTTCCTGTTCTTTGCCGGTTATAGGCGTACATAAGGCACGACATTGGTGTGACAGCAGTACCTGGGGCTACATCCAGTACGACCATGGGCGCCCGCAAGTGGGGGCAAGGGGGGGCACTTGCCCCCCCCCCCCCCTTGAATTCTAAAGATGTTGATGTTCAATTATTTAATATCATACCAGATTATTTCATAAACTGAAATTACTGACAGTCATCTAGCATATGTTATAACTGGAAGTTTTTGTAAACAATTTAATGTTGCTGACGTTATATTGGTTTTTATATTCAAGAAAATTGTTAATGTGCCCCCAACTGGCAAAGATCCTGCGGGCGCCCATGAGTAGGCCTACGACTGAACTTCATTTCCGTGTAGCGCACGAGTTTCAGGATCTTGTTTCGGACCATAAGACAAATACCGGTATACAAATTTCAAATTTGGAAGTAATGTTCAGGAAGTCTGAAATTGATGGCTCCAGTGTCAAATCATAGGTCACTGTGTGATTCAGGGTACCGTACCGCACACGGTGTTATGGTTGTTTTTCTACTTCTATATCTTCTTGCTCTCTGAGTTATTTCCAAGGTACCGGTACCATACCAATACAATATCGAAGGTACAGCGTTCTCGTGAAGTCTTCATCTTTCGCCTAAAATTATTGAAATAGGTCATATTAACTTTTCAGAATGTACCACCTTATTATAAAATTATTTCTTAATTAGTACTAATTTGCTTACTTACCAGTTTCAGTAACGACACAGTCTTCAACTGTAAAATGTTTCGAGCAGACTTTGATATTAGGAGTCATATTTTTATTTCGTAGGTCCTGCCTACGAATCGCATGCACCACTTTTTACGGAAAGCATCTTGCTTAGGAAATTGATGGTATGAATATGGTCGACCTTGATTTTGGGACATTAGGACACAGCAATAGTCAGGCATCACAATTTTCTTGTCATCTTTGTTGTCGTAACGATATATTAAATCTTTTATTTCAGCATTTAACTAGGCAACTTCTATTAAAAACACATACAAACAAATGACGATCGACAAGCGCATACCGGGTACTACACGTGAGACATCTATCGGTAGTGTTTCAGTACATCCCTATAACATCTCATATGAAGTAGGAAAATGTGTTTATGACAGCCATCTTTGTTTCCCAAAGAGTCTAAAGAGAATAAAGTGTTGTTTCCAGACAACGAGCTAGCCAGAGGTGTTATGGGATAGACCAGTCACTATGACCGTTGACTTTATAGCAGGCATGGAACTTACAGTTCTATATTAACCTTGGGTAAGGAGAGCATGGAAGTTACAATGCAGACCATGGATGTTAAAAGTTTTGTTATTCCCAGTGATCTCAATATATATAGCCCGCCTGGTGGCCATGATCGTTAAGGCGCTGAAGTCTAAACGGTCTAACACCGAGGTTAGCCGGTTCGAGTCCCGTTGGTCGAAAAAATTTTCACCATCAGAATGTTGGCAGGCAGGGTAGGGGAGGTGGTGGTATACAATTTCTAATCACTAGATTGCGTGCCAAAAGCCTGGATTAAATTCCAAACCTCTCCGCAGTGCTCATATGGAGTGAGGGCATATGACGCTGTTGATGGTGATTCGTCCGTCGGATGGGGACGTTAAGCCTTGAGCAGACCCCTTGGTGCTATTCGACAGGAGTAGGCTATGTGCCGGCACCGGGTTTCACCCTCTCCCTACTATCATATATCACGTCATTCATTTCATCTCTCATTACTTCCTCTGATGAGGTTGACGTCAGGAAGGGCATCCGGTCATAAAAAAACGCCACGACAAATTCATCTCACCTCATACCCGACCCCGTAGGGAAACGGGACAAGGGCTGGACAAACAACAACAAACAGTGATCTCAATATATAAGTATATATTAATATATATATATTTCAATATATATTAGAGCCAGGGCCGGATTAAAGGGCTGCAGCTCCGGGCCCCGCGTGCCAAGTGGCCCCGGCCCTTGGCCAAACCTAAAATTGTGTAAAAAGGCCTGCTGCTCCACCTCCGTGCATGAATATTTACGCACGCAAAATATCGAACACGCACCCTTCCTTCTTATCAGCTGTCCGCGTTAGTATTTCATCACTGCTAGAATCATTTACCGTCCGGAGACACGAATCCTCGCTACTTACGCACTGTAATTATTGTAAAGGTTATTGTTGACGAAAATTTTAATCTGGCAGCTTGCGACAGGGGGAAGAGGTCTAGGAATTGAGCGAGGGGGGACAGGGGAAGCACGGTGGAATGCGCATGATATACTATATCTTTGCATCAGGAAGAGAACTTCCAGTTCACCTCTGATTATTGAACCATTCGTAAGTTAAATCTGTAATGTTCTTGTAAAATGGATAGGAAATATCCCAGTGGTGCCAAAAACCGTAAGTTCTGTTTTGTACGTCGATTTGATAGTGATGAGACAAATGTAAAATATGTTTCGGCATTATGAAATATTAACATGAAAAATAGAGAAAAATTGTAGCCTATTTCAACACTTCCTTATTCATCAATTTAAGTGGAAGTATTTCTATAACGACTTCAGTATGCTAGTCTTACGTGATGTTACGAAGAAGGGGCCCCACATTTTTTAATAGCCCAGGGCCCCCAAACACCTTAATCCGGCACTGATTAGAGCTCAGTGGTTATTCCGGTAAAGAAGGACGGGGCTGGAAATAATAACATTGCATTGAAAATCACTCGCATATGTTCAGCACTCCATTTTGAAAATTTCTGGGTCCCGAAATGTAGAATTTCTTGTGATTATCTGGGTAATAACTCATATGAAGTAGGAAGATGTAATTACGATAGCCATTTTTTAACTTTTTTTTCTCAGCGGTGTTATGGATAGACTGTTCACTTTGACTTTACAGCAAAGCATGGAACTTACAGTAGGTAAGGAAAGCAGACGGTAGAGCGCTGGCTTTCTTAGCCCAACTTGGCAGGTTCGATCCCGTCTCAGTCCGATGGTGAAGGTGCTCAAATACGTAGTTAGTAGGATGTAAAACCAATAACATTAACATTATTATGTGCTAATAAATTATATTTCTGAATATATTTCGAAGGTCAAGAAATAATACTCCTTAAGATTAAATAAATATTTCGATATTATCCTCGAACTCCTCCTCGAAATAAATTGTTTGACCTCCTCCACTATTTCACAAGGACTGTAATAACCTTGTCAGGGCATTATTAGCATGAATGGTTCAAAAGTTATGACCATTTCAGACTGTAGTGGTAATACTTCCCCCGCGCCTGCAAGCAAATTGCCTCTACGTGGCCGCTAGAGGTGCTACTGTCAGTCCAGCTGTCAAACAGATGAACCTTCCTCTTAATAGAGCTTTGCGACTGTATATATTAGACTGTGCTACTACTTTAGATGTCATAAAACATTATTTTTCAAACAAACAAACAAACAAACAATCAATCAATCAATCATGGATCTGCAGTTAGGGCAGTCACCCGGGTGGCAGATCCCCTATCAGTTGTTTACAATGTCAAAGAATTTGAAAAAGTCCGCCTCTGTGGTTAGGATGATCAAATACAGTAGAGACAATACGCGACACTTACGGATTTCGCCTTGCTAAAATGGGAGACAATTCGACGGTGGCGCTCCTAGTGACTTGACCTGAACAAATCGCGCTAAATTCAAATATCAATGGAAATGTATATACGGAAGTGGATAAATAAATTACGTCTAGAAAGAAAGTGATATTGAGATATTAACTTCGAAGTTGCTAAAGCAAGATATGAAATGGGCTACTGTGATACGGCTTGATCTTTTATTTATGCGTTACTTTTTCAGCTTTAGCATTCCTGCCTGAACTTTCACGGTTGGATTTGTCTTTTTTCTCATTTAGAAAACATTGTATGATCACATTAAGACACTTGTCAGTGAAAATATCGGCACATTCCTTACACACATGATGTAATGAATTAACATTTAAAGGCTGGACAATTTTCCTCTTAACATGAAGCCTACTAACAGAAAGAAAAACTATAAAATTCTGGCTTTAATCTGAGAAGAGGGATTAAAGAAAGAAAAGTATGAAAATGTTGTCGATAGTGATGCTTTGAGGAATATTTACGTATAATTACAGTAAAAACCCTTGGCTGTATAGTCGAGGATTTTTAAAGTCGCTGGCCTGGAAATGATCTGAACAGATCTTATAATTCTTATATAAGCGTAACGTCCCTTCTTTCTTGTACACCGTATCCAAATCACTTCTGTGGCATTTCAAAACCCACAGATCACACCTACAACACATCGGTATTGAAGGTTAACTGCTGCACTATACAAAAAAATATGCGCATTACATTTTATGCCAGTTAAAATATGGGTCGAGCAGGTCAGAAGATTACGAAGTACTATAAAAATCTCTGTCACTCGAAGAATATATATGCAAACACAATATTACTTACATGTTGTTGTCACGAGGGAACCTGAAGAATGACCGCACATTTTTCTCTACTTCGTAATTACTGCAGCCAAACACAGCACATACCTTTCCCCTCATGTTGAGGGGAGATATCAAGGAATGACACACGCTACTATTTAATTATGTCAGCTCACTGAACACTCATAAATAACACCAAAAACCACACAAAAATACTGAGAGAATCAGTACTGTTCAGGTCTATCTGCTAGAGTGAGCTCCAATAGCTGTCCCTCGATATCTCGCTCAGTGTCGCGTATTGTCTCTGCTGTATTTGGTATGATTAACTCCCATGCCCAAAGGCCTGGGTCTGGTTCCCAGCTCTGCCACGAAATTTAAAAAGTAATACGAGGGGTCCACTCAGCCTCAGGAGGTCAACTGAGTAAGGGTGTTTTTCTAGCCATTTTTAAAAGTTTTCAAAGAACTTGGAATGTTTCCCTTCATAATCCCTTGCTCCTCGTCCTATAAATTAATATTTGCCCCAATTTTTCCTCTTCAACCTTATTCTTCTACTTATCCTATTCCACGTGAACTCACCACTGACTGCTAGAAACATACCACTTAGTCGAGCATCTTGTTTCCTTATTCCCAAGTCTTTCCAGTCCAAAGTGTGCTACGTATTTATACCTCTACTCCTTTGTCAGAAATCACCCAGAACAAATTATGCTGCTTTCCTTCGAAAGTTTTCCAATTCTCGTATCAAGTGGTACTAATGACGGTCCCAAACACTGAGCTCTTACCAGAAACCTATACGCCCTCTCCTTTACATCCCTACTTCACGCCCTAAATACTCTCATATCAATGTGAGGAGATCTGTAACCTTTCTTAACTACCTCATTAATATGATGACCCCAATGACTATCTCTCCTTTACTTACGTTGTTCCACGTACAAACACTATACACCATTTACACCGCCTGCGTATCAGTTTTGATGCTCCTCCGTCTTACTCTAGCACATTACGCTGAAAACAACTGCGTGATGCACGGCTGAGTTTTAATTAATTTTGTTAGGTGAACATCATGAAGAACGAAATAGACTATCATGCAATCTTCAACATTGAATACCTCTGCAGGTTAGGTTCGAACCTGCGACTCCTTAGCACTGACCTAGAGCGGAAACAGAGAGGGACAATACCATATATTGAGGAATTCTCTAGGTAGAGTATTGATTACAGGCACGGTTAGAGCCATAATAAAGACAAAAATAGCAGTATGCAATCAATGTTCATAAACAACGCGTAAGAGGGGGTAAAGGCGTGTTTGATTCACCCAAAAGGATGTGTGTTCGATTACCCGTCAGGACATTATAAAAACATTAAGAAACAAGATTTCCATTTCCGGAGGTGCACATGGCCCTGGGGTTCACTCAGCCTGCATCAAAAATGAGTACCGAGTTAACTCCTGGGGGCAAAGACGCCCGGGCGTGGAGCTAACCACTCTTCCTCACCAAGTGCCGAGGTAACAGATGGTGGAAGATTTTTACCTTCCAACCATTCAAGGGCTGTCATGGCCTTTGCTTTTTTGATATCACGTAAGCTGAAAGTTACGATGAGATTTGTATTTATTTTCTTTCTTTCTTTCTTCCTTTCTTAATAGCCGGGCTGAGTGGCTCAGACGGTTGAGGCGCTGGCCTTCTGACCCCAACTTTGCAGGTTCAATCCTGGCTCAATCCGGTGGTATTTGAAGGTGCTCGAATACGTCAGCCTTGTGTCGGTAGATTTATTGGCACGTAAAAGAACTCCTGCAGGACTAAATTCCGGCACCTCGGCGTCTCCGAAAACCGACCGACCGGCAGATTCCCTATCTGTTGTTTTCCTAGCTTTTTCTTAAATGATTGCAAAGAAATTGGAAATTTATTGAACATCTCCCTTGGTAAGTTATTCCAATCTCTAACTCCCTTTCCTATAAATGAATATTTGTTCCAATTCGTCCTCTTGAATTCCAACTTTATCTTCATATTATTATCTTTCCTGCTTTTAAAGACACCACTCAAACTTATTCGTCTACTGATGTCATCTCTCCATTGACAACTCGAAACATTACACTTAGTTGAGCAGCTCGTCTCCTTTCTCCCAAGTCGTCCCAGCCCAAACATTGCAACATTTTTGTAACGATACTCTCTTGATGAAAATCGACCAGAACAAATCGAGCTGTTTTTCTCTGGATTTTTTCCAGTTCCTGAATCAAGTAATCTTGGCAAGGGTCCCATACACTGGAACCATACTCTAGTTGGGATCTTACCAGAGACTTATAAGCTCTCTCCTTTACATCCTTACTACAACCTCTAAATACCATCATAAACATATGCAGATATCTGTACCCTTTATTTTAAATCAAATTTATGTGATTACCCCATTGATGATCTCTCCTTATATTAATACCTAGGTACTTACAATGATCCCCAAAGGGAACTTTCACCCCATCAATGCAGTAATTAAAACTGAGAGGATTTTTCCTATTTGTTAAACTCGCAACCTGACTTTTAACCCCCGTTTATTATCATACCATTGCCTACTGTCCATCTAACAATGTTATCGAGGTCATTTTGCAGTTGCTCACAATCTTGTAACTTATTTATTACTCTGTACAGAATAACATCATCTGCAAAAAGCCTTATCTCTGATCCCACTTCTTTACACATATCATTGATATATATATAAGAAAACATAAAGGTCCAATAACACTGCCTTGAAGAATTCCCCTCTTAATTATAACAGGGACAGATAAAGCTTCGCCTACTCCAATTCTCTGAGTTCTATTTTCCACAAATATAGCCATCCATTCAGTCACTATTTTTTCTAGTCCCATTGCACTCATTTTTGCCAGCAGTCTCCCATGATCTACCCTATCATATACCTTAGATAGGACAATCGCGATACAGTCCATTCGACCTCCTGAATCCAGGATATCTGCTATATCTTGCTAGAATCCTACAAGTGGAGCTTCAGTGGAATAACCTTTCCTAAGCCCAAACTGCCTTCTATCAAACCAGTCATTAATTTCGCAAACATGTCTTATATAATCAGAAAGAATGATTTCCCAAAGTTTAAATGCGATACATGTCCAACTGACTGGCCTGTGATTTTCAGCTATTTGTCTATCACCCTTTCCTTTATATACATGGTACTATATCCCAACCCATTTTCTTTAGTATATACACCGAAACCTTATCAATTCCAGCTGCTTTTCTAGTTTTCAACTTTTGCATCTTACTGTAAATGCCATTGCTGTCATAGGTAAATTTTAATACTTCTTAGTTTTAGTGACCTCCTCTATCTGGGCATTATCCTTGTAACCAAAAAGTTTTACACACTGCTGACTGAATGCTTCTGCCTTTTCAAGATCCTTGCATACACATTCCCCTTGTTCATTAATGATTCCTGGAATATCCTTCTTGGAACCTGTTTCTGCCTTAAAGTACCTATACATACTATTCCATTTTTCACTGAATCTCTGCATTTTCTCCCTCCGTTACCACTTTATTTTCCTCAAGTAAACTGACCGAACCTCACCACAAGATATGTGGTACTTGTTTATACATCTGTGGTGTCAGGTGTTTGATACCAAGGCCAGTGTGCATACGATGAATTTCATTGTGATTCCATACTGACAATTAGTAATGGAACAGAAAAACTGATATATTTGTCCATCTTAGTTTTGTATGCTTGGAGATACATATTTTGTAATAGACACTTTGGGTTGGTCGATATGCAGTTTCCACCTTTTGGCATCTAATTTCATTGGCTTTTGTTTTGAGTCCATTTTCCTGAATTGTTTCACCAAGATACTCAAACTATGAAACTTGTTTCATTTAATTTTACCATATTTCCACTACTAGTTGCTTGTTTGTTGCAGGTCTTTTCGAAAGGTATCTGAAGGCCGACTTTTTCAGCAATTTCTTTCACAAGTTGAATCTGATTTTGAACTGTTGAAATGTCTCGGGTTAATATTGCTAGGTCGTCTGCAAATGCTAGGCAATCTACTGCTAGTTTTCCTCTGCCTAAAGTGATTGGTTAGCGAATTTTGAGGACCAGTTTCTGTTTGCACCATTCTTGTATCACTTTTTCAAGGACACTGTTGAAGAGCAAAGGTGAGAATATATCTCCCTGTCTTACTCCCATTTGGATTTCAAAACGGATCTGAGGTTTTCCGCGTGAATTTAACCTTCAACTTCGTGTCTGTCCATTTCTGTTTTATGATGCAATGTTAAAACCTTGTTCTTTCAATATTTGGAAGTGTAATTTGCAATCGGCTGAATCATAGGCTTTTTTGAAATTAACTAATATGCAGACTAAACTTTTGCTACAAATTCTCTGATGTCTTAGGATTAGCTTTAGGTTCAACATTTGCTCTGTACATGATCGGGATGGTCTGACTCCCGCCTGATATTCTCCCATTTGTGGTTCTAGTTGCTGTTGTGCTCTATGAAGAAGTTATTGGGATATAATTTTGTACGCAACCAATACTAGTGAGATTCCTCTGTAGTTGTTTACATCTGTTCTGTCTCCCTTCTTGTGGAGCAGGTGAATTAATGCATTTTTCCAGTCTTCTGGGATTTGTTCTGTTTGCCAAATGTCTTGCATGATTTTTGTGACTTCTTTTATAGTGTTTTGAGGACTTCTGCTATGATTCCATCTTCACCTAATGCTTTATTGTTTTGAAGTCTTTTGATCTGTCTTGTGATTTCTTCTTCATCTGGTGGTAATGAATTTAGATTAGTATGGTATTTTCAGGTTCTTGTGGAGAAAATCTTTGTGTTAGTTCTGGACAATTCAGAAATTCTTTTAAAAAATCTGGTGAGTTCCTCACAGTTCTCTTAGTTGTTTAGTGCCAATTGTCCATTTCCTTTCTCGAAGCAGACACTTTGCTGTTGATATCCTGTAAGCTTAGTTTTGAAGGCCGGCCCCGTGGCGTAGGGGTAGCGTGCCTGCCTCTCACCCGGAGACCCTGCGGTCGATTACCGGCCAGGTCAGGGATTTTTACCTGGACCTGAGGCCTGGTTTGAGGTCCACTTGGCCTACGTGATTATAATTGAGGAGCTATCTGACGGTAAGATAGCGGCCCCGATCTAGAAAGCCAAGAATAATGGCCGAGAGCATTCATCGTGCTGACCACACGATACCTCGTAATCTGCAGGCCTTCGGGCTAAGCAGCGGTTACTTGGTAGGCCAAGGCCCTTCAAGGGCTGTAGTGCCATGGGGTTTGGTTTTTTTAGTTTTGAAGTTCTTATAGACATTCTGGGTGTTGCTTCTTATGAAGTCTTTCTCAATTTCAAATAGTCAATCATTTTCAAATTTCCTTGTGGTCCGTCTGATCAAATGAGCTGTCTCTTTCCTCACTGCCAGGAATGTTTTGTAGTTATTCTCCATCTTTCTGCTGTTCCAGTTGTTGTATGCCTTCCGTTGACATTGGATAGCTTGTTCACATTCCTCATTCCACCAACGGTGTCTGTTCCTTTCCTGCACAGGAATTAGTGTTTCTGCTGTTGTAACCAGTTTCCTTTTGCGTTGTTGCCAATTTCTTGCCTCCTTTCTCTCTAATTCTTCTGTGAGGGATGGTTGGATCCTAGTGGGGTCAAGTTTTAGGATCAGTGGTTTACGAATCTCTGCGGTTTCAACTGTAGTTTGATTCTCCTCAGGTAATGATCTGAGTCTATGTTTGCACCCCTTCTGACTTGAACATTCATAATTTCTCTGTGGTTTGGATAAGAGATTGCTACACGGTCAATTTGGAATTTGCCGATGAGTGTATTCGGTGATCTCCATGTCATTTGTTTTGAAGGTTTCTTTTAGAAGTGTTTTGACATGGTTTTAAGGTTGAATATCCTGCAGAGTTTGACAAATCTTTGTCCACTTTGGTTGGTTCATTAATGTGCTGAGAATTTTCCTACTGATTTTCTGTTTTCTTTCTCTGCCTAATTGAGCATTGAAGTTGCCTGGTAAGATTTTGACATAGTTTGGAAGAATTTTGGATACTATTTCTTCTAGTGTTTCCCAAAATGTTCCTACCTTTCTGAGGTCTGTTTTATTGTCTTCATTGATTTGCATATGTGCATTAATTAGTATGTATGGTTTATTTACACACTTTACGGTGATTGTCATTAGTCTATCATTAACAGGCCTCACATTTGTTACTGAATTGAGTATGTTTCTCTTGACTGCACAAGAGACTCCTAAAAGTGGTGGGTTTTTGAGAAATAGTTTGTCTGTTTTACTTTTGAAGAGTCTGTAGTTCCTGAAATCCACTGTTTTTTCATCAGTCAGTCTTGTTTCTTGTAGTGCCAGTATCTGTATTTCTTGTTCGTTTAAGGTTTGCTCTAGTTCATACAATTCTCCTGCTCGTATGAGAGTATTTATATTCATGGTTCCTAATAATAATTTTTTTTAAAATGTTATTTGTTTTACGTCCCACTAACTACTTTTTAAGGTCTTCGGAGACGCCGAGGTGCCAGAATTTAGTCCCGCAGGAGTTCTTTTACGTGCCAGTAAATCTACCGACACGGGGCTGTCGTATTTGAGCACCTTCAAATACCACCGGACTGAGCCAGGATCGAACCTGCCAAGTTGGGGTTAGAAGGCTAGCGCCTTAACCGTCTGAGCCACTCAGCCCGGCACTTCATGGTTCCTAAAAAAGATTTTGCTGTTTGGGCGAAGTTGTCCAAGAGATCTCCGACTCCCTCTGTTTGCGTGTCTGTCCAGACTCCCCAGAATCCAACAGTCTGGTTGTACTGTTCTTGACAGCAGTGGGGTAAAAGTTTGATTTCTAACACACCTCATGGTACTTGATTATCATAAGTTTCGACCAAGGTCCAGTTCTTAGAACTGGAGTGGTGAGTTCCAGAATAGAAATTCCAGCCGCACCTCTGGTGATGACACGCTGACCACTTTCCCGCTTGCTGTAAGTCAGACGCGAAGTGGATTTGAGTTGGCTCTTCTGTCCTCTCTGCCACTGGGATATCTCCTCTTCTGCCTTCAAGGCCATTGACCATTTTCCCCTTTACCTCAGTTGATCCACGGGTGCTAATTTGGCTATGCCTTATTCACACTGGTCCTGCACATCTACAAGAACTTCCCGTATCAGCCACTGGGACGCACCATGTCAGGGCCTCAGTGTCTCGCATAGGGTTATGCCTAGCTCTTATTCAATTCAGAGCTAAACCCCCATGCAAGCTGACCAGGCGTGGGAATTAATATTATTATAACCACCATCGTCATCTCCTGCGTGATGTAGTAGGTGTTGAAAGAGAAACTCAGGTGACCACGAGGTACTGGAATTGCTTCCACTTACCTGTGCCATCCTCCTCATTTTCATCCTTGCTAACTGACCTCCCTTGGTTAATTCTTGCTCTTTTCCTACTCCAACAGTATTAGTTTTGCCAGTTCTTCATTTTCGGGTGCTGGTACCTTGATTCTTTCCTCTGATAGTGTTACTCGAGGATGATATCACTACCACCACCATAATGAAAGACACCTTCCGAATCCAAAACGATACAAGAGCCTGGCACCAATAAGTCGAAACAGTATGTCTTACCCTTTTAGTCACCTCTTACGACAGGCAGGCGATACTCCACATAGAGCGTGCAATCAACTGCTCCAATGAACCAAACCAAACAACCGCTGCTCAGCCCAAAGGCCTGCAGATTACGAGTTATCATGTGTCTATGTTTCTCGTGTAATGGTTCCAGAATGTTGTGACTATCGACATTTTCTTTAAGAAACTCAGAGATTTCTATAGTTATTTTCAAGAGAATATTGCCTTAGTATAGTTCTCTGTTGCAGGCAGATAACTTATCACAATCTCTCTTGTTTCATTTGCAGCTTATATACCTTGTATATTGAAATTTGTCACTTGTTGCTTCCATATAAATTACATTACTTTTTCTTCTCTATTGTACATTCATCATAAAGTGTGCCATCTCATTTTTAGCCTGATGTCCATCACTTAGAGATAGTCTCCAGAAATTCTGACATGCATTTCTGTTCAGTGAGACAGAGCTCCAGTTATTGATCTACAGTTGAGATGTATCTCAATATTTATAATTGATTTCTCTCAGGTTGATTCAAATCACCCTTTCAATGTCTCATAAAATGTCTGAGGGTGTCAGTTCCGGTAAATTTAGGAACCCCACCACAGGTCGTTGATCCCAAGGGACACTTGTACTGGGCTGTGAACAGTCAGTAAACATGTCTTAACCTTTAGACAATATCGTAATACTATCTGCACTGAGCACGATTACGAACACCAGGTGGCAATATCTTATGTTTTGTTTCCATACAATAAATAATGAACTTTCTAGCTTTATCTTTGTGGCTCATTTAAATAATAATAATAATAATAATAATAATAATAATAATAATAATAATAATAATAATAATAATAATAATGTTATTTGCTTTATGTTCCACTAACTACTTTTACGGTTTTCAGAGATTCAGAGATGCTGGAATTTAGTCCCGCAGGAGTTTTTTATGTGCCAGTAAATCCACCGACACGATGCTGACATATTTGAGAGCCTTTAAATACCAGCTGCCAAGTTGGGGTCAGAAGGCCAGCACTGAGCCACTCATTCATTTATGCACATTTCTAGGGTCATGTGACAATTGGCAGTGACACTTAAGAACCTCATAATTGATCTGTATTGACTTCACAGCACAGAAATTTGTAAATTAAACGTCCACCTTTAGGGCCTTCTTCAGAATGACCACAAAGTTTGTAGAGAACACAGAATTGATCTTGAAGGGTCACACTGTGTCATATCGTAAGGAACAAAATGAAACCATAAAACATAAATAAGAATATATGCAATACTTGTGTCTGTAGTTTTACTGGCACGTAAAAGAACTCCTGCGGGACTGAATGCCGGCACCTTGGTGAAAAGAGTTTGTGGGACGTAAAGCAAATAACATTAAATTATTAGAATATTGTGTACAGAAAAGTTATGAAGGTGACAATTAGAAAAATGAAAAGAAGTATGTAGTCAATATGGACTGAAGAAGGCCATGTTTCACTAATTGTATTTTTTAATTAAAATTTGTGTATTGACTAAGGTGGACTTTTAAGTTACGTATTTCTGTATGATTGGCAGTTACAACACGATAATTATCTACTGAAGAGATACTTTTCAAATTTTCTGCGTTAATTCACTTGGATGGCTGCAGTGCAGTGGAATTACCACATTTTACATGTAATTTTAATTAAATCTGATTTTTTGTTTTCAAGGATATTTATCTTTTAAAAATCTATTTTGAAACTTAATGGTATTGTAATCATTGTTGGTAGTGAGTACATACCGTCCTCAACATTTCTTGCGAGTTTAAAATAAATTATGTGGCAAAATGCTACTAATCAGCCTGGCATTCTGGACACATTCTCAGCATGTTAGAATGCAGGGCGACCAACTGTCCTGCATTTTCAGGTATTTTGTAAATGTCCCACATGGAACGTCATTTGTCTTGTTTTCTATCTGAATGAATTTTCGTGTTATTGTCATCGGTACGAATCAGTGACTGTCCTGCCATCTAGCTTCAACTAAACATAGCGTAACCGTTGCCAACATGATGCTCTTTGAAAGTGCAAAACAAACGGATTATAGCGTAATTGGAGAAGCATTCCAGATGTACTGAACGGCAATGATACTTTGGCTTGTGGGAGAAGTGCCGATGAGTACAGTTTCAAGGAAGATAAATTATGCAATACTTTTACTTATATTGAGATTTTCAGTATAATAGTTATAACTGTATGTCCCGGAGACTGGTTTGAACCTCAACGGCTCCGCCATCAGCTGGCACAGGCGGCCCAGGCGCCACTAGGAAGTGAGGAGCGAGGTAGTCTCCCGTTACTTTCCTCCCTGAGCCAGAAGTTGCTCTTACATATCAGTCTGCCAAGCACACTCAAATGCGTGCACCAACCGACCCTATGAGCGATATCTTCACATCATTCTGGCTGCATAAGGAATGGCATTACTAGCATCACTCATACCTCAGTCACTTTCATATTGTCAAAGCCAAGGATGAGACTGGGACAGGTCAATGAAAGCCACAAATTTGTTCCATCCCATACCAGAAGACTATAACAAAACACTGGGTCTTGCCAGCAAAGGCATAGTTATAACTAGAGGTTGAAATTTAGAACAAGTTGTATTAGAAAGTATTTAATGTAACTGATAAAACAAATTTTTAAAATTATTATTACAATGGGCTTTACGTCACACCGGTACAGATAGCTTTTATGGTGATGATAGGAGTGGGAAGCAAGTGGCCATTGCCTTAATTAAGGTACAGCCCCAGCATATCTCTGGTGTGAAAAATGGGAAACCATGGAAAACCATATTCAGGCTGCTGACAGTGGAGTTCGAACACACTATCACCCAAATGATAAAACTACAAATGTGCCACAAATATGTAATTTTTTTCTTCTATTTCCAATTTTAAAAAATAAACTTCTGATAAAATTTATGCTACACAGTGTTCAATATTTATTTTATTGTTTCAGAATTTGTTGACTTTTGAATGTTTTTATTTAGATGACGGGTCTTCAACTCACAGACTTAGAAAGAAATTGTACGATAAAGATGAGTGAAATTAATTGTTGTATGTTTTTACTTCAATAACAAAATCATCAATAAAAGAGGGAAACTGTGAACACGATAGTTTTGAAAATGAAAAATTGTTTTAAAATTACAGCAAAAAATGTAGCTTTTCCCCAAAGTAGCGTAACGTCCCCCTTTTGTTACTGCCTTGTCCCTCATTCCTTCCTTGAACAGCTGGTCGCCCTAAGAGCACGGCACTGAACCACAAGACGCAGGCTGCCAGGAAACCCAATCCACAAGCCGCCTGCTCCCGTAGATTCCACAACGACATTTCAAGTGGATCACCAGTACATTTACTCACTCTTTGAGGAACTGTAACTGTAGATGTGGTCTGCTCTCACTGCGATAACTGGTTCCACTCTGAAATAAACTGGAGAAGGTTGGAGAAAGAAGAACAAGTTTGATTGTCAACATATTTAATGCAATCTTTCTAATTATAATAACAATGCGCTATAAACGTGAATGATGTAAACTAAAAAAAGCGCATACTAAACACTATAGTCTATAATACGCTAAGACTAGCTTGAGACTAAGTCCTTGACACTGATAATACTCTTCCTGCACTGCTTAATAGTGAAATATATTGAGAGAGGAATATGCGGTGGGTAGGCCTAACTTACTTAGTGCCATAATTAGCTCACATCTTACGTAATTTGTTTATGATCCCTGTGCCAAAAATATCTTTTAAGAAGTAGCTTTTTAATTTTATTAATAGTGAAAACAGGGACTTTACTTTTTACAGTCTTTTTGCCGAATATGATATGGCTCTTAACCACCTACTGCTTATGAAAGAGGAGACTAGACACGATCTAGGACAATGCACGATAGGAAAACATCCATGCAAACATGAGGGAAAAATCCTCTAGAACAGCGATTTTCAATCTGTGGTATGTGATAGTACGCCAGGAAATCAGTAGAAAGAACAAGTCAAAGACAGTTGATCAAGCCCAACTGAGTGTAGCGGAGCATATAGACAACGTAAGGAAGGCGAGGCGTCGAAGAGTCTATGGAGATTGGAAATAGTGTGCTTTCACAACAATCGCACAAGGACAGTCCAGCTAAACTCAAAGTAACACCCATGTGACACAGTCCTCGCAAAACTTTAGCTCTCACTCAGCCTCAGTTGTCATGTCACTGTCTTTTAAACTGGTCACATACATCTTTTATTCCTTCAAAATAGTTTCAAGGTGTAAAGCTTCCTCCCTTCTTGTACCTTTCAATGGACTCATCCATTACACGTGTTTACATTCACTGTTCCCCCTTTCATCACCACTCTGTCAGTGGGAAGCTTTTTCTGTAAACTTGCATTCCCACCATGTGTGACTCCTAACGCGGTCTGTATAGAAGTGTTTTGTGAGTTTCATGGATATATTTGTGTTTTGCTATAGAAACTAACATTTCGTTTCGTGGATATATTTTTCTGTTATAACACAATGTGATTTGCTACAAACATTTGTATTTTGTTTCATGGATATATTTTTCCTTAATAATACAATGTGTTTTGCTAAAAAACTAGTATTTTTCATACTTTTCTTACATAAATCAATGTTTCTTTGCTACAAGAACTGGTATTTTGTACTTCCCGGACAAATCGACTGTGCGCGACCCATTACACAACTCTTTCGACACAACTCCTTCCGGGTTAACATCATCATTTGGACACTGTAATAGTTAATTGTCAATGTTATCTTGCAGTTCCAAGCAGACAAAAATTCAAATTTATTTCTCTCTTTTCTCAAATGTGGTCTAATTTCAGAAGCAACTGCAACTAACTCATGCAAAAAATGCTAATGATAAGATGAGGCTAACTATTTTCTGATTTAGAGTTGTGTTATTCAACCTCCCCATCCTTCCTCCTCATTCTAAACTTTTCTCCTGAATACTATCATTTTTATTGTTGAGGTCAGGCTTTTATCTCGTTGGAATGATTTGAATTTTCTTTATTAAAACAAAGAGCATTCAATTTAACATCCCATCATATCATATGTTGTTTGTTTTGGAATTAGCGTTTTCTGTTGCAGTGAAAGGAATGCTTCGACTCTGAACAACAATATTCACCTCTTTGTTCTGGTTTAATAATATTCCCACATAATCAAAATCCTTACCTTGCTAATGTGTTTAAAACTGGTAAGTTCAGCTTGATTTTTTTCATAATATGTAAAGTTTTTAAAGTATTTGTTATAGATCAGTAACAGAATAAGCCAGAAATAAAAATAAGGCAATTGAAATGCATATTTTACTTGCTTTCATTTTGGTGTGAGGTAAATATTTTCCTGATAAGTGGTACTTCTGACCTTTGCACACTTGCTTAGTGATACTCCAGGAGACAAGTTCTAGAAAACCAAATGTAAAAAACTCAACTCTGGAATACAAAGCCAAAGTAGGTCTTCTAGAAATTCAATTTCCTAAAATTTTCACCACTTGTCTTCAAACTAACTTATAGGCAACTAGTAATCAGTATCTCATCATGAGGGTGCAGACTGCTAGGCATGCAAATTGGTACAGAAGATAGGGAATGCCAAGACCAGCATATTGTGAATAGACTATGTCCAGTAGGGAAAGGTACTCTTCATCACAGTTGTGGATCACATCCAAGTGCATAAAGGAGAAGATGGAAAGAAACACAGCAAAGGTCATACTCTTTGTAGATGATATAGTGGACAGAAAATGGAATGGAAGTTCAAGAACAAGTTGATGTATAATATCAGGTGATAGAGAAACAAACAAGCGTAGAGATGAGTATACTATAACAGTAAGAGGAGTGAATGGAAAATCAATAGAAATAGAAGTTGTAAAAAGTTTCAAATAGTTGGAAATACATAAGAAGGTAAATGATAACATTGGAAGAACAAGCAAATTGCTTTTATTTCAGATATCACAAAACTTCAATAATGTTTATTTTGGAGTCAATTTATTTCACATGTTAAATGTTGAAGCTGGAAGGTTTTGCATAGTAAATATTGATTGTAAATATGCAAAGTACTTTGGGAATTCTGTTCTCATTACAAATCTGCAATAACAACTACAGAAAGTTTACTACATGAAGAAACGAGTCTATATGAGTGGATCCATCAGAGCAAAACAGAGGGGAAGTTGGAGAGAAGCTTTCTATAATCAGTTGTCTGTTCATTTTGCATTAGCTGTTATCCATGATCCAGTATCTGTTATCTAATACCTTCAACTACTTTGGTCTTTAAAGGCCTAGATGAGCTCTGTTTTGCACAGTAGCCTATATAGTGCAGACACTACATGGATCAGAATAACATGGTACGAGCTCTAAGACCTGTATATGGTTACACGAGCATGTTGCTTTATGAACTTGTTTGTCATTATCTGTTGATTATTACATATAATAGTAAATCACCATCATCCTGAGTCATTTAACAAGATGACCCATGTTTCCTCATATACTTTTATTTCACATTTAACTTTGTTATATATGTTCAAGTGGTAGGGAAAAACTTTCCAGTCTTTTGTTTATTTGTGTAGGGCTAATTAGTATGATTATTTTTATATACGGTGGATGTGTTGAGACAGACAGTGGGACAGGTGATTTCACATGAAGAACCAAGAGAATTTAAATTTCAAAAGGAAACTGAAAAACCCTTTTTATGAAAATGAACAAAATGGGCAAATAAATAAATGAATGAACAAACAAACAAACAAACAAACAAACAAACAAACAAACAAACAAACAAACAAAGTCAAATAAATAAATAAATAAATAAATAAATAAATAAATAAATAAATAAATAAATAAATAAATAAATAAATAAATAAATAAATAAATAAACAGGTGTGTTGATGAAATGTGTAGGCATGGAAGTGTTACAATAGTATATAGCTACTTAAAACAATATGGCTTTAGACCGAATAGATCAACAATAGACTTGATATTTACAGTGCGAACAATAATGGAAAAACATCTGGAAAGCAACAAGGAAATCATATTCGTATTTTTTGACTTGGGAAAAGCTTATGATACAGTTAAGAGGAAACATGTATGGGAATGCCTACTGGAAAGCAATGTACCAAAATCATTAATTAACACGATAAAAATGTTGTATCATGAGAGTAGAAGCAGTGTACAAGTGGGGAGTGGCGACTCTGAAACACTTCATACAAAAAAAAGGTCTCAAGCAAGGAAGTGTGTGTATTATATTGATGGATGAAATCATAAAATGTATAAAACAGAGTATCAGTAGTGATGAAGTGAATGCTTTGGTATTTGCAGATAATGTGGTGATTTGGGGAAAGGGAGAAAAGGAAGTACAAAGGAGAATGGACATTTGGAATGAAAATTTGAAGGAGTTTGGAATGGTAATTAGTAAAAAAAGAAAACTGTAGTCATGCACTGTGGAAGAGAGAAAACGAAAAGCCAAGTGAACATAGACGGAGAACGGTTAGAGAATGTAGAACAGTCCACATATCTGGGTAGCATTATTGATGGAAGTAATGAAATCAACCCTGAAATTAATAACAGAATAAGTAAGATACAACATTTTATCATCAAGTCAGAGAGGATGACAAAGTACCCAAGAGAACAAAATTAACATTATATAAACATTGTAACATACGGACTACAAACGCTGGTAACTAATAAGAGACAAGATAGTAAGATCCAAGCAGTAGAAATGAAACTTTTAAGAACATCAGTTTAAAAGACAAGAAGAGATAGAATTCAAAATATTAAAATCAGAAAAGAGCTGAATATAGAACTGCCATTAGTACAGAACATACTGAAAGCAAGACCGAGATGGTTTGGACGTGTAAAAAGAATGGGAAATGAACGGGTAGCAAGAAGGGAATTGGAAAGAGAAGTTAAGGGAAAGAGACCAGTTGGAAGACCAAGAAGAAGGTGGATGGATCAGATTTGGAAGGACATTAGACAAGCTGGATTGGATGTGGCAGAAGTAATGGAGCAGGAAAAGTGGAAGGATGTAAAGGAGTGTAGGAGGCTTGTTAACCACACCTGGGCGACTGCAGTGGGACACTGGTGATGATGATGATGATGATAGCTACTTTATTTCAAGTCATTTCATTTAAGGTAGCCAATATAACTTTGGTGCAGTATCTGTCCATTTATTCATTTTCAGGGGGTTAGGTAAGGCTCAAAAAAGATGTGCCAAAACCCAGCCTTGAGAAAATAGTATATTATCGCTTTTATTTCAATTTGGCATATCCATTTTGATCAACTCTGGCGCCCATATTATGAATAATTTTCATTACTGTATTACACTTTATTCATCTTTTCTTATAGGAAGTACAGTTGCAAGTACTGTGCAACCAAGAAGTTCTAAGGAAGAAGTTCTGTTTTTGATCTATTTCATAACGATATTGACATACACATGAAGAACAACAAAACAAAATGAAAATAGAGTTCAGATGGAACTCCCAGAGGTATTGTAGGAATCAGAAATGAAGATATTAGAAAGAGGATTTGCATTCCAAAACTGTAGGACAGGATGGAAACAAGGAAGCTGAAATGGTATGGACAAATGATGTGAATGGGAGAAGACTGAATTACAGATAAACCAAGAAGAAGGCCTCAAAAGAGGTGGATGGATACAGTGCAGGAGGAGATTAGAAACAAGAAATGAGGTGGAGAGACAGGCAACAATGGAGACCTTGGTACATAGGCCAACCCAGGAGAGAACTAACTGGTAATGGAAACTGAGGAAGAACAAGAAGTAGTTTCTTTGTGATGTCAGTTGTTGGTATGAAGCTGTTTGTCTAGGTCAGTTGCTATTGGTTAGAATTAAAACAGCAACCACTTTACAGTGAGGTACACTCATTGTCTGACCATCAATTCCTTGAATGTTTCCTCTGGAGACAAACCATGTTCAAGACAGTGATCATTGCTGGATATCATCATGACATGCCATGCTTCCTCGAACCTGAACAAAACTCAATGTGTTTAGGTGGTCACCTCCTACTTGTTACACCGCCTCCACCAAATTTGTAAATGTTCTTAGTACTTCATGCACATACAGTCTTATTCAAAATAAGTTTTTGTTTTGTTGTCTATCTTTCACATCATTTTGCAACACTCAGTATGTATTTGTGTATTAAGAAAATGTAATGTACAGACTTTTTGCAGTCAAAAATGTTATTTTGGATTTCTGAATTTTATTTTGCAAGTTCATCAGCTATTTTCAAAAAAATCAATAAAACTTAAATCTATGATTATGTTTCTTTAAATGTATTATGAGAGAGAGATTTTTAGAAATTATATCAATAAGACAGAGAGTGGAAGTCATCTGCAAAACATAATAAACATTTTAATTCTTAGAAGCTAAAATGCACTTTCATTTTAGAAAATATTTTCTACTTTCCTTTAGCATATTCATGAGAGAGATTTTTGATGGGACCATTCTGGAATAAATTTTTAAACATGCTTCTTAGGAACTTTAAAATTTAATGGAGTTTTAACTGTTTGCCTCCACTGCCTTCCTTTCAATTATCAGAAAAACCTGTTGTCACCCATTTTTTAGATTTTTATGTATTCTAATATTTCAGTAGAATCTGAAATTTCTCTGTTTGCATGAATGTAAATCTGAAATATGCACCCTGTTTACACTATTTACACTGAGCTGTCCATTTACTTTTTTGGTATTCTAGAAGCTCCACTTGGCAACACAGTTTTATGAACATTATATTTTTAGCTGCTGCATATCTTCCGTCAAAGTAAACAGAAAGAGACATAATCCTGTGCATTTCTAAAAGTAGTTTCCACTGAGAAATGGTTTCTTGACATTTCTTCTGTGGGGAGATGGTTTCTTATTTTCAAAAGATTGCTTAAATGCTGTCAAATCACAATATTCTTGAAAGTCCTAATTTTTTTTACAACATCAATAACATAGCCAAGATATGAAGAAATTACTTAGCAGAAGTGAAAATAACCTAATTTTTAGATGGCTGAATTATAATGATGACTTTTCAGAACTTTTAGTTTCAAAATAACCTATTTTTAATTGGTTGCTTAAAAATGGAAATATTCAAAATACTTGTAAACTCTTCATTCATTGTAAATATTCACATCACAATGAATCAAATCACAAACTTGAACATTTGGATATAATTTTTAATACAATCTTGCTTGAAGTTTAAGTTAGAATAACGTGTTTAATTGAAACTGCATCAAACAGAACAATTCTATGAAAAAAAGTTGATAACACCCACTTTTCATTAGAAATTCTACTACTGTAATAAATGTTGAACAAATGGTGATATCAATTTTTCTTTAGGGAAATAATACTTATAATTCAGCTGTCTAAAATATGTTTGCAAGGTGTCCATGAAGTAGTTCATGTACTTGAGTAGGGAAATGACAAACATTTATATAAATTTCTTGTTCTTGAGCACCTAAAATTTGGCTCAAATATTTTTGTTCCTCAGAGGCTTGCTACTCTCTTCTTTCACAGACAGCAGCAGGATGAGCCGGGGAGTATTTGGTTTAACGACTAGCACAAATGTGGCTCCACTATGCCACTCACAGGATCATGTTGAAAGCATAACAATTGGTCCACAATATGAAATATAAAATTGAGATACGTAACAAACACTCACGGTCTAACTCTAGTTCATCCCACCACTAACGAGAACAACTAAAATCTCTTTTAGATACTTTATTTACTCTATAGAAGAAATCTTCACTTGAGCGAAAAGTTTGTTTGTTTGTTTGTTCATTTGTATGTTTTTGTTTTCCAGTTGCTGCTGTCACACTCATAGAATTAGGACTACGCGATTCATGAAAACTCTAGCACCATTTTCAGTCTTGTCTTCCTTTACGTCTTCATTTGGGACTGAGGCTTGTTGTGTCCTTTACAAGCAACAGTTAATAAGTAGTTGATCTATGTCATCATAAACACGTAAAACGGCATGCAGTTAAATGTTATAGACATACAAACATTGAGTATTACATTCAAATCCAATATGATATAATTGTTATAGAGACAATCACAATTTTCAAATATATCTCAAGCAAAAAGGGAAACAAAATGATACGTGCTGTGTAAAAGTATGAAAAATCTGAAGTTTGTACACTCTGAACGAGAGTTCGAAGGGAGCTGCGAGGAAGTCTGGCACGAGCAATCGAAGACGAGGCATTGGCAAGGGCTCAGGATTGTCTGCTCTCGAGCTTCGATAGTGCCCTTCATTCCTCGGAAGTCCCGCAAAAAACGATGCTAGCTGGCAGCTTAAGATGATGACGATAATAATAATGAACAACATTTAAGTATATCGCTACTTTCACTACGGCTACAAACATCAGTCCCACATGAAAGGTCTTCGCTCTCTCTTTCTTTGTCTTCCTTTTTAGAGGTACCCTAACGTTGCGTAAGTCTTCACAAATGGCGTGTCCACCTTACAGCTTTCCCTGTTGAAGAAACATAACGAGTTTTATAGCCCTTGTCATACAACAGGAGCTAGACACTGGACTTGGCACTTGAAGAAACTACACTCTTTAAGGGTCGTCTTCGTTATATCAATAATACAAAGTACGAGGTACAAGAAGATTGCAGATAGTTTTCTGGTGATAAAGGCAGACATGCATGGGTAATTTTCTTCATTTTAGTTTAAATGTTGTAATGAGTTGCTGAATAGTAGAGATGAGCAAATATAAACCTTGTGACCCCACTTGACTTCCCCACGAGTTTGTACCGGCAGTTTTGAGACAAGCAAGTCCCGTTTGCACACCTGACCCGCTCACAATTTAACTGGGAATATGGCTTACGGTTTAGTTTCACTCACATAGTGGATTATATAAGTAAGATGGGAATTACTGGAGAGGGAACAGAAAAATCTTACGAGTACAATTCGTGAACAATGTATATTAAAGAATTAACAGTATCATGTTTCTTATATAAAGAAATAAAGAATGTTTTAAATGGAAACAAGAGATAGGTGAATAGGTCAATAATTTGTAATCCTTAATATAATCCTAATTTGCAACCCATTAAGCTCAGACACCGCGGGAAAATCTGGGGACACAGTTAAAGGTGTCTCATATTACAGGCATAGGATAATAATAATAATGATGATGATGGTGATGATGATGATGGTGTATGGCCTCTGGAGAATCATTTCGACATCAACATGTACTTACAGACAGGGAACTAGCACGCTATGTTGGAAGACAGGGCTCACACGGACAATGAGTAAAGTTTCCTCTTCCCAGTGTGACTAGTGGCGAGATCTACGGAAAGAGGGTCTATTAGGCAAATTCAAATGACTTTTATGCTGCCACACTGGACATCAAAATCCAGTGCTGGTTTAAATTAGTATCTGTGTAAATAAGTCAGTTTAGTACAACATTGTACTTCAGCCATATAAATAAATGAGTGTTATTTTGAACTGAAGGAATTCCAAGATAGTTTCCAAATGTGAACGAGGCATCAGCTCAGCTCAGAGGAAGGAATGACTCATTATAGTGGTATTTTCTCGAAAAATACTCTGAACCCTCAGTGGTGGTTGTGGGCAGCAGGCTAATTGGAGAGGGACCGAGAATTATATCATCGTCAGCATCCCTAATTGCAGAACATCCTATCCCCTCCCTGTTGAAAGAGGTGAAGAAAATGGACAACTTTCAGGAGCACAGGTCTTTCCAGCTGAGCCTGGCATTGCTTCGACTTATTTGTGGTTAATTATGACAGTATGTTTGCGAGGACTGAGAAGTCCTTCATTTCCATGCCCTCTCTTTTATCACTATGTTCATTTTTCAAAGGGTGCTGATTATTCCAACAGAGGGCAGTTACAGCGTTGTGCTTCAAAACAATAACCATCACTGCCATTACATTATGGACTGCACTATACACCAAATTGACAACTACAGTTAACCGAGTGTATCAAGTCAGAACGGGACATCGTGTGGTTTATAAAAACTGTAATTGAAAACAATAAGTTAAACCACCTCTCATCATTACAACTGGTATTATAAGTTGGGACATGTCGTACGTAAACTTAACTTACAGTTTGGTCAGGGCCACAAGATTTATAACATGTAATGGTTTATTAGTGCCGGGAGCATCAGAGGACATATTTCGCTTGCAGGTCTTTCCGCTGGAATCCCGTGGGTGTGTGGTGATGATGATTAGGGTGAGACCTGGTGTCAACATGTAGTCTGTTGAGTAACACCAAGGGTCTGCTCGAGGCTTTAGGTCTCCATCCGACGGACAAATCACAATCAACAGCGTCATGTGCCTTCACTGCATGGGAACACTGCGGAGAGGTTTGGCACGCCATCTAGTGATCTCCTCGATAGTCCTCTGCCATGGGGGACAGTCTCCAGACTCGTGGTACTAGAAAGTACTTTTGAAATGCTTTACGATATGGATAGTAGTCATTAAGTTCGTGGACTGGGCTGTGGTGCACTAGAGCGGAAGCGTAACCGATTGTCAGCAGCGGAAATTGACAATGTTGTAGTTTGAGCAAGGGGCAAATTTTAACTTATGCCAAAATATTAGGCAAATCCGCCCGGATCACTACGACAGGAAAAAGTTGCACAAAGACTATGTGATCCTTGAATTGAAGAGTCAAATTGGTATGATCTCTTCAACTGCGCTGTCTGCACGTCTTCCCACTTATGTGCTGCAGGGTGGCCAAATTGAACTAGCCACTGGAGGTAGTGCCACAGTGGGCCAAGTCCTCGCTTTCTACGTATGCGTAGCATCAAGGCGGACATCGACCACCAGGAGAACGTAAACAGTGATACAAATTCCACGGGAAAAAAAGGGCGTTTATTTTTACAAGAGGAAGTTTTGGGTGTATACGGATGATAATGGGTACATGAACACGTGGGGTGAAGATACAGCACAAAAGAGCCCAACAGAAGTAGGTTCATGTATTCTGTATCACCAGGGGAATGTAGCATAACAGCGAGCTCTCAAAAATCTTTGTAACTCATAAGGAAAAGTGGCTCAAAATTAGATTGTTTTGTTTCCGGTCTAATGAACCTCTTAACATTAAGTTGAGGTATACACGCAGAGAAATGGAAGAGTGGAAAATCATTGATATTTCACCTTCTCGTAAGGGCAGGCCATCTGTAAAGATAACAACTTCAGTACCTTCACCATGGGAACTGAGTCTTGCTTACACAGTGCCCATTAAGATGGCAAAAGCTAAATATGATGATTTAATTGCCATGTTTCCATTCATTCCACAGTTAATCATACGTTTTTTAAGGATAATATAAACCAAAAACACAAAGTAGATGAACAATGAAGTTGTATACCAGGAAACTGAGTCAATAACAGGAGGGCTGCATTTTTCTGCCACATATCAAGACTACCAGAAACCAAGGTACTGAAACATCTTTTCAACTACTTTTGGAAAAGTAAAACGAAGAATAATTGGTTCAAAGAAGTCCAAGGTGATTTAGACAAATTAAGCTTGACAACGCAGCAAATTGAAGACCAAGAAGAGAAGAGGATCCTGAGAAACAGAGGCTTGAGACTTAAACTAAAAACATTTACACGCAAATGGTACACCATAACTGACGAAGAAAGAACAGCCAGGTCAGAAAGAATAAAGAAGTTCTGGGAGCAGAAGAAGAAACATAAGCCAAATTTGTAGTTAATACTCTTAAGACTCAAATGTACTGTATATGGATTGATTAAAGTGTTCCAATGTTGGCATAAAATAATATTTAAAAAGCCCAGATAATCTTTGTATTTTGTTTTGTAGTGATTAATGGATCTATTAACTATAATATGCAAAGGCTGTAGTCTCTGTAATCTGTGTGTGTGAATTATGGCAGTCACTAAACTTAAACCTTAATTTTCTCCATTTTTAAAAAAATGGCACTGGCATGCTATGGTTCTCAGCCCTTTACTTGTTACCGCCAGTACAAGTGTAAGAAACGCTGTCTCGAAGAAAGAAGTGTGACCTATGAGCTGAGACCTGGACAGTGACAAGAAGGGAGGAGAGGAGAATTCAACCCACCAAAATGAAATACGTAAGAAGTACAACAGGAAAGACAAAGAAAGATTGAGAAACAAAGATGCGAGATGGAAAACCTAAATGAGAGAATTGATACAAATAAACTAAGATGGTTTGGATATGAAAAGAAGATGGAGGAGGAAAGAATACTAAGACAGATGAGTTCAAGAGAAAGAGAGCGAGAGGGAGAATCTATAAAAAGGTGGATCGATTCAATACCTGGACTGGCACAGAATGATGCAATCATGGGATTGTGACATTTATGAAAGATGGCAGCACTATTGCATTGCCTGGCGACTCGAACTCGGTCCTCCCTGTTTAGAATGAGCTACAAACATTACAGTCGTACGTGTTTCAGTAACTCGCTGCTTCAAGTAGTGTTAAACATCAGTGGCAGGAACCCCACCAAAATAATTTTGTATTTACAGTTTTCTTATTGGTCCTTAGAAAGTTTCTCTATCAAGTTGAAAAATACTGCAAACAGCTAAGTTGAGGCATAATCCATTTACTTCACCGCAGTGAGCTGGGTTTGTTTGTCGGTGCGAAGGAGAGCTATCCCAGCGAAATTCAGGTCCTTCTCTTGGGAAGACGGGCTGACAGCCTCGCTCGAGATTCACAGCGTCTTACGGCGGGGTGAGCAGTTACCTGTTAGTTGTAATAGCACCACACACCAGTGGGAGTACAGCCACTTGCACAGAGACTTGCCAATAAAAATAGCTATTTTATGAAATCAACTGTAATAAAATTATTAAATTATTTATTTTTGGATTTCGGCATGTACAAATTTTTGGGAGCGATTTCGTTTCTCTGTACAAGTGGGTTTGCCTGTAATGGTGGTATATTGTGAATTTTTGCAGCGTTCCTCTTGGATTATAGGTGAAGGTTTTGAGCATTCTGTGACATGCTATGTGAATATAACAGTGGTATACCTTGTGAGGAATATTTTCCCTGGTTTGTAGTTGCTGCACCTATATTCAGTAAGCAAGTGAAACTGTAAAACTTCGGCAATGGGTAAGATACCTGCTAAATTTTGCTCGTTCAGTTTAGGTTAGCCTTTTTAAGTTAAAAACCAAAATTAGTCCCATTACATTTCTGTGAAAACCATGACTGTACTATCACTTAGCGCCAGCGGGTGAAACTGTAAATACATTGTTAAAATCTGCTGTAGCTTAAGTTATGATGGTGCCGTCACTACCGTGAGTACCAATTTGGAAATACCGGATGTGCGAGTATTTGGTTGAAAATATTCTTATTCAAGTGCGTTATAATTTCACAACTTCTTTAATACTTAAATTGTCTTATTCATTTATTTACTGTCTGATCTGTTAGCTTGCTATATTTCCACTTAGTTATCAAGCCAGTTTATAAAAGAGTAATGTTGGCCTTAGAGAGAGTACTGTAGTATGGTTGAGATTATGTTTTCTTTAATTTTTGCAGTTGGAGTAACAAATGTGTCCATCACATACCACTGTTAAATGTTACATTTTTTAATTTGTTTCTTCAAAGTAATCCTGAAAAGTGTAGTGTAATGTACTATAATGCAGCGCAGAGTGAGGGGAACACTTCTACAAAAAGTAGTCTCTCCAAGGTTGTACAGTACCGGTACCTGTGGCGATGACTAGCAGTTTAATAACGACAAGCCTTAAGTTACTCTGCAAGAAAAAGAAAGTTAGTCTTCAACTGCCAAGTTCAGATCAGATAGAAATATTCTTGTAGTTAAGGGAATATTTTACATTGTCAACAGCAAATATAACATTTGTTTGGTGCTTAACATTCCTGCCCACAGCAATACAGTTTGCTTCTGATCATTTCCCAGGCACTTCTGTTGTTCAGCTCCTCAAGAGCTATCACTGCTATCACAATCCATCACTACTGATCTGCATTTAGGGCAGTCGCCCAGGTCGCATGTACCCTATATGTTGTTTTCCTAACCTTTTCTTAAATGATTGCAAAGAAATTGGAAATTTATTGAACATCTGCCTTGGTAAGTTATTGCAGTTAATCTACACATTTTTTGTCTACCTTTGTCCACTTTTTTAGTTGTGTGGTCCATCGATAATGGCATAATTGATTTCAAGAATATTTTAAAGCCTAATTTGTTAAAGGGTTGAAATGGGCTACACTACAAATACATTTATAACATTATATAGGATATTGTAAAATGATTGATTGCCTACTTATGCAACCAACTAGGCTACAATATTACTACATTTTCAAAAGGTAAGTGGAAATTATTAAGAAAAGGAATGGATATTTCCTACTCAAGTGTAGAGTACAACTTCATTTGCAGTACATATCTATACTGATGAACAGTGGTCGCGCACGCTGTTTTGGCACGCGAATCAAATGACAAGCTGGGCTCGCACATATAACATTCCGTTTGCAATGTAAGTCCTCCCAATATACACCGTAAGGAACTAAAGTCATGTACTGTGTGGGATTGTTCGTTGGGATTCATTATGCAGTAGAACCCAACGAGCTAGAATGTAATACTGTACATAGCAGCTCGATTAGCCCTCCTGGCGGAGGCAAGCTGCAAGCAAGAACTGAAAAGAGAAACCACGAGGCAGATGTGCTTTTCATGGGACGATGAAACAAAGCTAGAAAATACGTATCAGTTCATGTTTTGAAACATGAAATGGGACTGTTAACAGGCCAATAAAAAAATCTGTTTAATTGTTAATTTTATTTCCAGTGTATGTTATAAAAATGTTTACATATGCCTTTGAAATGTATGATAATTCATTGAAGTGTGTTTACTTTTCTTCGCTCTTTACCTAATCTTGTACCGTAGGCCTACACTACGTTGATAAATATGGGAGTTGTGTGGATATTTCCATATCCTTGTGAGTAAGCAATAACTGATTTAATAATTTTAAACAATATATTGCTACAAGAAAAAACAAACTGTTAAGTATTTTGTTTCTTCTATTTTAAGTTAGAGTACATTGCGATTCTGCAGGGAACCTCTACTTAAGGAAAACTTATACACATCAAATACTTGCACTTTCCATCCGATATTATCGTCATCAGCTCAAATAATCTCTAATGAACAAGATCTTGTGTGAAAATGTCTCATTTTCCCGCTCTGTTCCGTACTCACACAGCGCTCTGCCTAATGAGGTACATTTAAGACATGGCGGTCACCAGTTCAAAGATGGCAGCATGACAGCTACTCTAATTCTAGCTCTATTGCAGTTATGACAAGAGTTTGTAAACAGTGTTTTAGATGGCATATTTGGCAATAATGACATTTTCGAAAATGAATCTCAGTTTGAGGGATTCTTTCCTATTTGTTTGGGGCGTCGACCTACTTGCACCATATGATATGAACCTGCATGTAATTGGAATTGTGGGACTGTAGAGTGTTGAATGTGAGGAAAGGAACGTTAAGGACAGCACAAACACCTGGGCTCCAGGCCAGGGATATCAATCATTCAAAATTAAAAACCCCTGGCCCGGCTGGGAATCGAACCTGGGACCACCCGGTAACAGGCGGGACCAGTTTGAGGGTAGTAATAGCATCAGTGAAAGTTGGTCAAGTGAGCAGAGTATTTCACGCCAGGTCCATCCAAACACCAGTGATGCAAAAGAACCTTGGTGATTGAAAAATTGGAGAATAAAGACATTAATCGTGATATACATATCTGTTTTGTAGACACAGCGGTGTTTCAGAAATATTCAAAAACTTAGAGAGTCCGTCCACCGTCCAAAGTTGGGATCTGCTCTTCTTGAAATGATTTCAAATGAAACAGTTGTACCACAGCCAGCCGTCATTCAAGGAACAGGTCATGACTTCTGCACAGGTATTTCGGGATGTTGGAATGTAAAAGATCTCTGGTGATACATTTGGTATTTACCCGACAAAATTAATTAAATCTCAGCCATAGACGCCCAAGAGAGATACGGTTTACTCTGTCTGCCATCTAGCGGACCTAGAGTAAAACGGAACGTCGAAATTGACGAGCAGACAGCCAGATGGCGTCAAATCGAAATATCTGCAAACAGTAGCTGAGGCCATACGATTATGATTCCGTTTTTATTCAATCTACTCATGTTTCAAAAACAAGTCCACGTGGACAAAGAAGATATCAGATATAAGAGAAAGAGAAAAAGGGAGAAAAAAAGAGGAAGTAAAACTCTTAGTGTGGTTTCTTGACGCTCTTCTTTCTCGCTGCGTGGAAGTCGGAGAGGCTGACCACAAGACCAGACTATATTAAATTTAAGACGCCATTCTCTGATTTACGAGGGACTGATGGTACAAACGCTTGGACAAAGTTTGAGCGAAATCAGTGGCTTTGCTGTGTTAGTGTCGATATCTGTACAGGCTGTATCATATCAGAGAACAGAAAAGCGTGTTCCTTCCTTTTCTTGTTCTGTTGCTCGTTTCATGTCGTACTAACTCTGACGACTGAATAGGACGGGGAGGAAGCGACTGTGGCCTTACGGTATAGCTCCAGTATTTGCCTGGAGTGGAAATGGAAAACTACAGAAAACCATCCTTAAGGCTGCTGGTTTGCCTCGTTCTGACTACAAACGGAATTGCCATATTTATGTGCCGGTAAATCAACTAGTTTTTTTTTTTTTTTTGCTAGTTGCTTTACGTCGCACCGACACAGATAGGTCTTATGGCGACGATGGGACAGGAAAGGGCTGGGAGTGGGAGGGAAGCGGCTGTGGCCTTAATTAAGGTACAGCCCCACCATTTGCCTGGTGTGAAAATGGGAAACAATGGAAAACCATTTTCAGGGCTGCCAACAGTGGGGTTCGAACCTACTATCTCCCGAATACTGGATACTGGCCTCACTTAAGCGACTGCAGCTATCGAGCTCGGTAACTGTTTTATTACTTTCTTTCCTAATACCCTTCATTTAAACTGTGTTGTGCGTTGAAATAACGCAAAGCACATGCGCTACCAAATACAGGATGTGTTTCCTACTATGACGTAATATTGCATGTACATTAAGTATTAAAACAGAGTTAATTTATGTATCTGTATTGTAAAGATGGCTGATCCGCTACTGTTTACTGCACTGTCAGTATAAGTGTGTGGGCGAAGTTGACTTCAACACAAGAAAAGACCCCAATATCCCAGAAATGTTGCACATGTGATGATGCTGCATTTGCAATGTTAAGTTTGGTGCAAGTCATATTCAGAAAGAAAGGAACAAACAAACTGACAGATCAGTGAGAGAAGAGGGAGAAAACACAAAAGGACAAAGACAATCTCCACATCTTCAAAGAGACTGGCTCTCTCATCATCAATCACACGTCGAGTCAGGTCGGTAGATAAGGATAGAGCCAGTCTATTTGTTTGTCCTCATATCTCTCTGTATGATTTGATAAACTGTAATCAGTATTTGTCTAATGCTCGGGTGCGCCATTCTCGGTACATATCAGGCGTTACAAAACTGTGGTTTCATGATGCTCCTCTTTCTCGCTATTATAACCTTGGAAATAATTCAAAGTAGTATTCAGAAGGTAGAGATGAGTTCCACAGTCACTTGTCCTTAATTTATCCAAATGGCAGCGACAATTTCAACAGTCTCTAATATGCAGACTTGTTTATGTTTTGTCTGGAACAGTCAGCTGTCCTTTTAATTTCTAGTATGAATATTATTTAAATCAGTTTACACTTGTATAAAAAAGTTGTATAATCAATTTCTGTTCTCAGAATCATTGTAGTCATTTTAATCATAACTTCTATTACAGCCACTTATTTGTAAGAATAATTAATTTTGTTTTGTTGGGTTAGTTTCGGTTATCATTATCAGCTGATATGGGAAAGGAAGGATGAACTAGAGCACCAAATTTTACTGCATTTGAATCTGGAATGCTCAATGACTTAAGACAATTTACTGGAAAAACAGGATTATTTCTACAAGTAAGGAGCTCAAATTGGTCACATGTTAATTGTAACAAGGACATTCACAGTGTCTGAAACCATCCAATCTTCAAATGGAGTGCGCGTTTCTTCCTGTTTATCGCCCTCAAGATATTGCAGATATAAAAAAATCATTTTAACGATAAGATTACGGCACTCAGTGTCAGTCATTACGGTTAAGATTATCAAATATTGTGTATCGCTCACTCGTGAATAGACATGACACTTTCAATGCACGCAATAAATGACTTACTCGTAAGGTTATGTAGCGTACATAGGCCTGAAAGCCTCGGTTAGCTGCTTAACCACTCATTCACAATCGGTAAGCTTTTAACTGTGGCAAAACGTCAAAAATTTCAAAACTGGGCTTGATGCAACAGAAATTCAACTTAACCATGGTAAGCTATTCATTTTACCGCGGTTAAGTCGTAACCGAGGTTGACGCAGCCGGGCAAAAGAATCAGCCATTGTCCATTTGTGGCCCCATCCACCCATTTGTTCCAAACTAGGCGAAGTTTGCTGGCTTTGTGGATACATGCTGTGAATTAAGTTCAACCTGTAACGGACTATGTCACAAGCAAACTGTGTTCCTGGGCGCGACATTTCCTCGTGCTTTGGAAGACCTTTCAACTAGTGCACAAGATAACACTAAATATACAAATCACAAAGTCTTTTAAGGGAAGCACATTTCTTGTCATAAGAGTGGCAGTTGGAAGACAGACCATTGCTCTGCAGGGCCATAGCTACACAATTAGTATCTTACAATGTGTGAATGAAACAGTCGTCACTGAAACCTCACCTAGCATCAGCAAATATGTGTTTAGGTGCGTTCCACCTCCTGTATATGACTTTGATACTTGTTTATTTTTTCCATTACTTTACTGGAGAGTCAGCAGTTTACCATTCACACAAATTCTCTTAGTCCTGCTTCTTGACAGTATTTTCAATAAATGTTTGGAGGAAACGTACAAAGCAGAGAACTGGACACTAACAAAAAGGCAGGCAGGCGTGATGACATTTTTAAGAAACAAACAAGAAAGGAGAGAGTAAGAAATGAGAATGTCATGAAGGAAATCAAAGTGGAAGAGTATTCAGACAAGAAGCAGAGAAGTAAACTGAGATGATTTGGACACTTCAACCTTTACATTGCTGCGGAGAATGACCGCTACTGTGCTGCGCCCATAGTATTACAAGCAAGGCGTACATACAATTATAACTACACGATCCTCACAATGTTCATATCAGAAATCATTCAAACTCCTGGACGTATACAGCTATCTCTCTGCAGTAGATAGAAATGATTACCCGTTGATCCATGAGTTATTACTACAAGTACGAGATATCCAGCGTGCAAGGGATGAGAAAGTTATGTCATTCGCCAGCAAATGGCACAATCTTGCCAAGTCCGAGGTTAGAATCAGAAGATGAATATCCCGATTTCAGTGATTTTGAGGATAATATAATGAAAGTGCAGATGTTGAGAAAGCTATCCTCCGTTGTTCCAATGGCAGGATAATGTGTATAGTCTAATCATGCACGATTTTGATGATGTAAAATAGTGTTAATAATCTAGGCCTGTTACTCATTAGAACATTTTTCAGCTATTATTTTCATCCCTTCTTATGCAATAGCAAACAAATATTATGAGTTTGTTTTGGAGGAAACCCTGCAGATTTCAAAATCACATTTGCAACAGTGGAAAACACTTCTAAAGGAGACATGCATTTTGAAACATGTAGGCTACCTGCATTTTTGGAATTGCCAGGTTTGGACAACCCTTGCTTAACCACTCTGCACCATTTTTGACTAAGCGATTTCATACCAAGGAGAATAGGAATTTTTAATGCATTCCTTTTTATCTTGAATAAAAGTTTACTGTAAACTTAAGATATATTTTTACTTAAATTGGGCATCCCTGAACTTATTGTTTTCAGTGTAGTTATATATTTGTGTTAGAAAATGATCATCTTAGGACCTTCCGTAGTCAGTGTAACACTTGAAGACAAAAAAAAAAATCAAGATCCTCTCAGGTTTCCCATGATATTTTCAATGTTTATGTATCCATGTCCATGATTAAAAGTAATTCAGCATGGGGCTTTTACAAAAGAGACTTTATATCAGCAATGAAAAGGTTAAAGAAGACGGAAGAGAGAAGGTTACTGAAGCAGAGGACGGAGGTTAAGACTGAAGAAGGGAGCAAAGAAGCAGAAATAAATTAAGGAGTTTGGACTTAATAAGAAGGAACCTGTATTGGAAGAATTGAGGAACAGCAATGGTGATTCGGATAGAGGAAGATGGAAACGCCCTGATCTGGCTGGAACTGGAAAAGGGAACACAGAGAAGATGATGGTTGCTAACCCCTGACAAGTAACATTCATGGCACAAGAACTCTTTTCACACCTACCAATTGAGTCTAGAGTTCATTGCTCTTCTGGTAGGTCTGATACAAAACCACGACAGAAGCCATTTGTACAAACCCAGAATGTTTACCAAGAGACCGATGTGATGCACGATCTACTGAAAACAGAATCAAATGACATTTGAAGATGCTGTGGAAATCAATATTTTTCAAGACTGTAACACAGGAAAATCTATGATTGTTGCAAAACTAAGTTAATGCAAGGATATTATCCAGCCTACAGTCACATTAAGGAAAAAAAAAAAAAAATAATGGCAAAATATTTCACAAGGGGTCTTTATTCTTGTGACAGGACTGTTTCAATCACACAGTTAATAGAAGAGTAGCTAATTTAAACATCTCGTAGGACTAGAACAATTCATTTGTGTTCTATGGCCGTGCACGCCTGAGAACCAAGTGCTGAGGACGATACTTACTCATCTTCCCAAGGACATATTTCATTGGATTTGTGTCCTGAGGCTTGCCACGACGAGGAACTAGTGCTTGCTACAGGAGCTTCAGTCTCGCTGCTCTTGTCACCGACAGAACTGACGCTGATGAGCGGTGTGGCTGACGACCGTTTGCGACCGGTACAGGACTTTTTATAGGTCCTCGCACAGGGTTCCTCTCTTTTGTCCTCACCACCACTTTCCAGAAGTTTGGTCGTCACGGACGACCTGCGAGAATCTGTCACCACGGGACGCCCGATGGACGTCGTCGAGTATTTACGAACGTTCTGTATTCTGGCTATGACTCTTTCTTCAGCGACTGGAATTGTCGGAGCTGCCTGGATGCAGCACGCCTTGCGTAGTTGTTCCGAGACTTCCACCGTGGCCATGCTGACGTCGGAGGAAGAACTCCCAGATTCCATCTGAGTGGAGTTTTTCCTGGAAGGTTGCAGTTGAGCAGGCGTAGTCTCTGCAGCGCTGCAAGGGGTGAGTGCGGCCTCCGTCTCGCTCTCTGACTGGGACGCTGCTGCTTCTGCTGCGGCAGACACAGCTGTCCCTGCGGAGATGCTGACCTTCTTCTCCGCTGGTACCTGCGCCTCATTGTCTGACTGTGGTGTTTCTTGTTCAGTGGCTGTTTCCCAGGGGCAAACATCTTGTCTCTCCACTGGTTCATCAATCGATGAGCCGCTATGTGGGTCCCTGAAATTCATATAATTGTGTTTGAGTATCATTATCTTATATTGCTTATGATGAACAAAGCATGTAAACTTTGGAAATGAACAAAACTATTTGACATCCACATCAAGGTGGCAGATTCTAATCGACAATCCAAATTTACGAATTAGTTGGTCCTCAGAAGGACTGCTAGTGTTCATGATGTTATAATAAAGTTAGACATTGAACTATCATGAACTATATACACTGGTGCTGCTTAGTACTCACTGCACCTAGGATGAGTTCTTTATCGATTACATGACAAACTGTCAAATATTATGTTTATACTTTTTATCATTTATAAATTACTAGTACATAAGCCTGTGTTCGACAATCGAAATGACGTCTATAATGTAACTGGAAATTCTAAATGCACTCTTAATATATCGTTATGGAATCAAACAGGTATTGTTGAACAGTAAAACCTCGTTAAGACGTTTCTGCAGGGGACAAGGAAAATGTACTTCTAAATACACAAATATAAACTATCCAACAGGGTTATGGAAACACTAGATGTGATTTTTTCTGACATGACAACATTTTACGCCGTGTATCTGCGGGTACAGTGGAAACTATATTTGCCATTTCTAAATATGAGAGGAGAATATTAAAAGGTGTAAAAAACAGGAGAGGACAAATATGAAAAACCTCTTCTGCTGGGGATTATAAAATAACAGTGCACTGAAAGGTGTGAAAAACATCAGACAACAAAAATATGAAAACATTTGCATGGGAGGCCATGAAAATATCAATTATTATTGCAGATTACACTCATGGTAGTGGAAGACTTTTATTTTGGACCAGTGGGTTATTAAACATTTTCTGGTCACACTCTTAGGCAATGAATTTTAATCAAAACAAGTATTGTTGTACAGTAAAACCTCTTACAAAATTGTATAGAACTATTTTAATCCTCTCTGCAAACACCTCGAGACTGGTGATATGCGATTATAAGAACTCAGCAACTTCCTACCTACACGTGGCTGAGCAACTCGGTGGAAGTCAACGGGAAACCACCACTGAAATCATCCCAAGAAGTTCATGGCAATGGACCTCTGTATAAATTGAGATATGGAGGTCACAGCCAAATGGCAGAACAACCTATGATGATGATGATTCAATACTATACATTTTACATCCAATTAAGACAAAACTTCACACATAAATAGACATGATTCGACCCGGCATTGGGTCATTCTCAATAGGACATGTAAAATGAATTAAAAACATAGGAAACACACAGAATGAAATGTTAGTTAAAAAGGTTTTTAAAAAGCATCATCAAAGTTAAAAAACTGTGAAATGTTGATCTTTAAAACAGTCTTGAGCTGGAGGTCTTTCTGTTTCAATATTTTGTTGCTCTTTGGTGTGGTTCAACTGGTATCTGTATACTGTTGGGTTAGTTGTTGTGTTCCGACATGGGCTGATAAACATAAGCACTACTGAAGTTGAACCGTCTTATTTTAGTCTGGAAAATGGATGATATAAATTGAATTAAGGTTGAAAAATGGTGACTGACAGGAACAATATTTAGAGTAAGTTATGAAGAACGAAAAATTAACTTACGTTACGCGGCCCGCTTGTATCAATTGTGTTCTCTGACTATGTAGTCCAGCTCATGACTGACTTGCTCCCGCAGTCGAGATGCAAGACATGTTGCTACAAGAAAGTGGAGTGGGGAAATGGGGCAAGGCATGTGGGAGAATGGAAGTGTATAAATGTTTACAATATAGTAACTATTTCAATCCACCTGTTCGATACTATTTGGTTTTATGTTGCTAGTTCATAATATTACAACATGAATTTGCAGGGACATGTTTCGCTTTATTTACAAGCATCTTCAGCCTACACAATTGTCTCAAGGTTAAGACCTGTCGTATTTGGATTGTTTTTACAAAATATTTAGCTTGAGTATATGTCCATGTTTGGTAATAATATAGGAAATATATACACATTAAAAGTATAACAATATGAATTACAATGTTGGATAGAAGTAACCCTTAAATTCTAAAATACATTGACGTCCAAAACATAGTAACTACGATTTAAAATTTCTTTTTTTGGTTGAAAATTGTTTTCACATTTACAATGTTGAATTGGAGTAATCCTTAATTCTAAAATTCATTGACGTCCAAAACATAGTAACTACAATTTAAAAATTTTGGCTAAAATTGTTTGCACAAAGCTGTGGTTGATTTAAACAACCGTAATATGGCTTTAAATTTGAGTCATGAATAAGAACTGAAAGTTAAAATATATAGGAGTCATTTTTTCTAAAACCGTTGAAATCTGGAACACAGTAACTTCCGATATTGAGAATTTGGATAATAATTGCGATCTCCAATGTAATTATGTAAAAACAACTATGATTTGACTCCATGTGTCGTTAATATTATAAATTTAAATCTTGGAACAGAGACTAGCTTCTAGAATTCACGAGGCTTGCTGCAGTTTGGTGTTTTGATCAGTGAAGTATTGGAATAATTAGTTCTTGTTTATTGCGACATTGAATATCCGAAGGTAGCAGATTGCATTAATGTAGTTGTAGTTAAAAGGAGTGGCTTCATTCAAGTCTTGAATAGCTGTTTAGGTTTCTTTCGAGGTAATAGAATGAGTGAAGCATCCCTTTGACTGCTGCTACAAAGTCTTGTGGTCTTTCTTACGTTACTGTGACTAATTAGTTGAACCACACCAAAGAACAACAAAATATTGAAACAGAAAGACCTCCAACACAAGACTGTTTTGAAGATCAACATTTCACAGTTTTTTAACTTTGGTGATGCTTTTTAAAAACCTTTTTAACTAACATTTCATTCTGTGTGTTTCCTATGTTTTTAATTCATTTTACATGTCCTATTGAGAATGACCCAATGCCGGGTCGAAACATGTCTATTTATGTGTGAAGTTTCATCTTAATTGGACATAAAATGTATAGTATTGAATAGGAGGATTAAAATAGTTTTGTACAATTTTGTAAGAAGTTCAAGTGTCAATCTGCATTTAACATGAGATTCATAGTCTGTAACAGTAAAACCTCGTTAAGAGGTTTCTGCAGGGGACAAGGAAAATGAACGTGTTAAGTGACAAAACGTACTCCTGAATACTCCATGTGCAACCTGCGACTGAGACTTTGGCTGCCATTTTGAAACTTTGATTTGACCAACTCATCGAGTTGAAACTCGAAGGTGCAAGTTTTGTGCTACCTACGCACACTTAGAAATGTAGATGCTAGTCGGCTTTCAGATAGATTTTAATTTTGTCTTCATTAGTAAGGAATTTCACAACTTTTTCCAAATCCATAACTAGGCTGTCACAAGACATACATGCACCACGCTGGTCAACTTCAGACGATTATGTTCCTAATCTAGGCTATCAGGCGACAAATACTCGCTACCCTTCACCGTACCACTCAACACAAAATCAATTTTTAATCTCTGAATGGAATGCAAAATACAAGCACAAACAGGCTCACTGTGTTGTTCAGCAATCTCGCTCCTAACCGGCAAGCAAAACTGAACATTCCTGAGACTAACGGCCTGCTTCCCAAAGGTGCAACTTATCCTGTGAAGTTCAGGAATTCATGGCCTTTTCCTGTTATCACGCAAATGTAGCGAAGGCTCTTTCTGACCCGAGTTGGAAATCACGTTTCTTTGACAAGGGATGACATAACATTTTCAGGGCTAGGAAAAATGTGATCATACTAAGTGGTAATATAAAAAATTTGTAACATGATAAGCAAGGTATTTTTATATACGGTAAATTTAATACAATGAGAATCGGAATTTCAAATTTACGACGTGCTAAGCGGGAAAATGTGTTAATGAGGAAAGCACTAACATGGTTTCACTGTATTTCCTTACAAACCGTGCCTTCATCCAGATGAGCACTGTGCAGAGGATTGGAATTTAATCCAGGTGTTTGGCAGGCATTTCAGTGATTAGAAATTGTATACCACCATCTCTCCTACCCTGCTGGCTTACATCCTGATGGTAAAAGTATTTTCAATGAACAGGACTCAAACCAGCTATCCACAGGGTCAGACCATATAAACTTGAGGTGTGAACGACCACGGGCACGAGGTAGGTTCCTCTATCTCGTGCTTATCGATAGAGATAAATCCCTGAATGGAAAAAATTGTTTACTCATTCCACTAAAAGATAGTTCTTTTCACTAAACAGATCAAGTATGATGGTCGTCATTACATTGTTCTTGTAACACATACCTGGTGCCAGTTTAGTCTGTCAAATATATCTATGGAAAGCAACAGTATGCAGTCCGACATTGTTAATAAACTTAACCATGATAGGTTAATATTGTGTTTGGTCCGTATTGACTGGTCTGAATGTACAATATAACTATTTATAATAGTTTATTTAAATCCGTCTTGATCAATACACTCATTAAATGAAAGAAACATAATTTATTAAACCATACATGTTTCGGGAAATCTCAACCACTGATGAAGGAATGGTTGAGATTTCCCGAAACATGTATGGTTTAATAAATAATGTTTCTTTCATTTAATGAGTGTATTGATCAGGGCGGATTTAAATAAACTATTATAAATAGTTATATTGTACAGTCCGACATTGTGTCGATAGATATAGCGGTGTACCTACATCCTAATGGTGAATATGCAACAACGACTTTGTTTCAAAAACGTACAAAAATCGTGGTCATTATAAAGAAGACATAACTGGTACCAATTTCAGCTGTTGAAACTTTTTCAGTACCACTGTGAATGACAGATATATGGATATAGTCTGACAATGTGCACTGTAGTACCCCCTCCCAAAAAGGCACTTTTGCTATACTTTCAACTACATATGATTTTTTACAAAAATAGAGGTAAACCAGAGATAAGTGCACCAAAGAAACTGGTGATAAGTGATGTTACGTCATCAATGATCTGTCCAGATTTCCTATCAGTTGTTTACTTAGAATTTTCTAAAAACGTTTTAAAAGAACCTGAAAATTTGACAAACATTTCCCTTGATAATGTATTCCAATCTCTTACTCCTTACCCTATAAATTAATATCTGCCTCAATTTGTATTCCTGAATAACTTCGTATTATGATCTTTCCTATTTTGAAAGCTCTGCTCAAGCTTATTTGTTTACTAATGTCGTTCTATACCATCTGAGAGCTCAAAATACATCACATACTTCAAAATAAAAAAAATTGTGGTTTCTACCTTTTCAATACATAATATAATCATGTTTGCCATTAAATTACATTAACGACAAAAATATTTGCAAGTTCATCCCTTTGAGACGGACTAACAATGAAGTTTTTAAAATGTACATACCACAGAGTCGAGCACTTTTCCCTTTACACCTAAGTCTTCCCAGCCCACAGTTGGCAACATTTTTGTAATACTCCTAGTTTTTCTGAAATCGTCTAGAACAAATCATGCTGCTTTCTTTTGTATCCTTCCCAGTTCTAATATCAGCATACAATGCAACCATACTCTAGTTGAAGTCTTACCCTCTCCCTTACATCCCTACTACATCTACTAAATACTCTCATAACCATGTGAAGAGATCTGTAACCTTTCTTAATAACCTCGGTAATACATTTACTCCAATCAAGATCATTCCTTATATTAACACCTAGGCACTTACAGTGTTCCCATGAGGTACTTTCACTGGGCTGAGTGGCTCAGACGGTTGAAGCGCTGGCCTTCTGACCCCAACTTGGCAGGTTTGATCCTGGCTCAGTCCGGTGGTATTTGAAGGTGCTCAAATATGTCAGCCTCGTGTTGGTAGATTTACTGGCACATAAATGAACTCCTGCAGGACTAAATTCCGGCACCTCGGCATCTCCAAACACCGTAAAAGTAGTTAGTGGGACGTAAAGCAGATAACATTAATTATTATGAGGTACTTTCACCCCATCAACACAATAATTAAAACTGAGAGGACTTCTCCTCTTGACTTTTCATCTCATTTGCATTCATACCATTGTCCGCTGTCCGTCTCACATTGTGTAAGCCCTCCCGCAGTTGCTCAAAATCCTGCAACTCCTTTACTGCTCTATACAGTAGAACATCATCACAAATATCCTTCTCTCTGATTCCAGATCATTACTCACATCATTTATATACAGGTTGAACAATAAATGCTGCACTTGGAGGTCGGCATGCGATTCCTCATCCCATTGCAAGACAAAAGTTTCTATAGCCAAATCGGATCTGGTGCTGTTGGAAAACAAGTCCAAAACGAGAAGCTGGCAACACTGTCACATCCTGCAGCACATGGGAATGTAACAGAGAAACATCCATCATCCCGCTCTACCGTACCCGCCGTCGCAGCTCACTGAGTAGACGGCTGGATTATCAAATCCACATGCACCATGGAGCTACGGCTCGAATCTACGTCAGGTTGTTTATTTTTCTTTTGTGTGTGTGACGTCAGGTCCCTAGTTCCCGTCGTCTAACTACGTTTGTAAGCATGACATCCTGTTGTCACATGACACTAGTCGAACACATGACAGTGTGATCCATTCAACTAAATGCATGAGTTGACTAACCACACAGTGCACAACCATAACAGGTCCTGTCAAGTGCATGTAGGCCGGCTTCCTGATGGAGTACACAAACGGCAAATACGTCGATATGCTTTTAGTGTTGGGTGCGTCCAATAACCAAGCTTCTGCTGCTGCTTCTGAGTATGCAGCACGGTACCCTCAAAGGCGCCATCCCGATAGGAATGTTTTCATCGCCTTGAGCAACGCGTGCGGGAAACCGGTAATCTTCGACCACAAGTAGTGGACAGAGGTCATCCAAGGACTGGACGTACTCCACAAACAGAGGACGACATTCTCGAAGCCATTCACCAATCACCTCTGCAAAGTACCAGTGATATTGCAAGGCAGTTCCAGTATCTCAAACACTGGTTGTTGACGTGTTGCACGACAAAAAACTGCATCCATATCATTACAGGTTAACTCAACACCAGCGGCCAGAAGACCGCATTCAATGAGTACAGTTTTGTGAATGGCTTTTGCAACAAGTTGAAGATAACAGACATTTTATAAAGAATGTGATATGGAGTGATGAATGTAGCTTCACTTGGGAAGATATTTTCAACCATCACAACAGCCATTATTGGTCTGACCATAACCCACATGTCACCCGTGAACGTGGCTTTCAGGCACGCTTTGGCATAAACCTGTGGGCTGGAATCGTGGGAGGAGTGCTTTTAGGCCCTTACCTATTGCCGGACAAGTTGATGTTCCCCACTATTGTATGTTTCTGGGCACTACTTTGCCTGACGCTTTAGAAAATGTTCCACTTGTGTTTGGGGACAGCTATGGTTTCAGCGTGATGGTGCACCGCCACACTTTGGAATGAGTGTGCGTAACTGGTTAAATGAAGCGTTTCCAGAGAAATGGATTGGTTGTGGAGGTCCAATGTTCTGGCCTCCACATTTCCCAGATCTTAATCCACTAGATTTTTATTTGTGGGGACTCTAAAGGAATATGTTTATAGTACTCCACCCATGGATGCACAAGACCTGATAGCTTGCGTGCATGCTGCATCGGCATAGGTGGATGCAGGTGTGTTGCATGGGGTCCAGAAAAGTATGTTCCAGCGAGTGGCGAAGTGTTTGCAAATGCAAGGTGGTCGCTTTGAACATCTGCTGTGAATTGAACATTGCTCGCAAGTGTACGTACCGGCTCTGTGAAGATAAGACTGGACGTCACACGTACACTATGGAATTATCGTACGTAGCATAATGGGCAATCCAGTGTAGCCTACCTACTGTACTGTATTGTGTTTCCTTGTACTGCATTGGATAGAGACAATTATGTTCTACATATTGGCTTTATTTGTGCCATGGACTAAACAAAGTGGTCGTTTACATCTGTAAGAAGTTCATGTTATAACTGAATGTTTAAGTAAAGGTAACTGTAATGGTAAGGCAGAACATAGTGTATTGCTTAGTGGAGGTGTACATTGGATACAATTCAATACATTAACTGAAAAAAATTGGCGCAAACGTGACTCGAACATCGGCGCATCCGCACAACCGGCATTTATGGCATTACCTCGTCTCACTGAGCTAATGAGTCAGCTCCGGCAGAGCGCCGAGTTCATGCAATCTGTGCTTGGCCACGCTGCATGCCGTTACAGCATTGCCAGAGCCTCGTTTCTTAACTCACATTTCTATTAAACCTATTGGTGGGACTAGGTTTGCAAGATAAATTTTGTCGTGAATTTCAACGAGAAACCACACGTCGACCTCCACGTGCAGCATTTTTTGTTCACCCTGTATATAAGAAAATATAAAAGTCCAATAATGCTGCCCTGTGTGCTTTACAGTATCAGATGAAGCCTCACCTACTCTAATTCTCTGCGTTCTATTTTCTAGAAATGTAGCCACCCATTGAACCACGCTTTTGTCTGACCCAATAGCCCTCATTTTTGTCAGTAATCTCCCATGATCTACCCTATCAACCGCCTTGAATAGGTCAACAGTGATAGAGTCTATTTGATCTCCTGAATCTCAAATATCTGTTACATCTTGCTGGAAACCTACAAGTTGAGCCTCACTAGAATACCTGAACTGCCTTCTATCAAACCAGTTAGTAATTTTCCAAACGTGTCTAATATAATGAGATAGAAAGCTTACAAACACCACATGTCAAGTATGTCATTTAATATTGCAATGAAAGTGTGTACATCCGGAAGTGAACTGCGAGTAGCCTAGCACCAGCCATCAGCTGCGGCAACTGAGAGATATAATGTGAATTTATTTTATTATTGATTAATTAAAAAGTAATTTAGTTCATAAATATTAACCTTGGTAACTGAAAGCAATTATTCCTTATGTGTGTACGAAGTATGCCATGCAGTCACTCCAAGGTTAATCCAATCGCCTCCAGTTTAATGGTCCCACACGCTAGCTTAGAAAACACATTTAAAATCACCCTCAATGCAAGTAAGCCACAACTACTGTGTCCGCCTCTGTAGCGTAACGGTTAATGATATCAGCTGCCGTCCTCGGAGGCCCGGGTTCAATTCCCGGTACTGCCAGAAATTTAAGAATGGCAGGAGGGCTCGTATGTACATGCAGCTCACCTCCATTGGGGGTGTGCCTGAAAAGAGCTGCACCACCTCAGGATGAGGACACAAGTTTACGTACTTACAACTACTGTGCATCGTTATGAAATAAACAACAGCCAGAATTTTCATGCACAGTTGTCCGTCACGCATCAAAAATAATTCTATTCAATCAACAATGACGCCAGGATGAAGATTTTGTGCGGTAAATTTCAAAATATTCGGATATATATACCTGCCAACTTTTAAAAAGGGCCATCAATAAAACTCACATGCGACAAAAAAATCTAACTATTTTCGACATACCCCGGCAACCAAGAATGAGTTAGCTGGAAAATTTATAATGTCCAATTACGGACCATTATATTGGTATTATACCCCAGCTTGACAAAAAATTGATACTTCTGGGCTACAAAATACAATAATTCATGCTTTAAACAGGATATTTCAATTAAATCATATCTACTTGCATCATAAGCCAATGATTTGTAGATAAACATATCAAGAAGAAATCCATGTTAAACAGCAGCAGGCATGGTGAACATTGGTTTGGAGCAGACATAACAGGACTTCCTTGATAAATTACGCAGATATGCGATAATTGAAAAAGGCTTCACACAATAAAACTTGTTTAACATAACACAGGCAAGAAATAATATTGTCCCTGTTCTGCCAAAACGGCGAATGTGACAATGCTCTTCCTATCCATTATTTCCCTTAAGATTGGTCATGCCTTCCAGCCACATATTGATATGCGGTCCATCAGAACAAGTTTCATCGAGTTCATTTTCCTATGCGAGTGTGTAAAGGAAAATGAACCTTACTGTACCATACTGAAGGAATGTATGTTTGCATGACATTTACCCACTCCTAGAGTGTAATGTATTTAAGGTTCATTTTCCTTTATACACTCGCATAGGAAAATGAACTCAATGAAAATTGTTCTGATGGACCGCATATCAATATGTGGCTGGAAGGCATGACCAGTCTTAAGGGAAATAATGGATAGGAAGAGCATTGTCACATTCGCCATTTTGGCAGAACAGGGATGATATAATACACACAGCAAATCAACATGCTAGTTCGACTTTAAAGTCATAGTTGTGGCCTTTTTATCTTCCTGCAAAATGTCTTGAGAAAATGTTTTGTCATAACAAGGACCAGAACTCTTGGTCTTCAAAAGAGAAATAGACTACAGAGATTCATTGGACAAGGCTGAAAACACGTTCACATTCTGCATTGCTATGGGCTAAGGTGAGAACAGAGAACATTACTCTACAAATTCAGTTATACTTAAGAGGTCCATTGGCTCTATGAATTCTTGATATTTGTGCCCAACTGCAATCACTTGCAGCATCTTGATTTGCAGCCAAAGTGTCATCTACCTGAAGAGCTGTGAACTGCTTCTGAAGCTCATTCACCACCTCATCTGTAAGTTTCATTCTCTTCCTTGCATAACATGATAGGAGACTCTTCCAAGAAAAAACGAATGGAAGAAAACTACGCATCTTCAATTTTGTCTAACCTGGCAACTTGAGTATGCTTTAACACATCATCCTTGAATGGAAACTTGTTCATGATGTAGTCACAGAAAGTACAAAAGGAGTTTCTCACTGATGAAAAGAAAAGGGATTTATCTGTATCCTGGAGATCATTCACTATGTTCGAAGTCTGAATGCCAATAACCAACTCATCATCATTTCTTTGATTTTGAATCACATTGTACACAACTTAAAGTAATGAGGAGCTTTTAACAATTTTGGGCTTAAGAAACTTGGTGAACAACTGCTTTAGCAAATCCACGAGAAGTTCTAATAAAAAGTGAACTTGTGGGGAAGAAGTCTGAAGGGCAACATTGAATTTGTCAAATACAGGAATAGTCACATGAAGGAAAGTGCAAAAGGCCTTGGTCAAGTTTGACGACAGCAACATAAACAATTTTTCCTCACGTGTTGCAGTAAAAGTCTTACATTTTAAGAAGGGTTGGTAACATTTGGAAGAATATGCTATTCTTTTAGGGGCATGTGTTGTAGCAGGATCAAGAATTCTCTTTCTGATACTCTCTGAATCCATTTTGTTTAACTTTAGGTATTCTGAAAGATGTCAAGCTTGTGGAAATGTTTTGGGTACATAACATTACTTCTTCCTTGAAGAAAGAAAGAAGCAGATCCCACTGGTCCAGTATTCTATCCAAACATCTGCCCAAAAGATGACCACCTAGTACATAGATGCTTGCGGAATTTTCTTTGCCTCTTTATTGAGCAAGTTATGAACTTTGACTGTCTTCTCTAAGAAATAAAATATACCAACAAGGATCTCATCCACTATAAGTGGTAATCTTCCAGCACCTTTTTCAGCTGCTAGATTAATCAGGTGGCAAATGCAACCCATGATGGCAATACCCGGTTGAATTTCCTTCAGAACAGCTGAAACTCAATTTTTGTGTTCTATCATAACAGGAACACTGTCAGAGCATAAAGCCACACAGTTTTCAATTGGTATGTTATGAGAATTCAGCTGTGAAAACATCAGGTTACTATGTTTCACCCTGTTGAGTTCCTGTCTAACGCTGGTATGGATAGCACAGTGCTCACTACTTTTTCCCCCAGAATATCATAGAATGTAACAATAATAGGATACAACTTTGCATTCGTATTGTGACCAATTCTGTGTTTTCATTGGTTGCTTTGTAATCGTACGATTTCCTGTTTCGGGCTCCTCGTGAGAGCTAAGCTTTGCCTGCATCTTTTCCATCTGACCGACCTAGCGAGCGCACGCACTCAGGGTCTGTTCCCTTCTGGGAACTCCAGCCTCTTACGGTGCAGAGATCAACGAAGCCAAGGAAATCCTTGTCGTTATTTAATTTTGTCCTAGTCATCATTTTCAAATTTTATATAAAACTGCTGTTTATGAAAACAAAAGAGAACATTTGAAGACTGAAGAGCTTATATTGAAAGTTTTTTTTTTTTTAATTATTGTAATTCATAGGTATGAAGAAGAAGAATTACTGAACTAAATTGTAAATTGTAATTTTGAAATGTGTTTGAAAAATTTAAAAGGGTCTTTATTTTTGAGGCAGCCTATACTGCACATGTAAATTTTCGATTGTGAAATTGCTGTGTTTCATAAATCCAACTTGCTTGAACTTGCCCATATAAGGAAATGTATTTTTATTGGTCGGAATAATGATCTTTCCCATAGGTGAATATGTAAATCTAGGAAAATTCCGTGTTTTCATTGGTTGCTTTGTAATCGTACGATTTCCTGTTTCGGGCTCCTCGTGAGAGCTAAGCTTTGCCTGCATCTTTTCCATCTGACCGACCTAGCGAGCGCACGCACTCAGGGTCTGTTCCCCTCTGGGAACTCCAGCCTCTTACAGTAAGCACTATGTTGTTGCCTTTTATTTAATGTAAATTCATTCTTGTGTTTCAGCATATCCTCATTTAACGTAACTTAGGAGGAGTGTCGGAGTTTCCTCTAGATTCCCGCATTCACCAATTTCGCTTTTATGAATGACTGTGCTTTCGACAGATAGTCACAGTATCTTGTTATTGGCAACTCTCTTTTCTTGTCCAGAATTGTGTAACCTAATGTTCGCCTTACAGACATGCCAACTTTCAAAAGTGAAAAATCAGGAGAAATTTCGCAGCGAATCGCGACACATCACTGATGGCAGAACATGTACAAATATATTATAATTCAATACATGAACAATTCTATTTGCCCTTATATATTTCTTTCATCATTTACATGTGAATACTAAATACTGGACATACCTGAACTGTAGAAACATGTGACTTCTCATCCTTCAACTTGGCGATCACATTACGACTAATTGTTGTTCAACACACCAGTAGCTGACTTAGCCCTCTTCAGAAACTCGGAACTAAATTTTTGCTCAAAGCACTTGCCTTGCTGAACTGATTTCAAGGTTAAAAGTTTCTCCAAAGTTTGTTCAGACAGCAAGGATCTGAACTGTGTTTTTGTCTTTGTGACTCTGCTAAAAATCCTTTCACATTCTGCATTGCTATGTGGAATTGATAAAATAGTAAGCATCACCTTAGAGTGTCTGTCATATTTAAGTACACCATCAGCTGATTTCATGACCTACCAATGCCCATTGAGCATCAATTCTTCCTTTTGCCAGGTCTGTTTCTTCGAGCTGAAAGTTACAGAACTGGGAGTGCAGAATATCAGTTTATTTATCCAAATGTTCCGTTTCACTAGTCAAAATGTTCGGACACTTGTTAATGAAAACTCTAAGGCTAGAAAATTATGCCTTACTTATAGCAGAAATATTTGCAACTTCTGCATTAATTAAAAATTCATCTTTGAATGGAAATTTGTGTACCATGTAGTCACACGATGAAGAGAAATGCCTTTCTAACAGACTTAAAGAATATGCACTTTTCCTCAGACTTCAAGGTGTTCACTAAAACAAACACAGAGTTCCCTATCATCAAATCACAATCATCCTTTTGATTTGCTGGAGTATGATAATCTACATCAAGGAGAGAGGAGGATCTTTTAATAACGTCTGGTTTCACAAACCTTGCCATCACATTCTTCAATAGTTTCTCCAAAACTGACCTCAATAAGTGGATGTGCGGCATACTTGGCTGAAGAGCTACATTTGGATTCTCAAAGATATCCATAAAATTTGACAGAAAAAGGCAAAAGGATTTATGTAAATTTGATGAAAGGAACATGAAAAGTCGTTCTTCACGTGACAAAGCATGGCTCTTAGTGTGATCAGTAGTTTCATTTTTTTTTTTTTTTTAGTGAAACTGATGACTGGGTTTTCCTTTTAACTGAGGAGTGAGGTGAAATGTTATGACATTCTTTAACGTTTTCAGACAAACAAGACACATCTGCACTTAAACTATGCTTAGGAATTTTGTAAGTCTTCAAAGTTCCCATCTGAGAATTCTTATTCACAATTTCGCCCCTGAATAATGTAACCAAAGGGTCCCACTGAAGCAAAATCCTATCTAAACACCTTCTTAGTGATAACCATCGAGTAGGCACATGCTTCAGAATTTTCCTGATCTCAGTGTTGTGTAAGTCTGAAATTCTCTGAACTTTTCTTTCCTCTTTGCACTCCTTTCCAGATAATAAAATATATCAATTACACTTTCATCTACATTTACGGGCAAGCACGCCGCACCCTTCTCGGCAGCAAGATTAATTAGGTGACAAGAGCAGCCTACGATGATTATGTTACTATTTTCCCGCTTCAAACATTCTGCCACACCATTCTTTAATCCTACCATTACTGGAGCATTATCAGCACCAAGAGCTAGGCAGTTTTTTTAATGGAATGCAGAATTCCCGAAAAGTTGAGAGCAAAAGATTGGCAATGTTAGCTCCAGTAGCATCCCCTTCTAAATTAGGCACAGAGAGTAGACAACTCTGAATTTCATTGAGTTCAGGCCTAAAAATGTTACAACAATGGGATATATCTTCAAGTCGCTTTTATTGCTACCATCAGTAGCAACAGAAAATGCATTCACCTGCAAATGTGATACAATTTTCGCCCTTTCTTCCATGCACATTTCTGTAATGATAGCCGCTGCTTTCGTTCTAGCACACCCATATCGTTTAGCGATTTCAGAATCAGGAAACATTTTGCGAAACAAAGGTCCGGCGTGATCGGCACAATTTACAGGCAGGTTATGTTCTACTATAAATGACCTAAATAACGCCTCCGCATTCGTCACAGGATTTACATCTTGGTTTTTACATGAAAAGTTCAGTTTCTGGTTTCTTTCTACACACTGGACACTCTCCTTATATTTTTTCGTTTGCATAAGCTTGAGTATATCGCATTTCCCGCCATGTGCAACTAAAAATTCACACCTACATATAGTACAGAATGTGAACGTTGGTCCCTTTCTAGATTCACTCAAACACGGAAACTCTTCCCTATAAGCATTTTTAAACACTGCATCATATTTCTTTTCTGACATTTTGGCCAAAACAAATATTAAGGCACAACACGAGAACTTCTACGGGATTTTCTTTGTAGTAAGGTACGTTGGCTGATAGGGCATCATTAGTTTAAACTTCGGAAGTTTGCGCGGCACTCGAATTAGATCACCACCTTCTATGGGTATATAATGTCTTCCCTAACAATACATTTGATTTCAAAAATGATAAAATGATTAATGCACAGAACATTATTAGGCCTATGATTCGGTTCGAAGTTTTCCTCACGAATGCTCTTAACCCAATTTTGCGTTAATACTAGGTCTTTTGGAAACGGGAACACTGAAACTCTTCCTTACATCCAGGCACACGACACATTAAACTATAAACATATTGCATAGGTAACTAAAAATGAAGAAAATACTTTCAGAGAACAACACGAGAATGAACATTAACTTAATCACTACCGATATTGTTGGAATAAATACCCCTTTGAGAACAAACAACTTCTTACGGCACTGGAAGATGATCTATAACCTTCTTAAGACTATAAATAAATATAATGTACGATTAATAATATTCAAATTTCCGTAAATATTTGGTAAAAACACGATTTTCACAAATCAAAACAAACGCATGCTAGCACTCCAGCAGCCGCCATTATGGACAGTTTCGATAGGTCGGTTAAGGTCTGAGATATTGTAGTTGGTCTTGACTCAGCCATACATTGATAGAACGAGGAAATCCGCGGGAGTTTAAAATAATACGAAAATTACGGATATTGCTCTGAAAATCGGGAGATCGGGAAGAACGATGAAAAATCGGGAGTCTCCCACTCAAATCGGGAGACTTGGCACTCTGGCCTTACTATGTTAAAGTTTGTGGTTTAAAATTGATTTAAATACCTTTATTTTGAATGTGTTTGTCATTGGCCATGTCTTTGTTTTGGTTTATTTGATTTTGTACCTTTTATTAATACATTTGAGCTCAAGGGTGATCGCCGTCTGTTTCTCTCTCCCACCTTATGACCTTATGACCTCATTAGGGTTCCCTTCGCGTTCCACAATCCTTCCATAGTTGTCGTTGTTAGACCTGTAAGTTTAAAAGTTATTGCAATGCAAACATGGCATTAAATATTTGTTTTTATTCCACGGTTATTTTCCTTCCATTTATTTCATTGTATTAATATTATTATTTTGTGCAAGCGCTCATCAATTGCTGCTGCTACACGTATCATGGCTTCCATCCACTGCCAAAGAAACTGGTCCATTCTGAAGGCATTTAACAACTTCAGATGGTGTATTTTTGCCATTTTATTTACAATGCATTTTGTTTTCGTACGACTACAGCTATATTTCCTTGCAACTTCTGATGTGGGAAACATATTCTTAAATAAAGCACCAGCATGATCAGCCACACTTAAGGGCGCATTGTGTTCCACGAAAAAGGAAGCAGACACTCGACCCTAATTATGTCACTGTCAACATTTCCAGACTTGGCAAAAAAAGGTGTTGATTTTCTTGTTATCTTCCTTTGATTTAATATAACTTTACAAAACATTATTCTTACCACTGTTTCCTGCAGTTCACATGATTACTTAAATTGTTTCTTCCACCCTGTGCAATATTAATATCACACCTAGATACCTTTTCCCTTTCTTGATTTTAGTATGCATGGAATATCAACAGAATATGATTCTTTAAATGTCTGGAAGTACTGTTTCTTGTTAGATTTATTCATGAATCCTACAAGGAATATAGCGTATGAAAATGTCCGAGAACAAATGTCTCGATATCTACCGAAACATCGAAAGGAACCTGGATCACTGAACGTCACATAAAATTACAACATAAACACTCAAGGCAGTCAAACACTTCATTAAAGCATGTCAAAGCACACGCAGTCTTGAACCATTAAATAAACACTATGCCAACCTTGTGAACAAAGAATATGCACATGGTAAAAAACACACACACATGGAATGAATGTAATTAGTCCAAGCAATACAGGAAACTGCGAAGCACAAAGTTCTAACACAAAAACTCGAACACTTCATTAAAATATGTCGTAACCTTAAAGGGCCAAAACATTCAAGGAACGTCAACTTCATGAATAAAGAAAAATATTCATGTGGTCAAAGAATATGGGTTAAATCACAACAAGCAAACGGAGCAAAACAAAGAATTTGTGGAACAGAGCCTGTCGACACCTAAGATTCACATGGAAGAACTGTTATCCCGGCTTTAAATTCAATTCCAATGATGACACAAACATCACATGGTTAAAAGTACCAATCATATCAAGGAATGAGTTATCGACTATAGTGGACTTGCCTTCGACCCATGCAAACAATCGATTGTACGGAAGTGGGGCGGTTACAATTACATTGCCTGCAAAGTCGAAAAATGACACTGTCCATCCGTAAAACCGTAAAAGGCTGCAATTTCCGTAAATTTTATGGACAAACCGTAAAAGTTGGCAGGAATGGATATATGTAGAGGCACTTAGCAATTTTTGGGGTCTCAATACATTTATTTTTGCTCCAACATAATTGGATGCGAGCCTAACGAACCTGGGATATCAGAATGCTGAGGGCAAAGTAGGCCTTAATTTCATCCTCATTAGTGTTTAACCACTTGTCACCGTCTTTTTCCATGCAGGTCCGATATTTATTCCATAGTGCAATATTAATATCACACCTAGATATCTCGATATCTACCGAAACATTGAAAGGAACCTGGATCACTGAACATCACATAAAATTATATTTGTTTCTCGTGCAATCTAGGAAAACAATGGGTCTATAAACTCCAAAAATACAGACAACTCGGACAGGGAATTATCTGTCTCTCAGTTCTCCTGACACCCCTGTACATGCGGGGCTTTAGTCATTCCTATCAGATGAACTGTCATTTTTACGTAAAATCTCTTCTTCTGTATTATCATAATCACCATCACTGTCTGAAACACTTTCAATTGACCCAGCAATAGCATTGCCTTTACTATGCACGGAGCCATGGCTAGGAGACCGACTGACACCTGATGAAATGTTCACCGGCTACAATTGGGCAGTAAATTACGGTACAAGTTCTTGGAAGGAGAGCTGTAAACAAGCCACATTCATAGAAGTTCACAAAATGGAAATCCTTGCCGGGGCTAGTACATACAACTCGGCACGGCGTGTGAACGTCACGTCAAACGAGTCGAGCGGGTTAACAATTGATATCTGGGGTCTGTCAGATGGCATGTTAAGTTAAGAGGTTACCTGTAAGGAATGTCACTGAGGTTGGACTGGCTGTGGGAGTGAGCGACTCGGCTTGCCACTTCTCGCACTCCCGAGATGGCCAGCTCGTGTACCGACCCTGACAGACTGCGATCGCTACCTCTGCGGCGACCCATACTGCTGGACACCTGGGGTTGCTGCTGTTGGACTTGTTGCAACAGTCCTGCCGTGTTGGGTACCGTACAAGTAGAAGTCTTTTTCTTGGCTGGCCCACCAAAACCAAAGAATCTGAAAAAGAAATTGTAAAACCTTGTTAAGACATTTCTGCAGAGGGCAAGGAAAAAACGTACTACTAAAAACTATCCAAAAGGGATATGGGAACACTAGATATGATTTTTTCAGACACGATGGCATTTCATGTCTCGTATCCCCAGGTACAATGAAAACTATTATCTTCCATTTCTAAAGATGAGAGGAGAATATTAAAAGATGTGATAAACATGAGAGAACAAATAAGAAAACCTTTTCTACTGGGCATTATATGGAGTGTAAAGTTAAACTCTAATTCCATTAATAACTATATTAAAACCCTGCAAATTCTTGAAACAAAACAAGTCTAGCATTAGTTTTGCTTCCTAATCTAACTTTTACAACCTACTTAAAATGAACAAGTCTATGTTCCGCATGGCTTTACTTCTCAACTGACAGTTCGTAAAACATGTGAGCATCACCTTACCTCTGTTGCCAGCGAGAACAGTTGATGCAATAGACCACAACACACATCCCTCATAATATGTAATACTGTACTCAGAAAAGGTAATGAGTCATGAGTGAAAACAAATGTATAAAAACTTAAAAGATGCACACGAAACAACATCCGACATTAAAACGAGAATACACCCTTTGTCAGAAAAGTTCTGGAACAAGTGTTGTATTTCTGAGGTTGCAATGCGAACAAAGGAACAAATGTTGATTTTACGTTACCCGGTATGTGTACGTTCTGAGATGGCCTCGGCCACGTTTCCATGCACAAGCACTAGGTGGCAGGACAATGGACACTGATTGTGAACAAAGAGTGAACATTAAGTTTTGCGTTAAGCTCGGGAAAACCCCTAGTGAAACGTGGACAATGATTACACCAGCATATGGAGGTGATGTACTGTCAAGAAGTCGTGTGTTCGAGTGGCACAAAAGGTTTCAGAAAGGCAGAGATTCAGTGCAAGACGATCCCAGAACTGGTCGCCCATCTACAGCACATTCCTATGCAAATGTGGAGCGTGTTAAGGCAGTTATTGCAAGAAGACCATCGTGTAAATGTGCGTGCGATATAAGAAGAGCTTCATTTAAATTGTGATGTGTATCATAAGGATGTGGCAACTGAATGCAAAAGTTGTCCCGCACACCTTAACAGACAACCAGAAAGAGGAAAGACGAAGAATTTCTGCAGAACTGCTGGATAGATCCAGACGTGATGCCACATTTCCAACAAAGATTACTGCTGGGGATGAAAGTTGGTGTTACCAGTATGACCCCCACACGAAGCATCCAAGTGCAGAATGGCGGAGTCCTGAATCACCAGCCTCGAAAAATGCCAAACGTCAACCTTCGAGAACAAAGAAAATGTTGATCGCATTCTTTGACAGTAAAGGGTAAGTTTACCCTGAGTACGTTCCACCAGGTGAAACAGTGAACCAAACTCTTTACCTACATCAAAGTCTTGAAATGTTTGCGACTAGCAAATGAATAAAACCAAACTGTTCTATGTACACTTTTCTGTGGAGTGTAAAGTTAAACTCTAGTTGCATTAATAACTATAATAAAACCCTGCAAATTCTTGAAACAAAACAAGTCTAGCATTAGTCCTGATTTGTGGCAGTCACACGACAACGCAAGACCTCACTCTGCTTTATCTGTTACTGAGGATCTGGCCAGACATTCTGTCACTGTCATCCCACATCCGTCATACTCGCCTGGCCTTGCGATTTTTCTTGTTTCCGCGAGTGAAATTGCGACTGAAAGGAAAGCTTCTTCAAGATATCGCAGACATCCAACGGGCTGTGACAAATGAGCTTACAATTACCCTGCTTGCTTCCAAGACCTCCAGAAACAACGGCAATTGTGTACAGATAGCCAAGGGAACTACTTCGACAGGAGCTAAGATCATTACATGGTAAGTGCAACTTTTCTATCTTTTACGACCTCAGTCCTGGAACTTTTCCGACTTCGTTTGTACATTATTAAGAATAAAAGACATAACAAATTACTCTCTGCTTATGGTGACACAACAAGGAGGTTATGGCCTACAGAGGGAACACTCCGGTGATCTCAGAGTCACATTCTTGCCGCTTGTCTTTCTCAAACTGCACTGAGACATGGTATACACTGATGAACTGTACACTAACCAACACACAGATGTAAATAAAACCACACCCGCACTGAACTATTAAACGTATAAAAAACTAAACTGTAAACTCTGCTATACTGTACTATACTGAAGATAAAGACTAAATATAACAGTATGAAAACCACAAATTACTGAATAAAATGCAAAAGATCGTAAACCGTACTGAATACCATAAATTCCAAGTGAGGTAGCTTAACCACGTGGAGAATGTATACAATACAGTTGGCAACTAGGTTTTCAGATTGCAATCAACCAATATAAATGGATATGAATGGCAGCTTGGGATTGGCTGGATGTCTATGTTCCTGAGCACAACCAGCAAATAGAGCCAAAATCGGCCAGAACGTAAATTTAACAGCTATAACGTTCAGAGTATACTGATATACATGTAATGACATTTTACTTTCATTCTGTTCATGTTAATATGATTATTGATAACTGAGTGGTTCATATTCTGCTTCTTCAGAATGTTCAGTATCTGCATAGCTTAAATCCATCTTTGACAGTAACGTAGAGTCGATTCACTATTGCACTGAATTTGTAATAGCAGCAAGAAAGTTGTGCACCCTGTAAGGAACGTCATGCTATGTACTGCCATATTGTCTATGAGGCCCAGGCAGTCCACTGTCTTGTTATGCTTCATTTACATATGAATCGATCTTTTTTAAAAGGACGTAAGTCAGGGTTTTTAGCATTTTCATGTTTGTAGAGTTTTAGATAGTACAGAGGTAGGCCTATCGTTCGTGCTTAAAAGGGCGTCTGTAATGTTCCTGGTTAGTTGGTAAGGGAAGAATGAAATACGTAATTGTTTTTAAACGGGCGGATATCGCTGACGTATGCCGTTTTAAAAAATGGATAGTTGACATGGAAACAGATGAAGAGCACCAGAGCGGGCGGAAAACAACCTTGGTTGTTGCTGCCTTGTGGAATGAAATCTACTAATATATTATTATTGTGCAAATTAAAGACTTAATTACCTGTAAAATGTCAGATGATAGCAGTGTAGAAGGTGATACTGAAGATGAAACTAGAAAGAGGAAGAGAGGAAGAGATCCTTCCCGGTACAAAAGTAACAAGATAAAAGCAGCCCGTCTGAAGGGAGTAGCACAGAGGCAAGTCAACTGAGGCTAAAAAACCTGAATTCTCTCGCAGGTAAGCAAGCATGAACCGTCTATGTCAGTCCCGTTATGCATTACATATCATGAATAATACAAATAAATGATATAATCTATTGAGCTACCACACACATTACCTCAAAATAACATAATCCGTTTCTTATTCAGAAAGCAATTTTATTTATTTTTGAAGATGTAAGAAGAAATGTTTGGAGGTCACTGGAGAAGGAAACTGCTTAGATATTTTCACAATATTCCTACTAAGAACGAGCAAGATATATTTCTTCAAGACCTAACAGATGTCGGAGAGGTCAAGCAGAGGCAACCAAGAAAACAGGATAACCCTCTGAGACTACTTACTGCTACTTTTTTGTATCATGAACTGGTCGGTTTACTTCGTCAAGAGGTTTGCATGAAAGGTTTCCTCTCAGTTTTTGATATTAGTGAAAAACGAGTTCGCAGAATAAGGCTGCTTAAGCAGTCTGGTAAAACCCCAGAAGACAAGAGAGGTAGGGGAATTACACATAGTTTTTACTCATCTATTCATGATGCAGTACGGGGGCATATTCAGTCATTCTCCTTAAAGGAAAGCCATTACACTTCTGAAAAGTCGCATTACCTTAGTGCAGAATTAGATGTGAAAACAATGTGGACATTGTTCCTAGAGAAGCATCCAGAATGTAAAGTAAGTTTTGATTTTTACTGGAATTTCTAAAAAAAAATTCTTCAATTAGCGATTTGGGCGACCTCAGGTACATACGTGCTGTACCTGTGAAGAGCTCAAATTGAAACTTAGATTGCCATATCTTAATGATGTAGCAAAACGCAAAGCGGTTGTTGCAGAGTTGACGGTACATCAATGTTGAAGTAAAAAATTTTATTCTGCTCTGAAGCATGAGGCATCAGATGGAGCAAAAAAGGAGCTGGATGTATTGGCATTGTCATTTGATTACATGCAGAACATTAGTCTGGCAAAAGTGTCAGTTCAGGAACTATTTTATTTAAGAAAACTTACAGTGAATGTTTACTGCATTCATGATACAAGAAAAGGAACCAGTTCATATTATGTTTACCACAAAGAAAAAGGTAAAAAGGGTCCTAACGAAGTATGTTCCTTTTTGTTTCACCACCCAAAATCAGTGCCCAAAAACATCACAGAGCTTAGACTGTTCAATGATAACTGTGCTGGACAGAACAAGAACCAGCCACTCTGCAGATTTTTACTATCACCGACAGATTCTGGCTGTTTCCAAAAAAAATTCAGCAATACTATCCTGTGCGAGGGCACAGTTTTATGCCCTGTGACAGAGATTTTGGAATCATCTCAAGAAGGCTTCGTCGATATGACAGAATTATCACAATCCATCAGATTATGGAGCACATTGTACAAAGTACTGTTAAGTAGGCAATTTCACAGTAACAGAAACTGAAGCATCCCAAATACTGGACTTCAAGAATTGGTGGGCAAATTATTACAAGAAAACAGCAGTTTCTGAAGAAACAAGGAGCAAGCCTAGAACTGAAAGAATAAATTTTGTAATCAGTACCCTGTTCCACCTTGTGTACTCACACAATAGAGTTGGATATATCGAAGGAATTAATGGCTTAATAAAACACACATTCTTTTTGGCATCTAGGAGAGGACCTGTCCCTTCACCATCAGCACTAGCATATCCTTCACCGAGCTCGATAGCTGCAGTCGCTTAAGTGCGGCCAGTATCCAGTATTCGGGAAATAGTAGGTTTGAACCCCACTGTCGGCAGCCCTGAAAATGGTTTTCCGTGGTTTCCCATTTTCACACCAGGCAAATGCTGGGGCTATACCTTAATTAAGGCCACGGCTGCTTCCTTCCCACTCCTAGCCCTTTCCTGTCCCATCGTCGCCATAAGACTTATCTGTGTCGGTGCAACGTAAAGCAACTAGCAAAAAAAAAAAAAAACATATCCTTCAGGAAAAGTGCCAATTGCAGTTAACAAAATGCAAGACTTGAAAAAGATGAAGCAGTATATTCCACATGAACATATAGAATTTTATGAGGAAATTTTCAACTGGCTTACTGAGAATAATGGTGTAGATAGTGATTGAAAGGTAGTGAATTAGTTAATGTGTTATTTTATAATGTAAACAATATTTTTGGTTTCATCAACATTTTTCTCTTTGTATGTGATTCAGAAAAACTTCCAGTGTAATAGAATGTTGTATTATTGTTAAGTTTGTCCCTGTCCTTAAAGGGACCAATTTCATCCTGCTCCTTTTTAAAAACGGCAGTATTTTCCATAATTGAAACCTATAAAACTACTATTGTGTATTATGTTCAGTAGGCAATTACATATTCACTAAACCTAACAAATTATACTTTCAAAATGGTATCTTTATGGGTAGGTTCCCCCTGAAGTAGGTTTTTTTCAATTTCCCACAAATTTACTTTTCTTAACTTTTGCCCTTTTAAAAATGACCGATTCATTTATTTTTAACAGCAGCAGTTTATGCAAGGTTCTGATCTAGGTTCTTTTAAGGAGAAAAAACACAGTGAAGATTTTTCTGGACTCAAAGGGACTCTCTCGACGAGCTCATACACCCACTGATTGTTTTTCTTTCAAATAATGACACCCAACTTAATTGATGACAATGTAAAGTACACCAATATTTACATAACTGAAAAACTATCCGCATACAATATCCTAAATATGACCACATCAGGCCAGTGATTACTAAGTGACATCATACTTAGAAGTGTATACGATATCCTTAATATGACCACAGTGACTTAGAAGGAATACAACGACAGTGATTACAAAGTGCTGTCATACTTAGAAGTGTTGGTACATTTTGGTGTTCTGTTTTGATTGCCATCAAGAAAGGGAACCGTGCTAATAGCCTAGAATACTTCAGCTGTGACGGGACTGGTATGATGATTCTTCATGCTAATTTCAGCAAAAACCGTTTCTGTTTCTTGACAAAGTCCCCCAAGTTTGACGATGTAACCACTAGATCTGAACACCGACAGAATGTTCTATCTTTTTTACTATTTCTAATTCAATAATTCATTATGGAAGTTTTCATACCTGTCAATATGTCTTTCTTAAACTACGCAATTTATACCATAATAAAATGTTTAACACGGATAAAATGTCAACCTTTCACGTGCAGTACAATTGCTGCAGTGAGAGCGCTTCAGGGGCGTTTATAGGTGTACACGTCTAGAATAAACTAAAGCTACTATGGCAGTTGTAATGTTGACCACTTAAAATGTTAGCTCAAAAGAATTGAAGACTTGCTGAGAAGGGCATATTTATAGTAACACACTGAAACTGGTTCTTCTTCTCCTCTCCTCAACAGTAGGGAATTTCACGTTCGGCAAGTTTAACATGGTGCCAACGACACAAAATCAAATAAACAGCTTAAATAATAGCTAGTTACCTCTTCTTTTGTAAAGGCTGTATCCCAGCTGCAAGCAGAACCTTATACTGTTCCGAGCGGATGAAGCGTGGGTAACAGTCCTTCTTGAGTAGTAACATATATACGTGTTCTGCAGCCGAGTCGAAGGTGAACCTGCTTGGATTACGGAGTTCCATTTGCACTCGCTCCATGGTCTTCCCATCGATGTTGATCTCGCAGGGCGCACCAGGAGCCAAGAACTCACTGCAACAAGTGGGAATGACATGTGTTGTTAAACTGGGTTCTTGGGTACAAATTGACAATGCATAAATCTATTGTTCTATGATATTGTCACTGTTTTCTTATCAAACTGTAACAAAACTTTAAAAAACATGTTCCTAGTCAGGGCTCGAAAAATTTTCTTCTGACCTAGGCACCACTTCAGAAAACCAGGCACCACAGTAATATTAATACTGTGTGATGTATGCGCCTACATGTTTTGGCCTAAAATTATTGTTGCTGATATAAAAAGTACAAGCATGACGAATATAAGAACCAAGTGTGATGACTCATCAAGTTCAGGCGTGCCCCGCCAGGCAGCGCTAGAGTTTGGTAGCTCCACAATACCTATCAGCTGGTCTTAGGAATGGTGACACAGGAAACGTATTACTCCGTAACTGATAAGTATATACACTGTCTTTTATATTAAGAAAAATGGGAGATTACAATTAAAATACCACGGCAGAGAACAATGGAAAAATATCATACACGGAAATAAGAGCTACGACTTTCATCACATGTTGCGAAAAGCACAAGTTACTCGAGTGTATATATACATAAATAACACAAATCCCAGCATATCAAAAAAACACCCATGAACTATTTAAAGGTAATACTCTACTTACCATCTCAGTTTGTTGGTTACTAGATTTTCGAAAGCTTGCGTGAAGATTTGGCGGATGTTCGAGATTGTAAATCTCGCCGGATTTCCTTCACTCTGAAGAAAAATCGGCACTTCAGATAATGATAAACAAGACTGGGGATTATATCCATAACATGTCGAAGACAACAGCCAGCACCTGAAGGATCAACTGAAATTTTGTCTATAGAATCAATACAATCAAAGAATATTTCGCTCCACATTGATTTTGAGTTCAGTTTTTCACTAAATACTTTCTCAGCCTGGAAAATAATGTCACATATACTTTTCGAAGGGCGTGTCAAAAACACTTCATTATTGCTTGAAGCGTAATCTTTTATTTCGGAGAGAACTGAGAATGTAGTTTGATTATTCTCACGTAGAGAATGGGCACAGGGCGAACACTTAATAAATTTAGAAGAGTGCTTTACAACGTACCCAGCCAAATGGTACACTAAACATTTCTCAATCGAAGAGTTTCGAACTGTGTATTTCTAACCTGCTTCTCCAATAAATTAATTCTCAATTTTGCTGAGTTTAGACTGGACCTAGCTCGAATTAAATTTCGATTAGCATTTTTCAGGCGCCTTTTGAGCGATAATATTGTATTTTCGGCATCAGAAAGCACACTAGAATAACCCAAATTTTGATCAACATTAGACTGACCTTTTAATTCTCCACTTGCTGCTACACTTCCGTCTTCAATCTTCTTTCTTCTTCTCCTAGTGGTGTCAAAAAATGTTTTTCCTGTTGGGAGTTTCACGGAACTTTATCTCACTTGAAAGGTATTTCGGCAAATTAGGGAAAATGTGAGACACTGCTCCTGGACGTAATTTCCATCTCTCACGAGGCAGAACCACTTTTTCACCATTCACTATAAAGTTATCAGATTTTACTATCAAATCATCAGAGAAATGAACTTGACAAATTCTACTATTCCTTTCGTGGAATAGCTCTGGCCCATTTTTCAAATTTATTTCTATCCTTCGGTGGTGAAAAGAATTTTATACCATAACTACTCTACCATAGCCTGACTTACAGCCAAGCACAAAACAGTACGGCATGTTGAACTATTACTTTGATCAGGCCTCATAACACACGTGTTTTAAGTGCTCAACACACAATGAAGTGAGTTTAGGAACTGAAAGCAAAGGAAATTAAACTTGTTGACTTGAAATATCTCACACAATAACATCTCTCGCACTTTCCAACACATGGTTTGCTGGTCTATTGAAGCACGTGTTGGACACAGACGTTTGCAGTGCTCCCAGTGGCGGGTCCACAAACTACCACGCTATAACAGTTGAGTCATCACACTTGGTTCTTATATTCGTCATGGTACAAGCTTACCTTAGTGCACCAGTTATCCCTTAAAGATTACAGCCCAGCCAGCACATGAAGGCAATATACATGAAGTTGCAAACGGTACCATATGATTTGTGTGTTTTATGTCCTTGAACATTTCAAGTAGTCTGAACACTAAAATACCAATTTTCCATTGTTATGAATGGAACAAAATTCTCTAATGATGAGATTTTCATGTTAATAAACATTACATTATTAAGGCTCTCACTAATGACCTGAAACTGTTCTTTACTAGGTTCATTAAACTAAATCCTCTCTCACAAGAAACACTTGCTCCAGATAACACTGGCGCAAAATGAAGCAACTTGCCTAAAATTGGAACTCTGTCTTTTTCTTTTGACACAACTTTGCTCAACAGCTCGCTTAATTTCATCCCCTCGTCATGCTGTAGAAATCCTATCATTTGTTTAGAGTGCTTAACGTACATGATAGAACACGGTACAGTGGAACCTCTATTATCCATTCCCGGAAACTACATTTTCCCAGATTATTCGTTCAGATTACCCGGTCCCGCGAGCATTCTAATTAAATCACGTTGTAAAAAATCCTGCATTATCCATTCCTCGAAGAAACTATCTCCCAGATCAACCGTCCTGAAATTTCAATCCCATCAACGGTAAATCCTCGATAAAGCATTTTTCAAGAAACTGTATCTCACGAAAGGAAGGCTTCAGCCTACCTATGGATCTTGGCGTAAACGTCCCATCATTGCGATAATTAGAGCAAGTATTGTACTGGAAAAGTGACTGGCAGTGAACTTACATCTTAGCATCGCATTCAGGTGGTACCGTTTAGAGAATCCTCGGAAATCATAAAGCAGAGAGTGGCTACAACGACTGAAAGGAGATAGCATTTTGACAGCTCAACTTGAAGATGGAGCGAGTTTCATCAAATGTTCATATTTGTAAAACTTCGACGTTATGTCCAGGGTTATATGTTTATTTTTAAATTCTTTTTTTGACTACATCACCGAACAAATTTTCGGCACTTCCCTCAGGCCACTGTAAAGTCACTGGGCTTTCAGGCAAGAATCAAAACTGATCCTTCTTAACACAAATCTAGTATTTTAATATTATTGTATACAATTATGTTTTCAAAACCAGAACAGATGTTGCACCTTTTACATCATAAAGGCATGGGAGGTCTTTGGATTGCATACTACTGTTTTAGTCCTAATATAAGTCTGGGAATTTTATGTTTTTGTGTTAAAATGTCATAAAAAACGCAGTAGTTTTATTTGCACAACGTTGTATTTAAAAAAGTTTGTATCATTTCCCACTAGTACTAACTTGTGCAGTGAACGCGCTCTCCAGCTAAGCTCGTCACAAATAACCATAATTTCTGAAGTTTTGATGATATTTTCTCTCTTTCCAATTTGATTGTGATTAGTGACGGGCAGAGTCGAAGTTAATGCATTCGAGAACTTTTGAGAATTGATAGTTACATTCAAAACCATTTCTCTATTTCAACATAACCTTTAAAAGTCAATGTAGGCCTAATTTATGCGATACCAGATTTCCAGAAACTGACGAACACTATACCGGTGACCAAATTACAATGGAAGGTTTAAAAAAGAAGGGTTTAAGCCACCATGTTGGGTGATTTTGTATCTAATGTGCTTTATTAGATTAGAGAATTAAAAACTACTTGTGGCAGATTGTTGTTTGGCTTGGCGTTATTAGATTTTTAGAAGAGTTTGGCTGATCAAAGTTGCTGAACTGAAAAAAGTATTCACGAGTAACTGACGAAGGTTCCCTGGTAAAACTGAATGTAAAATATAGAGAATTTTAACTTGCGTACAGGTAATTGATGTGTGAAGCCTGTAGTCTAATTTGCTTGTCTCTCACCCGGAGGGCCCAGGTTCGAATCCCGGCCAGGTCAGGCAATTTTACCCGGATATGATGTCTGTTTCCAGGTCCACTCACCCTATGTGATTAACTTTCATTGAGGAGCTATCTAATGGTGAGATGCCGACCCCAGTCTAGAGAGCCAGGAATTACAGCCGAGAGGATTCATCACACTGATCAGGTGTCACCTCGTAACATGCAGGCCTTCGAGATGAGCAGCGGTTGCTTGGTAGGCGAAGGCCTATTAGGGCTGTGGTTTTGTTTGGTTTAAGAGTGTTTATAAGATTATAATTATACATATTTAATTTCTGTGTTTAATCAAATTGTTTATGGTTTCCATTAATTTTCGGATTTTCCATTTTCCCAGGTTGTATGTTTTTTTATCCGTGGTCCCTCCAAAAACGTAGAATCAAAATTCCACTATAGAAATTTGTTCTTAAAATCCTATACTAATGTTTCAATCACCTTTTCTCCTTCACACAATCAATCAGTTTAGGGCTGTTGCCCAGTTGCAGATTCCTCCGTCACGTTTGAAATGTCTCCTGCTTCTTCATCTTGAACCAGCTCCAGCGCTCTCCATTTACTACTTCCATAACCAGCTCTCTTCTTTACCACACTCCAGCTGTTCTTTCGAGACTGGTTTCACTTCGACAAGATGCCGTATCTTATTTTGTCCCTCCTCATTTTCTGAATCATAGTTCTTAAGAACTTCATTTCCACTGCTTGTTGTTTGGTGATATTTCTGTTGGTTTGGATACAGGTTTCTAAACTGTACGCGATAACTGTACAAAAAACCTCCTCTAGAGTACTAATTTTTATCTTAATGGAAGTTGCTCATCCCAAAGAAGTTTTCTCACAAGAAGACATTCTGTACTCTACTAGTGATTTCTGTTGTTACCACACTTCCAAGATAACGGAACTGATGTACTTGTTCCAACTTTGATCGACCTAGAGTGATCCTCTCAACACTACTGTTTGCTTATATTGAGACCAGTCTTTCAGCTTATGTTGTACTTCGGCCTCATTATCACCCCATATCACGTCATCTGCGAAAGTTGCTGAGTCTCTTAACTCTTTTCATTATTTCATCCACTGCACTGGTGAATAAAAGTGGCAGTATTGTGCTGCCGTGTTGTACAGCCTACCTAGTCTCAAACCATTGCCTATCTGGACACCACTCTGGCATTTTGACTTTATTAATTAAAGCACATGGTATAGATCTGTTCTCAAGACATTTCCAGATTTTTTGTTTCTGTAGACTGTCATAAGCCTTCTCAGTATCTAGGAAAATGAAGATGACATCTTTCCTTTTTCCCAGTGCTCCTCCATGATCATCCTTATGGAAAATATTAGATCTGTTCTTACCCTATTCCTTCTAAAACCATTCAATCTGCTACCAGACAGAAAAGGGGTTATTTTGAAAACCAGCTGGCTTATAAAAATCGCCCTGTATATTTATCATGCACACAATATATTACCACTATTTTCTAAAAAAATTTAGAGACCTTACATGAGGCCCTTACATTTTCATCTATTTGTAAATCTCGATGATTAAAAACTTGAAAATTATTTTTTGCTTTGAAAGGAAAATGCTTGTATGAGAGGATTAAGTAACCCTTTTTGAACCAGGTTTATTAAAGAACGGTGAAAAGGCAAAGCTTATTTTAGCTCTCCGTTGCAACTAAAATATCAATACGATTGCCTTCCAAAATGTTGAGAAAAGATCCCTTTCTGCTCTTGCAGGAAATGAAAAAAGATATTACAAATAGGAAAACTATTTCAAAGCATGTTTCAGTTTCATTCCATCAACAAAATATTACCAGCTGGTCCTTTTAGCTAGAGCAACCACTTGTGGCCTGTGCAGCCATTAATGATCGTTGTGGTGCCAGTTTGAATATCGCCTGATCCAGCCGACGACAGCTCAGCTCCTGAGTAAGCGGCTACGTCACCGCTGCAGCTGTACATAAAGACAACCTCTCGCCGAGTGAAACCAAACCAGCACCAGCGGGTAAACCATGAAGTCCGAGTATCCAGTGACCAATATGGGCACCGTGGGATGTAGGGACCTTCCTAGGACCTTGCTAGGACGTTATCAGAGACTCTTTCATACCTCTAAAGACTTTGTCTTATTTGTGTGAAGTTAGTAGGAAGGAACTTAAACTCTTATCATACAGCAGATTAATGTCAACATGGACTTAAAATTTCTCTACATAATCTTCCCAAGTTTTATGTACATATTGTAAATATCAAGATAGTTATTGATTGTATTTCCTTTTGGTTCAGATGTTATGTATAAACATTTATTTTCTGAAAGTTATCAGAGATTATATCTGTATCACAACTGCATATCGACTTAATAAATCGATACGTGTTGCCGAGTCTTATTGGGACACAACAATGATGTCCGCCTCTGCAGCATAACGGTTAGCACTATTAGCTGGCCTGGGTGCAATTCCTGGTACTGCCAGAAATTTAGGAAAGGCTGGTATGTGGCGAAAATCATACATGCAACTCAGTTTCCGTTGGACATGTGGCTGAAAGGAGCTGTATTACCTCGGGACGAAAACCCGAGTCCGGCTCCCAGGCGAAATGGTTACGTTCCAGGGGGCCCTAGGTCTGAATCCCGGCCTGGTTGGGGATTTTAACCTTCATTGGCCAATTCCGGTGGCTCGGGGTCTGCGTGCGTGCATCATACGTTGGCCTTGGAGGCCACATGCCATTACCAATTGGCCCCATGAGGGTTAAATGAAATGACAATGAAACTGGCTCTGTCGCATCTAAGCACACCTATCCATTACAGGAATCAAACCTGCTACAAGAAGCATAGAAAGAGAGTGCCTATTAAACCAGCATTAAATTCTTTTTTTCTATAATTATCTTAGATCCTCTCTTGATCTTTTGAAAATCAGTTCATGTGCCAGTACATTTGTATCTGAAAGTGATTTAGTACTCACTCAAATATTTCACTGACTTTGTGGTGTATCTGTGACTGGGAACTCCGTCTCAGGTCGTTGACTGCCATCCAGAAGCGAATGTTCTCGTGGCTGTATTCCTTCCTCAGGTATGTAGTGAATTCCTGTAGTCCTGCATGCACCAGAGACAAGTTTGTTAGACTCAGGATGGTTGCAGCAGTGGTAACAATGATTGTGAGAATACACACCTGTGGGATCCTTGACAAGTTCTTCTATTGACAGGGCCCATCTCTTTATTCGTTTCTCCGTAGGAACTTCAACCCTGATAGGAAAAAAACAACATCCAAATATTATGGAATGATAAATGATCTGAGAGGAGAAATTAAGTACTGAACAGATACATTTAGCATTATACATATTTTATCTTCAAGAGGGATTACTCCAACACAAAGACATAATGGTTTATCTAGTCATGGACTACTCAAAATAGGACCTAGGAAGAGGAATATAAACACACAAAAGGATAAAAACAATGATAGGCAAGTGTGGTCAGTAAGGACAGACAACGCTCATGATAAAACAGCCTCAGTGAACCAAACCTAATTTCGAGGAGTGAAAGCTAAGTCGACTCTATATATGCCATTCGTTACCTGGACATAACAAGCATGAAAACAGCGACAATAGTAGCTGGTACAAATGAAATGGAACAATGGAAAGAGGGTAATCACAATGAGTAGAAAGCCTATGTTAGAATGTGAGGTGAGAGGAGGAGGAAAATCAATTTTACCACAGAAGTTAAGAGAAGCAGAGAAAAACCAGACCAGCAAAGAAGATCCCCAAATTCCAGGAGAATAGGAAAACCCCAATGACATGGGTGAAAATGTTACAAATGAATATTTAATGGGCAACCGACTACCAGTGGGATCTGAAACCACAACTTCCTGAGGCAAAAATCAGACTTTGTACATAAGGACTGTACCATCTCTGCTAGATTTGAACCGGCAATCGTGGGATCCAGAGGTTGACACATTACCACTGATTAGCAGACGAACTTGGTGGTGGATGAGGAGTGGCGGGGAGAGAAGAAATGATCAAGATGTTATTGAGCCTGTGAATCGACTATGTCATAAGCATAAGTTAAAAGTATAGACATTCATAGCAAATTTCAAATTCAAAGTATTTTTAATTCATGCCTTCCATACAAAAATTATTTCTTGTTCTGCTTGACAGCTGTCCTTAAATGTGGGAGTCAATCCCTGATCCTTGCTCTCATATGGCTAATGTGTAGCTGGGACATTACTTCCACTTACTTGTGCCAGGCTCCTCCAACCAGTCCAACTTCCTTTGGTCAATTCTTGTTCTTTTCCAACCCTAACGGTATTAGAGCATTCAAGCCTAAAAGTCTTTCATTTTCATGCCCTTTCTAGCCCATGTCTTTTTTTGGTCGATACCTTCATTTAATTCTCTTTTCCTCTGATATGCTAAGTTGTACTTCCTCTAACCACGACGAACATCACTCGGACAGTTAGTCGGTAAATATTGCTACTAGAGGATTAAGTTCTCTTTACATCGCATGTTAAAAAAATCAGATAAATGGCCGAGACTGATGACGAGGGACTCAAAAACTTTGACTGTCAATTTAGTTGCAATTTAGGTGAGAATTCATCCAGTGAAACTGAAGATATTGTTCAAGAACAAGACGTAACAGACACTAGTGAGTCATGTAGGATGCTAATTCATTTATAATATCACCTATTCAATACATTAAAATTTTAAACAATTAGGAATTATCTTTATTTCCATATGAGACATGTTTCACCTTTCATTGAAGGCATCATCAGTCACAGTACTACTTCAAGGCATAAATCTGGCACCTGACTTGTAATTAAATTGTAGATACTAAGAAATAATATTCACATATTACAGTAAGGATAGTCAATGAGAAAAACAATGTTCAGTGATAATATGGATACCAATATATTAGCCGTTGGCTGTAATTACCAGTTGTGAAGGATACAGCATCAAAATGTTACGGTATGTCTAAAGGTTAACTTAACATATTTACATGGGGGCAGTCTAAGGTAAAAGATACAAGTAGATGGCACCAATGCATAAGACCACAGGGCATTTTAAAAGTGTCCAGCAGTGGTGGTCTGACATGAATCATTGACACTACTCTATTAGAAAATTTAGGAATTTACAAGCTTGTGATATATATTTACATGGAAGCAGTTTGGGGAGAAAGGATACAAAATGTCTGGCACCAATGTGCATAACAATAATTTCTGCCATTGGTTGATGATCACAATATTGTCAGAGTAACTACACAGCATTATTGAATTGAAAAATTGGGAAATTACAAAGCTTATAATACATATTTACATGGGAGCAGTTTGGGGAGAAAGGATACAAAATGTCTGGCAAAATATCTTAGACTGCCCACCTGTAAATATGTTAATATAATCCTTTATAACTCCATATTATTAAGAACATTGTTTTTCTCATTGAAATTTTAGTAACTTTTTCCTAACATCTCTGATAGTGTAAAGTCAATATTTCATACGGACCACTGCTGCTCGACACTGTGGTCTTACCTATTGGTGCCAGTCACTTTCCTCCCTTAGACTGTTAAGTTAACCTTTGTAAGACATACTGTGATGCTGTATCCTTCACAACTGGTAATTACAGCCAACGGCTAATATATTGGTATCCATGTTATCACTGAACATTGTTTTTCTCATTGACTATCCCTACTGTAATATGTGAATATTATTTCTTAGTAATTACAATTTAATTACAAGTCAGGTACCAGATTTATGCCTTGAGGTAGTACTGTGACTGATGATGCCTTCAATGAAAGGCGAAACATGTCTCATATGGAAATGATGATGATGATGCTTGTTGTTTAAAGGGGCCTAACATCGAGGTCATCGGCCCCTAATGGTACGAAATGAAATAACAAAAAATTCAGATTCATCCACTGACCAAAAAAAATAAAAAATGTCATGAAGAATGAATGGATGGACATGAACCCTACAAAAAAACAAAAACAAACAAACAAACAAACAAACAAACAAACAAACAAACAAACAAACAAACAAACAAACAAAAACAGTGGATCAGAGACACGAAAAAAGATTGTGAATACTAGTATTACTGACCAAGGGACCACTTATAAAGCACAATGATGCTTGATGTCTAAAGGGGTGCAAAATCCATGTCTAAGGCCCCACAGAATGGTACATGTCACGAGTAAAGTAGAACCATGGTATTTGTCATCGTGGGGTACTAATCAAAAATAGCGAAGACTCACGGTGTTCCACACAAGATGGTACTACTCACAAGTATTGTACTTCGTATAGGTAACACAAACCTACGGTGTTTATCACACAATGACGCCACTCATAGCCAACACAAACCGATGAGGTTCCTCACCTAGGTGTACTAACCACAGGGACTCGCACTATCCTGTGGTGTTCCTCACATAGTGGGTACTAATCACAGGCAACGCAGACCCACGGTGTCACTCATATAGTGGTACAACTCACAGGCAACGCCCAGACCCGTGGTGTTGCTCACATGGGTACGACGCACGGGTACTGGAAAACCAACAGGAGAATCCCCTCTTGCTGCTACTAATCACAAACCTATTTCGTACCTAATGTAGTGGTACTACTTGCAAGTACAGGCAACCCATGGTGTTCCCCGCGTGATGGTACGAATCAAAAGTAGTTTCATGGTTATAATTCAATCATCCCTTGGTCGCCCCTTTTAGTCGCCTCTTACGACAGGCAGGGGATACTGCGGGTGTATTCTACATGTGCGTCCCCTACCCGCAGGGGGTAGTGTGTTTGGTCCGCGAGAGGTACTTTATTTCCCTCAACTCCGCCGGCAAGCCGGTTAGGACCCCCCTATCCGCCACCTGGGACGCGCCACGTGGGAGTATCACCTCTCCCCCTGCTACGCCAGCGTAGTAGGTTCGTGGCATATGGAAATGAAGATAATTCCTACCTGTTTAAAATTTTAATGTACTGAATAGGTGATATTATAAACTAATTAGCTTGCTACATATAGTATCTTCAATACGGATCCACAATGATATTTCTTACCAGTGAGTCAGGCGAATCTGATGAAGGTGTGGACTTTTTAATTACATTTCTTGACTCATTCTTATCAGAGTTCATAGTTTTTGGACATCACTGAAGTTTTAGGGCATAAAAGCATGTTTTAGACCCTGTTGATATTAAAAAGTAATTCCCTAAACTGGTAGCCAAAATTAAATTTCAATAATACTTTCTTCCTCATGAAGACAATGTCATTGAAAAACTGCTTTCTACACATTTCATTTTATGAAAACCAGGTCTCATACCTGGAAAGGTAATGTGCTGGATATCCACATCACATCATTGGTATGGCTTAGTAAACAGAATGTTCATGAAAACTGTGGGGTCAGCTGGTGCTCATCGCTGCAACACTTAACACTGGTAAGCAAATGTTAATTTTCATATCTAAGCATTTAATCAGGTGACGGTAAGATGAGGGAAGTAAAATGAAAAAATGACAAGAGAGGTTTTTATCACTTTAAAATGGAACACCACCTGATTCTCTGGTAGAATACAGTTTTAACTATGTGAAATATACCAGTGTTTTAAGTTCTACTCACAGAGGACTATTAAGCTGCCAGAAGGTAGGATCTTCAGAGAGCCAAGGGTTGGAAGGAAGCACTCCCAAGATGAAAGGGTCGTATTCGAAGAAGGTAGCACAGTGTTGCATCAGGTTGTCCAGAGCTTGCGATACCTTCACCCTGGTGCGGACCAGCGAGCTGCGCAGGAAGTCGACCTAGAAGTGACAGTCACAATGTACTAGACAGTGAATAAAAAATTGCTAGCTGCCCTTACCAGGTGTCTATAATAAGTCTATAAAACCACTGATTTAATCTTATTTTGTAAATATATATTTAAAGTAGAAAATAATAATTAACAGATAAGTTTAACTGAAGAGAATGTTGCCCAGTTCAGGTGACATGCAGCTATCAAATGTGTTATTTTTAATTCTGTGGAAAAATTACAATTCAGATTAAGAAATACAAATTCAGCGATGGGAAAAGTACAAAATAAAAGAGACTGGGCTCAATTAGTTGCCTGAGAAAAAATTTACTCATTTACTAATTACTTTTTCAAAAAGTAATGAGTAAAATTACAATTAGTTCACAGAATGCGGGTCTTTAGGGAATCACATGGGTATGGAATTATAGCAAAGTTTACAGCAAATAATACATTACTCCATTTTGTTCTTCAGCATAGAGACATTAACTGGCCACCATCACTAGGCGAGATGATTGCTCCCAAAAAAAAATCTATGTGTCACTTTTGTGTTTTCATTATTTTCAGGGTAACTAGTTCAAAATAGGAGAATGCCTTAACCCCAGCTCCATTCTCCACCACGTAACTCCTGTGGTTGGGGGTGGTAGTGCTCTCACATTGAGTGGGTGACCACGTTTCTCTTAGGTGGCTCTGACATCAGTATCCTCAGTTTCATCCATCCTATCTGACCTCCCTTGCTCTTTTCCGACCTTGACGGTATTAAGTTTAGGGAGTCTTTCATTTTCCTGCCCTTCGTGGTCCTTCCCTCGCCGATACTTTCACTTTTCCAAGCGTCGGACTTTCCAATTAGCGTTAACAGAGGATGGCTGCCCCGTTGTACTTCCTCTTAACACAATAATCATCACCACCTCGCAGTACACGATTATCTAAATCTCAACCAGAAACTACGGCACCCTGGGAGTTAATGAAGGAGTGCGCGTCGAATCCCGATGCCTGCGAGTCCTGGGACTCAAAAGTTGCCGAGCTCTCGATAGTGATTACTAGAATGTGACAATTACAATTTTATTTTCAGATTATGAGTAAAAATTGCATTCTGTGAAAGGTAACAATTGCGACTAAGAATGACTAAAAATGTAACTGTTACAAGTAATTCAATTTCTTCCACTCTGGATGTACTGTATGTTTCAAAGTTAATTCAGACATTTAAATCATGGTTCGTCTAGCGCCCAGTGACTTGTGGTCCATTTATAACTGTTAAGTTCTTCAGTCTGCCAAAACTAACTTTGAGTAAGAAATTTATAAACTTTGTGAAAAAGAAACACCTTAATTAGAACGACTATGAACTTAAGAAGAAAAGGAGATGTCGATGTTAGAAATAGAGGAAGCCACACAAAAGATGAAGAGCCTTAAAGCAGCAGGAACAACAGGGCTACCGTAGCTGTAGAGATTATTTAAAATAATCTGGAGGAAGAAAGAGATCCCAGAAGAGTGGGGAAAGGGTTTAATTATACCGATATTTAAAAAAGGTGATAAAAAGGAATGCAATAACTACAGATGGATCACCCTTATTGCCCATGTAGCTAAGATATTTGAGAGAGTATTGAAAAGAAGACTGAGGAGGAAGCCAGAAGGAGAAATGGAAGAAGAACAGTATGGTTTTAGGAAAGACAGATCAACGTTTGACCTGACCTTTACATTAAGACATATGATGGAGAAAATATGAGAGTTTGCAAAAGACATAGTAATGACATTTATTGACATTGAGAAGGCTTATGACAGTGTGCCCAGACAGTTGGTGTGGAACACATTAAGGAAAAAACAAGTCAACAGAGTGGAAGTGCAAATGATAAAAGCTATGTACAAAAATGTGTTAGTAGTGTGAGACTACTAACGGAAAAACAAAATGGTTTAAAGTTGAAACTAGTCTGCAACAGGGAAGTGTACTACCCCTCATACTATTCATCATAGTCATGGATGAAATTCATAAGAACATTAAGCAGAGATTGGAAAGACAGGCAACAAAAGCCATGTTGTTTGCAGATGATGTAGTGATATGGGGTGAGGATGAAACGCAAGTGCAAAAACAAGTAGATGTATGGAATCAAGAGATAGAAAAATTCGGGATGGAAGTAAGCACAGAAAAAAGTAAAACAATAGTGATGACAAGGGGAAGGAAGGAAGGAAGGAAGGAAGGAAGGAAGGAAGGAAGGAAGAGAAAAGATAAAACTGAATGGTAAAATTCTGGAAGTGGTTAAAAGTTTCAAGTACTTGGGAAGTTTGATCACAGAAGATGGAAAGATAATCGAGGAAATTGGGAAAAGAATAAACAACAGCTACCAGAGTGTAAGGGGTATTTTGTGGAGCCAAGATATCCCAAAGAAATGTAAGAAAGTATTATATTCAACCTATTATGAACCCATACTAACCTATGCAGCTGGATCGTGGACTACAACAAAATGAGAGGAGAGTAGAATACAGGGAGCGGAGATGAAATTCCTAAGAGATATCGAGGGGAAGACCGGAAAGGATAGAATTAGAAATGAAGAGATAAGGAAAAGGACAGGAATCTTGAAACTTCAAGACAGGATAGAAACAACAAAGCTAAAGTGGTATGGGCATATGATGAGAATATGAGAAGAGAGAGTGCCAAACAAAGCTTTTTCAGAGAAGTTCACAGGAAAGGGACCATGAAGAAGACCCCGAAAGAGGTGGACAGATTCAGTGTGGGAGTGCATAGAGAAAAGGGGAGGAAAACCAGAAGATGTACTTAAAAAAGAAGAGTGGTGGAGAGACAGGCAACAATGGAGGTCCTTGATTCACAACTCTACCCGGGAAGCGGGAAACGGGAAATGATGATGATGATGATGATGATGATGATGATGATGATGATGATGATGATGATGACTCTGAACTTCAGACTGAACAGATATGTAAAAAATCCTTGCAAAGACTTGGCTTCATTTTCCAAATTGCTCACTTTTAAACACCTGTATGTAACATTGGTATGTCTATTATTAGAATATTTACAGAATTGGTATCCCATACGACTGCGTAGAATAAAACTATCTGGAATTATAATCACTTCAGGAAAGACGTGAGGACTTTAATATTAGTTTCACAGATAAATTACTCCATTTCAATTGTTCTGAATTATTGGAAAAAGTGAGCCTTCATGTTCCTCCGAGGTACATGAGATTAAATCAGCCTGCTGTAACAAACTGGCACAGAACAAACTATGCTTCCCATAGTCCACTACAAAGAATGATAAGAAATGTGAATGCATTGGATATAAATATATTTCACTGTTCACACTCTCTCCTTAAAAAAAAAAAGAGCTATATAATTAAATGTATTAAAAATCATAATCATTAGGTAACATAGCTTATACTCTATAACAAGATAATTTTATATTTACTTTACCAACTTCTCCTTTATGGATGGTTATGAATTTCATGTTTTTGGTCCGTATTGAACAATATATAAGTAATAATAATAATAATAACTTAATGTTTCCACCTTTTCAATACAATATATTCACAAAATTACAAAATTATACGGTACTAGTTTCGACCCATCTGATGATGACCCCTAGATGGGTCGAAACTAGTACCGTATAATTTTGTAATTTTGTGAATATATTGTATTGAAAAGGTGGAAACATTAAGTTATTATTATTATTATTATTACTTCTCCTTTATGCCTTATCATTCTCAGTTACATGTTAGGAACGATGTAACATGGTTTTATACCATCAATAGAATATTATTATTATTATTATTATTATTATTATTATTATTATTATTATTATTATTATTATTATTATTATTATTAGATTCTATCAAATCACACTCAAATATTTTTGTTTAAATACTTATGAACTTGAAAATCTGGAACTTATCATAATGAAGTCTTGTTTTCTCTCCACTCCTGCATAGAATGCAAGGTGTTGAAAAAAAAAAGAAAAAAAAAATGTTGCACTGTCATTGGCACGAGTCAACCTGACTAGTCCCTCTGTTGACCTTCTGCTACACCATGACCCCCCGCCCTGGCTAGGTAAATGACACGCTGTATTTTACTTTTAGGCGTTGTATTTTTTTGGGTAAGAATCTCCACACAGTTGTTGAGTGCGGACCCTCACAAGCGTCTTATGAAAGATTTTCCAGACTCCGTCGCAAAAAAAATTATTATTATTATTATTATTATTATTATTATTATTATTATTATTATTATTATTGCTGTGGCTGCTGTCTTTGCTATTATTACGATTATCATCATCATCATCATCATCATCATCATCATCCTCATTCATTCTTTTGTAAACTATGCTAGGTTTCATAATGAGCATCTAATGGTCTGTTTATACACCAGTAATTTTCTGTTATTTTTGCTTACTTCAACTCTTTTGGAAGAGTACTTGCAGTATTATTATTATTATTATTATTATTATTATTATTATTATTATTATTATTATTATTATTATTATCATCATCACCATCATCTTCTTTTTCCTTAAGTAGGGAGAACAAGTCAAAGAAAATCAAGCCCAAGACTGGGCATATAAGGAATGCAATGAATGAGGCCCCCATCTAGTGGTGATGATAGGAACTGTGCCGGCTGAAATGAAATCATATAGGAGAGTGTTGCTGGAATGACAGATGACAGAGAAAAACCTGTAGTGCCTCTGCTTTGTCCAGCAGAAATCTCACATGGAGTGACCACCTGAGCCTAGTGAAAACACGCTGCAAGGTTGAAAATGGTGTGATTTCATAACATTCCCAAAAGGAGAGTCTGTCGTCCAGGTGGCAGATTCCCTATCAGTTATTTACCTAGTCCTTGAACTTGGAAGTATATCAAACATTTTCCTTGGCAAATTATTTCAATTCCTCCTGCTCCTGCTCCTCTTCCTCCTCCTCGTCAGCTACTGAAATTCGCAGACATCTTATGGACGCTTCATAGACAGAGTGTTCCTTGTATCTTGTTCTGCGCATCTGGTAACTGAAAGTTATACTTCCTTCCTTCAGTCATTTCAAATTTAAAACACTTCTCTGTTTTCATGTCTTTTTTTCTTCTTCCTTATATTTTTTGTAAATATGTATATATTATATATTGCTTAGTTATAATTAGTGGTAGTAGTAAGTGCTGTTAATATTGTTATTATTTGAATGTATTATATCACCTGTAATTGGAGAATTAATAACTCTGTTTATGATAATCAAATCAAATCAAATCAAATCAAATCAAATCAAATCAAATCAAATCAAATCAAATCAAATCAAATCAAATCAAATCAAACCAAATCAAATCAAATCAAATCAAATCAAATCAAATCAAATCAAATCAAATCAAATCAAATCAAATCAAATCAAGGTGTGTTCCACGAGTCCTGTGGGGAGCCATTCTTTTCATGTGACCATACCATTGCAATCTATTTGCTTCTAGGGTGGAGCAAGCTCCTTTCCAACTCAACATTTTATTTCCTTATTTTACCCATTTTTGTTTTTTGTAGACAAGAACGGAGGAACTTCACTTCTGTTGCCTGAAGACAACTCTTTGCTGATCCAGAGTGTTGCTGCTTCCAGCCCATACATCAATATAGGTACCAGATAAATATTTTGCACAAGCTGATCTTGGAAACTAATGGAAATGTTTCATCCCAAAGTATTTGACGTACAGCATGATAGAATGTAGAAGCTTCCTGTACTGTCGCCAATGGTATTGTTTGAGGACAGAACACTACCTAAGTACTGGAAGTTGTCTACAATATTCATCTCCTCATCTCCAATTCTTACAAGAGCAGTTGGAGAATTTCTACTCATCACAACCTAAGGTTGTAAAAGCTTCATGCCAAAGATTTAGTCTAGCTTGTACTTCTGCTTCCATCTCACCCCATAAAATTACATCATCAGGAGAAACCAGGACATTAGTTGTTGTATCCTTTCTTCATCCATTATGATTATGAAGAGGAATGGTGAAATACAACTTTGTTTCCATTCGTTACCTATAATTATTTTTGCCATATCCTTGTTTGCATTCCTGTCCTCTCCCCCCCCCCCCCCGTTTTTTCTGATGTATATTTATTTCTGAAGTATGCACGATGTTCTATATACTTACATCACGCTTGAGGTCTTCTGCCGAGCGTTTCTTAGCGCGCTTTCCATGCCGACTGCGGTTTGGAATGGGCACTGGCTCCAGAACATTCAGGTAACCCGGCGGTGGGCGGTAAATACGCCAGTACGCTCTTTCCTGGCTGTCGTTCACAATCTTGTCGCCCTTCTTGCGCTCCTTGGCTAGGCGCACCTGCACTCAGCACACAGTAACTTTACATTAATACACTGGATAGTAATTCAATACATTCAAGAAATAAGAACTTTGCAAAACAGAGTTTGCTACACTGGCTGAACTTTAGTCACCTCTTCACACAGAACAAAGTCGGCTAAAGGAAGCTCAGAATCGAATGGCTTGTAAGAGACAGAAAATTACTTAAATATCCAACAGAAAACCATGAAGAACAAAATTATTCTCTGTGATAAGCAGATGCCAGTCAAATTAAAGGGCAAAGTGTAAAAAACCAACGTTCATCCAGCCCTCTGAACGTAGGACAAGGCATAAAAAACATGACCAGCGAATGCATGTCACAGAGATGCGGATGTTGCGATGGTCGGCAGGAGTCACTCTGCGTGACGAAGTGCGAGGATCTTTTAAAGTTGTGCCCATCAGCAAACAGCTCTACTGGTATGGTCACGTCAGAAGAAGAGATCAACACCATTTAGTACAGAAAGCTCTTGCCACCGAAGAGCCAAAAAGGGCATCCTAAGGCAACGTGGAAACAAACTGCTGAGGCTGCTTTAAGGAAAAGTGAAGCACCATTAGATCTGGTGCAAGAACGTGGACATACTCCGAGTCAGACGGGCCGACCCTGAATGAGCTCGGGAGCGCTCCTTTTATGGGTACATGTACGGGCAGGAAAGAAAAAGTATTCTGATGTACTCTTTGCCAGTGGCTTGTCACACTAACACAATGAAGATTTTTGGTGATGACGCAAGGATGAGAAGGGGCTAGGACTGGAAAATCTAGAACTACAGACTACCTTTTTTACGACTGACAACAATGATGAGAATACAAGAGGAAAATATCCTCAAGAACATGAACAAAGCCTAGGCAACAGGTAGAGATGATGTAAGTGTCAAAATGATCAATATACAGCGCAGTGGTTGTTCAGTCATGAACGCCCTTTAAGAATAAGAAAACTCCACTAGTCTCTGAAGCAGGAATACCAGTGGAGAAGGTAGCCGCACTGACTGAAGCGAGCCTCACTGAATTAATTTCTTATTATTAAAATCCTGTAGAAGTATTGTATGTGAGGCTGTAACAGTAAAGATGCCATAGAAGGTAAAATAAGTTTCAATTTACCAAAAGAACAGACATTAGCACATTAAATTATCCCTCAAAAAGACTGGACTCCTTCAGACTCAACTGGGGTGCGTACAATCAAAACTGCTTATGGCTTGATCAGTGTAAGTAAACTAATAAAATAATGAAACTTTTCATAATATATCGACTAAGAAAAGAAAGAATCTGCAGCAGAAGTCAAGTTTTATGGGATGTCGAGCTATAAAGAATTCCCAGGTCTCTATTGTGTTTATTGTGAGTTAGTTTATATTATTTAATTTGATAAATTGCACTGACTGACAGGAAAGCACAAAATGGTATTTTAATATCCTTCAATATATGCCTGAGCCATCCTAATCTGTTAACAGAGGATGGAGAGAAGCTTACTGGAAATATATTTCTAGAACACAACAGTAAGGCCGAGGACACTTGGGCTAGATATGTAGTAAGCGGAAAGCAATAAAAACGATAACAGATGGAGAGAACATCCGAGCTCTGAGGTCCTTGTGGATGATAACTGTACAGCAGAGAGGAATACAGAAAAAGGTAAAGTTAGCTTTTGCTTACAGAGACAATTAAATAGGTTCTGAGGTGACGATTATGATACGTCTGAATACATTTATTTAAATGTCATTTATGATAACAAAGAGGAAATTTTCTCTCTCTGAACATCAGAGTGTCGGCCTTCAGATCCCAAGATAGCGGATTCAAACCCAGCAGAGGTAATCGGGTTTTTGAAGGGCGGAAAAATGTCCTTTTAATACTCCATGCGGTACGATGTCAGCACGTGAAAAATATCTGGTAACACACTTGGTGTTTACTCAAAAAAATTAACTTAAAAAACTCAGCCACAGACACCCAAGAGAGATTCAGTTCACTCTGCCATCCAGTAGGTCATGGTCACCATTTGAAAAATACTGTACGTACCTGCTCTTCGGATTGCATGGTGATGAAGTCCCATTTGTTTTGAAGTGTCTTCTTCAGGCTGGCCAGGGAGTCCTAGATGACACAGAACAAGTATTAGAACATTACATAAAAGTTGGGGTGCGAGATAAATGCAGGGAGTTAGATAATCAAACTTGATTAAAACTACATCACATTTTCATGTCAAAGAGACTGGCTGTGGGGAAAAGAGTATTAGTTCTGATCACGGGCAGTGCATGGTACTGCTGCAGTGTTGCACAACTCCCAATAATTTTTACACTTCATTTGTTGTCTTTTCTTGTCCGACTCGTTGCTCGAATGGTCAGCGTTGAAGCCTTCGATTCAGAGGGTCCCGGGTTCGATTCCCGGCCGGGTCGGGGATTTTAATCACCTCCGATTAATTCTTCTGGCCTGGGGACTGGGTGTTTGTGCTTGTCCCAACACTTTCCTCTTCATATTCACACAACACAACACAACACACTACACTACCAACCACCACAGAAAGACACAATAGTGATTACGTCCCTCCATATAGGGTTGGCGTCAGAAAGGGCATCTGGCCATAAAACAGGGCCAAATCCACATGTAAGACACAGTTTGCACCTGCGACCTCACAGGTGTTGGAAAAAGCAGTAGAAAAAGTAGAAAAATAAGATTTGTAATCTTTTCTTCTATTTTTTTAGTTTAATATACCTAACATTTATAATAGAATATGTTAAAATCAATTATCTTTGGTCATTTGATGTACTAATGCTTCATAATCGACCGATAAATGCTGCTGGCTTCAAATAAAACTCAGGGGGTTTGCTTTCCCACGGCAACTCCCAAGCAGACAGCGCGAAGCAATGTACTTTCAGCAGAGACGAGCCTAAGCCTGTACAGCACCAGTTATCACATTCGCCAGTATCCGTCCTTGGGTGTTGCAGAAGACCAGCAAGCCCCCTGTCCAATGTAGCCATTAGATTGCACCACTCTGCGGAGATGACTTAATTCCTGCTTTCTCCCCTCTCCTTTTCCACGCCACTGGGGTACGCTGTACCACAATATTACCAACATTAGTATTTCACCGGCTATCATAATCATACTTTGAAAAGAATAAAAACATTCTTAAGGAGCTCTGTGACCCTGGAAAGACTTAAATGAAAGAGACTTGGTGACGGAGATCGCAGGCTTCAGTCATCGGGTGACTGACAAGTTTGCATGAATGAAAAACAGGAGGGCAAATTTCCAATTCAAATGACATAAGAATATAACTAATTTCTCTGTCAACAAATCACAATTTTTTAAACTCTGCATACCGCTGCAAACCAGCAGAAAAAACTCTGGTGTATGAATTGCAGAAATGCTGATGAAAGCACAAACTTCCAGTCCCCAAGCCAAGGGAATTAACTATTAAGGTAACCGGTGTGCTCACAAGAAAAGCCACTATGCTTGCCAGTCAGCCAAGGAGCTGGACACTTGGTGTAGTGATCATCATCATCATCATCATTTGGCTGGGTCTGTTCGTAAGTCTAGCGTCTTCTGTCTTCCCACAATTTCCCTGTCATCACATGGCTCCAGTCCTCCATTGTTTCCTTCACCCACTCCTGGTCTCCTGGCTTCCACTCTCATCTCATGCATCTTCATGAGCATCCTCCTCTTCTGCATTATCTTCACACGTCCATACCATCTGAGTTTGATTGCTCTTTTCTATCCTGCAGTCCCAAATTTCTGAAAGGACATACTCTGAGACAAGACCACTCCGACGTTTAAAATTAGTGGGTTACAGGTAGTTACAACAAAGTTTCCTCAATATAGTATAAATGAGGCATAGAGAAGAAATTTTTATGATGACAGACAAGACATAACGCACTAGTTTGAAAATCGCAATTTGCTTCCACAGTAGTTTTCTACTCAACCTACTTCCAGCTATTTATTAAAAAACTATCCAATGTGCATTCTTTGATTTGCGGATCACACTTTTGACTGGAACAATCTCTTGAATTGGTGTATATTGCAGTACCATGTTCAGTGGTTTTGCAGCCACGTCTTTATATATTTCTCAGGCTTCAAGTGGTCAACTGGTCAGGCAACAAACAGTGGTGACCTTAAATATATGATGGCTGATAACAATATTCATCAACCTGAACCTTTGACGTTCACTATTATGAGCGTAGCTGGAGAGTTAAAATTAAAAAGAAAAGAAGCGAAAGTAGAAGGCATACAGCTCTGACTAGTTCCCTAACCTTGTTACCCTATTTTACTTCTCAGATCTGGATACTGCTTTTCTCTCTTCCCATTCATAACCCCAGAGTCCGAAGCAGATATCAGTATTGGGATGTGGTACATCTTGTATAACACACTATTGCGGTTTTCAGGAACATATTTACCTACTCCACACTATGCTTCTAACTTTTTTATGCATGTTTCTGCTTGTCTCCCCCACTCTCTTATTTCCTTATTGTTTCATTCATTTTCCTGTATTAACCTTTCCACCTTTCTCATTTGTTTGCCATTAAACTTTACTCAAGTTGTTGGTCCATCCTTCTTCAAGCACCTTTCTATTCTTCTTTATATGATACTACGTTGCATGCCTTATACTATTTCATCTCCTGCATCCAGAAACACCTAATCACAAAGAGGAAACAGGGATAGTGAACAGATTAAATCCAAACTATTGTCTCAACACACTACAATCTGTATATATAAAACAATAGTATGTCCAGTACTAACATGATATACTGTATATAGATTTTGATTCCCATAGGGAGTTTTAAATATTTGTCCTGAATGAATTAATTCATTATTCCAACATACAAATGGTCTGTTATTGGAAATTACACATTTTCAGCTAACTCGTTCTTGGTTGCCAGTGTTTTGCCCCAGAGTACCAATTTGGGTAACTATTCTTCGGACAACCTTTTGAGCAGACTAAAGCGGAAGAGGTGGTGTACGTCAAAAGACATGGGTGAGAGGGCTGTTGTCACACAGTAGGAGAGGGGCACCATGTACCCAATACAGAGCTGCCATACTTACAGCGTGGGTGCAGTTACCATCATAGTCCATTTAAAACAGCAGTGGTGGAATACGAATATATTAATGCATTAATTCTTAAAATGAGGTCAAGTTACAATCGATGAGCTGTGCTGTCTTATAGTTTACTAATAAAAATCCTTACACAGTTGTTTAACACTTGTATAGTTATACAATGAATGCGTTGCATATTTTTCTTACTAATAAACGTGATGTACGCATTGTATTACTATACTGCACGTATACACTCCTTCCAAGCTGTAGGAATTCTTCCTGCAATTCAATGTATTTCTTCACATTCACCGTCTTTGTGATTGCTTTTGCTGGTTATCTAGGAGCAAAAATCTTTCAAGAAGCTGCGCAGTACCATGAATAGAATAAAGAAGAACAGAATACATATTTCAGTGTATATTATTCTCACTAGTAATAATTATGTCACTGATAATAACTACAGTACTAACCTCATTCCGCGCTCATTTTCGCACTACTGTGGGAACACGAAGTTTGCAAGATACAGAGCCACCTCTTGGATCTTTCATTAAGCCATTTCTGTTTGTGGTTATGACAATTCGAGCATACTCTTTCGTAAATATGTATTTCACTTTAAAGTCATAATCTAGGAGAAGTGGGTCACTCCGTCTCTTAAAGTGTTTTATTTTACGAACATGTCCAGCCTCCATAATTTCTATGCCTTCTATGTTACAAATATTGTGGAGATCAACATTATTTTCCATTCTTTCAATGTGTACTTAAGGAATAAGTCAGTCATTTTAACACAATTATATTACTGCAGACACTAAATACCACTAAAATAAACTGATCACTCATTTCTTTTTCATCATTCGCTGCTATATAGTACTTATACAAGGGTTCTGGTCTGTAAAAGCAATTCAATGAATAACTATACTTTAACAAATGTATACACAGGAGGCTCATACACGTTTTATTAGTAACAAATCGCACATAAACTGTGTATAAACTTTTATATAAAGTTACACACCATTTCTTAGGAAGACTGTTGGAGTACAACTTTCAATTATTTGGCAACCAAGGCGAGTGTGATGAGGCAATGACGTTACTTCCACTTTAGTCTGTTCTAAAGATGGTGCGGAGAATAGCACGCCTACCAAGATGCATGGACAGTGCATGTGGTGGAGGCCACTGCACAGGCTACTTGGAGACTCGGGCAGTGCCAATGCTCTATGACAATGATGTTATTTGCTTTACGTCCCACTAACTACTTTTATGGTTTGCAGAGATGCCGAGGTGACAGAATTTCTGCCACGTTGAGTTCAGAAGGCCAGCGCCTCAAACTGTCCGAGCCACTCAGTCCGGCAATGCACTATGAGAGACTCGGTCTCTTATACAAAAAGCTTGCTACTAGGCCACCCGATGATATAGATTTCAATTCCCACAGGAATTAGGAATTTACTCATTCGGAACAAATATTTACAACAAATTACCAACATGAAATACTAATTACACTGGAATTACAGTACTAAGATGCCGAGCAAAAACTGGATTTTGAATAAAGAAGGAAGAAAGGAAAACAAGGTATTGCAGAGGATTTTTAGAGAATGGAGAACGAAGCAGACTGATCATGATATTGTGGCATAAGACTGGGCTTGATGGAGCGTGTTCACTGGGGCTCTAGCATTACTCACCAGTTCATATTCCTCCAAACCATGGCGCTGTTTGTTGCGAAGTGTCCTCTTAACCAGGTAAATTGCATATTCCACATTGTCTGGGCTGCGGTGCTGCCACGGCCAGTAATAGGGGGTCTGCAACAATCAAGACATACATCTTGATTATAGACTATTATGGTTTTCAGGATTCAGTCTGCAAGCCTCTGTGAATTTACTAACTACAGCCACATTCCTCTACAGTATTTGTAACTAGTTCTGTAGCCTTGTTTACTTCTATACTACATCATTATAAACTGAGTCTAACCATCGTAGTCTTCGTCTCCCTCTACTTCTCTTAACCTCCATAACAGAGTCCATTACTCTCCTAGGCAACCTATCCTACACCATTTGCCTCGCATGACCCCGCCACCAAAACCGATTTATCTGCCATCGAGTTCATTCCTAACTTAGCCTTTATCTCCTCATTCTGAGCCAGTCCAGCGGTGTAGGGGTAGCGCGCCTGCCTCTTACCAGTAGGCCCCGAGTTTGATTTCCGACCAGGTCAGGGACTTTTACCTTGTCTGAGGGCTGGTTCTTGGTCCACTTGGCCTACGTGATTACAATTGAGGAGCTATCTGACGGTGAGATGGCGGCCCCGGTCTAGAAAGCCAAGATTAACGGCCGTGACGATTCGTCGAGCTGAGCAGCGGTCGCTTGGTAGGCCAAGCCCTTCAGGGCTGTTGCACCATGGGTCCTCATTCTGAGTATCCTCCTGTCATTGTTCCCTCCTGTTTGTACGAGCAATCATTCTCGCTACTTTCATGTCAGTTACTTCTAGCTTATGAAGCTTTCACTCCCGTAAAGCAAAGTTGGTCTGAAAACAGAGAGGTGTAAAGATAGTTTCATCCAGAAGCTCACTTCCTTCTTACAGAATACTGTTGATTGCAACTGCAAGCTCACTGTATTAGCTTTACTGCATCTTGACACAATCAGCCTTACTACATTACCATCCTGGGAGAATACACATCCTAAATACTAGAAATTATCTACTTGTTCCAGTTCTATATGCTCAATCTGACATTCAGTTCTCTTAGATTTCTTACCTACTGACATCAATTAAGTCTTGGAAAGGCTAATTTTCATACCATACGCATTTCACCTATTTTCAGGTTCCAAGATATTAGACTGCAGGCTCTGCCATTAAGACCAAGTTGTTAGCACCAGCCACACTGCTTACTACATTTCCACCTAACTGAATCCCTCTTTACACTATACCTTTCAGCAGATGTACACCATGTACACTATGAACAACAAAGATGAAACATTACAACCTTGTCTAACCCCTGTAAGTACCCCGAACCAAGAACTCATTCTACAATCAATTCTCACTGCAGCATAATTGTCCACATAAATGCCTTTGACTGATTTTAATAATATGATTTTACCAGATATATAAAATTCACAACCTATATTTGTTACATATTTTCAAACTTCACTTCACCTTTTTCTAGAGGCAGTGAGGTGAAAGTTCACAGCAGCCATGCCAATAGATATGTTCAAATTATATTAAATGGAGATGACACTCACTCTGTAGGAGAAGGGACATCCAGGGTTGCCTATCACTCTAGCCCACTCTAGTGCCGAGGTGCCCAAGGCCTTCTTGACCTTGCTTTGCTTCTTTCACAATATGTAGTTTCTTTGCTATTTATCTCACAGTGTCACTGTAAGGGCCATATAGAGTTCGAACTGATATGGGAGTGTCTTAACATACAGAATCTACAGGTCAGTGAAAATGTGAATGCAGTCTACAAAAAACTCCAGACTGCATTACAAGCTCACAAGGTAATATTTCCTCATGGAAGAACTTGGCTATGGAGTGGTGTCGCTATTTACAAATGTATTTATCTGCTACAAATGGGATCTATGGAAAGAACAGAGAAATATGGGAGAGTTTCCACATCACAGAAACCAAAAATACTGTGCATAAGATGAACTAGAACACAACAACAATTCAGTGGGTTCCAACAAAAAGTTTCACATGTGAACACAGGCTAAGGGACGACACTACATTGAGAACTGTGCCAGGAGACTGACCACTGACCTGATCTTTAAGAAACTTCTTCTGACACTTTTCCTTCACCCTGGTATGAACTTGCCCTTCCTGATGCTTTACATTTTTAGTACCATCGTGGAAAATTACTACCTTCTCCTTTACCCTCCTCCTTCCTTTCTACTTTCCCCAATATCTGCCTTAACCTAATTCCTGGACAACACTCTACCCTGGCTCGCTTTCCTCCACATACTCTTTTCCCACATGTTGAACGAGAGTCTCAACTCGTAGGATCCCCTCCTCTCCTGGTCTCCCTCAACTACCCAAAGCCTGCAGGAAAACTCAACACTTTCCAATCAACATCATTCTGTTCATGCTTGTTTCAGCTGAGCTGAGTTCTAGAAGATTCCTCAAGTGCTGGTATTTTAGTACTTCACCTGGTGTTCTGCGAGGAGCTTGCACAGGATATGTGTTTGTGATGAGTGTTTTTCAAATCTTTACTTGTCTTACATTGAATTTCATGCTTGCTTCATTTTATCTATATTCATGTCTTGCCTTAACTTTGATTTCGACTGAAGATGGTCTCTGGTAAGACCGAAACTAGTTTCAACAAATACAGTATACGTAACTTTTGTAACGTTACAACAAGCAGTATTGAATAGGTGGAAACCTTTAGCTTTTGTTTCACACTATATTGCTTTTCAACAGGGATTAATATGAAATTTATTTATATTACCTACGACAATAATGCAAGCAAGATACTGATAAAATAACTATGCCACAATTGCGGCGGTGAGTGACAGAGTGGGCTACATGTAATAAATATCATTTTTGGTCCGTATTGATGATATTAGATTGAAATAATAACATTAAGTTATTTATTAGACCACCTAATCAATACAAAAAAATTTTGTATTGATTAGGTGGTCTAATAAATAACTTAATGTTATTATTTCAAAGAGTGGGCTACACCGAGAATTTGGTAAATTTGATTATTGGTACCCTCATGTAGGGCATAAGTTTGTCTTTCAGTGTGCATAATATCAAACACATCTGCAGGCTTCTTCCCCCCTATTTTTTAAAAGATTTTACTTCACCAGAATTGTTCATCTTACGTTTATACTGCGAGACGGTGAGCTAGACTAAGTACTACCAACTTATATAAAAGGATGATATATTATGTGTGTTCTATAAAACTGGGGTTTATAATGCACAAAATGTCCCTTGCCTCTGTGGTGCAGTGGTTACTGTGATTAGCTGCCACCAGGACCATGTTTGACTCCTGGTTCTGCCATGAAATCGAAAAAGTGGTACAAGGGCTGGAATGGGGTCCACTCAGCCTGGAGAGGTCAACCGAGTAGAGGGGGGTTCAATTCCCACCTCAGCCATCCTCGAAGTGGTTTTCTGTGGTTTCCCACTTTTCCTCCCGTTAAATGCCGGGATGGTACCTAACTTAAGGCCAGGGCCGCTTCCTTCCCTCTTCCTTGTCTATCCCTTCCAATCTTCCAATACGGTACCGCACAACCCCGTTCAGCATAGCAGGTGAGGCTACCTGGGTGAGGTACTGGCCCTCCTCTCCACTTGTATCCCCCAAGCCAAAGTATCACGCTGCAGGACACTGCCTTTGAGGCAGTAGAGGTGGGATCCCTCACTGAGTTTGAGGAAAAAAGTAACCCTGGAGGGTAAACGGATTAAGAAACAGTGGCGGTGGTGGTGGTGGTGGTGGTGGTGGTGGTGGTGGTGGAGAAGGAAAGAAAGATATGTCGACAAGAATGGAGTAGAATTTACTCACAGAAATACAATATTGAGAATTGAAGAAGAAGGCACGAATCTTTCACATATTCTGTGCAAAATTTATGTCATACAGGAAGAAAAATGAATAAAGCTAAACCTAAGTATATGATATCTCTTGTACCGTATGTACTGCCAAATCACCATACTATATACCATGAACTCCAGCCAAATGACTCGAGCAAATCGAGGAAGAAAACCACAATATCTGAAAGTACAAAATATTTTGTTTACCATGGCATTAGTTCAATTTTATATTTAATTGAACGTCTAGCATAAATACCTTTTGTGAAGAAACAAGAGATATGTAGCAAATGGGTAATGAAGGTGATTTTGGGCAAGTACTGAGGTACAATGGTAAGAAAGTGGACAGACGGACAGAAAGATGGAATAAAATACTATTTTTCATATGATATCGTAATTAGTTGAAAGTAGAAAGCTTTGTGAAGTGAGAGAAGGAAATGGAACTAACATTGCAGAGCAGATGAATCTATTGTAATACAAGGTTTGTTTGTTTGCAGCTGTAAAGGGCCTAGGTAGACGGTTAAATGATGGAATTACATCCTGAAAATAATTTTCCTAAAGAATTTGAAATGTATACAATAAAGTATATGTTAACACTCTTTATTAGGGCAAACATCTAACTCTAGCACAGCCTCAATTCTTTCTACTTAGACTTGTCCAGATTAGTATAAAATAGGAAAAACAGTTAAACTAAAAACAATGGAAACGTAGTGACACTAAATACGTAAATACAAAGACAGATTTTTATTTATTTTGCTAGTGGCTTCTCATCACACCGACACACATAGGTCTTATGGCAACGATGGGACAGGAAAGGCAAGGAGTGGGAAGGAAGTGGCCATGGCCATAATTAAGGTACAGTCCCAGCATTTGCCTGGTGTGAAAATGGGAAACCACGGAAAACCATCTTCAGGGCTGCCGACAGTGGGGTTCGAACCCACCATCTCCTGAATGCAAGTTCATAGCTGCACGACCGTAACCGCATGGCCAACTTACTCTGGATTATTATTATTATTATTATTATTATTATTATTATTATTATTATTATTATTATTGGTGTACATATATACAGAAAGGAAGAGGTATTGAATTATTTACCCAACTTCCTTCCGCTAATTCTTGGGTTACCAGAAGGGTGGTTTAACTTGCTCGGTATGGAGGGAGATAATGAAGATGACAGTGGTGGTTGCACCAGTGCGTACTCTGCTGGGATGCTGCAACAGCACAGGCCACTGCAGACACTCCTGTGAGTGTGAAACCTTACCACATGTGCTGGGGAGTTGCTCTTGAGGAGAACTGCTTAGAATCAAATGCCAGAATATCATCAGAAACATGACTGTTCATGCTCTTTGTCTCAAAAATCTGGAAGTGTAGAAAGAAGTCCAATGTATCGTCGATGGAGGAATCACTCGAAGGATTGATATAATAGTGATCGATAGACAGACGAATGAAACAGAAATTATTGATTTTCAGTCTCTCAGCCAACTGACACGGACAATGGGAAAAAGAATATTTATCAAGCTACCGTCCCTTCTTCTTTGAGTCTTACAACCTTCAGAATATTACTGTGACCGGACTCTTCTTTGCTGCAAAGGGAACTATTCCAAAATCCTTCGTGACATGGTGATAGAAATATAAACTGGCAATAAATCTGCAAGATGAGATGGTGGTCTCAATAATCAAATACTCTGTCTCGATTCTACAAAATCATTTATGTTGAGTTCATAGCATTTAACATGGTAACATGATACATTATTTTTAAGATTAGTCTGATTTATTTATTCAAAAATTAATCATATTTCCTCAAAATTTTTACTGTGTGCTATTCTGTGTCATTTGGAAAACCTGGAATGTCCTGGGTCAGATTAAACAGATTAAAAAATACGTAATTTAAACTAATTTCATTTTTATGGCCACTGGCTGCAATATAGTTCTATTTAACGGCTATTAGCTGTCATTATTCCCTAGAACATTTTTAGAAATTACCATTTAGTTGTGACATAAGTCAAGCACCTACCTGAAATCGATAGAGAGAGCTGTCGTCCTTGACGATGAGGTTCTTGGAGTCATTTATGGGGAAGAAGTAGCCATACTGGCACATCTGGTTGGCGAGATGGACAGCCTCCACTGCAACATACATACATGTTATGTGTGGGTTGAGACATTTGTAGTAGAGAGGCCAGGGAATCTACCTCACAGCCAACAGGTTCATAAAGAAAAGGGAAATTATACTGAGACAAGGTCTTGAAAGTCACAGGGAAGTAGAAAAGAACAATACACAAAGATAGGAAACTAGGAAGGAGTACAATCATCATCATCAAGACAGTTCTTTGCCTTGAAATAGTCACCCTCATTGGTAATATTTAAAGTAATAGGCTATTCCAAGTTCACACTGAAAATGTCAGGAGCAGGTTCCATACACTCAATAATGGTCACCAGCAAGGATCAGTTTTATCCGCTATGTTATTTAACTTGTACATCCATGATCTACCCAAAATACTTAACCTCCATGCTAAAAGGGGTTAATTTTTGATACTGTAAATGTAGTTAGTTGGACGTAAAACTGAAGATATTATTATTATTCTTTTTCTACCGCTGTTTACACAATTTCTGTTGCATATTTGGATTTGGCCCTGTTTTATTTATTATTATTACTGTTTTGTTTTGGTTGACTACGGACCACATTAATTTGAATTCAACTTCATCTGTTTGTGAGCTTTAATCCTTGTCCAGTTCTCCTTCATTCTTTCACTCTACAATCTCCTCCTTTCTTCTGTCCACGGTGCTTGGGTACAGGATGTAACTTTCTTGAAACCTCTTGGTGGCCTTGATACTCGACTTTTAAGCATCCCATTTCTTCCAGGTCCTTCTTCATGTCCTGATACCAGTGCACTGTAGTTTTCCTGATCTAAAATATATCTTATTATCTAATTGGTCAGTCTTCCAGGGTTCATTCTGTAGATGTATCTGAAGAACATGGCTTCTTCTCTGCTCTTCTGAGTGCCAATATCTTCCTCAGAATCTTTCTCTACACCAGTTCCAACTTCTCGACCAATCCTGTTTTATATCTCAAATATTATTAAAATATTTATATATCCACCTGTTCAATACAACATAATCCACTATTTCATGTGGTTAAAATTTATACATGGTTATACATAATACATAAGTCATAGGTACATGTTTCTTGTAACAATCCTGTTTTACCACGTTCAAACATTCAGCTACATAAAAGCCTCCAGGAGGATCAATGTCTGGTAGTCTCTGAGTTTTGTATTGATTAAGATCTTCTACTTGTTGTGAGTGTTCATAGTTACTTTGTATGAGAAGTTCATCTTGTTGATTCTTGACAACAGTGCCTCTCTCCACTTTCTGAATCCTGTCATCCATCTGGGTGGTGTTTTGATGTTGGTGATGTATTGTGTCGTCTTATTACTTCAAATGAACTATATCTGAACAGGAATATGGTACGAAGTAAAGGTAGCACAGTTCCAAACTGCAGTGAAATTTTAAGGATAGGTTAAGAGAGGAACATAACGAAGAACACATAATTGCATAGGTCCAATCAGAGGTCAATGTGGGAAGAAAGAGAGTCAAGAACAAAAATTAAAGAAAACAAATGACAAGAATAATCTCTACATCTGCAGATACTTGGATTCTCATCATTACATCCATTATTCCTCAGCCCTCAACGAGCTTGTTTCTGCTCCCCCAATCCATCAGGAGGGCGGGGTCCAACACTCGCTGAGGGGTCATATTCATAAATTGTCGGTCTTGATGTGAAAAGTGTAGGACAAAAAGAAAGCTGGATAAACACAGGAAAATGAAAGACACAACTTGATCAATGTGAATACAGGTGTCAGAAGATTACCAACCCAGGAAGGAGTTTAATGGTTCAATATAAGTTTGGAAAGGAAGAAACAAATGACAAAGTTCTGTCATATTTAGCCTGTATTGAAAAATAGGAATTTACATATGAACCTTGTAGGAACATGTTCCTATCTTTTTGAACAAAGAAGGAATTGAGTTAGTTGTATAGCTTCACTTTAAGCATGTATCAAATGACTACAATTTTCTTGCTGCAGGTGCCAGGTTAACTGATCTTCTAAACAATATCTTTAAGCTGAAAATTGTTGATGATCTGTTTATAAACCTCAAAAGAGAGGATGAAGACGACCTACCTCGTGACGAGAGAAGTGTAAACATATCAACAGACGCAAAGCTTAGGCACTACAAGGTAACAGTGAGGCGATGACACTAGAAAGGCATGAGGCAGAGCAACTGGACCGAACAGAGGAGGTGAAAGATGGGAACGAAGATCAAGGGACGAACTGTACCAAAACATGAGGACGATCTCAAAATAAGACTCAAAAGAGCTGGACATGTGATCTAATGAACATAGAGAAGAGTATGGGAGACAACAGATAGGAAGAGATTGAGATGGTTATCGAGGTGGAAAGGACAGAGAACTAGGTACACCAACCAATATGCAAGAGCTCAACGATAGAGAAAGGTACACAAAATATGATAGAGAACCAGCAGTCGGGGGAGACAAGAGAAGAGAATACTGTGAACATCTGCTGAAGAACGGGAAAGAAGGAAGAGCATCTGGTAGAAGAATAAGAAAACCCAAACCATGACAAAGCTGTCTGTGGTCCTACAGAGGCCATAATGAAAGAAGAAGAAGAAGAAGAAGAAGAGGAAGAAGAAGAAGAAGAAGAAGAAGAAGAAGAAGAAGAAGAAGAAGAAGAAGAAGAAGAAGAAGAAGAAGAAGAAGAAGAAGAAGAAGAAGAAACCTTACTTGATGCCATGCAACTTTTTTATAAGCTGCTTGTTTCCTTCAACTGTTTGTTAACATCTATAACAACTAAGTAGAATTTGAAGCGTAGCATTGTATTGGAAGGTATTAAAACGTGGTAGTGGTATCTAGCAAAATGCCTTACCACTCGATACATAGGCTGCAAAACAAAGCACACGCTGCACACTAGTTTAATATTTTCTCACCAGTATTTCACAAAATCTTCCATACCTGATTTAAATAAACATTTCATCTTTACATTATGCACGGCAGGATCTGAATTTCAATTGTGCTTAACTTCCTGTTACTAAGGGAATTCTTTGTGATTTAATCAGATGTATGGTACAGAAAGCTGTAAGAGTACTTCTTCTTTCGCTTCCAAATTTGTCCCGCCTGGCAGTGAGGTCCCCTACATGGATTCGTTGTCACCTCAACCTCCAAGAGGTTACTGTAAGCTTCCACATGTACAACAGAAGCATTACAGTTTAGAGACAATCTCGATGAATGGAAGGTTAAGTTCCAGGAATTCAATCTCAAAATAAGCAAACCCAAAACAGTAGTGATGGCAATAAACAGAGAGGGACGACCAGCAAACATCATGTTAGGAAACCATCCTCTGATAAGCGGGTAAAACTCGGCAGTGTAATATTGCGAGATACACTGGCAGAAGAGAGCAGAAGAGCTCTCACTTTTACAAGCAAGTACGAACACTCCTCTGGGATCCCAAAGTACCAACAAAATCAAAGCTGGTGATGTTCAATCAGTACTTCATACCTATGGTATCGAAACCTGCACCCTTACTAAGAATGACTCATCAAGGTTACAGGCATCTGAGATGAAGTTCTTGAGGTCCACAATTCAGAAAACAAAACTGGACAAGTTATGGAATGAGATAGTTAGAAGGGATGCCGGGATCTGGTCAGCATGCCCAGATTGAGGTGGTTCGGGCATGTAATGAGGATGGAGCCAGCAAGGACAGCTTATGTTAACTTGGAGGGACATATGGCAGGAAAACGGAGGGTGGGAATTCCAAGAACCCACTGCATGGACATCGTAAAGATGAAAATTTAGATCAGGGAAGGACAGTGGAAGACATTATATTAATAAGACAGGGTGCAAGAGACTCGCCAACGGTACCCGGGACTCGAACTGAAAAGTGAGGATGAATATTACAATTGCACACGGTGTATGTCACGGTTTACAGAATGCACTGTAGGCCAATGCCAGAAACACAGTGACGCTAAATCCTGATCATATTCAACATTTGTCCAGTCAGACATTTGTAAGGTTGATGGTGTAAACAAGGCAAGAATAACCATTTCTGCTAGTGACCAAATTTCAATTGCGACACCGCTGCGATGGAATGTTGCCAGTTGTTGGAGCCGGGGCAGGCCTGTGCTGAAAACTGCTCTTAAACCATGAGGTCGACAACAACTCATACCCAGGGTTCCTGTTCTTTCTGGTGAAGTCACTGTCACATGTACAACAGAAGCATTACAGTCTAGAGACGATCTGGCAAGAGATGGAATGAGCTCTTCTTGATCTTGTTTGCTTGATGTACACCTCTAACTCTCATTCACGTTGACATGACTGGTCTGGTTTCCAGCCTGTAGTTACTGCCACTGTGGACAAGGGCTTTACGCTCGTGCCCATCGAGCCAGAGTAGTCAATCAGTTCTTGAGGCGCACTGCATACAGCGAATCGTGTGGCCAGCACATTGTGCGGGTTTGAACGTGAACTGAAGAGACAAATTCCCCACCGTGCTAACTTTCGGCAACTGACTGAAGCTACTAGACAAGAATGGGATAATCTGTCCCAAAAAAGAGTATGTCTTGTTGTGTTCAAGTGATCTGCCATGCAATGAACAATAATTTTGTGTTCACAAGCCTACATTATCAACTTTGTGCTTTTGTCGCATTTCTGCTGCT